>NC_090277.1:28392115-29007884 GCF_040414725.1 Anabrus simplex | reverse complement strand
TTGGACTTAAAATATCCGGAGTCTCACTATTAATCTCAGCGACCCCGACAACTATGGACGCGATAATATTTTGGATTATTTTTATATATCACTCTCCCATCGCCCCTACCACGAAGGGGGCTGAACTTGGACTTAAAAAATTCCGGAGTGTCACTGTTCATCTCATCGAACCCGAAAACTATGGATTCGACACTATTTTCCATTATTATATATATTACTCGCCCATCGCCCCCCACCCCGAGGGGGCTTAACTTGTACATTAAACAATTCTGGAGTGTCACTATTCATTTCAGTGAGCCCGAAAAGTACAGATTCGACACTACTTTCGATGATATTAATATCTCATCCCCTCGCCCCCCCCCCGCCCCTAAGGGTTCCTGGCCTGTCTTACCCCCACGTGGTTTGTCTGCTGATACTAAAAATCCGGAGTGAATAATTCACCTCGGCGACCCCGAAAACTATGTATTCGACCCTATTTTCGTTTAATGTTATATATCACTATATCCTCGCCTCCCACCCCAAAGGGGGCTGATCTAGGATTTTAAAATATCCGGAGTGTCACTATTCATCTCAGCGACCCCGAAAAGTATGGTTTCGACACTTTCTCGTTCAATAGTATATTTGATCACCCTCGTCCCCTCCCCACCACTAAGGATACCTGTGCTGTCTTACCCCCACGTGGTTTGTCTCCTGATACTAAAAATCTGGAGTGACTATTCGCTTCGGTGACCCCGAAAACTATGTATTCGACACTATTTTCGTTTAATTTTATATATCAGTCCCCCTCGCCCCCCACCCAAATGGGAGCAGAAATATGACTTTTAAAAAGTCGGGAGTGTCACTATTCACCTCACCGACCCCAAAAACTATGGATTCTACACTATTTTCGGTTATTTTTTTACTGACCCCTAACCCTCACCCCTAAGGGGGCTAGAGGTGGCTTACCCCCACAGTGCTCGTCTCCAGATAGCAAATAATAAGTGCTCAAAATTTGATTGAAATTGCTCCAGTGGTTTAGGAGGAGATGTGTCATTTACATACAAACATTCATTTTATATATATATTATTTGCTATCCGGGGACGAGTACTGTGGGGGTAAGCCACCTTTAGCCCCCTTAGGAGAGGGGGTTAGGGGGGTCAGGTAAAAAATAATCGAAAATGGTGTCGAATCCATAGTTTTTGGGGTCGCTGAGGTGAATAGTGACACTCCCGATTTTTTAAACGTCAAAATTTTGCTCCCATTTGGGTGGGGGGTGAGGGGGGACTGATGTTGCATGTATGTGTGTAAATGACACATGTCCTCCTAAACCACTGGAGCAATTTCAATCAAATTTTGAACACATATTATTTGCTATCTGGAGACGAGCACTGTGGGGGTAAGCCATCACTACCCCACTTAGGGGTGGGGGGTTATTGGGGTCAGGTAAAAAACGTAATAGAAAAGAGTGTCGAATCCATAGTTTTTGGGGTCGCTAAAATTAAACTCGTGTCCTCATCCCGAGGTGGTGCAGCTCTTTTCAGGCACACCCCCATTGGAGGTGAGCTGCATGTACCATTTCAACCACATACCAGCCCTCCTGCCATTTTTAAATTTCTGGCAGTACCTGGAATCGAACCCGGGCCCCCGAGGACGGCAGCTAATAACACTAACCGTTACGCTTCGGAGGCGGACTTTGGGGTCGCTGAGGTGAACAGTGACACTCTCCATTTTTTAAAAGTCAAAATTCTGATCCCATCTGGGTGGGGGGTGAGGGGGGACTGATGATGAATGTATGTGTGTAAATGACACATATCCTCCTAAACCACTGGAGCAATTTCAATCAAATTTTGAACACATATTATTTGCTATCTGGAGACGAGCACTGTGGGGGTAAGCCACCACTACCCCCGTTAGGGGTGGGGGGTTAGGGGGTCAGGTAAAATCATAATAGAAAATAGTGTCGAATCCATAGTTTTTGGGGTCGCTGAGGTGAATAGTGACACTCCCGATTTTTTAAAAGTCAAAATTCTGCTCCCATTTGGGTGGGGGGTGAGGGAGGACTGATGATGAATGTATGTGTGTAAATGACACATGTCCTCCTAAACCAATGGAGCAATTTTAATCAAATTTTGAACACATATTATTTGCTATCTGGAGACGACCTCTGTGTGGTAAGCCACCACTAGCCCTGTTAGGGGTGGAGGTTAGGGAGGTCAGGTAAAAACATAATAGAAAGTAGTGTCGAATCCATAGTTTTTGGGGTCGCTGAGGTGAATAGTGACACTCTCGATTTTTTTAAAAGTCATAATTCTGCTCCCCTTTTGGGTGGGGGGTGAGGGGGGACTGATGATGAATGTATGTGTGTAAATGACACATGTCCTCCTAAACCACTGGAGCAATTTCAATCAAATTTTGAACACATATTATTTGCTATCTGGAGACGACCTCTGTCGTGGTAAGCCACCACTACCCCTGTTAGGGGTGGGGTTAGGGGGTTCAGGAAAAAACATTATAGAAAATAGTGTCGAATCCATAGTTTTTGGGGTCGCTGAGGTGAATAGTGACACTCTTGATTTTTAAAAGTCAAAATTCTGCTCCCATTTGGGTGGGTGGTGAGGGGAAACTGATGATGAATGTATGTGTGTAAATGACACATGTCCTCCTAAACCACTGGAGCAATTTCAATCAAATTTTGAACACATATTATCTGATATCTGGAGACGAGCACTGTGGGGGTAAGCCACCACTACCCCCGTTAGGGGCGGGGGGTTAGGCGGGTCAGTTAAAAACGTAATAGAAAATAGTGTCGAATCCATAGTTCTTGGGGTCGCTGAAGTGAATAGTGACACTCCCGATTTCTGAAAAGTTAAAATTCTGCTCCCATTTGGGTGGGGGCGAGGGGGGACTGATGGTGGATGGATGTGTGTAAATGACACACCTCCTCCTAAACCACTGGAGCAATTACAATCAGAATTTGAACACATATTATTTGCTATCTGGAGACGAGCACTGTGGGCGTAAGCCACCTCTGTCCCCCTTAGGAGTGGGGGTTTGGGGGGTAAGGTAAAAAAGTAATAGAAAATAGTGTCGAATCCGTAGTTTTTGGGGTCGGTGAGGTGAATAGTGACACTCCCGATTTTTTAAGAGTCAAATTTCAGCTCTCATTTGGGTGGGGGCGAGGGGGACTGACATATAAAATTAAAAGGAAAATAGTGTCGAATACATAGTTTTCGGTGTCGTCGAGGTGAATTGTACACTCCAGATTTTTAGTATCAGGAGACAAACCACGTGGGGGTAAGAGAGCCCCGGAAACCTTAGGGGCGGGGGGTAAGGGGGTCTGATTTACAAATTGACGAAAATAGTGTCAAATCCATACTTTTTGGGGTCGCTGAGATGAATAGCGACACTCCGAGTTTTTAAAGTACAATTTCAGCCCCTTTTGGGGGTGAGGTAAGGGGGATTGATATATAAAAATAAAGAAAATAGTGTCGAATACATAGTTTTCTGGGTCGCCGAGGTTAATTGTACACTTCGGATTTTTAATATCAGGAGATAAACCACGTGGGGGTAAGACAGCACAGGAACGCTTAGGGGTGGGGTTAGGGGGGTCAAATATACAAATTAACGAAAATAGTGTGGAATCCATACTTTTCGGGGTTGCTGGGATGTATAGTGACACTCCAGATTTTTAGTATCAGGAGACAAACCACGTGGGGGTAATACACCCCAAGAAAAGTTAGAGGCAGGGGGCAAGGAGCTCAGATACAAAAATCATCAAAACTAGTGTTTAATCCGTACTTTTCGTGGTCGCTGAGGTGAATAGTCACACTCCGGAATTTTTTAAGTCCAAGTTCAGCCCCTTTCGTAGTAGGGGGCGATGGGAGAGTGATATATAAAAATAATCGGAAAGAGTGTCGAATCCATAGTAGTCGGGGTTGCTGAGATGAATAGTGAGACTCCGGATATTTTATAAGTTCATCCCCCTTTGGGGGGCGAGGGGGGAGTGATATATAAAATTAATCCAAAATAGTGTCGAATATATAGTTTTCGTGGTCGCCGAGGTTAATTGTACAAAACACGTGGGGGTAGGACACCCCAGGAACGCTTAGAGGTAGGGGGCGAGGGGGTGAGACATATATATCATCGAAAGAAGTGTCGAATCAATACTTTTCGGGCTCGCAGAAATGAATAGCAACACTCCAGAATTTGTTAATGTCCAATTTTAGCCCTCTTCATTGGGGGTGATGGGGGAGTGATATATAGAAATAATAGAAAATACTGTCGAATGCGTAGTATTCGGGGTAGCTGAGATGAACAGTGACACTCCGGAATTTTAGTATCAGGAGACAAACCACGTGGGGGTAATACACCCCAGGAAACATTAGGGGCGGGGGGCGAGGTGCTTAGATACACAAATCATCGAATGTAGTGTCGAATCCATATTTTTCGGGGTCGCTGAGGTGAATAGTAACACTCCGAAATTTTTTAAAGTCCAATTTCAGCCCCCATCGTAGTGGGGAAGATGGGAGAATGATATATAAAATAATCGAAAATTGTGTCGAATCCATAGTTGACGGGTCGCTGAGATGAATAGTGAGACTCCGGTTATTTTATAAGCCGATGTTCATCCCCCTTTGGGATCGGGGGCGAAGGGCGAGTGATATATAAAATTTATCGAAAATAGTGTCGAATGCATACTCTTTGAGGTCGCTAAGATGAATAATGGCACTCCGGAATTTTTTTAAGTTCAGCCCTCTTCGTGGTGGGTGGCAATTGGAGAGTGATATATAAAAATAAACGAAAATAATGTTGAATCCATAGTTGTAGGGGTCGCTGAGATGAATGGTGAGACCCCGGATATTTTACAAGTCCAAGTTCATCCCCCTTTCTGGTGGGGGGTGAGGGGAATCAGATTTAAAAATAATCGAAAATAGTGTCGAAGCCATAGTTTTCGGGGTCGCTGAGATGAATAGTAACACTCCCGATTTTTAAAACTCCAAGTTTAACCCCCTTTAGGGGGAGGGGGAATGAGATATAATAATAATCGAATATACTGCCTAATCCATAGTTTTCCGGGTCGCTGAAATGAATAGTAACATTCCGGATTTTTAAAGTCCAGCTTCCAGCTTTGGCATAGAGGGTGAGAAAGGGTGAAAAAATAAATGGTCAAGAATGCCCAAGGTAATAGACGTGTGTATGTTCCAGTATGACTTTCAAGCATGACTTACTACCCGGAAAGCATGGTGTGGGATTAAGACGTCCCTAGAACCACTTCGGAAGCGGGTGAATTATATAATCCATATTAATAAATAGAAGTCAGTTTGGCGCGATCTATATATACTGTACTATACATATATAAATTAAGGCATAAAAATGAAAACAGACGTGAACTAATGAAACCATTCTAGGCATCGTAGAAACTTAAAATTTGGTACCAGACAACCTGATGACTTCGGGATCCCTAGAAAAATCTAAAATTCTCAAAATTCTCTGAGGAGGACACGTTGGGAGTTTCAAATCTGCATAAGAACACAGTCGGTGATATTTATCCTGAACGATAACATATAGGTTTCATGGGCTTAAAAGTTTCCTGAAAGTCCTAATTTTTAACCCCCTCTCCTATATCGAGATGGCAGCACTATCTCCCAGACGAGTTAGAAAACAGAAATTTGGCAAAATTATAGCTTTTTGCCTGTAACCGATTGAAATGTTATGAGATTTTTAAACATTTTACATTTTACTCCCGGAAAATATCGAAATATGGAGGCAATTTTAATGACGGTGCAGACCTTCCTTTCGAGGTATTTGGTGGCTAAACGATAAGTTTTTATATATAGTTCTAGCAAATATACCCGTGCTTCGCTACAGTATTCTACAATATATACGGATATCGAAGTAAATTGCTGTACAAGAAGTGAATAAGAAATGTTTAATTGCATGTCTCTTGGCATTATCCGAGAAAAAAACATAGGGAGGTCCGCAGACGTTGTTTCCATTGTAAAGTGCGAGTTGCAGAGTTGTGATGATAACGACAGGTCCACTTGTCGGCCGCAATTCACTATGCGTAACGTCAGCCACATTTTGATGGGTAAATTTCTTTATAATCGAGGACACCTATACCTAATGATAAGGAGAATCAGGTAAAAGTTATGTTTTTAAAAAATGCTCCCTTGCCTTCTGCTAGTCAAATCAAGAAGGGAATTATACATTACAATGGTACACAGGCGTTGGAGAAGGACCCCATTCCTATTGCTTGTTAAAGTCGATGTGGGGAGTACTGATTACAACAGCAGACGCCCTCCTGCTGACAGTCACTATTGATTTGTAAAGCTTTAATTACAATGTAAGACACACACCCTTCTAGATCGCTACAAATCGGCTTAATAAATGTAGATCGACATACGGAAGTATATGCATGTTCGCCTTCATTTACAGAATAACTGCTGATAAACGGTGCATCATACAGAGAAAAGCTTTGTACGAAAAGACGCCTCTGGCCTCATTTAGCAATCTCAATGGCTGGCCCTATGATATTTCCTCGTATCTCATCTATTTAAAGGCAAGATTATTTTAGAAACGTTGAATAGGGTGAAATTTGTGTAAGGTTTTCACACAGTGAATTACTTTTCAGATCATTATGCGAAAGCTTTAAACATAGAATCAGGCTGGGTGGGCCAATATTCGTAAAAAATAAAATGTTTAAACATCTCGTAAATTTGCCGTCGGTTACAGGCTAAAAGCTATAATTTTGCCAAATTTCAATTTTTTAACTCGTCTGGGAGATTGTGCTGCCATGGGGAGGGGTTAAAAATGAGGACTTTGAGGAAACTTTTAAGCCCATGAGACCTATATGTTACCGTTCTGGATAAATATCACCGGTTGTGTTCTTATGCAGATTTGAAACACCCAGCGTGTCCCTCTCAGATAATTTTTAAGGAATTTTTAAGAATTTTAGATTTTTCTAGGGATCCTGAAGACATCAGGTGGTCTGGTACCAAGGTTTAAATTTTCTAGGATGCCTACAAGGTCTCATTCATTCACGCCTGTTTTCATTTTTAGGTCTTAATTTTTATATTTATATATTACAGTATATGATATATAGATCGCGCCAAACTAACTTCTATTTATTAATATGGATTATATTTCACCCGCTTCCGTAGTGGTTCTAGGGGCGTCTTACTCCCACAGTTTTTTTCCAGGTAGTAAGTTATACTGGAACATGAACACGTCTATCACCTTGGGCATTTATGACAATTTATTTTTTCACCCTTTCTCACCCCCTATGCCAAAGGGGGCTGAAGCTGGACTTTAAAAATCCGGAATGTTACTATTCATCTCTTTTTTTTTTGCTAGGGGCTTTACGTCGCACCGACACAGATAGGTCTTATGGCGACGATGGGATAGGAAAGGCCTAGGAGTTGGAAGGAAGCGGCCGTGGCCTTAATTAAGGTACAGCCCCAGCATTTGCCTGGTGTGAAAATGGGAAACCACGGAAAACCATCTTCAGGGCTGCCGATAGTGGGATTCGAACCTACTATCTCCCGGATGCAAGCTCACAGCCGCGCGCCTCTACGCGCATGGCCAACTCGCCCGGTCTATTCATCTCAGCGACCCCGACAACTATGGATTCGACACTATTTTCGGTTATTTTTATATATCATTCTCCCATCTCCCTCACCACGATGGGGGCTGAAATAGGATTTTAAAAAATTCCGGAGTGTCACTATTCATCTCAGCGACCCCAAAAAGTATGGATTCGACACTACATTCGATGATGTGTATATCTCAGCCCCTCGCCCCTAATGTTTCGTGGGGTGTATTACCCCCATGTGGTTTGCCTCCTGATTCTAAAATCCTGGAGTGTCACTATTCATCTCAGCGACCCCGAAGACTACGTATTTGACAGTATTTTCTATTATTTCTATATATCACACCCCCATCCCCCCCCCCCCAACGAAGAGGGCTAAAATTGGACATTAAAAATTTCCGGAGTGTTGCTATTCATTTCAGCGAGCTCGAAAAGTATTGATTCGTCACTACTTTTGGTGATATTTCTCTCACCCCCTCGCCTCCCCTAAGCGTTCCTGGGGTGTCCTACCCCCATGTGGTTTGTCTCCTGATACTAAAAATCCGAAGTGTACAATTCACCTCGACCAACCCGAAAACTATGTAATCGATACTATATTCGATTAATTTTATATATCACTCATCCCTCGCCCCCACCTCAAAGGGGGATGAACTTTGACTTATAAAATATCCGGAGTCTTACTATTCATCTCAGCGAACCCGACACCTATAGATTCCACACTCTTTTCAATTATTTTTATATATCACTCTCCCATCGCCCCTACTACGAAGGGGGCTGAACTTGGACTTAAAAAATTCCGGAGTGTGACTATTCATCTCAGCCACCACGAAAAGTATGGATTCAACACTAATTTTGATTATTTTTGTATCTCAGCCCCCTTGCCCCCCTGCCCCCAAGGATTCTTGGGGTTTATTACCCCCTCGTGGTTTGTCTCCTGATACTAAAAATCCGGAGTGTCACCATTTATCTCAGCGACCCGCAAACTGAGGAATCGACACTATTTTCTATTATTTTTATATATTACGCCCCCATAGCCCCCCACCCCGAAAGGGGCTGAAATTGGACATTTAAAAATTCCGGAGTGTCACTATTCGTTACAGCGAGCCCGAAAAGTATGGATTCGACATTACTTTCGATGATTTTAATATCTCACGCCCTCGCCCCCCCCCCTCCTGCCGGCCCTAAGGGTTCCTGTGCTGTCTTACCCCCACGTGGTTTGTCTCCTGATACTAAAAATCCGGAGTGTACAATTCACCTCGGTGACCCCAAAAACTATCTATTCGACACTATTTTCGTTTAATTTTCTAAATTACTTCCCCCTCGCACCCACACGAAAGGGGACTGAACTTGGACCTTAAAAAATCCAGAGTGTCACTATTCATCCCAGCGACCCCCAAAAGTATGGATTCGACACTATTTTCGTTAATTATGTATATCTGACCCCCTCACCCCCACACAAAAGGGATGATTAACATGGACTTTAAACATATCCGGAGTATCACTATTCATCTCAGGGACCCCGAAAAGTATAGTTTCGACACTTTTTCGTTCAATAGTATAATAGACCACCCTCGTCCCATCTCCACCCCTACGGATACCTGTGCTGTCTTACCCCCACGAGGTTTGTCTCCTGATACTAAAAATCTGGAGTGACTATTCGCTTCGGTAACCCCGAAAACTATGCATTCGATACTATTTTCGTTTAATTTTATATATCAGCCCCCTCGCCCCCACCCAAATGGGAGCAGAAATTTGACTTTTAAAAACTCGGGAGTGTCACTATTCACCTCAGCGACCCCCAAAACTATGGATTTTACACTATTTTCGGTTATTTGTTAACTGACCCCCCCAATCCCCCAACCCTAAGGGGGCTAGAGGTGGCTTACCCCCACAGTGCTCGTCTCCAGATAGCAAATAATAAGTGTTCAAAATTTAATTGAAATTGCTCCACAGGTTTAGGAGGAGATGTCTCATTTACACACATACATCCATCCATTTTTATATAGAGTACTAGCAAATGTACCCGTGCTACGCTACGGTATTCTACAATGTATACGGATATCGAAGTAAATTGCTGTACATGAGGTGAAAGATAATTTTTAATTGGATGTTTCTTGCCGTAGGGAGGTACGCTGACGTTGTTTCCAATGTAAAGTGCGAGTTGCAGAGTTGTGATGATAACGACAGGTCAACTTGTCTGCTGCAATTTACTATGCGTAACGTCAGTCACGTTTTGAAGGGTTAATTTGTTTATAATCGGGGGTACCTATACCTAATGATAAAGAGAATCAGGTAAAAGAGTTTTGAAAGAAAATGCACGCTCCCTTGCCTTCTGCTAGTGAAATCAAGAAGGGAATTATGCATTACAATGGTACACAAGCGTTGGAGAAGGACCCCATTCCTATTGCTAGTTAAAGTCGATGTGGGGAGTACTGATTACAACAGCAGACGCCCTCCTGCTGACAGTCACTATTGATTTGTAAAGTATTAATTACAATGTAAGACACACACCCTTCTAGATCACTACAAATCGACTTAGATTAATAAATGTAGATCGACATACGGAAATATATGCATGTTCACCTTCATTTACAGAATAATTGCTGCTAAACGGTGCATTCATACTGAAAAACGGATTGTACAAAAAGACGCCTCTGTCCTCATTTAGCGATCTAAATATCTGGCCCTATGATATTTCCTCGTATCTCATCTATTTAAAGGCAAGAATATTTTAGAAACGTTGAATAGGGTGAAATTTGTGTAAGGTTTTCACACAGTGAACTACTTTTCAGATACTTATGTGACAGCTTCAAACAGAGAATTTGGCTGGGTGGGCCAATATTCGTGTAGAATTTGATGATCCCATCTTTCCTATAAGTGAATCAAACCATCAATTATACGTGTACAAAGTGCAAACAAAATTTAGGTAAATCCAGAAATGGAGCCAAATTTAACATAAGGGATAGAGATACGACAAAAAGTCATAGAACTAAAGTTGTAAATCACCCCAAATTGAACCGAGATTAAGCCATCCGTTCTGTGATACGACTTACCGTTTAGCCACCAAATACCTCGAAAGTAAGGTCTGCACCGTCATTAAAATTACCTCCATATTTCGATATTTTCCGGGAGTAAAAAAAATAATGTTTAAACATCTCGTACAATTTCCGTCGGTACAGGCTAAAAGCTATAATTTTGCCAAATTTCAATTTTCGTCTGGGAGATTGTGCTACCATGGGGAGGGGGTTAAAAATGAGGACTTTCAGGAAACTTTTAAGCCCATGAAACCTATATGTTACCGTTCTGGATAAATATCACCGGTTGTGTTCTTATGCAGATTTGAAACACCCAGCGTGTCCCTCTCAGAGAATTTTAAAGAATTTTAGATTTTTCTAGGGATCCTGAAGACATCAGGTGATCTGGTACAAAGTTTTAAGTTTCTAGGATGCCTAGAAGGTTCCATTCATTCACGCGTGTTTTCATTTTTAGGTCTCAATTTATATATATATAGTATAGGCTATATAGATCGCGCCAAAATAACTTCTATTTACTAATATGGATTCACCCGCTTCCGTAGTGGTTCTAGGGGCGTCTTACTCCCACAGTATGTTTTCCAGGTAGAAAGTCAAACTTGAAAGTCATACTGGAACATACACACGTCTATTATCCTGGGCATTTATGACAATTTATTTTTTCACCCTTTCTCACCTTCTATGCCAAAGGGGGATGAAGTTGGACCTCAAAAATCCCGAATGTTACTATTAATCTCAGCGACCCGGAAAACTATGGATTAGGCAATATATTCTATTATTTTTATATCTCACTCCCCATCCCCGCTATAGGGGTTAAACTTTGAGTTTTAAAAATCTTGAGTGTTACTATTCATCTCAGCGCCCACGAAAACTATGGCTTCGACACTATTTTCGATTATTTTAAAATCTGAATCCCCCTGACACCCACCAGAAAGGGGGATGAACTTGGACTAATAAAGTATCCGAGATATCACCATTCATTTCAGCGACCCCAACAACTATGGATTCAACATTATTTTCGTTTATTTTTATATATCACTCTCCCATTGCCACCCACCACGAAGGGGGCTGAACTTTAAAAAATTCCGGAGTGCCACTATTCATGTCAGCGACCCCGAAAAGGATGGATTCGACACTACATTCGATGATTTTTATATCTCAGCCCCCTCGCTCCCCTCACCCCTAAGGGTTCCTGGGGTGTCCTACCCGCACGTGGTTTGTCTCCTGATACTAAAATTTCGAAGTGTACAATTCACCTCGGCGACACCGAAAACTATGTATTCGACACTATTTTCGATTAATTTAATATATCACTCCCCCCCTCAACCCCGATCCCAAAGGGGGATGAACTTGGACTTATAAAATAACCGGAGTCTCACTATTCATCTCAGCGACCCCAACAACTATGGATTCGACACATTCTTTTTCGGTTATTTTTATATATCATTCTCCCAGGTCCGCCACCACGATGGGGGCTGAAATTGGACTTAAAAAATTCCGGAGTGCCACTATTCATCTCAGCGACCCCAAAAAGCATTACCGGGCGAGTTGGCCGTGCGCGTAGAGGCGCGCGGCTGTGAGCTTGCATCCGGGAGATAGTAGGTTCGAATCCCACTATCGGCAGCCCTGAAGATGGTTTTCCGTGGTTTCCCATTTTCACACCAGGCAAATGCTGGGGCTGCACCTTAATTAAGGCCACGGCCGCTTCCTTCCAACTCCTAGGCCTTTCCTATCCCATCGTCGCCATAAGACCTATCTGTGTCGGTGCGACGTAAAGCCCCTAACAAAAAAAAAAAAAAAAAAAAAGCATGGATTCGACACTACATTCGATGATTTGTATATCTCAGCCCCCTCGCCCCCGCCCCTAATGTTTTCTGGGGTGTATTACCCCACGTGGTTTGTCTCCTGATACTAAAATTCCGGGGTGTCACTATTCTCTCAGCGACCCCAAAGACTACGTAATCGACAGCATTTTCTATATAACACCCCCCCCCCCTCCCAACGAAGAGGGCTGAACTTGGACAATAAAATATTCCAGAGTGTTGCTGTTCATTTCATCGAGACCGAAAAGTATTGATTCGACACTACTTGCGATGATATTTATCTCACCCCCTAGCCCGCCCCGCCTCTAAGCGTCGTTCCTGGGGTGTCCTACCCCACGTGGTTTGTCTCCTGATACTAAAAATCCAAAGTGTACAATTCACCTTGGCGACCCCGAAAACCATGTATTCGACACTATTTTCGATTAATTCTATATATCACACCCCCTCGCCCCCCACCCCAAAGGGGGATGAACTTAGACTTATGACCGGAGTCTCACTATTCATCTCAGCAACCCCGACAACTATGGATTCGACACACTTTTCGATTGCTTTTATATATCACTCGCCCATCGCCCCCTACCACGAAGGGGGCTGAACTTGGACATAAAAAAGTTCCGGAGTGTGACTATTCATCTCAGTGACCACGAAATGTATGGATTCAACACAATCTTTGATGATTTTTGTATCTCAGTCCCCTTGCCCCCCCTGCCCCTAAGGTTTCTTGGGGTGTATTACCCTCACGTGGTTTGTCTCTTGAAACTAAAAATTCGGAGTGTCACTATTCATCTCAGCGACCCCGAAAACTGTGGATTCGAGACTATTTCCTATTAATTTTTATATATAACTCCCCCATCGCTCCCACCCCGAAAGGGGCTGAACTTGGACATTTAAAAATTCCGGAGTGTCACTATTCGTTTCAGCGAGCCCGAAACGTATGGATTCGGCACTATTTTCGTTAATTTGTATATCTGACCCCCTTGCCCCCCGCCCCTAAGGTTTCCTGGGCTGTCTTACCCCCACGTGGTTTTTCTCCTGATACTATAAATCCGGAGTGTACAATTCATCTCGACGGCCCGAAATCTATGTATTCGACACTATTTTCATTTAATTTTATATATCAGTCCGCCCTCGCCCCCACCCAAATGGGAGCAGAAACTTGACTTTTTAAAATCAGGAGTGTCACTTTTCACCTCAGCGACCCCAAAAGCTATGGATTCGACACTTTTTCGATAATTTTTTACCTGACCCCGCTAACCCCCCACAACTAAGGGGGCTAGAGGTGGATCACCCCCACAGCGCTGGTCTCCAGATAGCAAATAATAAGTGTTCAAAATTTGGTTGAAATTGCTCCAGTGGTTTAGGAGGAGATGTGTCATTTACATACATACAAACATACATTCATTTATATATATAGATAGATTTTAATAGTAATGGCTGTTCTCTTATCTTCCATCAGACAAACGTACATAACTTACTACAATTAATTTTGCATCCTTGTTCACACCCTCTTTATTGCTCTCCAGGGAATGGGCCTGTTTTCACCATCACTTCAGTTGGGCATTTCTGGTATTTGGTTGCCTTCAAATCGTAGGTATGTTATACGATGTTCCTTGTTCTTGGGATTTTTCTTGTTTCTTATGTTTATTGTGTAGTTTTTATGGGCTCTGTTTTGCTTGACCTGTCTTATACTTCCCCTAAATTTGCTATTCACACACAGAAGCAGTAAGAGGTAACACAGACCATAGTGCTGGGGTGGTGCAAAATAATGCTTCAGCTTAAGGGATGACACTGTGTGGAACTAATAAATGAAGGGAGAACATCATAAATCTATTATAACTTCTCACCGTGAAATAGATAAAACTAACTATGCCTGTTTTCTTCCTTTGCTACCACTCCTAGATGGTTGCCAGGGATAGATATCTTGAGAAAACAGGTCGATGCACCAAAACGAAAAATGAAAAGATGTAGTAAACACGACGCAGAAACCTTCAAATATAACTGGACTGAGCTAGAATCGGAACTGAGTCACTCAGCCCAGCATGCACAACAATAGCTCACAAGAAAAGTAATATCAGGAAACTGAACTTGAGCTACACAGGTGGAAACAGTTTCACAAAATATGAGGTAGAGGATGTAATAAGGACATTATATAAGTCCACACCAGGTGGTGTTGATGACAACATAATGAAGTAAATAGACAACTTCTGGATGACCCTGTTCAACAAGTGCTTACTTCTGAAATGCTTCTCTGTATTCCTCATTATTAACCAACTATATTTTATCTTTATCTTACGTCTGTCCCCTATTCTGCATTTATCTGCCTTTCTTCATATCCTACATTTTCCACATCAAGAGTAAAGAACTGTGAAGCTTGACCCTCGATGATTTCCGATGCCCACCCTCCTGATGAAGCTGAGAAGCAGAAACCAGCCTGTGGGAGTCTGAAAGGAGGAATTTCGATTGGCGAGAAGAAAGCCTGTGGCAGTGGAGATGGTCGTTATCATTTTGTGTTGTCATGTATGTCTTCATTTCCTCTTTCTTTCCACACTGAACTCCGATTATGTTCATCCTATCGTGTGTTCATTTTTTCGTGACACTTATTTGTTCCTCTCAATAATTATCGCACCTTTTGTGTTTGACCCATGTTCCTAAATATTTACCTCCTCTATTTTTTAAATCTTATATAAGATTTGTCACGGTGGTCTCTCTCTCTCTCTCTCTCTCTCTCTCTCTGTATGAGCTGATTTGACGATTGTTTGTTTCTTTCCAATGCTTATTCCTCCATCTTTTGATTGCTATAGGTTAGACTCAAGACAAACCATCAAGTGGCCGCTCCTGCTATCCCTGTAGACACATAAGCAGCTTTAACTGTCACCCCAAACAGACAATCAGAAATAAAACCATTCATGTAAATAACCTCATAACCTTCATTGGCTCAAAGGTCAAGGGAGAATTTGAGGGAATGAAAGAGCAGGCCACAAAGCCAAGACAGCACCCAGCTATCTACACTTCATTTCTTATAGCTCAATATCAATGACAAGATGCAGGAATGTACTGAAATAATGAAAATGTATAGTCTGTTGCCAGTCATTCAACTGGGTCAGGAATGGAATGAATGAAGCCGCCACCTAGCCGCGAGGATAGGAACTGTGCTGGCTACTAAAGCCTGCTGTCCTCCTCTGAGGCCATTATTAATGACTGATAGACGAAATGAAATGATATTGGAATAAATGATTACAGGGAAGACCAGGGAACTGAGAAAGACCATCTAGCCAAGAATTGCACTTCACTTAACAGCAGACCTTTCTGTCAGTCTTCTGGTGCTGCCTCCACTAACCTATGAGATAGGAAGTGACTAGTGTCATTGGCTGAGTGACAATGTTTTTCCAGAGGCTTAGCCTCCGTTAAATTAGGCAATGAATCCTTTAAGGAAGAGACTTCATCTAATTTAATATTTGAAGGCCCTAGGGAATGGCTCAAGATAGCTTCTGAGATACCAGGATGTGTGCCATATCTTAAAATTGGGGTAAATAACAAACACGCTACGGCACTAGTATATTCAGAGAGCGTCAGGTCTATTATTTCCCAGGAGTGCTACTCTAAGTTCAAAGACTGTTGTAAGTTTCCTGACTATTGTTTGTCTTCTATTAAATGTGTTTCAGTAAATACATCACCAGTAGAAATTTCAGGCTTCATTTTTGCTAAAGTTTGACTCTCAAAATTTACATGGAAAATTAAGTTATATGTGGCTAAACACATGTCTTGCTCTGTAATATTGGGCACCGATTTTATGTCTCATTAAGGGCTGCTGCTCGATCTCCAGAGCAAGTCGTGCGCATTCAAGTTCTCTAGTAACATGAATATTTGTCTTCTGAAATGTTATTCTGTGCCATTTTCGATCTATTTCGCCTACCCAGAGTGAGAATTTGTTAGATCTTAGGCATCTACCTCAGGACCAGGCTTAGAGTATTCGAAAGTTGTGTCAGTCCTTTCCGGATATATTTTCGGAAATCCTTGGTGTCACTGACCTCATAGAGTACAAGCTTGAGCTAACCGACTCTATTCCAGTCAGGTTTCCTCCTTATAGACTATCTCCACCTGAAATGAAGGCTTTTAAGGAAATCATTGATCAGATTTTAAAAGATGGTATTATTCGACCTTCAAAGTCGGCGTATTCATCGCAAATTTTTCTTGTACTGATTCCCTAATGAACCCTTGACTTACCATTCCATCGTTGGTCGGCCACAGCTCCTGCAGTAGAGCAATATTGAACTCTTAAATCTTGGGGTCGTTGCGGGAATAATTCGGTCACGATCTTAACCAAACGATGAGGTTCAGAAGAGAGCCTAGCTACTTGAAATGAGGAGCAAATATGTGCTTACTAACTTTTATTGAATCAATTAATTGCAAAAATTTTTAAATATAAATCCTTGATCAAAAAATTATTAATTATTAAATTTTCAAACGCAGTCACATTGCATAGCGTCATTTTCATTGATTACAATATCGACGAATTTTCTTCGGAGGAAAATAGAGATCTCACAGATTAGTAAACAGCAAAACTGAAAAGGTGAAAGGAAAACCTGAAAATCGGGCACCTATTGACCCAAACGATAACTGAGAATTAATCCACACGATCCGTGAAAAATCTGACCTTCAACAAGTAGAATGCCTGATTTACTCTTAATTAAGGTTATCCACCAGTCGAATACCCTTTCGGATACGGAAACACCCACCGAATGGACTGTTAAACGAACCAAATTGACTATCAGTTGCTTTGGATAGGTTGCGAAATATTATTGGAAAGCATGGTGTCCACTACAAGTTAACAACAGCATTCACAATTGAAAACAAAATTCCTACATGTATTGTCATTTCATGACACCCTTAAGTTATAAAATAATCCCGATGCTAAACGTGCATCACCCAAACAGCTGTTCAGAAGGAACCAACAACAACACGATCCGAGAGGACCTTACGTTACGTCGTTCTGAAGGAGCAAAACTGCGAAATACACGAAAGACTTATTCATCACGCATTTAGAAGAAATGCCAAACACTGAAGTTAACTAAAAAGCGGTAAATCACTTGCAAAATATTATTATAAAACCAACTCTCAGGTTATAAATGGTTACGTTACGCTTAATAAAATTACAATTCCACATGGTAAAATAAAATGAAACATAGAATTCTTTCCTTTTTAACAATGACTACCATCACAGATACATCTTCTTATTGTTTGTCCTAACACACTACCTACAAGTTATCAATTGTCCACACTCAATTACGTATAAAAATGAAAGAACGACAAAAATTGAAAATAAAATATATCACCGGCTGACGAATCGAACCCGCATTCGTAACTCAAGTCTCGCACTAACACGCTGAGTGTCAACACACACACTATCAAAGCAAACGGACGTCAGAACAACAAAACAATTAAGTCCGTAAAATAAAAATACTGAAGTTCATTGAACTCAAACACGCATGGCGAACTGCAGTAAATATTCAATCACCATTAACTCAGCACACAATATTGGACAACCCTCACATGACATTAGTGGTTCCATAATCTTAGGTAAACACCTTCCAGCTGGTGAGGGCTGCACGCAACCTTGGTATCATTATTACTGAGCTAACACTCTTCGCATTGCATACACTACTGCAGACACTACCATCGCCCAAGTCACTTCGCAAAAACATCAAGTCCAAGAGTTGAGTATGTACAGCTGACATCCTAGACCCATCGTCGGGCCTACCTAATGTTTGCACACTCTAACACTAACCTCTATGTACACACACACACACCTTCCTAAACCTATCGTTGAGCGTGAACCAGGACGTCTCATCATCAATATACTCCTAGGATAACATGTGACGTCCTAAATATATTGTCGAGCGGAAATTGGGTCGTACTGTATACGCTTCCTCCAGCACATCAGGCGAAATCGTAACGTCAAACACACTCTTAGATATTTTAGCTGTAAACCTGGTCGAAACTAATAACATACAACGAAACAAACCTTGCCACAGAATGAACGCAAGTCGGGAAATGCAACTAAGTCCCTATCTTGTTATTAAAAAGTGAAATTGAAAATAAATAACGCGTGGTGAGCAATTCACAACTCAAACACGATCACAGCATGCGCAATGAAGTTTGGAAAAATAATAGTGACTTCCAACACACGTCTAACATTACATGACCATCGCCAAACAATAATCATCACCACCGCAAAAATCCACACTGTAATTTTAGGGTGAAGCCCTCAAATCGCCTACCGTCATTATTCCAAATATCCATACACATGACTATCCAGTGAAACGAAATCCAATGAACCTACACAGCCAAACTATCGCTTTTAAACGTCCAATATCTCATCCCACAATGTTTCTGATTTAATGATAAATTATCGTCTCGTAATTTCATGAAATTTACTGATTGGAAACTTGTCATTACAGTCAAATAACACCAACCGTGTATTCAGAATGCTCTTCTACTCTTGAGGTCTTATGAAATAATAGTCATTATGCTGACTTTACGTAAACTAGTTACTTGGATTTTTTTAACTGCCACGAGCTACAATCTTCACTAGAAATCGTTTTTCACTTGGGATCTTAACTTGAAATCTTAATACTCATCTCGAACCAACCTTCTGTTAGCCGTTCCGGTTTGTTAGCGGAATATACTACAGCCTGTCCCAAAAATTCTTCGCCATCAGCAAATATAGCCTGTCTCAAAAATTCATTTTCATCGCCTTCTCACGGCGGTATTATATGAAATACACAGGCTTCCTCTGCCTTCAACATCTATGCACCTCTTATCTCAACATACCAAAATTCCGACACAATCCTTTTTCCCTGCTCCAAGACTTTTCAAACCTCAATCCTCTCGTGACAGAAAACCTTTATAAAAAATACCTCTTAATTTTTATTTTTACTACACCTTTGGACCTCAGGAATACAACCACACACCGTGATTTTCCATATCACCGACATACACGATGTCACAAAATTTTACTTCCCATGAATAAAACATAACTTTATCAGATTTCGCTGGATTTTTTCTAGACACACGCAAACCTTATTGAACATAATTGTTAAATCCACTTCTAACATAGAAAACTTTTATCCCGCGATATACATTATTATTATTATTATTATTATTTCGACAAACATTTTCTGAATTCAAACGATATTCGAAATTAAGACATTCACCACGACTACGTTATCGTTATCACCTTCCTCATTTTACTCAATTTGGACAATATCCCAAAGAATAATAACGCAATATTTAAACCTCGCATTTTATAGTTTCTTGACGTGAATCTTACAGCACAGAAGAGTTCCAAACGACTACCAGAAATGTAATACATTTGCCTGAGCATTATTAAATATCAACCCGACACACGCATTGAAAATTGGTTGGGACAACCATTATTCTAACTACAACATTGATTAAAAACAGTTACAGACCTGTGATCTTAGCTGTCATCCTGGAATTCTGGCTGCATTTAGGCCAGCAGACCTTGCACCTAGCCTTCCATGTCTACATTTTCCATCATCTTCTCATACATATAACTTAAATTACACAATAATTTACACTCGGGGTCGATTGACGCCGCAAACAACGCACTTTCAACACGTTTGCTCTTGTGACGAGCTCGCTCCTCAAATGGCGACTGACACAATTTTCTCAAGAGTCTGCTCTCGTTCACCCTACTAAGGGCCAGGTGTTCCAAACAGATAAGAAACAATACCCCGCGGCCAACTCTCAGACTTCTCGTTGACAAATATTAGACGCACATACTGAATACAGAGAGAAAATAAACTGCTTATTCACCCAAATCTCTAAATTTTCAAAGTTTCCATCAGCGGCAGTTCAGAAATTTTCTATCATCTTCTAAACCAAACCAAACTCCATGGCACTACAGCCCTTGAAGGGCCTTTGCCTACCAAGCGACCGCTGCTCAGCCCGTAGGCTTGCAGATTACGAGGTGTCGTATGGTCAGCACGACGAATCCTCTCGGCCGTTATTCTTGGCTTCCTAGACCGGGGTCGCTATCTCACCGTCAGGTAGCTCCTCAATTCTAATCACGTAGGCTGAGTGGACCTCGAACCAGCCCTCAGGTCCAGGTAAAAATCCTGACCTGGCCAGGAATCGAATCCGGGGCCTCCGTGTGAGAGGCAGGCACGCTACCCCTACACCACGGGGCCGGCCTATCATCTTCTACTTTAACATTATATTTGAACAATAGACAAGGATATGAAACGAGTTACTTGGAGAAAAAATCTCTTCACTTTCCTGCTGACGAGTGACGTGAGCTTCGCCGTTCCGACAGCCAGACAGAGAGTGTGAAATATACGGAGGGAGATTTCTTTTATACTCTATGGGAGGACGCTACCCACACCATGAAGCTTGGTTGTGTAATATGCTAATCCCGCATCCCTTTGACCAAATCTCTTGAAATTTGTTCTATAACTTCGGACAGACTTACGATTTATTACGGTTTTAAATTTATATTTTTCCCATACTCGCAACAGGCGAAATGAATTATTTCTTCCCGGGCGTTTCGCGTGTTTTTCGTCGTCCATTGACCTTGCCACGTGCCACTGATCCGCGGACCGGACGCAAATTATTCTCTAGGCTTAACTGCATTTATATTTACCCTGGGGGTTCTATCTTCACATTTGGTTTAAGAATAATTTTGATTCCTTATTTCTGGATTTACTATGTCGCCAAAATCTCTCGTTATGAAGAATTTGTAAAATTTGATAAATTGTTCAATATTCGGAGTCCACCGAAGTGTCCCGGTATTTCACGATCTTGCGGCTTGCTCAGACACGGAGAGCTCGTTCCCACGAGACAGCCAGACTCTTGAAATAAAAACATGGCTGCTCTCAAAAAGTAGTTTGTAGCTGAAATAAATATTTGGAATAAAAAATAATTTTCTCATCGTAGAATTATGGGTTCACTAAGGTGGTTTCAGGCCTGTCATTGATTACAGGGATTTAAACCATACGGTTTTATTACAATTATGCCCCTTCCTGACCTTCATTCTTGTTTCCCATGGTATCGCAAGACTATGTTCTTCACCATCTTAAATCTTAACCAGGCATACAATCAGATACCTCTGGCAGAAGAATCCAAACATCTAACGGCTTTTGCCACTGACTGGAACGCGTATGAATACAACCACGTGCTTTTCGGGCTCCCCACGGGCGCGGCTGTCCTTACTAGACGGCTGGATTTGGTCTTCTCCTATATCAAATTTCAATATCTTTGTCTCGATGATGTCGTGTTTTCGGAGACCTCTGAAGAACACTTAGATCATCTGAAGGAAGTTCTAAATCGCTTTCGTAAGGCTGGGTTGACAGTTAAATTATCTAAGGTGGCTTTGCTAATCCTTCTATGTCATCCTTAGGGCATACTGTGTCACCCGATGGTGTTTTTATCGCCCATTCCAGAATGCATGCTATTTATGACTTCAAGACACTGAAGGACGTCAAACGAATTGCTAGGTTCACAGGCATGGTGAATTTCTTCCGGAAATGTATTCCTAACTTTGCTAGTAGGGCAGGCCCCCTAAACCTACTTTGTAGGAAAGGTGTCAAAAAGGAAGTGGGGCCGTCGCAGCAAGCTGCGTTTGTAGATATTAAGTTAGTTCTCTGTAACGCCCCAGTATTAGCTATGCCAGATGTCTCTAGGAAATTCATAGTTCAAACCGATGCCTTTTCATCTGCTGTTGCTGCTGTCCTTTCTCGAGAAACAGAACTCAGAAGGACGCCTATTGCCTATGCGTCTACGACCTTATCGGCTCAAGAAGCCAAGTACTCAATGTACGAATTAGAAGGTTTTGCAGTCCTATTTGCCTTGGAGAAGTTCCGTCGTTATCTAGAGCATATTAAATTCGAATTAGAAACAGACAAACAAGCTTTAAATTGGGTCCTAGCTAGGCCACGCAAAACTGGACATATCGCCCGTTAGGCTACCAGAATTTCTGCCTTTCAATTCAATGTGCGACATATTCGACGATCTGAAAATGTGGTCGCAGGTGGACTAAGCCTCATGTTTTCTCGTGATGTTGAGACCAGTGAACAGCGGGATAGTTCTTCTCCTCCCATGCCCATACTTCTGGTGTCAGTGTTGTCCCTTACGTGCTGAGGAATGGGATTATGTGCTGCCCTCCGAAGCACGATCAGAAGATGAAAGTATTTATTTCTGCTGTTCTTGTGCCCAAGATCTTCAAATACTATCATGAGACCCCATTAGTGGGGCACTTAAGCACCTTCAAAACAAGAGTGAAAATCAGAGAAATGTTCATCTGGAAGAGCATGGACGGCGAAATCACAGAAATGGTTAAAACTTGTAAATCTTGCTTCCTTAGTAAGCCCACCTTGTCTACCAAGCTAGGGCTATTGTCATCTCATCAAGCATCTCGCCCCATGGAGCGCTTGTACATAGACTACGTCGGACCTTTCCCTCAATCGAAGGGGAACGTGAATAAGGACATCCTTGTATGCGTAGACGGCTTCAATAGATTTTTATGGTTATTTCCGACTACTCAGTCTACTATTTCTTGCCTTAATACTATCTTCGCTTCTTTTGGTCCTTGTCAATAAATAGTTTCCGATAATGCAACATGTAACTCATTCCGAAAATTCTGTTTTGATTTGTCCACATCCCATGTTACTACTTCTGCTTATTACCCTCTACCATCTCTGGCTGAGCTGGTCAATCGTAATCTTAGATCTCCTTTGATAGCTTTTCATCATGAAGATCATTCCAGGTGGGATACTTCGTTGCATTGGTTATCTTCTGCTCTATGTTCGGCCATTCATGAGTCCGACAAGTTCACTCCTGCCTCTCTCATGTTTATGTTTGTTCCAAACGCGTCATTGTTTAATATTTGGCCCCTCAATGAGATATTGCCAATAAGATCAGATGCCTGTGGAAGAAGGCTAAAAGTAACTTTAAGGCTTCTCATGAGAAGGATAGAGAGAGATATGATTGTTGACCGAGGAACACCAATTTAAAGGTCGGACATCAGGTTAGGATTAAGAATTTTGTAACTACAGGCAAGCTTGCCCCCAGATTTCATGGGCCATGTATTATTTTGGATTTCTTAACACCGGTCACACTTTCGGTGAGCAACCCAGCCATTGAGAGCATATTTAGAGTTCACCTTTCGCAGATTAAACCGGTATAACATTTTGTTTTGCAGTATAGGCCACTAAGTCATGGCAATGAGGAAACTGCTATAATTATTTTTTTACAGCTCAGTAACTTAATGATCATTATGTAAATCATTTTGTAAGGGGTAGGGGTAGGCCTTCTGCCCCATGCATATACATCTAGGGTATTGTCTTGTTGCTGTATATTATCCTGTACAAACCTTCCCCTCTAATAAGGTTTATATTGTCCCGTTTCGTGGCTGCCATTAACTTTCCCCTGCCTCCAAAACCAAGCCTGCAATACACACACTCATCCTCGATGCCACTTGCCTCATCTGAACCTGCAGCCTTAAAAATAAAACAAACTCTCGCTCTCCATCATACATCTCTGTCGCCAAGAATATTACTGTTTCAGTGCCCTCTGTCATCTACAGCTGAGTTCCAACATCTGGCGAGTGATGCTGGCGTGAGGTAAGGGCCCAACCTGCTCTGGCCCAGTCTCCTTCATAAGAGTGTGCTGGAGCACCGTCCTTTCCGGCAAGGGCAGAGGTGCGGTAACCCAAGAGCCTAATTCATCTTGGAGCAGTGGCTCTTTATCCGGTCTGTGGCGACCATCACCATGGCCACCCCTCTCATGGTGGTGGGAGATATATACCTGAGGATATTTGGGGGGTTGTGGGGACCCAACCCCCCGGTATGAGCAGTGGCAGCCGCTCTTGATGTCAAACTAGAACTGTACATCTTGGAGTTCTACGGCCTCAGAAAGACTTCAAGACTTGTTTTCGACATAATTAATCACAAATAAACTTTTATCAAGAAATTTTCTGTCTGTCAAATTCAACTTCAAATTTTTCTAAAAAGGAAAATTTTAAACTGTGTCACCCGAGGCAGAACTCTTGGGTAGGGGAAGGTCTGTACCGGAGGTACACCCGCCCCTTACATTAAGTGAAGCGCCTTGGAGAATGCCATCTAAAACCTAAAACTTGCAACAACTAATACAATAAGTTTAGATATTTCTCTACAGATCTCTCTAATATAAACTTATGTTATGCCCTCCGGTGTGAAGATAGACTATTAAAAATGTAAAGCAATTTTGCATTCTAAGGTTTCCTAAACTGAAGTGATTATTCTTTGTTTTCGGTGTGTTATGGTTCCTTTACAACGCTTCTATCTCTTCCCGCCAAATTAAAGAGGTGGGCCAATAGAAAATTGTGTATATTTATTTTTTATCAAATCTCAGGTTTCTGGTACTTATTTTATCACCCAATAAGAATTTGGGATGTGTCGGGCCTTAGCCCACAGTTTTCTGGAACTTCCCTCTTGGGCAGAAAAGCTGGCACATTTGCAGACCAGTTTGTCTTATTAGTGCTGATGTAAATCATTTATTATTCCATTGTCCTGTGTATGATTCTTTTCGTCCGTTTATTTCTCGTCTTATCAGTCTTCAGAAAGCTCTCCCCACCAATGTCTCCTGTTTGCTTACCGATATGTCTCCTGCTATAATACATGCTATTAATCAATATTTGGATGACTCTCATATTCATTTGTAAATTACTATCTTTTTATTGTTCGCACGGTTACATGCTCCTGCTTCCACTGTTTTTTGCTTCTACGCACTTCCTTTGTTATGTTACGCGCTTCTTAAGATGTGTACATAAACATGATGCTCAACTCTGTTCTTGTGACCTTAGTAGTGAGATTCATTGCGTGTGACCTTCGTAGTGTGAATAATTGCGTGTGATTTCGCATTATACGTGTAATATCACGATAATAAGTGTAGCGGCTGGGTGAAATAACAGAGCCCATAAAATCTCCAACAACAACAACAACAGTTTGTCTTATTGATCGTTCCAGTCTACAGAGTTTGTGTTTATCAAGGAAATGGAGGCGCCTTGTCCATCCTTGAGAAGTCCACCAGCTCAAGGTAATGGCAGTCCACGTTTAACTAAGTGATTGACTTTGAAAGCTAGCTCCAGGGGAAGGTTTCAAATCTTTGACAATGTAACTTTAATTTTTTTAATGTAAATTCCAGAATTGAAGTGTAAATTTCAAACAAGCCGAAGGAACTTAATCTAAATCAAGGAATAGAGAGTGAGCTACGCTCTCGTATTCCCTATCAACTTGATTTTGAGGTAACTATGATTTTAAACCATTTTACAGTTTGAAATCTTTGTAACTTAAATATTCTCTCCATCTAGTCACCTCAGTAGTATAGGCATAGCCTCTGTAACCTCAGGTCATAAGCCCAAATAGGGTTTTAATTTTTCATTTCACACCGACTTAAAACAATAGATACATCTGATGGAAAGGCCACTTATTCAAGTTGTGAATGCCCCCTTTAAAGCTATATATAAACTGTTTACAGGGCATGTTGGCCGAGCAATTAGGGCCGGGCAGCTTTGAGCTTGCATCTGACAGATAGTGGGTTCAAACTGCACTATCGGCAGCCCTGAAGACGGTTTTCCATGGTTTCCCTTTTTTACATCAGGCTAATGATGGGTCTGTAATTTAATTAAGGCCATGGCCTTTTCATTCCAACTCTTATGCCTCTTATTGCCATAAGACCTATCTGCATTGGTGCGAAGTAAAGCAAGTTCAAAAAAGTACACATATATAGTTACTCATATATTCTATTCAACAAAGCATGATTTGTAGATTAAATGGGTCCACTATACAGATTGTTATGGAAATATTGTGGTGGACAGAGGTGAAATAATGTGCGGGCAGAAATGAGTCGATATTAGACATTCCAAAGATTAATTTAAAACTTTGAAACTACAGCCGTATTTCTTTCTCTGATATCTTTTGTATCTTTTCGAAACCTCAGCTTCACAATTCAGGTAAAAAGTTCATTAGATTGGGTAACAATTTAAAAAATTGAATAATAATTAATTAAAAACTTTGAGCTTGAAGCTTGGTCTGTATTGATAATTGACCATAATGAAATGTGTAACTTATAAGTTGTTATCATTATTGATTCCTTGTCATGCAAACTAGCTTTATGGATTTCTAAACACTAATATGACAGAAAGAGGCTGATGCACCTTTAATACCATCAGAGTGATAGAGGATTTAATATGCCAACTTGAAACCAGAACGCAAGCCCTGCACAACATGATGTAGTCAGACTGCCATTTTTCCCGACAAGAGCTACATAGCAAAAGGGAGATGAAGAGAAACCCACTTCATCTTCAAAACCAAAAGAATGAATTCAGCTTTCGGACATGCTGTGCAAAATAAAAGATGCTTACTTGTAAATTCTACATATATGTAATCATAAAAAGTACATTAAGTAAATTTGAGATTAGTATAGGCTTACAAATATATATGTACCTTAAGAATAGACGGCAAGACACTCATATAGTTCCTGAACAACAAATAAAAGTAGAGTTATGTAACCAGTCAAATTCAAATTACTGCTAAGGGTTTAATTATTGTTATCACTATAAAGTTATCTGCACGATACTTACGCATGAATTATTTGAAGTTTTCTCAAAGCATATTGCTTCCACTTTGATCTTATCCAAGTCCATTTTAAATAGCGTGTGAAGGTTTAGACGGTTCTGGGATGTAGATTACTTCCACAGATCTTGCCCTGAAACATGAACAACATACACTCCTATTGCTGTTTTGTAGTAAAACCTGTAGCTTTAGGTGACTGTTGATATTTTGCTCATTGCCACAGGACCTCCAGTTTTACCTGGAAACTGAACCTCAGAGATAAATATTTTCACTGAAAGAACATCCCACACCCACAGGTTGCAATTAATTTGCACAACCCTTAGTGAAAAGCACATGACTATGCAACTTACACATCACCCACTATTCCGGGGGCCTAATGACTGGTGTGATGTACCCTCCCATATAACCCTATCCTGTGCTATGTTGTATATTTTGTCCTCTATACCCCAACTGACCTTTTGTTCTTAACAATTTGTTTTACATCACACTGACACAGACAGGACTTAAGGTGTTGTGGCTAGGAACAGGAAGGAAGTGACAGTGGCCTTGTGTAAGTTACAGTCCCAGAATTTGCCTGGTGTGAAAATGGGAAAGCAAAGGAAACTGTTTTCAAGGCTGCCAGGCCACTTCCAAACCACTCCCAGTCCTTTCCTATCCCATCGTTATCTATGTGAGTTGGTGCGACATAAATCCAATTGTAAAAATAAAATTCTACAATCAAACCTTCAATTAACTAATCATTTCTTTCTCAACTTGCAGGGCAAATGATCTGACTTTGAAGACACAACCTCCCCACCCTGTCACTCTACTAGCTCTATTGGCTATGTACATTCTGTACTGTCCTTACACTAGAGTCCAACGGTAATTCAGTTTCAATATAATTTTGAAAGTAACTATCAGGAATTTTCTGGGGTGCATTCATTTTTCTTTCCAATCTGCAAACATTCTTGTGTGTGCTTGTTGTTTAAAGGAGCCAGCATCTATGGTCACCAATTGCAAACATTCAGATAGTACACGGAGGGCCCAGCCTTTTTATTTACACTTATGAATTATGTAAATCATCCTGGATAATAATGACAACTGTGTGTAATCCCTGTGCTTTATGTACATTAAAAGCCAGTTTCTTACAAAGATATAGCCATAATTCTTCTCTCAATGCACAGTCCTCACCTGGGCCAACAGCCCCTTTAAGGGCTACCATACAATATGCTGAATTCAGTAGCAGTTTAGCCCAATTCCTCATTGATCAAACAAATGATTTCATAGAGGATAGCCAGGTACTCATTGGCAACCTTATCCCCGAAATTGCATCTATTGCTGACTATGTTACAATGTATACTGTATATTTGTTACAAAACACAGTTCCAAACTGGCTATGAACTACTTTGTTAAAACAAACAGTTCTGAACTGGTAATAAGGTCCTTCGTTACAACAAACTGTTCCAAACTGGATATGAACTCCTTCAAAATTATCTTAATGAATGTATGCGAGTCAGAATGCTTCCTCAATTGTTTGTTAATAATGTTTTGTTGGAATAAGCAAATGGCAACTGTGAAATGTGTCAAAGCCCTCCACGAATTGTTACTAAACATTTACTGATGGATGATGAAAAACCTCACTATTCCAATGAGAAGTACTCTTTTGAAGTTGCACCACTTACTGGTCGAATTGAATGTGGATGTATAAAACATGCAGTCCCTGGTATTGAATGAGGACTGCTGGCATTGAATGTAGTTGAATGTAGTTAGAATTGCATGAATTCAGAAATCACAGTTCAGAACCAGTTCTGAATCTCTGTTAGAACAACAGGTAAACTACTGTGCATGCGCAGGCTATTCAGAATCAATTTGGTACCATGTTGAAACCAACTTCCATATATTATCGCTAGAGATGGGAATTTGCCTATTTGCTTATTTTATTCCTGTGTGCAGAAATATAGGCTTTTGAGATATAAATTCATTTTAGGGTCTTAATAACTATATTTTGTTGGTTTTGTTGTGCCTATAAATGCCTATTTCAGGGGTTTGTGCCTATTTTGATTATAATTGCCTAGTTGATGCCCTTTGACTGCACTTTAAAAAAGCCGATTTTCTTCCAGTGCATTATATTTTAGCTAGTGTGCTCAATAGAATTATCTTCCCTTTTCATAATATCTGTTTACCCCAAAAACAAAAATGGCCATTCTCAGAAGTCACCAGAAATAGTTCTAGGGAGATTTCCATCAGGAGAAGCAAGGAACAATTTGACCTCAAAGCCTTCAACCCCTCCCATCTCCTAGGGCATATGCGAGAACCAGTCAACTTCGAACTATTTTGCACAACCCATATACCCTGTACCTTCCTTTCGATGAAAACTGTTGTACGCGTACGCTTTACGTTCAGAACGTGTTGTGATTTATTTTGAAGTGGAAGAAAAGAAGTGTGTTTGCGGCAATGCCCAAAGAAAAATCGTCGAAGTCCTACTGGCTGAAGCAGTGGATCACAGGGGATCCCAATTTTACTACGGATGGAAGGGTAGTCTGTCAAGCTTGCTGTAAGGAGGTAAGTTCATTTGTTCCTTTTATCTTTGTTGTGCGTCCGGCTCTATGGCTAAATAGTTAGCGTGCTGGCCTTTGGTCACAAGGGTCCCGGGTTCCATTCCCGGCAGGGTCGGGAATTTTAACTATCAGTGGTTAATTTCGCTGGCACGGGGGCTGGGTGTATGTGTCGTCTTCATCATTATTCCATCCTCATCAAAACGCGCAGGTCGCCTACGGATGTCAACTCAAAAGACCTGCACAAGGCGAGCCGAACATGCCCTCGGACACCCGCGGCACTAAAAGCCATACGCCAATTCATTTCGTTTCATCTTCTTTGTGATTGAGAACTATGATCGCATTTCATTGTAGCACATATAGGCCAAGTTGTTTTGTGGGAATGCTGTATTAGTCGTAACTTTCAACCATTTATATTGCTAAAATGTAAACAATAATTAAATTACTGAACAAGGAGTTACAACGCCGCTGGTCTCTTGTCGCAGAATGGATGAAAATTAAATCGATATTTTGAACTGTGATTCATTTTCTGTGAAAATAGGGATTTACAACTGAAATGCAATTTTTAAAACTCCCTTAAAAATTGTGAATTCTATTTCAGTTCCACGAAGACTTAGCGAGACATAGGTTGCAGATCCAATGTATCCCGGCTAGGACGATGCCACAGCGTGTTTTACAAGGTTGCCAAGACTGTCTTTACAAGACCAGGCCAGCGAGAAACCGATGGTCTGGATTGGTGAGGTGCGGTTAGTAACCGTTGTGTTTGGGAGGGGGTAGATGGGGAAACAAAGAGAGTCTGTGGGGCGTAAGTTTCCAGATTGACAAGCCTCTAGCATCCCCTCTAGAATCTTGCTAAATTGTGACAGAAATAAGGTTTTCTTATGGCGGCGATGGGATAGGAAAGGGCTAGGAGTGGGAAGGAAGCAGCCGTGGCCTTAGTTAAGGTACAGCCCCAGCATTTACCTGGTGTGAAAATTGGAATCCACGCAAAACCATCTTCAGGGACGCCGAAAGTGGGATTCGAACCCACCATCTCCCGGATGCAAGCTCACAGCTGCGCGCCGCTAACCGCACGACCAACTCGCCCGGTAAAATAAGGTTATGGGCGCATGTCACGACAATTTCAAATTACGCGGTTTTTAATTTTCAACGAGTGTCGCGGCCTTGTTGGCACACATTATGCAGGATCCATTGCAGGCAACAGAAAATGACAGCTGACCCGGCTTACCAAAGCCGGAGAATAGAAACAAATAAATTGTTCACTAGCCCGATATTTATAGTGCCTCCGTTTTCATTTTTCTGTATAAGTATGAATACTGTTAGGGCCAGCTTGGTGGGTCCTTGGCAAGCTTAAAGAACGGATCTCTCCTCTACGCTACTCCGGTATCCTTTCACGTCTTTTTTATTATATTTTTCACCCGGTGAATTCGACACGATATTGCCAAATTACAACTGAAAATCCTTGAGGACATATTTCCATGTAAATTACTAATTACCTTGTTCCTACTTTAAAGTTTTGTACTTCTAGATAGGTACATGATTTCTAATAGTCTTTTCTTTATGAAACAAATGCATGATATATACTAAGCATTATTGCCAATTAGCCCAACTGTAGAAATTTAAGATATAGGGACAATGTAATTTATGTCAATTTTATTAATTTTCAGATCAAATGTGAGAAAAATACCACATAGATCAACTTAGAAATACTGTGATGCATCTGATACGAGTACAGAAATCTGTATCAACGCAGCCTATCTACCAGTCCACTTCGGGCAGCGACCAACAACCACTTTCTTCAGACCTATGCACTGCAATGTCGGGAGCTAATATGCCCCTGCATAAACCGGAGCATCTTCACGCTGCCGGGAGCAAACACCAAGTTGGAGAAGAGTGGCATGCCCCTGGTGGAGTCATTTAGGATTGTGCATGAAGTCTGGGGAAGTTTTGACCAAACATCTGGGAAGGCAGCCGCTATCAGCGAAATAAAACCAGATGAAGTGACTTCATTGAAGTGTTGTCCAATCACTTCATGCGATGTTGACAGTACAAGAACATTATGCACGAGAGGAGATCAAGACTGATGCCGGAAAATATTGAAACGGTGCTTGTAAATTCCGTTAATAATAACTGAGTGTGTTATTAAATTATAAGTATTTTTTCATGCCTATTTTGTTGTCTATTTTACACGTTAGTGCCTATTGTGGCTAATTTAAGAGCCTGTATGCCTGCCTATCTTTACTGTTTTTAGTGCTTATAACTCTCGTCTCTAAGTATCACTAAGAACGACAGCTGGGCAATTTTTAATGTAGCCAGCCAACATTCGGCTGAAAAACAGAATTATCTACCGCTGTTCTTTTGTGTTTAAATACGAACTGAACAATAAAGCTTACCTTATTTCCTATGACGCACCATGCGATATTAAGTAAACGTAAGAAACTGCAATTATCTGATGAAGAAAATCTTAAGGGAAACAGCACAATACACTGAACAAACCTCGACAAGATGTCGTAGTACGTCCGAAATGCACAATACAAAACACATGAATACGGACATTAAATAACAACAACCCAACCACTTCGAAAGTAAACCGGAAATATCGAATAGCGCTTCTGACAACTTTATTTATTTATTTTTATTTATTTATTAGCTGAGGCACCTGAGCTAAAGCTCGCTGTGGTGCAGTACATTCTAATATTATGGCTTCAGAGTATTTATAAAAGTTTGATACATCAAATCAGTTAATAGTAATTTTGGTTACATGAATAGAGCTAAGTACTACATATCACACATATGTTACGTTAGTTTCATAAAATATTAATATATCCTATAAAATAATCATATGTACCAGTATATGTTTTGTTTTATATAACTGAATTGTTTCATAATGATACACTAAGAGTAAACAAGCAGTCACACCAAGTACTAAATATACAAGAAAGAAAATGTAAAAGTCATTTTCAAAATTCGTTAAATTTACATTTTTTTTCTACTTAAGATAATTATTTAACTTCTTTTTGAACATTTTTATTGAAGAGGCGTTCTTTATATCTTCCGGCAGTTTATTGTAGAGACTAACAGAATAATGCCATATGGAATTAATTCCATATTTATTTGAATGAATGACAGTGCAGTGGATATTATTAGCATTCCTTGTATTATAATTGTGAATTACTGAATTTGTTTTACATGATGTATTTGAGTGTGCCAAATTACGAATAATTTTATATATCATAACCAATGAAGATTTCTGTCGTAGGCTATCAAGTGAGAGAACATTACACAGTCTGTACAACTGTTCAGTAGGAGTTAACAGAGGCAATTTAAAAAGTATTTTCAATGCTCTTTTATGCAGCATAACAACTCTAGCGAATAATTCCTTAGTACAACATGCCCATACATGGATCATATAAGTAATATGGCTCTCAATTAGCGCTTGGAAAACACTTTTCAATAAATCATGAGAAACTTTGTATTTCAGTCTATTTAAAATGCCAATAGCTGGGATCAGTTTGTCACAGATAGATTCAACATGATCCTTCCACGTTAGTGATTCGTCAATAATTAGTCCAAGAAATTTAGCAGCCTTTACTCTAGGCACTGATTGCCCAAAAAACGTCAAGTGTAAATCTAAAAAAATATTATTTTTAGGTTTATGAAATAAAATATAATTGGTTTTTGTCAGATTGATTGTTAATCGATTTTTACAGAACCACGTTTCAATTAAATTTGAATCATGCTGCATATTTTGTTCCAGTTCTTGAATGGTATCACCGGTATAGAATATATTGGTGTCATCTGCATAAAGGGATAATCTACCTCTGAGATGTAAGTTACCAATATCGTTAATAAAAATTAGAAAAAGTAACGGTCCTAACACTGAGCCCTGTGGGACTCCGACTGAGATAGTTTGGTAATTACTGTTGGTATTCATACAATTCACAAATTGTTCCCTATCTGTGAGATAGTCTATAAACCAGTCTAGCGCAACACCCCTTACGCCAGCTGCTTCCAATTTATTGATTAAAATACCACAATCAACTGTATCAAAAGCTTTCTTGATATCTATAAATATGCCCGATGCCAATTGATCTAAATCTAAAGCTTCTTTTAATTTAATGACAATATCTTCAACAGCATTGTAAGTGCTTGAATTTTGTAAGAATCCGTATTGATATTTATAAAAGAAATTATTATTATCTAGAAATTTCAATAATCTCTCTTTAATTATATGCTCCAAATTTTTTAGCAGGATAGGAATGATAGAGATAGGCCTATAATTATTAAGTTCAGTTTTGTCCCCTCCTTTATAGATAGGTAAGACCTTAGCTATTTTAAGTCTTTTAGGGACTTTACCCTCTTATAACCAGTGCGTTGTTCCTCGACTGTATACATACACACCCGGTATAATTCACTTATCTCCAGCTAACTACTGTACAAGGATAGAAGTCATAAAGTCATCTGGAACCACCAAGACGAACCATTACACTCAGACCACAGAACAGAAAATACATGGCGTGCGTAGGCCTACCGGCACCAGGAGGCGAAGAAGGGTTGCCACCGTTAGTACGTTAGTACTAGATCTAGTACTTCGTGGGTATTTTTAGTACGTTAGTTCTTTTTATGGAAATCTAGTACTTTTTACGGAGGTAGAGTAGATGTTCTTCCACTGCAGCAGAAGAACAAGAAAGAAACTGATAAGAAGTTTCAGAGCCAAGTGTCTATCTTTTCATGTTGAATTCTGTGAAAAAGGTTTTTTTAGAGGGTAGTTTTTAGTGATCCTATTTTAAGAAATCTCTACATGTCGAACTAGAAAACTGCAAAAGAGATGGCAGTTTCATCAATATAATCCCATTAGCTATACATTTCCCTAATGTAATTACAGAAAGTGGTTATGAAGTTAGATAGGAAATGGTGGGTGGCAACGTCCACAGAAACTTAAAAAGCTCGTCAGTCTCTCGAACACACAGGCTCAATATAAATATTACACTATAACATACCTACAAAACAACACGCTATTAAACAATAGGCCCTATTTATATTGAACTTGCGTGTTCGACAGACTGAAACGGCTTTTAAGTTACATTTAACTGAGTCGACACTGGAAAGTATGGTTTCCTTCTTAACAAACAAGTCCACAGAATCGCTGAAAGAGAACTAAGAATTTATGGAATTTTGGAACTCTTTAATCGAACTGAAAAATCCTGTAGCCGAATACATCTTTTCAAATTTGACAATTTTTTTGAAGGCATTGCTCATTCTCCTGCTGAAACAGAACAGTATTTTGTCATGCTTTTTCTGTTAATAAGACCAGATTGAGAAATAAACTACTATTCTGTAGCGTATGTGAATGGGCTCCTTCTAAAATACTAGTCTGCCCAAAATGTTCACATTTCAAAACAGTTTATTGCTTTGGCAATATTTTCCAAGTATTAAGAGAAGAGAAAAATGTGAAATACATGTTAATATATTCTAAAAGATAGCCAACTTTTGGGTAGTGTATGAAGACAAAATGTATATATATATATGTATGTGTGTGTGTGTGTGTGTGTGTGTGTGTGTGTGTGTGTGTGTGTGTGTGTGTGTGTGCGTGCTCTATTCATAGTGTTCATATTCTAAACATAAATAAATGACTCTCATCTGGTAGTCAGCTTGTAACTGGAAGTGTTAGGATAGTGGGTATTGAAACTGCAACATTGCTGTTTCTCATCATAGATATCAAAACCGATAACTTCTGATAATTACGATTTTCTCATTTAATAAAGGTGTATTTTTGATAAGTATACTTTTTTCTATATTGCCTTTATGAATAATCCTACTCCATTGTAAAAAAATGATTTAGTACTTTTTTCCATAATCTAGTACCTTTTCACGGGAAAATTTAGTACGAACATTTTCTGCCCGGTGGCAACCCTGTACATGGCGTGCGTAGGCCTACTGGCACCGGGAGACGGAGACCGATGGGAATCAGAAGCGTAAACCGACAATTAAGTTACCACTATGCTCATGAGCTATTTAGCCTATAAGTTTGCCATTACACATCCTTATTGTTTTAAATCTTGTGTTAGCAACTTCGATATGTGGATACTATGATTGTTGGTCTTTGAAAGACTTATTTCTTTGAAGAACCTTATCTTCCCTCCATCTAATGGCAGACTTGCGAACTATGCGTCGCGATACTGCGTAGTTGCATGTCGGAAGCCTATTTGTTATTTTTATGTGACACTTCTCAATTCGTGTCCATTGCTTCGCCCTAAAGTTTGATGTCATCATCAATATCTTCACCTTTCACATCACGAATGCAGGGCACCTTTAAATAATCTCAACTCAAATACTGCTTCGTCCGCCTCTGTGGTGCAATTGGCTGCCACCCCCGGAACGGGATATATTCAGCCTTGGGGAGTCATTTGAGTAGAAGGGATTCGATTAAGACATCAGCCATTGTCGAAGTGGTTTTCCGTGGTTTCCGGACTTCGCCTCCAGGTCGCGGCCACTTCCTTGCTAGCTATGCCCCTGCTCAATTTAGCAGGTGAGTTTTTCACCTATCCATTCGTTAGCGCCTACTTCGGTAAATTATTTGGGGGGGGGGGGAGCGCTTGATTAACATGAACATAGAGTTACCGTAGTAAATAATACACTAGAGGTAGCATTGGCGCCACCGTCTACGAGAGAATCACTGTAGCAAGCGGATCATGTTGAAATCGCAGCTGTTTGGCAAAAAGCTCGCTCCGTTGTACTCATCAGTGAAAATAGGGGACTTTTAAAACTGTGCGGATATAGATAAGGTTTAAAATTCTTACATGTAAACATTCTCAGATACTACAATATAGTTGCGATGCTTCTCTCTAGTAAAAAAGGAAAGCCCAAAAACCATAAATACAGGACTAAATGCGTGATAAAAGAGGACGGTGTTCAGGTACAATTGAAAAAAAATGATATGGCGTGTGGCTTTTAGTGCCGGGAGTGTACGAGGACAAGTTCGGCTCGCCAAATGCACGTCTTTTTTGGATTTGACTCCGTAGGCGACCTGCGCGTCATGATGAGGATGAAATGATGATGAAGTTGTCATATACACCCAGCCCCCGTCCAGCGAAATTAACCAATTATGGTTAAAATTCCCGACACTGCCGGGAATCGAACCCGGGATCCTTGTGAACAATAAGTAACAAAAAATCAATTTACTGTTCATATTAAGTCTTCTAACAACATACGTTTAGAAGGAGGGAATAGATATATCGCTTGTGTGTGTGTGTGTGTGTGTGTGTGTGTGTGTGTGTGTGTGTGTGTGTGTGTGTGTGTGTGTGTGTGTGTGTGTGTGTGTGTGTAAATGTCCAGTACTTTGGTATAATTCTCTCCAACGACCTAAAATGTCCTCTCTCGTACGAAGTGGATAAGCGAGTTCTTAGGCCTAAAAATGCTGGCGAGATTTTGAGGTAAAGTAGACAAAATATTATCATCGACGATTTAGACCCTAGCTTTCTGAGCCCAAGTTGTCAGGTTCGAGCCTGGCTCAGTCCGATAACCTCTTGTAGATAGATTTACCGGCATGTGAAATAACTCCCGTGGGAAGAAATTTAGACACCTCAGCCTCTCCGAAAACCGTGCAAGTACTTAGTGCGACGTAAAGCAATTATTATTATTATTATTATTATTATTATTATTATTATTATTATTATTATTATTATTATTATCGATGTTTTCTAAACGTGATTACAAGTGGAAATATGACACTCGGTTGTGGTTTCACTCTATTATGGAGTTTTTATTTAGCTTTTCCTGAAATGTGTGATTTGCTTTAAGAATTTAATTTGTAAAATGATTTCCGTTAATGGAAAGGAAGAGTGGTAAATTATGATTGCAGAGAACTGGAAAAATACTTACAATATTTTTTACAATTTGCCTTACATCGCACCGACACAGTAGGCCTTATGGCGATGGTGGGATAGGTAAGGACTAGGAGTGGAAAGGAAGCGCCGGTGGGGGTAATTAAGATGCTTGGTGCGAAAACAGGACACCATGGAAGTAGTATAATACAGGGATTCTGCCGCCACCACCACCACCACCACCACCACCACCACCGGCTCCCAGAGGCCTCCTCCACAACCACCAGAGCCAGAGGCCTCCGAGAGGCCTCCTCCACCTCCCGCGGGAAATTTGAATTGGTAAACAAAGCCACGTGCTTTTTGACAGCTACCATCGACAAGAACGCATCGCTAACCTCAGTACTGCCATTTTGACGGGCCTAAACCTCAGTGGTACCAACTTAACGTAACTAGCGCGAGATTTGAATAGGTAAACAAATCCACGTGTTTTTTGACAGCCACGTGCTTTTTGACGGACAACAACGTATCGCTAACCTCAGTGCTGCCATCTTGACGGGCCTAAACCTTAGTGCTACCAACTTAACCTTACTAGCGCGAGATTTGAATCGGTAAACAAACCACGTGTTTTTTGACAGCTGTCATCCGCCATCTTTAAACTACAGAGCACCGTGCTGCCCTCTTTATCGCAGTAGCTGCAAATTCGTCACCTGTCATCCACTGTGCTGCCATCTTAACAGGCCTAAACCTTAGTGCTACCAACTTAACCTCACTAGCGCGAGATTTGAATCGGTAAACAAATCCACGTGCTTTTTTGACAGCTGTCATCCGCTATCTTTAATCAACAGAGCACAGTGCTGCCCCCTTTAGCTACTTACCTTTGAAATGTGGTGGCGGATAATTTGAAAAATATTTTTGACAGCAGCCATCTTTAATCTAGAGAGCACCGTGCTGCCCTCTTAAACAAGCTCACGTGCTTTTTTCTGATAGCTATCATCCGCCATCTTGCATCACAAACCTCAGTGCTGCACTCTTTACCTAGATACCTTTGAAATGTGCTGGCGGCAATTTGAAAAATTCTACATTCTCCTGTTTGGAAACAAACCCATGCGCTTTTTTGATAGCTATCATCCGCCATCTTTCATCCAGAGAGCACCGTGCTGCCCTCTTTAGCTACTTACCTTTGAAATGTGGTGGCGGCAAATTCCACGTGCTCTTGTTTGGAAACAAATTCCACGTGCTCTTGTTTGGAAACAAACTCACGTGCTTTTTTCTGACAGCTGTCATCCGCCGTCTTGCATCACAAACCTCAGTGCTGCAGTCTTTAGCTAGATACCTTTGAAATGTGGTGGCGGCAAATTGAAAAATTCCACATGCTTTTGTTTACAAAACAAACTCACGCGCTTTTTGTCAGCTGTCATCCGCCATCTTACATCGCAAACCTCAGTGCTACACTCTTTAGGTACATACCTTTGAAATATGGTGGCGGATGATTTAAAAAGGAAAATTCAACAGCTGCCATTCCTCGACGCTAATTGCACAAAATGGTGGCTATACATGACTCCTTAAGGGTGCTTACGCAAAATGGCTGCTATACACAGGTTCTTATGAGACGCCCTTGGGATGCTTGCGCAAGATGGCAGTTATACATGGCTCCTTATGAGATGCCCTAGGGATGCTTGCACAAGATAGCGGCTGCTCTTATGGGACGGCTTAAGGGTCCTTGCACAAGATGGATTTAGACGCCCTAAGGATGCTTGCGCAAGATGGCGGACACAAGATGGCGGCTATACACAACTCCTTATGAGACGCTTTAAGGGTGCTTGCGCAAGATGGCTGCCGCTCTTATGAAGAAAGCTAGCTTAGAGGCTAACGTGTCGTGCTAGTTCGATTCATTAAATTTGGGGATTAAATGCAAAATGTTAAATATCTCGAAAACGGTGCACCGTAGAGCAAAACGGACAAAATTTTTCTGCCTAATACGCAGGTTTGCACTATCAGGAACATGATAGCATCAGAAAAACATAGTCTAATGATGGGATCAACGGTTCGGTTCCTACCTAGGCCCTTTGGCATTCGCTCTGTGTTAGCTTGTATTGAAGCGAGTCTTCGTAACATGATCAGGTCTAGCTATGGTAGAGAGTATAACGTACCGTGCTGATTCGATTCATTAAATTTGGGGCTTATATGCAAAATGTTAAATATCTCGAAAACGGACAACATTTTTCAGCCTAATACCCAGGTTCGCAGTATCAGGAACAAGAAAAACATAATCCAATGATGAGATTGACAGTTCGATTCCTACTTAGGCCGTTTGGCATTGGCAGCTATCTAATTCTACAAGATGGCGGCTATACATAGCTTCTTATGAGACAGTTTAAGAGCGCTTGCACAAGATGGCTGCTGCTCATATGAGACTCCCTAGGGTTGCTTGCGCAAGGTAGCAGCGACAAGACGGTGACTATACACAGCTCCTTATGATACGGCCTAGAGGTGCTCACACAAGATGGTGGCTGCTCTGATGAAGAAAGCTAGCTTTGCATCGTGCAGGTATCTTTACAGCACTAAACCTCATACCTTTGAAATGTGGTGGCGAGTAATTTGAAAAATTCGACGTGCTTTTTCTTAACAGCAGATATCTTTAAACAATAGCGGCTATACATAAGCTGATAAGGCCTCCTCTTATGTCAAGGCATAGCTCTATCGAACAAGTTTAAACCTGCATCGGGATAGCTAGAGTAAGCACCTGCTGCAGTGATGACGTCATTAAGCATGTTTAGACTTGCAAATCACAAAAGAAACGTAACAAGACTAGAATCGAACACTGCACTCTATGCCGTGAACTTCATCATGTGATCGGAACATTGATTGAAGTGTTTAGAACACTAAATAAGTAATCAAGACTAAAATAGAACACTGTACTCGATACAACATGTGTTTAGAACATGTCAGGGGATACCTTTGCTCTAAGAAGATTAGATTACCGCACATTCCTTGTATTGCTAATAGGCTAAAGGGCTAATGGGCAAAAGGGCTAATGGGTGAAGGGCTAATGGGCTAAAAGGCTAATAGGCAAAAGGGCTAAAGGAGCAACAACCTCATCGATCGCTATCAGCAAGAACGCTTGTACTTTGTTAAGTGTAGAAAATTAATCTTTATTTGTAAATGGTTTCATGTTCAGAACAAGGAACGAAACCTAGGGGTTACGTCTTACCTAATAAAATCCCCGAGGAGCGATGAGTTACGTTTTTCGAAGTAGTGTTTGGAACACTGAACTTTTCAAGATGATAGCAGAGAGTTTAGCAATGTTCTGTTGTTGGATTATAAATTCCGCGCTACAACATGCATAAGGTGGCAGCCTTGAGGTTTACCGCCGTAAAGATGACAAGAGTGAGTTTAGATATGTTCCGTTGTTGGATTTTAAATTCCGCGCTATAACATGCATAAGGTGGCAGCCTTGAGGTTTACCGCCGTCAAGATGGCAGCAGTGAGGTTAGCGACGCTCTATTGTCCTTCAAAGTGAGGTTAGGGTCCGTCAAGGCGACAGCTGTCAAAAAGCTCGTGGCTTTGTTTTCTAAACAAGGGCACGTGGCTGTGATGTCACGCTCACATAATCAATCCTTAGCTCGACGTCGTTAAGAGCAGCATTAGGATTAGCTATGCTTAAAAGTTTTGGGAACAGAGCAGCAGTATGAATTGCCATGTTTCAAAGCGTGTACACATCACCTATCGATTTTACACGCATCGACCATCGTACTAAACTTCTTCCGCTAGATCGTGATGCTATCTTAGAATAACCTATACCCATAAAATTAAAGTACAATGAATAGCCATGTTTCAAAGCGTGTACACATTACCTATCGATTTTGCATGCATCGACTCTCGTACTAAACTTCTTCCGCTAGATTGTGCTGCTATCTTAGCATAACCTATACGCATATCCTAAAAGTACAAAGAATAGCCATGTTTCAAAGCGTGTACACATTACCTATCGACTTTGCATGCAACAACTATCGTACTAAACATCTTCCGCTAGGTTGTGCTGCTATCTTAGCATAACTTATGCACATGAACTTAAAGTACAAAGAATAGCCATGTTTCAAAGCGTGTACACATTACTTATTGATTTTGCATTCATCGAATCTCGTACTGAACTTCTTCCTCTAGATTGTGCTGGTATCTTAGCATAACTTATACACATGACCTTAAAGTACAAAGAATAGCTATGTTTCGAAGCGTGCACACATCACCTATCGATTTTGCAAGCATCGACTCTTGTACTAAATCTTCTTCCGCTAGATTATGCTGCTATCTTAGCATAACCTATGCGCATGAACTTAAAGTACAAAGAATAGCTATGTTTCAAAGCGTGTACACATCACCCATCGATTTTCTATTCATCGACTCTCGTACTAAACTTCTTACGCTAGATTTTGCTGCTACCTTCGCCTAACCTATACACATGAACTTAAAGTACAAAGAATAGCCACGTTTTAAAGCGTGTACACATCACCTATCGATTTTGCATGCATCAAATATCGTACTAAAGTTCTTGCGCTAAGTTGTGCTGCTATCTTAGCTTAACCTGTACGCATGAACTTAAAGTACAAAGAATAGCTATGTTCCAAAGCGTGTACACATCAACTATCAATGATGCATGCATCGACTCTCGTACTAAACTTCTTCAGGTAGATTGTGCTGCTATCTTAGCATGAACTTAAAGTACAAAGAATAGCCTTGTTTCAAAGCGTGTACACATTACCTAATTATTTTGCACGAAACGACTATTATACTAAACTTTTTCCACTAGATTGTGCTAAAATCGTGTAAGTGTGCTACTATCTTAGCATAACCTATCGATTTTACATGCATCGACTATCGTACTAGTCTTCTTCCGCTAGAGCATATAGCAATCGCTTTTGTGTATATCCCTAACCCATGTGTACGAACTTAAAGCACAAAGAAGAGCTATGTTCTAAAGCGTGTACACATCACCTATCGATAATGTATGTAAGGAATATCGTACTAAACTTCTTCTGCTAGGGCGTACGACTATCGCTTGTGCGTGCACGAACTTAAAGCATAAAGAATAGCAATGTATAAAAATCTTGTAAATAAAGCAGCAGCATTAAGTATAGCCATGTTTAAATGCGTGTACAAATCATGTATCCATGATGAACGCAGTACTAAACTGATTCCACTAGAATGTACAAAGTTCGCATGTGTTTGTGCTGCTATCTTAGCATAGCCTATGTGCATGAACTTAAAGTACAAAGAATAGCGATGTTTAAAAATCCTGTGAACATGGCAGCGGTAAGAATAGCAAGGTTTAAAAGCGTGTACACCCCACCTTTTGATAATGCATGCATCTTCTACTAGAGCATGTGACCAACACTTGTATCTGCTGCTATTTTAATATAACCGATGTACTTAAACTTAAAGCAGAACGAATAGTTATGTGTAAAAAATCTTGTGAACATAGCAGAGTGTTAACTACGTAGGTATAGACATTGAACTTTTCATGCTGACGCAGCATACCGCGTGACCGTGATGTCACAGCCACGTGCTCTTGTTTAGAAAACAAAGCCACGTGCTTTTTTGACAGCTGTCGTCTTGACGGACCCTAACCAAACTTTGAAGGACAATAGAGCGTCGCTAACCTCACTGCTGCCATCTTGACGGTGGTAAACCTCAAGGCTGCCACCTTATGCATGTTATAGCGCGGAATTTAAAATCCAACAACGGAACATTGCTAACCTCACTCTTGTCATCTTTACGGTGGTAAACCTCAAGGCTGCCACCTTATGCATGTTGTAGCGCGGAATTTATAATCCAACAACAGAACATTGCTAAACTCTCTGCTATCATCTTGAAAAGTTCAGTGTTCCAAACACTACTTCGAAAAACGTAACTCATCGCTCCTCGGGAATTTTATTAGGTAAGACGTAACCTCTAGGTTCCGTTCCTTGTTCTGAACTTGAAACCATTTAAAAATAAAGATTAATTTTCTACACTTAACAAAGTACAAGCGTTCTTGCTGATAGCGATTGATGAGGCTGTTGCTCCTTTAGCCCTTTTGCCTATTAGCCTTTTAGCCCATTAGCCCTTTTGCCCATTAGCCCTTTAGCCTATTAGCCCTACAAGGAATGTGCGGTAATCTAATCTTCTTAGAACAAAGGTATCCCCTGACATGTTCTAAACACATGTTGTATCGAGTACAGTGTTCTATTTTAGTCTTGATTACTTATTTAGTGTTCTAAACACTTCAATCAATGTTCCGATCACATGATGAAGTTCACGGCATAGAGTGCAGTGTTCGATTCTAGTCTTGTTACGTTTCTTTTGTGATTTGCAAGTCTAAACATGCTTAATGACGTCATCACTGCAGCAGGTGCTTACTCTAGCCATCCCGATGCAGGTTTAAACTTGTTCGATAGAGCTATGCCTTGACATAAGAGGAGGCCTTATCAGCTTATGTATAGCCGCTATTGTTTAAAGATATCTGCTGTTAAGAAAAAGCACGTCGAATTTTTCAAATTACTCGCCACCACATTTCAAAGGTATGAGGTTTAGTGCTGTAAAGATACCTGCACGATGCAAAGCTAGCTTTCTTCATCAGAGCAGCCACCATCTTGTGTGAGCACCTCTAGGCCGTATCATAAGGAGCTGTGTATAGTCACCGTCTTGTCGCTGCTACCTTGCGCAAGCAACCCTAGGGAGTCTCATAAGAGCAGCAGCCATCTTGTGCAAGCGCTCTTAAGCTGTCTCATAAGAAGCTATGTATTGCTGCCATCGTGTAGAATTAGATAGCTGCCAATGCCAAACGGCCTAAGTAGGAATCGAATCGTCAATCTCATCATTGGATTATGTTTTTCTTGTTCCTGATACTGCGAACCTCGGTATTAGGCGGAAAAATGTTGTCCGTTTTCGAGATATTTAACATTTTGCACATAAGCCCCACATTTAATGAATCGAATCAGCACGGTACGTTATACTCTCTACCATAGCTAGACCTGATCATGTTACGAAGACTCGCTTCAATACAAGCTAAAACAGAGCGAATGCCAAAGGCCCTAGGTGGGAACCGAACCGGTGATCCCATCATTAGATCATTAGACTATGTTTTTCTTATGCTATCATGTTCCTCATATTGCGAACCTGGGTATTGGGCAGAAAAATTTTGTCCGTTTTGCTCTACGGTGCACCGTTTTCGAGATATTTAACATTTTGCATTTAAGCCCCAAATTTAATAAATCGAATTAGCACGACACGTTAGCCTCTCAGCTAGCTTTCTTCATAAGAGCGGCAGCCATCTTGCGCAAGCACCCTTAAAGCGTCTCATAAGGAGTTGTGTATAGCCGCCATCTTTTGTCCGCCATCTTGCGCAAACATCCTTAGGGCGTCTCAAGCCATCTTGTGCAAGGACCCTTAAGCCGTCCCATAAGAGCAGCCGCTATCTTGCGCAAGCATCCCTAGGGCATCTCATAAGGAGCCATGTATAACTGCCATCTTGCGCAAGCATCCCAAGGGAGTCTCATAACAACCTATGTAGAGCAGCCATCTTGCGTAAGCACCCTTAAGGAGTCATGTATAGCCACCACCTTATGCAATTAGCGTCGAGAGATGGCTGCTGTAGAATTTTTCTTTTTAAATTATCCGCCACCATATTTCAAAGGTGTGTACCTAGAATGTAGCACTGAGGTTTGCGATGTAAGATGGCGGATGACAGCTGACAAAAAGCGCGTGAGTTTGTTTTGTGAACAAGAGCACGTAGAATTTTTCAATTTTCCGCCACCACATTTCAAAGGTATCTAGCTAAAGATGGCAGCACGGGGCTCTCTTGATTAACGATGGCGGATGACAGCTAACAGAACTTTTCAAATTGCCCGCTACTACATGTCATAAAGAGGGCAGCACGGTGTTCTGTGGATGAAAGATGGCGGATGACAGCTGACGAAATTGCCCGCATGATAGCAGCACAGTGCTCTATTGATTAAAAATGGCGGATAACAGTTGTCCAAAAAAGCACGTGGCTTTGTTTGCAAGCAAGAGCACATAGAATTTTTCAAATTGCCGCCACCACATTTCAAAGGTATCTAGCTAAAGACTGCAGCACTGAGGTTCGTGATGCAAGATGGCGGATGACAGCTGTCAGAAAAAGCACGTTAGTTTGTTTCCAAACAAGAGCACGTGGAATTTGTTTCCAAACAAGTGCACGTGGAATTTGCCGCCACCACATTTCAAAGGTAAGTAGCTAAAGAGGGTAGCACGGTGCTCTCTGGATTAAAGATGGCGGATGATAGCTATCAAAAAAGCGCATGGGTTTGTTTCCAAACAAGAGAATGTAGAATTTTTCAAATTGCCGCCACCACATTTCAAAGGTATCTAGGTAAAGAGTGCAGCACTGAGGTTTGTGATGCAAGATGGCGGATGATAGTTGTCAGAAAAAAGCACGTGAGTTTGTTTAAGAGGGCAGCACAATCCTCTCTAGATTAAAGATGGCTGCTGTCAAAAATATTTTTCAAATTATCCGCCACCACATTTCAAATGTAAGTAGCTAAAGAGGGCAGCACTGTGCTCTGTTGATTAAAGATGGCGGATGACAGCTGTAAAAAAAGCACGTGGATTTGTTTACCGATTCAAATCTCGCGCTAGTGAGGTTAAGTTGGTAGCACTAAGGTTTAGGCCCGTTAAGATGGCAGCACTGCGGATGACAGGTGACGAATTTGCAGCTACCGCGATAAAGAGGGCAGCACGGTGCTCTGTAGTTTAAAGATGGCGGATGACAGCTGTCAAAAAGCACGTGGATTTGTTTACCGATTCAAATCTCGCGCTAGTAAGGTTAAGTTGGTAGCACTAAGGTTTAGGCCCGTCAAGATGGCAGCACTGAGGTTAGCGATACGTTGTTGTCTGTCAAAAAGCACGTGGCTGTCAAAAAACACCTGGATTTGTTTACCTATTCAAATCTCGCGCTAGTTAGGTTAAGTTGGTACCACTGAGGTTTAGGCCCGTCAAGATGGTAGTACTGAGGTTAGCGATGCGTTGTTGTCGATGATAGCTGTCAAAAAGCACGTGGCTTTGTTTACCAATTCAAATTTCCCGCGGGAGGTGGAGGAGGCCTCTGGGAGGCGTCTGGCTGTGGTGGTGGTGGAGGAGGCCTCTTGGAGGTCTCTGGCTGTGGTGGTGGTGGAGGAGGCCTCTGGGAGCCGGTGGTGGTGGCGGCGGCAGAATCCCTGTATTATACTACTCATGGAAAACCATCTTCGGGGCTGCCGACAGTGAGGTTTGAACCCACTATCTCCCGAAAGCAAGCTTACAGCTGCGTGGCCCTTACCGCACGGCCAACTCGCCCAATCAATAATTTGTTATGCTTGTATATAGTCCTATAAGACATTTGAAGGAATAATATTGACGAAAGTAAATGACTCAGATGTTCGCACGGTGTATCACATCTTGTCTCTAAATTGCAAAATCTTGTATGGCATGAATGGGAACTGCTACACGTATTGTACGAAGGGGAAGCAACAAACTGTACACAGAAAATACATTCAACAGCTTTAAATAGGCCTTCTTTAAAGACACACAAAAAGTGAAAAACGGAGCATAATTCCAGGCTATCATGCGCATCTCTTCTTATTTTCTTTTTGTACCAAATTGCTTTACGTCGCACCGATGACTATGGGACAGGAAAGGGCTAGGAGTGGGAAGGAAATGACTGTGGCCTTAATTAAGGTACAGCCCTAGCATTTGCTTGGTGTGAAAGTTGGAAACCCTCTTCAGGGCTACCGACAGTGGGGTTCAATCTCCTGAAAGCAAGTTGACAGCTACGTGACCTAAAGCCTGCAGTCACTCGCTCAGTATCTTGCATACGATTTCTCTGGATATTCCCTTGCAAGTGAAAGGAGAATGCCATCTCCTATATTTCGTAAAACATGAATTTCAGTCTTCAAGGTAAGATCCAAAGTATCTTATTCACGCCGACAGAGGAATCAGTCGCGAAGTCAGCCCAAGTAGGGCAATTAACGTGCATGCACAAGCACGGAAATTAATTTCAAGGAAAATATCTCTGAAATAACACACCAATTCCCTTTATGAACCTCTCTATGCAGCCATAAGCTGCACAGGAGACTGGCATTTTCCTCCAGAGAAGTATATACTTCAGTTTATCGGGAAGCTCCAGTAGTGACAGTGCCAAACAATCTAGCTCGCCAAACAGCGCGCTCGTTCAACTTCGCATGCGACTGCAGCGCCAATGCTACCTCTAGTGTATTAACTCTATGAACATGAACACAGTCATGTGGAATGACGAATAACTGTTAATGCGAACATTCCTATATAATAACAATATTCACAAACTAAGAGAAAAGCAGACCAATAAAAGAACTTGTTCCTCAAATAGATTTTTTGAACGGAGTTTTAAATAATATTCACAAGTAAAGAGAAAAATAGAACTTGGTTCATAAATACATACAAAGGATGTCTTATGTACGGAGCTATCAAAAATAATCATAAGTAAACAGGGTAAGTCTTGCTTCACAAATACATTTTGTGAATTTTCCATTTCATGATATGAATTGTGTAAAGCTCTACCACCAGATGTACCGTCGTAACCGTCTCCATTAGGAAATGCAGTTCTCTGAAAGATTGGCCGCTTTCTGACCTCATTTCTCATAAAAGATCGTCCGCCATCTTCTCTGGGTCTAACTAACGCCTTAGCATTCTCCTTGTGTACATGCAGATGGCTCAATGAATTCATTCTCTGCTGTCGATTATTTGTACGCAAAGAAGTCTGAAGGACTTCTCTCAGCAGTTGGCGTTGTCACGGGAAATGTCACCACAATTTAAAAATAAAGTTAAACTGTTCTGGAAGCAAATCATTAAGATGAGCACCTTCTTAAAGTATCCTCTAACGATTACCTTTTCCTTCGTTCGGCAACGACTCATGAACCATTCATCTGTGAAGCAAAGGATGATTACCTTCTGCATTATCTCGATGGAACTGTAAAATTGTGTCTTTGTTTGGATCACTACCAATTGTAAACACCTGGACTTCAAGCAAGAAATTGCAAGATGTGTCAAAACGGGAAGCCAAACAATTAACAGTGTTGTCTATGATCACAAAGAAGACACCTGCATTTTGTTAAACCGAATCAAACTGCTCTACTGAATTTTGTTATAATCAGAATCATCATCCCGGTTGGGAATCCTATTCTTTCTAGCAAAGTGAGTGAATTAAATTCTGCAACTTCGATGTCCGTTCATAGATCTCGACACACACTTTCCTTTTTAAACCGTTCAAAATAAACTCTCGATTGTTCGTACGACGAGGCTCGTGATTGCGAGACGCTCATAATAGAAGTTACCGTAGTAACATTCCTAAATGGTTGTGTCCCATTTGCGATCAGTCCCATTACAGTGGTAAACAAGAATGTGGAGAAAGACCAGTTCATGTCCCATTTGCGATCACTGTAAAATTATCAGCAGCCAATCAGGGTTTTCCAACGTCCATGCAGCAGGGGGACAGCTAATTAGGGCGTACTCACACAACATTGTGATAAGGATTCTTCCAACCCTTTCCCTCCCCGCTGATGTCTTTTGAGGTAATATTAGTCTACAGTTTTTAACATACTGTAATTAATCCAGCTGTAGACATCCATTGTTGATGTAGCTTTTGTTGCTATGTTGTTATCTGCGTGCTTACTTACGACATGCAGGGCATTGAGACGAAGAAAGGCAAGCCTTGTGTTTTATATAATGGATACTCTTACAGAAATTTAGGGAAAAGTCAGGGATGTTTGGTGACTTGCATTTCTTTATCGCTGGCTTTACGTCGCACCGTCACAGATAAGTCTGATGGCGACAATGGGATAGGAAAGGGCTAGGAGTGGGAAGGAAGGGGTCGTGGCCTTAATTAAGGTACAGCCCCAGCATTTGCTTGTTCTGAAAATAGGAAACCACGGAAAACCATGTTCAGGGCTACCGAAAATGGCATTCGAACCCATTATTTCCCGAATAAAATCTCATCTTTTCGCGCTACCATTATAGAATTATCATTTCTTCAACTTATTTTAATCTAAACATTTTCTTAGCATTAAGTTCTGGAATCTTGTACATCTAATACGAGCGTACAGACAAAAGATATTTTATTTATATAGGTGAAAGTAGGCTGAGTGGCCGCGCGTTTCAACACGCTACGGCTATGGAGCCAGGCTCTGCATTCGGGAAACGTGTGGGCTCGTACCCCACCGTCGGCTGTTCTCAGAATGGTTTTCTGTGTTTTAATATTTTCACTTCCAGGCAAATGCCGGTACAGCTCCTATCCTTAGGCCAGAGCTGAGTCCTCCCACCCGTCAACCAATTTCATTCATCATAACACATTTCATCTTCACTAGCTTCTCAAGTGAGGTTGGTGCCAGGAAAAGCATCCGGCCGTAGAAACATACCGTATTATTAATCTCATCTTATCCTGACTCGGTATCAAGAAGCGTGACTAAGGGGTAGGCATACATACATATAGATGAATGTAGGCTAATTATATATATTGAGCAGCAGTTTAAAGTGTCAGTATGAAAGTTTGAACAGTCTGAGCATTATATAAGCATTAATTTAACAGTGCCCCCTCTTGTATAAGAAAGTGTGGGTTAACTCTTAAGTTTGAGATGAGCTACAATTGATTCAAAAAGGGTAGCACTATCGAAGAAGCAAAGTGTTACAGCAAAATCCTTTGTTTTGAAATCGGAGAGTGTAAAATTCAACGGTTTTAATACGCCCATCTTTCGTCCTACTTCTTAAAACTCATTTAACCGCCTTTACATCCGCAACCATCTGGTAACTCTAAACAAAAGGTTCATTTGAGTCCTGTTTATTCTCTGTCAGTCCCAATATTAACGCACCAGTCTCAAACGGTAATTTAATGAGTTTGAACATACGATTCGTAAGAATCCTAGTATGTAGTTTCGCCATTTACTCGAGGGATGTCTTCCGGTACCAGTCCTTCAGTAGGGAATTCCCTCACAGCAACCTGACTGTTTGTATGTCACTGATAAGATTGATCGCAAATGGGACTGATCGCAAGTGGGACGACACCCCCTAAATAAATGTGCTGAACATGCCTCGCTGAATACCTTCAATTCTGACCGCGTTTGTTAACAAACATTTACGAAATTTATATTTTCTTATAACTCGCAATTCTGCACCTCCTTTGACTGTACATGGATCACATGTTAATTGCACTGATTACTCCACGGAAACTCCTCACTTTCATCTATCCAAACCGACCTCCCTTGGACAACACTTGTTCTTTTCCGACCCCGACGGTATTAGGTTTTCGAGGCCTTGAGAGCCTATAATTATCACGCCCTTTGTGGTTCATGCCTTTCTTTAGCCGATACCGTACTTTCGTTTTTCGAACTGTCGGACCTCATTCCATTTTTCCCTCTGATTAATATTAATAGAGGTTTGTTGCCTCGTCGCACTTCGTATTAATACAGTGGTCACCACCAACACCACCAGGCTCTTCCCAAACCCATTAGCGAAGATGTCCGGATATTTTGTACAAGGAACATTCCTTCCGAGTTGAGTTTTCTGGACATCTCGCTGGTCGTTAACTGCCTGCGAATGGCTTTCCCATAATCCCCGAACATTTATGCCTGGTCAATCCGTAGCACTTGATGTCAGATGATTAATATAAAACGTAAGATGGGAATTTCTCCCCTTTTGATAGTAATCTTATTGGCTTTACGTCCCACTAACAACTTTTAAGGTTTTCGGAGAAGCCGACGTGCCGGATTTTAGTCCCGCAGGCGTTCTTTGACGTGCTAGTTAATCTACCGACACGGGGGTGACGTATTTGAGCACCTCCAAATACCACCTGACTGAACCAGGATCGAACTTGCCAAGTTGGAGTCTGAAGGCCAGCGTCTCAACCGTCTGAGCGACTCAACCCGGCTAACTCTACGAATAAGCAAGCGGTATGAGATCCTGCTTGAGAGCTCTCTCATCACAGAACTTTACAAACATGCTCTTTGTTTGGAGAGAAAAAGGCCAAGAAACAATAAATAACATCAAAATAAAAAACAACACATAGGACAATGAACAAATAAGAGCGTAACCGTAGTTTATTTAAAAGTACACAAAATGGTTTTAAACTAAACATAAACATTTTTCCAGACCCAAACCAGGATAGCATATCGGCCGTAATGCACTCGGAAAACGTCCCACATTTCCACATCCGAATACTGTATTTTAAAGTTATTAACTGACACTTCGCAGACCATGTGGTACGTAACGTCCGCTGGTACGGAATGTCACTGCTACGAATTGTCCGATATTCATTAGTAAGAGAACACTGGGTTCTCTGGGACACACCCGTTCCATCAGCGCAGCTCAAGCCATCCCGCAGCAGACATGAGAGAATCAACTTGGTACTTTCTTATCAAACCTCGTTACACTGTAATCCCGGACTCGGGGCTCCGAACTCCACCTTTAAGTGTAACAAGACAACATCTAAGAGAAGAATTCTTTCGGCGGGGGGCAAATTGGCACTTTGCGCCTTTAAGAACATATTTGGGGGCCAGAAATCTCCTTGCCCGCATCCCGACGTCGTCCCCACTGTCCCCATTTGTATCCCTGACCAGATGTTTCACGCTCCAGGACACCGCTCTTGAGACGGAAGAGGTGAGATCCCTGCTGAGTCCGGGGAGAAACGAACTATAGGCGGTAGACTGATTTTAAAAATTAAAATGTTGCTTCATTTCTTCTATTTCTCCCCTCATTCCCTTCTTCTCTTTGTTTCCTCACAAGTCCTTCATTTTCATGTAATAGAAAAATTGCATCTACTTTTGAATCGCCCAATTACCCTTCATAAACTCGTTCATTTATGAGTTCAAGCTCCGATTCTCTGTTCCACTTTCATGCTACTTTAATCCAAATCCAATTTTCAGTTTCAGCTACCGTATCACACTACCGTAACCTCGCAATATTTCCGACTATAAATTATTTGGTTACCTATAAGTTTTTGATGTTATAAGGAAGACATCGATATTTAAAGTCTAGGACATCTTGTGTCCCGAAGAAAAAATGGTTGCGGAAACTGGGACTAAACGTCGTTAACCGGGACATACGTCCAACCGGGGTTAGTAATCTGTTGGAAACTCTATTCACCATATCCTGTTTGGTGTCCAAGTAGTAGGCAAGTTGGTATTTGTTGTTGGTACCAAATACTTTACTGTAGCTCTACCGGACAGCTTGCGGCTTCAGCGAGAAAGTCGATAGTACTGCTATCTACACTACACGGTGTGACCAACTCTGCAATATGATATTGCCACTTGTGTGATCTTGGTGAACTGGCGTACTGTTTATAATTTATCAGTGTTTGACACTACTTTGCAGTGGTATTCCAAGAAAAACGTTCTGCGTCGAACAAATTACCCAGCAAGATAATAACATGAGAACCGATAAGGACCGCAAATATTTAAAAACTCATGACCTCGCAGCTGTGTTGAGGTTATCTTCTGTGCTCCTTATATGAAGAAGTCAATCAACTAATGAGTTATTTTTGGGGAGTTAAACCAATTATATTAACAAATTTTGAACTGTTAATGACTTCAAACTTGATGATCCGCAGTATAAAGTAAAACCATGCATTTCACACCATCTACATAGTTTGTGGGTCTGTGGCATAATAGTGAAGTTGAAGTCTAGAATCCAGTCGGGTTCAATCTTTTATATTATTCCATTTTTTTGTAAGGAAATTATTTCAAAGTATCACAGACATAGACTTCATTCCAAGCTCTATTACTGACATTCGTGCAAACAGTAATGAAATAATTATTTCAGATATGGCTCTACATCTCAACCAAAAGCCTTTAATTTATGCCCAGAAATCTTGTCAACACCAGCTGCCTTTCTAGCTTTCAAATTTTGTATCATTTTATACATGTCTATATTATCAGAAGTAAATTTCAGTCTTTCGCCTTTACTAGTCGCCTCCTCTCTCAGAACATTATATTTATATCCATCTAGCTTTACATATTGCGGACCGAATACTTCTGCTTTCTGTAAGTCCTTGCATATACACTCCCCTTGTTCATTAATGATCCCAGGAATGTCCTTCCGGGAACCTATTTCTGCCTTAAAGTAGGGGAGCATGGGGAGCAATGATACATCTTAATTATCTCTGCCTGTTTTAGAGATAACATGCTAGCACTTGTCAAATACAAGGCAGAAGGCAAAGGAATCTATTTCTGTCGATCCAAGGAAGAAGGCTGCAAGGAAGAAACTTTTTGTTTATGGCGACAGTTCTGAAGAAGAATTAGCTGATGAGATTGTGGTGTTTGACAGTTGACAGTTCAGATGATTCATTGGATCTACACCCTTGCATGTATGATGTCCTTTCCAAGCGTGCATGTTGGAATCATACTTCTACACCATTTCCTTCCCTTTTGTGTGTTTTCCCTTTCATCTGCTTTGGGGTACCCTCTTATGCCCTCAGCTGTAAAAAATGAGCCTGTAGATGGTTAAATTCCCTACTTGGTGTAGTCGGGACTCCTTGAAGATCACTGTTGGAATGAGGTGAGGACGAACCTGAATTTGCAATAGATGTAGAAGGTACTGCAGCTTGCAAATTTTGGGGTGCGAAGACTTGGGAGTGAGGAGACGAGAAGATCGACTGTGTGGTGTTTCTTTTTTCTTTTTTTCTTGCTAGTTGCTTTACGTCATACCGACACAGATAGGTTTTACGGTGACGATGGGTTAGAAAAGGCCTAGGAATGGAAAGGAAGCGGCCGTGGCCTTAATTAAGGTACAGCCCCAGCATTTGCCTGGTGTGAAAATGGGAAAATACGGACAACCATCTTCCGGGCTGCCGACAGTAAGGTTCGAACACACTATCTCCCGGTTGCGAGCTAACAGCTGCGCGCTCCTAACCGCACGGCCAACTCACCCGGTAACGCGGTATGTTTCGAGCTGTCAGTGGAGAGTTGGCGGAAAATTCAAGAGGATATATTGGGATAATATTCATTTATAGGACGAGGGGTGAGGGATTGGAATAAACTATCATGAGAATGTTTCGATAAATTTCCAAGTTCGTTGAAAATGTTTAAGAAAAAGCTAAATATACACCTGATAGTGAATCTGCCACCCTGAATGCAGATCATTGATTGTAACCGTACACGACATAAATATGAAAACAGTCGAATGAATGACAAACTTGTTCTCACAAAAGTGGCCACGTGATTGCCTATTACCTGAAGAAGCTGTTCAGTGGTTTCCAATTTTCACACCAGGCAAAAGCTGAGGCTGTACCGTAATTAAGGCTACTACCGCTTCTTTTCCACCCCTAACACTTTCTTATCCCATCGTCACAATAAGACCTCTCACGTGATTCCAACATCCTCACGACCGAGCTCGATAGCTGCAGTCGCTTAAGTGCGGCCAGTATTCAGTATTCGGAAGATAGTAGGTTCGAACCCCACTGTCCCCACTGTCGGCAGCCCTGAAAATGGTTTTCCATGGTTTCCCATTTTCACACCAGGCAAATGCTGGGGTTGTACCTTAATTAAGGCCACGGCCGCTTCCTTCCAACTCCTAGCCCTTCCCTGTCCAATCGTCGCCATAAGAACTATCTGTGTCGGTGCGACGTAAAGCAACTAGCAAAAAAAAAAAAATCCTCTCGCAAATTTCATATGTATTATGTAATTCTGTCTTCAGAGGTAAAAAGGAAAATTCAAAATACAGTAAAAGTGAGATAACAGCGTTGGGTGTGTTCTCCTGTAGAGCGCGGCAAGACCGTTAAGTGAAGAAGAAAAATAAGACGAAGGAGGGAACAAGATAATGTACCAGATTTTTTTTTCATTACCGCTTCACTTTTCCGAAACCTGAATAAATCGCGTATGTTGTTAAGTTGTCTGCCCTGTCTTTCGCTGAGTGGCCCTTCCCTTCCTTTTGACGATATTTTCATTCATCCAGATGTCGGGCCTCTTATTCATTAATTAGTGTTATTAGAGGATGGTTGCCCAGTTGTACTCCTCTTAAAACAATAATCACCACCACGGAATGGTCAGCGTACTGGCGTTCGATTCAGAGGGTACGATTCCAGACTGAGCCGAAGATCTTCATCACGTCTGCTAATTCCTGGAGGTTTGTGTCCGTCATCGTACAGACAACACATCGCACGACAAAAACGCGTAATAGTGAACACATCCCTTCGGAAGGGCATCCTGTCGTAAAACTAGACCACATGTGTGCTGAGCCCAGATAACTGGGAAAAGGCCGGAAAGGAGTGGAGAGAGTAATTGTTAAGTATCCTCCCGGAGGCTAGGTAATCGTCAAAGAATCCTCCTCATAATTTTTAAGATTCGTCGAAAGGCACGGCTAGTAATGTGTTCATTTGGAGGTTTAAGATGGAGGTGTTCCATATTTCAAAATTTCTCTTCAATTACTATGACTTCAATTATTTGCAATGCCTGGGGATGCATGTCTCTCAGTAGTTGCAAAGAAGAGTATTTAGTTCCCGGGCTTGTCACACCGTATCGCTAGATGTCTCCACCGTCGCTGTCCGCACTCCACTCAATGCTCTTGAGGCAAGGCTGTCCGGTATGGTGCACTGAAGTATGTGTCGTTACTCAGAGAGTGTATCTAACATGCCGCCATACGTTATGCAGTCTTATTCCGTTAATTATGTTGTTTCTCTAAGATATTCTTCGTTAACGTACTTCGATTTCCTTCATTTTACACTGAATCCACAATCTCTAACATGTGATGGATAATGTAGGAGACTCAATGAATTACTGTTAGCGATTTTCTATTTTCAAGAATGAAAGCAAGAACATACAACGGCCGACTTCATCTAGATAACTCCTTTACCTCCTTAATGAACGTGCGCTGCGCTGCGATTCGGTTAGTTTCAAAGCAGGACACATGGCGCTGTCCGCTAGGAGTTGTGCGGGAGAAACGAACAGCGGTTTTCGCCTGTGGAAAAGGTGCTGACTTTAAATGTCTATTTATTTTCATTTAGAAATATACAGATTGTTACAGTTAACTATAACAATCCTAAAGGCTATTTTAGTTGGCAGTGTTGTATGTTGGGTATTCAGCCCGAAAGCTGGTTTGATCCTCTGCAGTTCCACCAAGAGCTGTCATAGATAGCCTACTCGTCACTGAAGAGGCGTACTAGGAAAACGAGGAGTGAGGTAGTGTCTCGTTGCGTTCCTCACTGAGCCAGCCGTTGCTATTACATATCAGTCTGCCAAGCCCACTGAAATGCATGCACCAACCGACCCTACGAGCGATATTTTCACACCATTTATAACAGGGACTGGCTGCATAAGGAATGGTATTTCTAGCATCACTCGTACCTTAGTCACTTTCATGTTGTCAAAGCAAAGGATGAGACTGAGACAGGTCAATGAAAGTAACAAATTTGATATAGCCCATACCAGAAGACATAGTGCACTGTAAACACTACATCTCGCCAACAAAGGCATTAGTTGACATTATCCACAATGAAATCATATTAAACTGCTAAGAGATCGGGAGTATAACCATCTTCTATTGTGAATACTGATAATAAACCTTTTTTGTTATTTATAAGATGTGTTAGAACTTTCTGAATGTCGTGTAGTCAGATATAGAGCCTCAGGTCTGTGACACTCCAACATACCTGGGAGAAACGCTTGACTGAGCTCTGACTTTCAGCAAGGACTACCGACTTACTGATACACTTGAGGGTTTTCCTAAAATAACCTCAAACTCTTCCTTTGATATTATAGCCATCATTAGTTTTTGAAACAATGAACCTTTCTCCTCCTACATACAGTAAGCAACTGACGAACATTTCACGTGATGTGCATGCGTATTCTTAAAACATTTCACTTAACGCTTTGACGAGATTTTCCGATATTGTCTATAGAATACTTCTTAGTCAGATGTTACTGTTGCCAATAAACTTGTTTACGTACCAATTTGTCGTCTTAAATTTAACAAAACCTTACAAAATTTGAAATGACATGCTCATTTACTTCGTCTATTATTATACCTCATGTTTATATCAACTCCAAGTTCCTCTTTCCTCCTAGATGTTGTCCCCTTCAAAAGTGGAAATTATTTATTAAGGGAGAATGGTTTATTTCATCAGTGAGTTGAAACATTATTTCGATCGCCAGCAGGGTGAGATTTTACACTCTCGTGCCAGCATGAACAAGCCGCCTGCGAACCGGTTTTCCCAACCTACCAAGAGAACGAGGAAGCAGGGTGAAATTCCTGTTAGGTGTCCTTCAGACACATGTGTGTGTGCCACGTGATCAGGCGGGCAACGTGATTGTAATCGATCAATAATGGCAAGGTCGTGTGACGTGAAACTATGGCAGCCAATAAAAATGACAACCTTCACAGGAATGCAACAGATCCACCAATCAGATATAATCAAGAGGCACACCTCCGTCTTAAGACAGTGAATTTATGGTAATTCCAAAGGAAATTTTATAGAGGGTTTTACTTCTGAACACTTGATTTGAGCGTTACTCTGAATGCAGCTACGGTCGAGACTGGACGTCGTTTGCTTTACTGGGAGACTTTGCATTAGAGAAGGCACTGAGGACTGAATAAACTGCAATTCAGGCATTTCGTCTACTACTACAATAAATATTATACCTCATGTTTATATCAACTCCACGTTCCTCTTTTCTCCTAGATGTTAGCGCTTATTTTATTTTCTTCTGCCACATACGTTTCAAAATACAGAAATATATTGCTGTATTTTCGCGGTGCGATCAACTCTTGGCAATATAACTCGCGGATACTCGCATGGTGAGCGCGGCGCTCATCTCAGTAGTGTATTGCTTTTTGTTGGAATTTTACAAGACCTCTAATTCTGAAACTCCCTATACCTGTTAAACCCATCGTTAGAAAGAGGTTTTGGTAGTCATTTCTATTATCCTGGAAAACCAAGACCTCAGTCTATTATTACGTGCGACAGTGCATATTTGGTGAGCGCTGCGCTCACTGGCGAGTAATGCCGGGTTAACAGTTGTATGGAATGTTTCTCTCCTTCTTTTATATTCACTACCCAGATATTTATCCCCACATGCGTGAGCCCCCTACGTAGGCACGCTTAAAATTGACCGCCATCTAGCACGACGCTTCACGTCACACACAGCCGACTCCGCTCCGAACCGGAACGTTATCTTACTCTAGCACCGCATGGAGGTCAGCGACCGTGTGCACGCTCTGGGACTCGCATTACTTTAATAATAATGTGAGCAAATACAGAATTATCCTCTCTGTTGTAGTACTGTACTCAATTTATATTAAAATGGATTATAAATTATTAAAAATGATGACATGAGACCATTTCCGTTAGTCATAATTATTGACATTCTGCTATGGAATTACAAACTATTCAATGAATTTGATACCAAATACCATTTTGTCAGAAGCATAGTTCTGAACTTACGGCAGCATAGGAATATACCATAAGCTGTTGTTTCATTTGTATGTCTTTAATCAGAATGTTCGGAAACCTACTTGTGAATGAAACATAATTTATTGACTTTGAAAAGTCCACTGTATAACAGAAAAACGAGGCACCAGGAAGGAATTGTCCGATGGCGATAAACATCGGTGGTTGTGAGGAACAAACGATCAAATGTGCAGAACAATCGAATGATTTATTGCAGAGTTAGAGCGTTACGAATTGATGACGTCAGTAAGATGTTGGTCAACCCGTGGCCTGGATGCAAGCTGTCAAGCGACGTGGCAAGTAAACCTCAACACGCTGTCGGGAGGCCTCCTCCACATTGAGTGCGCTGGATAAGATTGCATGCTTAACCTCACATCCGCTATCTTGGAGGGGCTTAACCTTACTTTTGACGCGTAAGAGAGCAAGCCTAACCTCATGGAGGAGCCTAACCTAAGTTTTACGGCCGGATGCCCTTCCTGACGCGCAAGAAAGCTAGGTTAACAACACATGCGCCATCTTGGAGGAGCTTAACCTAACGTTTTACGCGCAAGACAGCAAGCCTAACCTCAGAGCCGCTCTCTTGGAAGGCCTAACCTCAGTTTTAGGGCCGGATGCCCTTCCCGAAGCTAATTGAGTAGTAAGGCAATGGGTATTCTCGAAATGTTATTTTGAGTAGTAGGGCAATGAAGATTAGCGTAAGAGAGCACACTTGACCGCATAGAGGGGCCTAACCGCAGTTTTACGGCCGGATACCCTCCCCGACGCCATCTTGAGTAGTAGGGCAATGGGTATTCTCGAGGCATTCTCGAGAGATTAGCATAAGAGAGCACACCTAACCGTATGGAGTAAGCATAACCTCAGTTTTACAGCTGGATGCCCTTCCCGACGCCAATTGCACATGATGGCGGCTATACACAGCTCCATATGAGACGGCTTAAGGGCGATTGCGCAAGATGGCTGCTATACATACGCTCTTATCCCTCGGACACTCGCGCTAGGAATAGACGCAGCGTTACTCGCGCGGGATACATATGTAGCCCAAACTGAAATCAAATCTGAATAAGTCGTACGCGCTATGTTTAGGTGTCTTTGATAATTATAGTATAGTAGTATATAATAGTAGTATATATAAATATGCTAAGTCAAATTTGAAGACCATATGCAGGTTTTTATTTTGTTGAGGTGAAGAAATAAAAACCCGTGAAGAAAAATTGGATTGCATGTCACACTAAGGGAAATCTACCATGGAAACAGAAATAAAAGAATTACAGCTTTTAAATTTATTTACATATTTACCCAAATGCCTACATTAGAACATATCTGCATGGTAAATAAATGAAAACAATATAAGGTTAAAAAACTATCTTAGAGTTTCTGTGAGCATTTTAAGGTATTTTAGCTTTCTATCAAAGCACGCATATATGTAGTATCGGTAAATTTTGCACCACGATCACGTTAAAACTTGTTCGTTCACTCACCTAAATAAATATTTGTCGCATATGAGAAGTTCTGATAATTCACGCAGAGTTTTCACACAACCTGATTCTTTGATAACACTCCACCTTGGTTCTCTTTCCTCCACATACGAGTAGTTTCCCCACATGCCTGACAGTTGAGTCAGCCATGACGACAGGCTCAACCACACACTCATTATTTCCCCTCCATTCCTGGTCTTCCTTTATTTTCCTGATACCTGCAGAACTAAATTCCTTTTCCTTATCTCCCTTTCACTACCGTTATTACGTACTTGACATAAATGTTACGCAGAGCTTAATATATAAAGACTTTACAGTACGTGTGAGTGTTTTCTAACATTATTTTAATAAATTAAACCTCCATTAAAACAAATTGACACAACAGCATTCATGACGGTCTTCGTGAGTCTTTTCCAAGACAAGACCTGTGTGAGGGCTGTGATGATACAATTACTGATAATTAAATAATAGCGCACAAATCAACATTTTATTAACATCCTCCCCACCTTGCAATTTTGCTTTACACTAATAAAATTGCAACAAAATAAAATAATCATTAACCTTTAAACATAAACATTCAAATCTCTTTCACTTGACATTGATCTCGCACCCAATGCTTATTTTCTTGGTATTATGTACAAATCCAAATATTTCGGTATTTTCACTTCTTGTAGACTTAATCTGTGGATATGCCACAACGTGAGGAGGTCCATGAGAAGTCCTCGCTGGCTGCAACTCCAGGACAGATTCTGGTCGATTGCTCTATACAATTCCAGGAGATTCATCCAATTAGGCCACCTCTGAGGGATAGTCTTATAAAATGGTCTCACCCAATCGCCTGCATCAGTTCTCAGTTTAACAAACCTGAAGACGCCATCCTTACCAGGGTACAGCTATTGTACAACACCTTGTAGCCAGTAAAGTCGTTTAATTTCATCAGCTCCGATCAGCACAATGTCTCCTTGCGGAATCTCTTTCGAAGATCGTCCCGGAGTGTCTGCATATAACGCCATCTCATATCCATTCCTTTTCAGTCCATAGAATCCAAATCCGGCACAACAGTAATGGGTATCTCATGAAGAAACTCAGCTGATTTCAGTTGCTTCACTTCGTGCAAATCATCTGATTAAGGCTTCGTAAAAGAGGAACTGAGATGAAGGAACAGGCGTTCTGGTTCATTATTCTGTTTCCTCCTTCGTAGACTTCTTCTTCATATAACGGTCGATCTTTCCGCACTTTACAGGCGAACTCACGTAACGCTGTTATCTCGCTTTTACTGTACTTTGAATTTTCTTTCTTACCCCTGAAGATAGAAATACATAATACATATTGGAGTTGTGTGAGAATATAGATTTTATTGAGACGATGGGATGAAGAAGGACTAGGAGTGGGAAGGAAGCGACCGTGGCCTTAATTAAGATAGAGCCTCAGCATTTGCCTGGTATGAAAATGAGAAACCACTGAAAACCATCTACAGCTCTGCCGCAAGTAGAATTCTAACTCACTACCTCCCGACTACGTGACCTAAACCGCGCAGTCACTACGATGATCCTGACAAGGAGGAAGTGTTAAGATTTCCTAAATTCTCCTTCACAACATTTTCATAAAGAATTATCATACTTACGTATTAAATTTGTTGGACTGGTGTTCGGTACTATGTCACCGATACACGGAAATAATTTTCTTACAGAAAGAAATGAAATAATATAAAAGGTTGAAGTCGACTGGATTCGAAACATCAACTTCAGCACTATGCTACAGACCCACAAACTATGTAGGTGGTGTGAAATGCATGATTTTACTTAATACTGTGGGACCATCAAGTTTGAAACCATAACAGTTCAAACTTTGTTAATATAATTGGCTTAACGCCCCATTAATAACTCATTAGTTGATTGACTTCTCAATATAAGGAGCAAAGAAGATAACCTCCACACAGCTGCGAGGTCATGAGTTTTTAAATACTTGCGGTCCTTATCGGTTCTCATGTTATTATCCTGCTGGGTAATTTGTTTAAAGCAGAACTTGTTTCTTGGAATATCACTGCAAGGTAGTGCCAAACACTGATAAATTATAAACGTTTTGTACCAGTTTCCGAAACAAATTTTTCTTCGGGACACTAGTTGTCCCAGATTTTAAATATATATTTCACCGAGCTCGATAGCTACATGCCTTTAAGTGCGGCCAATATCCAGTATTCGGGAGAGAGTAGGTTCGAACCCCACTGTCGGCAGCCCTGAAAATGGATTCCCGTGGTTCCCCATTTTCACACCAGGCAAATGCTGGCGCTGTACCTTAATTAAGGCCACGGCCGCTTCCTTCCCACTCCTAGGCCTTTCCTATCCCATCGTCGCCACGAGTCCTATCTGTGTCGGTGCGACGTAAAACCACTAGCAAAAAAATATATATATATTTCTTCCTTACAACAGCAAAAGTATGTAGGTAACCAACGGATTTATAGTCGGAAATATTACGGGGTTACGGCCCGCAACAGTGTGATACAGAAGCTGAAACTGAAAATTGTATTTGGATGAAACTAGCATGAAACTGGAGCAGACAATCGGAGTTTAAACTCGTAAATGAAAGAGTTTATGAAGGGTAATACTGCGATTCAAAAGTAGATGTGATTTTTCTACTCGATGAAAATGGAGGATTTGTGAACGAACAATGACAGGAAGGAAACGATTGGAGAAATAGAAGAATTGAAGCAATTTTTAATTTTTTAAATCATTCTACCGCCTATACTTCGTTTCTCCCCGGACACAGCATGGATCTCACCTCTTTCACCTCAAGGGTGGTGTCCGGGAGCGTGAAACATCTGGTCGGGAATACAGCTGGGGACAGTGGGAACGAATTCGGGAGGGGGGCGAAAGGAGATTTCTGGCTCCAAATATGTTCTTAAAGGCGCAAAGTGCCACTTTGCCCCCCGCTCCCCCAAAATAATTCTTCTCTTAGGTGTTGTCTTGTTACACTTGAACCTGGAATTCGGAGCCCCGAGTGGAGGATTACAGTGTTACGAGATTTGATGAGAAAGTATGAAGTCGATTCTCTCATGTCTGCTGCGGGATGGCTTGAGCTTCGCTGATGGGACGGGTGTGTCCCAGAGAGTCCAGTGAGCTCTCACTAATGAATACCGGACAATTCGTAGCAGGGACATTCCGTACCAGCGGATGTTACGTACCACTTGGCCTGCGAAGTGTCAGCTAATGACTTAAACTATTTATGAAATGACAATGTGGGGCATTTTCCGAGTGCATTACGGCCGATTTGCGATTACAGAGTGTTAAGTTAGTCACGTACCGGTACAAGAGGAAATGCCCTGTTCACTATAGGGTATATTTGCCGTTACCGAGGTCCCGGAGACGGTGTTCGTGGTAAAGCAGACCCTACACGGTCAATAATACTGATCAGTAATACTGAGTCAATGATACTGACAGTACGCATCGATATTGTAGCGACCTTACATGATCATTATTACTGTCAATATTTTAGGTCAGTACAAGTGCACTTGCTTACTTACCATTGCGGTATTCTCACTTTACAAATAAAAAGTCAACAACCGTCAATACGGGTTGAAGACTGGCTTAGGAAAAGAGGAGAGTATTCTCGTATGAAGTTGTTGAGGGAAATACAACATATCGAAGCAGAAGATTCAGGACTGTCTCCGAATGAGTGAGGGTAGGCTACTTTTGCGAAATTACTAGGAGTGGTAGAGCCTTTCCTTCTTCTTCATCTGTTTACCCTCCAGGGTCGGTTTTTCCGTCCGACTCAGCGAGGGATCCCACCTCTACCGCCTCAAGGGCCGTGTCCTGGAGCTTCAGACTCTGGGTCGGGGGATACAACAGGGGAGGATGACCAGTACCTCGTCCAGGCGGCCTCACCTGCTATGCTGAACAGGGGCATTGCGAGGGGATGCGTAGATTGGAAGGGATAGACCAGGAAGAGGAAAGGAAGCGGCCGTGGCTTTAAGTTAGGTACCATCCCGGCATTTGACTGGAGGAGAAATTGGAAACCACGGAAAGCCACTTCCAGGATACCTGAGGTCGGAATCGAACCCACCTCTATTCAGTTGACCTCCCGAGGCTGAGTGGACCCCGTTCCAGCCCTCGTACCACTTTTCAAATTTCGTGGCAGAGCCGGGAATCGAACCTGGCCCTCCGAGGGTGGAAGCTAATCACACTAACCACTACACCACAGAGGCAGACAGAGCCTTTTCTAATAAGACAAAATATAAACGTGCAGACCTGTTTATCGGTGGCAGACAGATTAGCGGTGACATTGAGGTATCTTGCAACTGGTAGAAATTTTGAAGACTTGTAAGTTTTCCGCTATAATGTCACCAGTTTTCACCAGTACAGCAGTTGTGGAAACATGTGAAATATTGTGTTACGTTTATTCTAGCAGCGTTTCATATAGCTGGATAAACTTTTGCGATAGGACAACTTGGCGGTTTCACAAACAGCTCTACCTGGCCTTGGAGAGAAACGCATTTGTCGTCCATCGCTGCTCCGTTAATACTGACAGAAATAATGACGAACGCACTCACACGGTCAGTATAACTGTCAGTATCCCCACCACTCTACAGTACTGACGCTCGCAGATCAGGAAATCCGGATCTGCTTCAGTACTGGCCTTCATTCCATCATTCCAGTCCACATACGATCAGTATTACTGTCAATATTTTTCCGTACTGACAGTTTTAATGACCGTGTAGGGTCTGCTTAATATTTTGGTGGCATCAATAATGTTTTCATCTTTTCTCGCGAAAACGGCTGATGACATTCTTGTTAATTTTGCCTCATAATAGTGTTTTTGATGAAGGAGGTTCATATCGATTGAGTTTTTTAACAGTTAACTTGTTCAGACATAAATATAACTTAAAACATCTGGAAATGCCGCTAAGTCACGTTTAAATAGTTACTTATGATGAGATGAACATGGATGGAACGGCTTTTTATAGAATTGTAATTAAGTCCTGTACAACAAATCTTTTGCTATCCAGGTTGGGGACTGGCAAAATGTTTATGCATAGTTTACAAAAATTTTGTCTACTTTTAAATAAGCTATGGTTAAGCTCTCAGTTGTTCATTGTTCTATTCTTTGTTTTTAATTTTGATGTTATTTATTGTTTTTTGGCGTTTTTCTCTCCAAACAAAGAGCAAGTTCGTTTAGTTCTGTGATGAGAGAGCTCTCAAGCAGGGCCAATGAGCGTGAGGTATACACTTGAAATACTGGTTGAATGATGAGTTGACCGACTCAACGACAGCTACATATAATGTACCTGGACTCCATGGAGTTTCCGTGGAGGTAATCAGTACAATTAACATGTCACCCGTGTACAGTCAAAGGAGGTGTAGGATTGCGAGTTATAGGAAAATATAAATTTCTTAAGTATGTGTTAACACCACGCGGTCAGGACTGAAGGTATTCGAGCAAGGCATGTTCGGCCCATTTATTTAGGAATGGTAGTAACTTCTATTACGAGCGTCTCACAACCACGAACCTCGTCTTACGATCAATCGAGAATTTATTTAGAACAGTGTAGAAAGAAAAGTGTGTGCCGAGATCTATGAACGGACACCGAATTTGCAGAATATCATTCATCCCCTCTGGCTAGAAAGAAGAGGATTCCCAAAAGGTATGACGATTCCGATTATAATAAAATTCAGCAGAGCAGTTTGATTCAGTTTAAATAAATGCAAGTGTGTATTCTTTGTAATCATAGACAACACTGTTAATTGTTTGGCTTCCCGTTTTTACACATCTTACAATTTCTTGCTTGAAGTCCAAGAGTTTATACTTGGTAATGATGCAAACAAACACACTTACAGTTTCGCAAAGATAGTGTAGACTCTAATCATCCTTCGCTTCACAGAGGAATGTTTCATGAGTCATTGCCGAACGAAGGAAAAATAATTGTTAGAGGATACTTCAAGAAGTTGCTCATCTTAATGATTTGCTTCCAGAAAGTTTAACTTTTTGAAAATAGTGGTGACATTTCCCGTGATAACGTCAACTGTTGAGAAGTACACATTTTACATGAATAAAAACACTTTAACCCCTCAGCGCCGACCTCTATACGTGGTATAGACCCTTACATGGTTTCACATTTACGGCTATAGCGCGAAGAGTTTTGGAGTTACTGATATTCAAATTGTTTTGTTTCCAAGAAGACAGTTTTGGGTTTATCAGTGTTGTAAATAAGAATTGAAAAATCGTTATAATGTAGTTGTTTTTGCAAGGATAATTATTTGTCAAATAAGTCTGAGCACTAATCTCTTGCTTTTTTAAAGTCTGTTTGCTTAATTCTTTCCCACGGAATAAAATAAAGAAATGATGGTCTGAGAATTTTGTCTTTTCGTGTGATGTTCTTTGCTCTATTTGTACATTGGGAGTGCGGTTTATTTATTATATTTGTCTTTATTTCTCAGCTTGTAATATTTTCGTAACTCTCCACGAGCGCTCTGTGTAGGCTTCAGTTAGTGCTGCTTTCTGTCATACGATATGAGAACCAGTTGTTCATGGTATATATCTCGTTTGAAAGACGATGTTTCGACCTGTTATCTGAAATATGTATCGAGTTGGTTTGTTTCGTCATAAATGTTATTCCCCTCATTCAGTTTCGTCCTATGCTTTCGGTCTCGCACCAGCTTCGTCAGTCCGTGTGACGCGCCGCGCTCAGCCGTGGTATGACTGACAGTAACGTGTTTGAAATACTGTATAATTAAGACGAAAGTTTAGTCGGAAGTAGTAGTGACAGTATAAGCAGCAGTGATAATGAAATATATGATGTAGCAGTGGTAAATGATGAGAGTGACGATGAGGAGGAAACAGTACTTGGAAATTTCGTGCAAGAGAATATAGATAATTATACAGGTCAAAGAGAAGTTTTCAACGGTGAATTCTGATTGCTAAATTCTCTAATAATACTCACACAGGTCACAGAGACAAATATTGAGCAATTACCTTATCGGGTTCAGCTGGTGAAAGGTTTGTTTACAAAATACGCTCGGGAGGGAGGGGAACGAAATATTCAAGGCCGGCGCGCATCAGATAATACAGTTCCAAGGTTGCAGGAAAGACATTTTATCAGGTAATTAGCACCCAAGAGTTGGAAATCCAAACCTCTGAGACATTGTATCCTGTGTTCAAAACACGGCGGAAAGAAGACGTCAGTGTACTGCTGCCAGGAGTGTGACTTGAGTCCCTGTCTCAAAGAATGCTTCGAACTCTATCACACGGAACTAAATTACTAAGGGAATGTGAAACAATTATGTAATTATCTGCATGTACATAGTTCTGTCATAAGGAATTCCAAATTTCGTGAAAATCGGGCTACTCTTATACTTGTAGTAACGCTTTAAGTGAATCGATGTATTTCGGTCGCGCGTAGTTGAAATCTCATCCGGCCGCGGGGTAGGAAGCTATTTAAATGACTGCGACGCTGAGGGGTTAAGGACAGTACTTACAAGCTGTGCCGCACCAAGTTTGCCTTTGTGACGCACTTCTTAGAACATACCACAATCTTTGACTGCTATCGACATTTCTGTCGATCTATTCCCTGGACGTGACGTATGACTTGTTTTCCCCTTGACAGAGAGCGCTTCCGGCCATCAGCTGAAGTGTCTACCCGGCAGTCTTGTGCTCGCCTTCTTTGGAATAAGATCGTTAGACGGTGAAGCCAACATGGCGGTCTATAAAACAATGTGCATCTTGAGATGTGAAATATTTTACTTGTGTCATTTACTTTTCATGCCGTGGATTTATCCACTCAATTGCCCCACTCTTCCTTTGAGTCGCTATTTTGTGACTACCTAAAGGCACTCCACTCCGCCCGATTATTCAGATAATTTTCATTTCTTGGCTTGCTATGGTTGCGTGGGCATATTAGTTATATCTTTTTTCTGCTAATTTCAAGTTTCATTTTACTGTAGGTTTCCTTTGATTTTTGTGTGATCTATTTTTTGTGTCATATAAACCTGTGAGGATGGAGGATGATATTGGTCTGTTGTGTGATTGTATTGCGTGCATGTGATATGACGCTTGAGACCTACTACTTTTTATCTTTCGTCTATTTCTTTCATGGCCGAGCTCTGGATGTGTGATGCTGTGTTTTGACGCTATGACTGGTATTCACGTTCGTCCATGGCGAGGCGATATGGATACGTTGTGGGAGTGCTGGTTATGATGATGTTGCGGTGGTTTAAGTTGGGATATGATTTACCTCGATGCGGCAATCCTTTATCATTCTTAAGCATCTTGTATTGAGCTCATGAGTCCATGAAAGCACATGTCTTGCTATGCGGATTAATGTATATTCATTATGTGTCTGGACATACTGATTATTCTGATTTTCGTACACTTCTCTTGGGTCTCTGTGGTGCGTGTGTATGTGTGGTTATGCTGTCTGTCTGCCTGATTAATAGTATTCTCCGATTCTCACAGTGTTATTTTTATTTACGTTTCCTTTACTTTCATTCTTTGGGCTATTTGCTGGCCTAATTATTTAATAACTTTGCTGTGTTCCTTTGAATGTGTCTTCTTTCATTGTTAGATTTGTTTACTTGCCTCGTAACTATGGCAACCATCTTTTATCTTTTCCTTTGTTCTTTGAGATGCTGCGTATTCGAGATGGGGGATTGCTGTGATGAATCGCATCTCTGGTGATGCTCGTTCTAACACGCGGAGCATATTTGATTTGTGATCTGGATGTAACTAATGTTCTTGATGTGTGTGACGTTACTTTAATGTATGTGCGGTTTATTATTTCACTGTGGGGAGCGACGCGTTATATGTCACGCATACGAAATAAGGTGGGGCAATCCAACCGTACGTTGGGAGATGTTTAGCATTATAGGAGGCGAATGTGGCCATGTTTGATTTGTGTTTGATGAGCCTCTTGGTATCAATTGGATGTATTAGATAGACACCTGACGTAAACCTCAGTAGTATAATTGGATGGATCTGCCACCTCCTCCCGCGGGAAATTTCAATTTTGGCGGGAGATTTGAATTTTGGGAGGAAATTTGAATTTTGGCGGGAGATTTGAATTTTGGCGCGAGATTTGAATTTGTAAACAAAGCCATGTGCTTTTTGACAGCTATCATCGAAAACAACGCATCGCTAACCTCACTGCTGCCATCTTAATGGGCCTAAACCTTAGTGGGACCAAATTAACCTCACAAGCGCGAGATTTGAATTGGTAAACAAATCCACGTGCTTTCTGACAACCACGTGCTTTTTGACTGAAAACAACGCATCGCTAACATCAGTACTACCATCTTGACGGGCCTAAACGATAATGCTACCAACTTAACCTCACTAGCGCGAGATCTGAACCGGTAAACAAATCCACGTGCTTTTTGACAGCTGTCATCCGCCGTCTTTAAACCACAGAGCACAGGGCTGCCCTCATTAGCTACTTGTCCCTTGAAATGTGGTGGCGGATAATTTGAAAAATGCTTTTTGACAGCAGCCATCTTTAACCCAGAGAGCGCCGTGCTGCCCTCTTTAGCTAGATACCTTTGAAATGTGGTGGCAGGCAATTCCACGTGACAGCAGCCATCATTAATCAAGAGAGCACCGTGCTGCCCTCTTTGTGGCGGTGGCAAATTCCACGTGCTCTTGTTTGGAAACAAAATCACATGCTTTTTTCTGACAGCTGTCATCCGCCATCTTGCATCACAAACCTCAGTGCTGCACTCTTTAGTTGATACCTTTGAAATGTGGTGGCGGCAATTAGAAAAATTCTATGTGCTTTTGTTTGGAAACAAAGCTACGTGCTTTTTTGACAGCTGTCATCCGTCATCTTTAATCAATAAAGCACTGTGCTGCTATCATGCGGGCAATTTCGTCAGCTGTCATCCGCCAACTTTAATCCACAGAGCACCGTACTGCCCTCTTTATGACATGTAGTAGCGGGCAATTTGAAAGGTTCTGCTGGCTGTCATCCGCCATCTTTAATCAAGACAGCACCGTGCTGCCATTTTTAGCTAGATACCTTTGAAATGTGGTGGCGGCAAATTGAAAAATTCCACGTGCTCTTGTTTAGTAAACAAACTCACCCGCTTTTCGTCAGCTGTCATCCGCCATCTTACATCGCAAACCTCAGTGCTACACTCTTTAGGTAAATACCTTTGAAATATGGTGGCGGATAATTTAAAAAGAAAAATTCTACAGCAGCCATCTCTCGACGCCAATTGCACAAGATAGTGGATATACATGACTCCTTAAAGGTGCTTATGCAAGATGGCCGCAATACATAGGTTCTAATGAGACTCCCTTGTGATGCTTGCGCAAGATGGCGGTTATACAAGGCTCCTTATGAGACGCCCTAGAGATGCTTGCGCAAGATGGTGGTTGCTCTTATGTGGCGGCTTAAGGGTCCTTGCACAAGATGGCTAGAGACGCCCTAAGGATGCTAGCGCATGATGGCGGACGCAATATAGCGGCTATACACGACTCCTTATGAGACGCCTTAAGGGTGCATGCGCAAGATGGCTGCTGCTCTTATGAAGAAAGCTAGCTTAGAGGCTAACGTGTCATGCTAGTTTGATTCATTAAATTTGGGGCTTAAATGAAAAATGTTAAATATCTCGAAGACGTTGCTTCGTAGAGCAAAACGGACAAAATTGTTCTGCCCAATACCTTGGTTCGCAGTATGAGGAACTTGATAGCATAAGAAAAACATAGTTTAATGATGAGATCACCGGTTCGGTTCCTACTTAGGCCCTTTGGCATTCACTCTCTATTAGCCTGTATTGAAACAAGTTTTCGTAACATGATCAGGTCTAGCTATGGTAGAGAGTATACCGTGCCGTGCAGGTTCGATTCATTAAATTTGGGGCCTAAATGCAAAATGATAAATATCTCGAAAACGGCGCAACGTAGAGCAAAACGGACAAAATGTTTCCACCTAATACCCAGGTTTGCAGTATCAGGAACATGATAGCATATGAAAAACATAGTCTAATGATGAGATCGACGGTTCAATTCCTACTTAGGCCCTTTGAGATTTGCAGCTATCTACTTCTACAAGCTGGCGGCTATACATAGCTTCTTATGAGACAGCTTAAGAGCGCTTGCACATGCTGGCTGCTGCTCTTATGAGACTCCCTAGGGGTGCTTGCGCAAGGTAGCAGCGACAAGACGGTGACTATACACCGCTCCTTATGATACGGCCTAGAGGTGCTCACACAAGATGATGGCTGCTCTGATGAAGAAAGCTAGCTTTGCATCGTGCAGGTATCTTTACAGCACTAAACCTCATACCTTTGAAATGTGGTGGCGGGTAATTAAAAAAATTCTACGTGCTTTTTCTTAACAGCAGCTATCTTTAAACAATAGCGGCTATACATAAGCTGTTAAGGCCTCCTCTTATGTCAAGGCATAGCTCTATCGAACAAGTTTAAACCTGCATCGGGATAGCTAGAGTAAGCACATGCTGCAGTGATAACACCATTATGCATGTTTAGACTTGCAAATCACAAAAGAAACATAACAAGACAAGAATCGAACACTGCACTCTATGCCGTTAACTGTAGCATGTGTTCGGAACATTGATTGAAGAGTTTAGAACACTAAATAAGTGATCAAGACTAAAATAGAACACTGTTCTCGATACAACATGTGTTTAGAACATGTCAGGGTATACCTTTGTTCTAAGAAGGTTAGATTACCGCACATTCCTTGTAGGGCTAATACGCTAAAGGGATAATGTGCAAAAGGGTAGAAGGGCTAAAGGGCTAATGGGCTAAAGGGCTAGGATTCCTCTCCTCTCTTTATCCGGGCTTGAGACCGGCTCTACAAATAGAGGCGGAGTTAACACCCTAAGGAAGGGAGAATGTTGGGAAATAATCTATACGAATATAGCTACTCGATAGACTATATACTACAAATGGATGACTTTGGTGAGGGTGAGCGCTTACTTAATAATACCTACACGACGTAATTCATGCTCTGTTTCAAAAATATCATGATAGGCTCTTAGCAGTTGTAAACGTTTTACGAGTACGTTGGGGTCTTTACAGTACCTTATAGGGTAACAGAGGCTTGTTGTGAACTTTGAGTCTATATGCAGACAGTTGATGTGTAAGGACTTGTTTTGATGTAATACGTGCTTCAGCAGTGGCGTTTCTAGGTACAAACTTAACTTGTTTCGATAGCGATGAAGCGTTGAAATTTCCTTCTTCTTTACCTTGAATCTCTTCTTGAGATGTTTGCACTGCGACAGAACGTGTAGTAGGCTTAGGAAATGAAGTATAATCATCATGCTGTAATGGCAATGAAGCATTAAGATATTCTCCTTCTTCTACTTTCCCTTTACTACTGTTTTGATCAACATGATTATCCTTATTATCATAATCATGATCTTGCCTCTCTCTATCTTGAAGTTCGTGCTTAGTAACAGAACTTGTAGCAGGCCTAGACAACAAGGGAGAATTAAAAATCTCTCGCAGAGGTGTACTTTTTAAGCATAAATCAGTGTTCGCTTGAATATGGTTGAGCTCTTTGTATTTTGATCCCGATGAAGCTACATTACACGCGGCTTCATGACGTTGAGCGTCGTATGCGTTCTTGAATTCTCTTCTACAATGTTTGCATTGAAAAATTGTCCTACATGATATTTCATGACGTCTCTTGTGATAGCTTAGGAAAAATGCTTTTCCACACTCTTCGCAAATATACCTATGAATAGGTTTTCCATGACGGACTTTTATCTTCTGCTAACAGATTCTTCTTTAAATCTACTTGACATTTGTTACTCTCTACTTCGATGATGCGAACAGCTTAGCGATTAACAGTAAACTAACTCAAAAGCGTATAACCAACGTAGCAACAGTAAGGTTTAAGCCCATCAAGATAGCAAGAGAGAGGTTAGCAATGTTCTGTTGTTGGATTTTAAATTCCGCACTATAAGATGTATAAGGTGGCAGCCTTCAGGTTTACCGACGTCAAGATGGCAGCAGTGAGGTTAGCGACGCTCTATTGTCCATTAAAGTGAGGTTAAGGTCCGTCAAGACGACAGCTGTCAAAAAGCACGTGGCTTTGTTTACTAAACAACAGCACGTGGCTGTGACGTAACGGTCACGTAATCAATCCTTAGCTGTACGTCGTTAAGAGCAGCATTAGGATTAGCTATGTAAAATATCTTCGGAACAGAGCGGCTGTATGAATAGCCATATTTCAAAGCGTGTACACATCACCTATCGATTTTACATGCATCGACACTCGTACTAAACTTCTTCCGCTAGATCGTGCTGCTATCTTAGCATAACCTATACGTATGAACTTACAGTACAAAGAATAGCCACGTTTCAAAGCGTGTACACATTACCTATCGATTTTGTATGCATCAACTCTCGTACTAAACTTCTTCCACTAGATTGCGCTGCTATCTTAGCATAACCTATACGCATGACCTTAAAGTTCAAAGAATAGCCATGTTTCAAAGCGTGTACACATTACCTATCGATTTTGCATGCAACAAATATCGTACTAAATTTCCTCCGCTAGATTGTGCTGCTATCTTTGCATAACGTACACACATGAGGTTAGAGTACAAAGAATAGCCATGTTTCAAAGCGTGTACACATCACCTATCCATTTTGCATGCATCAAATATCGTACTAAACTTCTTGCGCTAGATTGTGCTGCTATCTTAGCATGACCTGTACGCATGAACTTAAAGTACAAAGAATAGTCATGTTTCAAAGCGTGTACACATCACCTATCAATGATGCATGCATCGACTCTCGAACTAAACTTCTTCAGCTAGATTGTGCTGCTACCTTAGCATAACTAATACGCATGAACTTAAAGTACAAAGAATAGCCATTTTTCAAAGCGTGTACACATTACCTAATGGTTTTGCATGAAACGACTATCATACTAAACTTTTTCCACCAGATTGTGCTAAAATTGTGTAAATGTGCTGCTATCTTAGCATAACCTATCGATTTTACATGTATCGACTATCGTACTAAACTTCTTCTGCTAGAGCGTACGACTATCGCTTGTGTGTGCACGAACTTAAATCATAAAGAATAGCAAAAATATCTTGTAAACATAGCAGCAGCATTAAGTATAGCCATGTTTAAATGCTTGTACAAATCATGTATCCATGATGCACGCAGTACTAAACTTATCCCACTAGAGTGTACAAAGTTCGCATGTGTTTGTGCTGCTATCTTAGCATAGCCTATGTGCATGAACTTAAATTACAAAGAAAAGCGATGTTTAAAAATCTTGTGAACATGGCAGCGGTAAGAATAGCAAGGTTTAAAAGCGTGTACACACCACCATTTATAATGCATGCATCTTCTACTAGAGCGTGTGACCGTCGCTTGTATCTGCTGCTATCTTAACATAACCTATGTACACGAACTTAAAGCATAAAGAATAGTTATGTGTAAAAAATATTTTGAACATAGCAGAGTGTTAACTACGTAGGTGTAGACATTGAACTTTGCATGCTGACGCAGTTTATCACGTGACCGTGACGTCACAGCCACGTGCTCTCGTTTAGAAAAACAAAGCCACGTGCTTTTTTGACAGCTGTCGTCTTGACTGACCCTAACTTCACTTTAATGGACAATAGTGCGTCGCAAACCTCACTGCTGCCATCTTGACGGAGGTAAACCTCAAGGCTGCCACCTTATGCATGTTATAGTGCGGAATTTAAAATCCGAAAGCAGAGCATTGCCAACCTCACTCTTACCATCTTGATGGGCTTAAACCTTACTGTTGCTACCTTGGTTATACGCTTTTGTGTTAGTTTACTGTTAATCGCTAAGCTGTTCGCATCATCGAAGTAGAGAGTAACAAATGTCAAGTAGATTTAAAGAAGAATCTGTTAGCAGAAGATAAAAGTCCGTCATGGAAAACCTATTCCTAGGTATATTTGGGAAGAGTGTGGAAAAGCATTTTCCCGAAGCTATCACAAGAGACGTCATGAGATAACATGTAGGACAATTTTTCAATGCAAACATTGTAGAAGAGAGTTCAAGAACGCATACGACGCTCAACGTCATGAAGCCGCGTGTAATGTAGCTTCATCGGGAACAAAATACAAAGAGTTTGACCATATTCAAGCGAACACTGATTTATGTTTAAAAAGTACACCTCTGCGAGAGATTTTTAATTCTCCCTTGTTGTCTAGGCCTGGTACAAGTTCTGTTACTAAGCACAAACTTCAAGATAAAGAGAGGCAAGATCATGATTATGATAATAAGGATAATGATGTTGATCAAAACAGTAGTAAAGGGAAAGTAGAAGAAGAAGAATATCTTAATGCTTCATTGCCATTACAGCTTGATGATTTTACATCATTTCCTAAGTCTACTACACGTTCTGTCGCAGTGCAAACATCTCAAGAAGAGATGCAAGGTAAAGAAGAAGGAAATTTCAACGCTTCATCCCTATCGAAACAAGTTAAGTTTGTACCTAGAAACGCCACTGCTGAAGCACGTATTACATCAAAAACAAGGCCCTACACATCAACTGTCTGCATATAGACTCAAAGTTCACAACAAGCCTCTGTTACCCTATGTAGATATAAGATACTGTAAAGACCCCAACGTACTCGTAAAACGTTTACAACTGCTAAGAACCTATCGTGATATTTTTGAAATAGAGCATGAATTACGTCGTGTAGGTTTTCTTAAGTAAGCGCTTACTCTCGCCTAAGTTATCCATCTATAGTATATAGTCTATCGAGTAGCTATATTCGTATAGATTATTTCCCAACATTCTCCCTTCCTTAGGGTGTTAACTCCGCCTCTAGTTGTAGAGCTGGTCTCAAGCCCGGATTAAGAGAGGAGAGGCATCCTAGCCCTTTAGCCCATTAGCCCTTTAGCCCTTTTGCCCATTAGCCCTTTTGCCCTATTGCCCATTAGCCCTTTAACCTATTAGCCCTACAAGGAATGTGCGGTAATCTAATCTTCTTAGAACAAAAGTATCCCCTGACATGTTCTAAACACATGTTGTATCTAGTACAGTTTTCTATTTTATTCTTGATCACTTATTTAGTGTTCTAAACACTTCAATCAATGTTCCGATCACATGATAAAGTTAACGGCATAGAGTGCAGTGTTCGATTCTAGTCTTGTTATATTTCTTTTGTGATTTGCAAGTCTAAACATGCATAATGATGTCATCACTGCAGCACGTGCTTACTCTAGCTATTCCGATGCAGGTTTAAACTTGTTCAATAGAGCTATGCCTTGACATAAGAAGAGGCCTTAACAGCTTATGTATAGCAGCTATTGTTTAAAGATAGCTGCTGTTAAGAAAAAGCACGTAGAATTTTTAAAATTACCCGCCACCAGATTTCAAAGGTATGAGGTTTAGTGCTGTAAAGATACCTGCACGATGCAAAGCTAGCTTTCTTCACCAGAGCAGCCACCATCCTGTGTGAGCACCTCTAGGCCGTATCATAAGGAGCTGTGTATAGTCACCGTCTTGTCGCTGCTACCTTGAGCAAGCACCCCTAGGGAGTCTCATAAGAGCAGCAGCCATCATGTGCAAGCGCTCTTAAGCTGTCTCATAAGAAGCTATGTATAGCCGCCATCTTGTAGAATTATATAGCTGCCAATACCAAAGGGCCTAATTAGGAATCATACCGTCGATCTCATCATGAGACTATGTTTTTCTTATTCTATCATGTTCCTGATACTGCAAACGTAGGTATTATGTGGGAATTTTTTTCCGTTTTGCTCTACAATGCACCGTTTTCGAGATATTTAAAATTTTGCATTCAAGCCCCAAATTTAATTAATCGAAGCTGCACGGCACGGTATACTCTCTACCATAGCTAGACCTGATCATGTTACGAATACTTGCTTCAATACAAGCTTAAACAAAGCGAATGCCAAAGGGCCTAGGTAGGAACCGAACCGTTGGTCTCATCATTAAACTATCTTTTTCTTATGCTATCATGTTCCTCATACTGCGAACCGGGGTATTTGGCGGAAAAATTTTGTCCGTTTTGCTCTACGGTGCACCGTTTTCGAGATATTTAACACTTTGCATTTAAGCCCCAAATTTAATAAATCGAACTAGCATGACACGTTAGCCTCTAAACTAGCTTTCTTCATAACAGCAGCAGCCATCTTGCGCAAGCACCCTTAAGGCGTCTCATAAGGAGTCGTGTATAGCCGCTATATTGCGTCCGCCATCTTGCGCAAGCATCCTTAGGGCGTCTCTAGCCATCTTGTGCAAGGACCCTTAAGCCGCCTCATAAGAGCAACCGCCATCTTGCCCAAGCATCCCTAGGACGTCTCATAAGGAGCCTTGTATAACCGCCATCTTGCGCAAGCATCCCAAGGGAGTCTCATTAGAACCTATGTATAGCGGCCATCTTGCATAAGCACCTTTAAGGAGTCATGTATAGCCACCATTTTGTGCTATTAGCGTCGAGGGATGGCAGCTGTAGAAATTTTCTTTTTAAATTATCCGCCACCATATTTCAAAGGTATGTACATAAAGAGTGTAGCACTGAGGTTTGCGATGTAAGATGGCGGATGACAGCTGAAAAAAGCGCGCAAGTTTGTTAACTAAACAAGAACACGTGGTATTTTTCAATTTGCCGCCTCCACATTTCAAAGGTATCTAGCTAAAGATGGCAGCACGGTGCTCTTTTGATTAAAGATGGCGGATGACAGCTAACATAACTTTTCAAATTTCCCGCTACTAAATGTCATAACGAGGGCAGTACGGTGCTCTGTGGATTAAAGATGGCGGATTACAGCTGACGAAATTGCCCGCATGATAGCAGCACAGTGCTCTATTGATTAAAGATGGTGGACGACAGCTGTCAAAAAAGCACGTGGCTTTGTTTCCAAACAAAAGCACATAGAATTTTTCAAATTGCCGCCACCATATTTCAAAGGTATCTAGGTAACGGGTGCAGCACTGAGGTTCGTGATGCAAGATAGCGGATGACAGCTCTCAGAAAAAAGCACGTGAGTTTGTTTCCAAACAAGAGCACGTGGAATTTTCCCCCGCCACACAGAGGGCAGCAATGTGCTCTCTGGATTAAAGATGGCTGCTGTCAAAAAGCTTTTTCAAATTATCCGCCACCACATTTCAAAGGTACGTAGCTAATGTGGGCAGCACTGTGCTCTATGGATTAAAGATGGTGGATGACAGCTGTCAAAGAAGCACGTGGATTTGTTTGCCGATTCAAATCTCGCGCTGGTGAGGTTAAGTTGGTAGCACTAAGGTTTAGGCCCGTTAAGATGGCAGCACTGCGGATGACAGGTGACGAATTTGCAGCTACTGCGATAAAGAGGGCTGCACGGTGCTCTGTTGTTTAAGGATGGCGGATGACAGCTGTCAAAAAGCACGTGGATTTGTTTACCGATTCAAATCTCGCGCTAGTGAGATTAAGTTGGTAGCATTAAGGTTTATACCCGTCAAGATGGTAGTACTGAGGTTAGCGATGTGTTGTTGTCTGTCAAAAAGCTCGTGGATTTGTTTACCAATTCAAATCTCGCGCTTGTGAGGTTAAGTTCGTACCACTGAGCTTTAAGCCCGTTAAGATGGCAGCAGTGAGGATAGCGATGCGTTGTTGTCGATGACAGCTGTCAAAAAGCACGTGGCTTTGTTTACAATTTCAAATCTCGCGCCAAAATTCAAATCTCTTGCCAAAATTCAAATTTTCCGCCAAAATTCAAATTCAAATCTCCCGCCAAAATTCACATTTCCCGCCAACATTCAAATTTCCCGCGGGAGGAGGCGGCAGTACCATCCAATTATACTACTAACCTCAGTAAGTAACATTTGTTCCTATTCATTTTCTTTTCTTCTATCTTGTTTTGCCTTATGTTTATCAATAAACCCCCATATTTTTGATCCCTTTCTTTCTTTTGCTGGGATGGGTTTCTGGGTTTTTTCCATTCCCGTACCTCCCCTTACTCTAATTAGGCTCGAGTTCAGCTCCAGGCTGTTTTAGTCTGTTCCAGCCCGTCCACGGCCTATTATATGAGGTAAAGGCCTGTTTTCACATGTAGGACTGTGCTTCGGCTGTGCTTCGACCGTGCTACGGCGGTGTCGCCTACTCTGTCTTTTCACATGTAGGACTGTGCTGCGACTGTGCTGTGGGCATGTGGTCCTTGTTCATTGCATTTGTGCTCACAGGTTGGAGACATGGATCCGAACGAAGAAGACGTAGTTATTGCCTGCGCAGCGTACATTGTTTTACAACAAAAGAAGAATAAGTATAAAGGCATTCATGTTGTTGAACTAAACTTATCACTTGTTCGTCCATCTTTAAGGAAGACAACTGCGCCACACCTACTACTGCAAACTATCACACAATGTATCTAAACCAACGAACACAGTACTCAGACAGCGCATTGCGCACTCTATGTTATTCTGTGCTCGTTGGTCACTGGATCACGTACGACCGAGTGCTTCCGATTACCACCGAAATAAGACGGAAGTCCGGCTTGGCGACACTAGGGCGACCGTTTCTAATTTTCACATGTGGTACTGTGCTGAGACCAGGCGACGACTGTGTGGGCCGTAATCGCTCTGCTTGGCGATCCATGACAGCACGGTACCAACACGGTAGGGACACAGTCCTACATGTGAAAATACTCAACTGCTGTTCAATGCAAATGGAATGGTTTATACTGTTTGGCGATTGCGGACGACACAGCACGGTCGAAGCACAGTCGCAGCACAGTCCTACATGTGAAAACAGGCCTTTAGTTGGTAAGTATCCACGGACCTGTCGGTGTATGTACGTGAGAGTGTGTGTGCGTATGTAAGTGTGTTTCTTCGGTAGCAGAGAGAGTGTGTGTATCCCCTGTATGTGTGTGCATGTGCGGGTGAAAGCTCAATTACTGTGGAGCGATGACAGCTTCCTCCGCTTAGTGTTTCTAGCCGCACTGGTCACATAACTCGTGTTCATCTGCTTTCAGCACTTAACACGATACTGGAAAAATAGACAATAAACAATCGATCGCACCATTATTGTCACGCCCACAATGACGGCGTTCAAACCAAAAGTGTTAATGTCATCCCTTCCTAAAGCAGTTCGGGATAGAGAGAACATAAATTCTTCACAATTTTCACAATCCAGGTAGTCTTCGTATACCACTGTTCTGCAGACACACACAGCACAATGTGATGGTACCACTAACCCACCTCGGAAGTTCTACAAAAAGTCTACAGGTATCACAGCTTATCCTTCTGAATATTGTCCTTAGTGTATACACAAAATTGTACAGCATATTACCCCTGACATCTCAAAATGCCCACCAAAAATATTCACATGATAAAAGTTAGTCTAAGCTGTTTAATACATCCATATTAAGCCCAATAACATCTGACTTGATGGAATCAGACATTTTTAATTGACTACAGCCAAACCTCACTTCTCCATTCCATCATCACCACCGCAACACTAGAACACCCTTAATCCTAATTTTCATCTCACTTCCTAGTTACAACCAATAAGCTGTAAGTACTGACTATACCTTCTTTCTAAGTTAGCAATTTGAAACTCTCTTGGCAGTAAATAAGTTAATTTGCTTTCGCAGTTCCAAACGAAACTTTCTGGGTAGGGCCTAACTCTTTTTTCCTTTTAGTGAAATAATAATAATAATAATAATAATAATAATAATAATAATAATAATAATAATAATAATAATAATAATAATAATAATGTTATTTGCTGTACGTCCCATTAACTACTTGTATGGTTTGTGGAGACGCCAAGGTGCTAGAATTTAGTCCCTCATGGGTTATTTTACGTGCCAGTAAATCTACCGACACGAGGCTGACATATTTAAGCACCTTCGAATAGGTACTATCGGCCTGAGCCAGGATCGAACCTGCGAAGTTGGGGTCAGAAGGCCAGCGCTGAGCCATTCAACCCGGCCCTTTATGTGCGAAGTTCGAATTGTTCCCTCAAGGATCTGAGGCAAGACAAAGAGTGTGCTTTCACTGCTTACCTCACGATACTCTATGAGACTGTGAAGCATTTTAATAGATTTATTTGTTCACATTTACCACTAACACTACAAGAAATGGTTCATATATAATTTAATAAATATGCATTTAGTTGAGACCACTTTGATATATTACCCTCTGCTGAACATGCCATTTATTTTACCAACACCTCATAACTTAACATATAGAGTACAATGACATTCATATCTTGGTGAATTTTGAGTAAATGGGTTACGTTTGGCATATCTTCCATCTTCTTGTAGACCCTACTCTTCATTTCCAGGCTCCTACCTTCAGGACCTTTCCTTTTAACACTTTTCGATGACAAATTTTTGGCATACTTCGGAAAATAATTTGGCATGCATCCGGGAGAAGCTTATTAGGTTTAGGTGGTAGTATAGTTACGTTGACTATACTAACACAAATTTTTATCCCCTGTTGAAAAGCATTCATGTGTGGCATGTTTTATGCATACGACTGAATAGTTCCCAGGTTCCCAATTATCCCGTTTAAAACGACATCCATTTTTGTTTTAATTACTCGTCCGAAGGTAAGCATAACGAGGTAACAAAACCTTTTTTAAGGCTGTAGTTCTTACGATACATGGAAACAACATTTTCTGGGCATCTACAAATACAGGAAACATTTTATTAATAAGCCAAATTCAATCCGCACCTTCACAAATAATAACGTTATTGATTTAATGTCTAACGAACTACTTTTACGATTTTTGGGAGACGCCGAAATGCCGGAATTGTGTCCCGGAGTAGTTCGTTTACGTGCTAGTAAATCTACTGACACGAGACTGACGTATTTGTCTAGGTGCTACGTCTTCTAGTGAACAATTTCAAGTGCTTTGTGAGTCAACTGCACGATCTACTTCACTCAGTCTTCAAGTACTTATCAATCAGAGAAAATTGCGAACAGCATTGGTGTCCTACTTTATTGGAATTGTGTGCGAGTGTAGAATTAGTACAATTATAATCAAGTATTGTGTCTGGGGGAAATAACGAGCCCAAATCCTCTTCAAGAACAAGTCTCCCATCTCCTGGTGGGAGGCCTAAAATTCACCACCATCTAGCACCACGTGTGACGTCACGCAAAGCCGAACATAGCCGAATCCGCTCCGACCCGGAACAGTCTCTTTCTGTAGCACCCGACAGGGGCCAGCGGGTTCGCGCGCACTGGGACTCGCATTAATGTAATAATTTCAGAAAATTCTGAAATATACACTTCCACTGTATTACTCATGATGACATGAGATCTTCTCCAGTAGTCATTATTAAAAGTAACTATAAGTATATCTTAAAATTCGAAGTTCTTTTCCTTTTCAGAAGTATAAATACAAAGTACACAATAAATTTGATATTAAATATAACTTTTGTCAGAAACATAATGCTGCTTATTCGTTTAGATACCAGTTCTCAATAAATAATACACCTGTACAAAGATAATATACACAATTTTATTCATGAGTAGCTAGTTATCTCCCTAAAAATGATGTCTTTAATTAATCTCCGTTTCAACGTAAACCTCGTAATTATCTCTGTTTCTGTTTATATCTCCATGACAGTGAAAAGGTGGTGGTGGTGGTGATTATTGTTTTAAGAGAAAATACAACTGGGCAACCATCAACGCTTAATAAATTGATAACAGGAAGAGGTCCGACACTTCGACAATTGAATGAATCTGCCAAAGAAAAACAAGGGGCACACAAGGCGTGAAAATGAAAGATCCATTCGCAGATCTAATACCGCCGGGGTCGGAAATGAACAAGAGTTGACCAAGAGAGGATGGATAGGACTGATGAAAGTGTGGAGCCTGGCACAACTAGTGGAAGCGATGCCAGGACTCAGCTAAGGACCAACCCACGCTCCTAAATTGAAAGCTCCGGGTACCCCGTTTAGCAGCCTCTTACGACAAGCAGGGGATACCGTGGACATATTCTACAGACCCTGCAACCTCAGAGGGTACCGAGCGAGTTGGCCGTGCGGTTAGGGGCGCGCAGCTGTGAGCCTGCATCCGGGAGATAGTGGGTTCGAACCCCACTGTCGGCAGCCCTGAAGAGGTTTTCCGTGGTTTCCCATTTTCCAACCAGACTAATGCTGGGACTGTACCTTAATTAAGGCCACGGCCGCTTCCTTCCCATCGTCGCCATAAGACCTATCTATGTCGATGTGACGTAAAACAAGTTGTAAACAAACATCAGAGGGCTCCATGAAAGCCGTTATATATTACGAACAAAAAAACCTACACAGTACCTCAGTTAAACTTTAATATTAAAGATTTCTAGATTGGCTACTAATTCTGAATTTTTAAAAATAATATGCATAGCTAAGTTATAACAAATAAACATGTTTATTTAACAGATATTATCCTACGCTACTATTAGGTCCGTAGCTTCTGGCCAGCATCAAGACCTCCATTTCAGAGCGTCATAGGTTCGATTCCCGACCGGGTAGCTTTATAACTGCGTCTAGTTAATTTAACTCGGGGACGGATGTTTTCTTTTTTTGCTAATGGTTTAACGTCGCATTAACGCATTTTTGGGATTCAAACCCACCATCTGCCGCATGCAAGCTAACAGCTGCGTGGTCCTAACCGCATGGCCAATTAACTCGGTACTCGTAATAATGAATACATCCCTCCACATATATTTGGCGTTAAGAAGGGCATCCGATCGTAAAGCAGGCTCCAGTCCACATGTGCTGCACAGTTGGCACCCGACTTCACAAGGATGTGGGAAAAACGGAAGAAGAATTCGAAAATCCCATGGCACTATTGCTTTCCTATTGCATCTGTTATAGCTATGTACATTACTTTTTAAAAATTCAGAATTGTTTGTTTTTTGTTTGTTGTTTAAAGGGGCCTAACAGCTAGGTCATCGGCCAAATTCAGAATTAGTATCCAATTTAGAAATCTTTAATATTAAAGTTTCATTGAAGTACTGTATAGGCTTATTGTTGGTAATATATAACGGCTTTCATGGAGCCCTCTGAGGTTGCGGGGTCTGTAGAATATAATATCCACGGTATTCCCTGCTTGCCGAAAGAGGCGGCTAAAAGGGGTCCCAGGGGCTTTCAGCTTGGGAGCGTGGGTTGGTGACCACGAGGTCCTTAGCTGAGTCCTGGCATTGCTTCCACTTAGTAGTGCTAGGCTCCACACTTTCACCAGTCCTGTCCAACCTCTCTTGGTCAACTATTGTTCAGTTCCGACCCCGGTGGTATTAGATCTGCGAATGCTACAAAGTCTTTCATTTTCACACCCTTTGTGATCCTTGTCTTTCTTTGGCCGATACCTTCATTTGACGAAGTGTCAAACTTCTTCCTGTGATCAGTGTTAAACGTTGATGGTTGCCCAGTTGTATTTTCTCTTAAAACAATAATCATCACCACCTTCTCACTATCATGGAGATATAAACGGAAATAGAGATAATTACGAGGTTTGGGTTGAAACGGAGATTAACTAAAGACATAATTTCTAGGCAGATAACTAGTATTCACGAATAAAAACTGTGTATATTTTCTTTGTATAATTTTATTATTTATTGAGAACTGGTAACTAATCGAAACTTCGTTTTACTTTAATATTAAAGTTACACTGAATTTTAAACATATCGTTTACCGTCATGAAAATATTCCTTTTGTAACAGTAAATATTCTTTATTTACAGAGAGTTTTCCAAGGATTCTGTCTGAAGACAAATATCTAACAGAACAGTTCTGAATAAAATTATTTTATGGTATATTCCTATCCCGCTGAGGATCAGCATTATGTTTCTGACAAAGTGATAATTAATATAAAATGTATTGTGTAGGCGTACTTTGTATTTATATTTCTGAAAAAACTTCAAATTTTAAAATATACCTCCAGTTATTTTCAATAATTATTACTACTGGGGATGATCTCATGTATAAAATGCGTACTACAGAAAGTGTATATTTCAGTATTTTCTTAAATTATGACATTAATGCGAGTCCCATTAAACGCGCAACCGCTGGCCTCTATCGTGTGCTGGAGTAAGATACTGTTTGGGGTCGGAGAGGAGTCGGCTATGTTCGGCTTTGCGTGACGTCACGCGTGGTGCTAGATGGCGGTGAATCTTAGGCCTCCCATCTCCTGGTAGGTTTACACTCCAAGTATTTTCTGTCCTGTGGTCTGAGTGAAATGGTTGGTCTTTGTGATCCCAGATGACTTTATGACTTCTATCCTTGTACAGTAGTTAGCTGGAGATAAGTGAATTATACCGGGTATATTTGTATACAGTCAAGGAACAACACACTAGTTATAAAGTTGTGAGAAGCGCTATTCGCTATTTCTGGTTTACGTTCGAAGTGGTGGGCTTGTCGTTATTTAACGTTCGTGTTCATTTGTTTTGTATTCTGCATCTCGGACATACTGCGGCATCTTGTTGAGGTTTGTACTGTGGATTGTGCTGTTTCTCTTAATATTTTCTTCATCAGGTAATTGGAGTTTCTTAAGTCTTACACTGTGTCCAAAGCTTTGAACATATTTTTAATAAAGTTGTAGTCTCAGTCTTCTACATCTCCATAAGGAACGTAATATCGTACGGTACGTCATAGGAAATAAGGTAAGCTTTATTGTTCAGTTCGTATTTAAACGCAAAATAACAACGGCAGATAATTCTGTTTTTCAGCCGACTGTTGGCTGTCTACATTAAATATGACCCAGCCGTCGTTCTTAGTGATAATATATGGAAGTTTGTTCCAACATGGTACCGATTATTTTTCTCTATAGCCTGCTCATGCGCAGTAGTATACATGTTGTTCCAGCAGAGATTCAGAACTGGTTCTGAACTGTGAGTTCTGAATTCATGATGTTCTAACTATATTCAGAAACATTTCGGAGCCAATGCCAGCAGTTCTCATTCAATACCAGGGACTGCATGTTGTATACATCCACATTTAATTCGACCAGGAAGTGGTGCCACTACAAAGAGTATTTATTTCTCATTGGAGTAGTGAGGTCTTCCATCATCTATCGCTAAAAGTTTTGTAACAATTTGTAGATATCTTTGATTCAGTTCACAGTTGCCATTTGCTTATTCCAACAAAACATGATTAATAGTCAATTCTGAAAGCATTCTGACTTGCCAAGTAGTTCATAGCCATAACTGTTTTTTATTGTAACAAATATGCAGTATATATTGTAACATAATCAGTAATGGTTGCTACTTCTGGGATAAAGTTGCCAATGAGTACTGGCTATCCTCTATGAAATCATTTGTTTGATCAACGAGGAATCTGGCTAAACTGCTACTGAATTAAACATGCTATATGGGGCTTACACACAATTGTCATTATTATAAAGGATGATTTACATAATTTTTAAGTATAATGAAAATGGCCGGGCTCTCCATCTACTGTCTGAATGTTTACGGGCTGATGACCTTAGATGTTAGGCTCCTTTAAACAACAAGCACAAACAAGAATGTTTGCAGATTCGAAAGAAAACTGAATGTACTGTATCAAAAAATTCCTAATAGTTACTTTCAAAATTATATTGTAACTGAATTACCGTTGGAATCTTGTGTAAAGGCAGTACAGAATGTACATAGCCAATAGAGCTAGCAGAGTGACAGGGTGGGGAGGTTGTCTCTTCACAATCAGATCGTTGGCCCTGCAAGTTGAGCAAGAAATGATTAGTTTTGAAGGTTGGTTGTAGAATTTTATTTTTATAATTTGATTTATGTCGCACCAAGACAGATAGGACTTATGGGGTAAGTAAGGACTAGGAGTGGTAAGGAAGTGGCCGTGGCAACCATGAAAACAGTCTTCTATGCTTTCCCATTTTCATACCTGGCATATGCTGGGACTGTACTGTACTCAAGGCCACTGTCACTTCCTTCCCACTCCTAGCCATAACACCATAAGTCCTATCTCTGTCAGTGTGATGTAAAACAAATTGTTAAGAAGAAAAGGTCAGTTGGGGTATAGAGGACAAAATGTAATGAACAGATCAGAGTACATCTACAGCATAGCACAGGATAGGGTTATATGGGATGGTACATCACACCAGTCATTAGACCCCCAATTTAGTGGGTGATGTGCAAGTTGCATAGTCATGGGCTTTCCACTACGGGTGTGCAAAATAATCCCAACCTGTGGGTGTGGGATATTCTTTCAGTGAAAGTGTTTATCCCTGAGGTTCAGTTTCCAGATAAAACTGTTCCTATGGCTATGAGCACAATATCAACAGTCACCTAAAACTACAAGTTTTACTACAAAACAGTAATAAGAGTGTTTGTTGCTCATGTTTCAGGGCAATATCTTTGGAAGTAATCTACATCCCAAGACCATCTAAACCTTCACACGCTATTTAAAATGGACTTGGATGTAAAGATCAAAGAGGAACCAGTCTGCTTTCAAGAAACATCAAATAATTCATGCGTAAGTCTAATCGCAGATAACTTTATAGTGATTACAATTAAACCCTTAGCAGTCATCTGAATTTAACTGTGTTTCTACACAGAACTTCTCAGTCCTATTCCATTTAACTTAAAAGTATCTCCAAAAATAGTATGGATCTTCTTCCTCTAACATAAGTCTTGGGAAAAGAGGAAATTGATATGGGGGCTTATTTGACCCACTATATCATGTTAATGTTCTTGACGTAACTAATGTTGAAATGTTTTTTCAAACACAAGTGGAGATGTAAACCAAAGATCGAAGTCAAGACGCTTACAGTTTCATTCACAACAATGATCTTGACCAGTCTATATATAACAATATGTTTTAAATCTCCACTTGTGTTTGACAACACATTTCAACATTAGTTACGTCAAGAACATTAAAATGATATAGTGGGTCAAATAATTCCCTGTATCATCCTCTTTTCCGAAGATATATGTAAAAATGAATTTGACAGGTTACATAACTCTACTTTTATCAGTTGTTCAGGAAATATATGAGAGCCTTGCTGTCTATTCTTGAGGTAGGTATATAGTTGTATAGTAATCTCAAATTTACTAAATATTTTTTTAATCATTACATAAGTGCAGAATTTTGAAGTAAGCATCTTTTATTTTGCACAGCATGTCTGAAAGCAGAATTCATTCATAAGGTTTTGAAGAAGAAGTGAGTTTCTCTTCATTTCCCTTTAGCTTTGTAGCTCTTGTCAGGAAAAATGGCAGTCTGGATAGCTCAGGTTGTGGAGGGCTTGCATTCTGGTTTCCAGTTGGCATATTAAATCCTTTATCACCCTGGTGGTATTAAAGGTGCTCAAATACATCAGCCTCTTTCTGTCATCTTAGTGTTTAGAAATCCATAAAGCTAGTTTACATAACAAAATCAATAACAATAACAACTTATAAGTTATGAATTTCATTATGGTCCATATTGATAATTGATCACTGTCAAAAGGTAGAGATAGGTCCACTTATTCAATACCATTATATTAGTATTATTAACAATAGCTATGGCTCGGCTCCGTCTTGGCAACCTGTCTGGTGTAGGTGTCCATGCTGAGTGCACATAACTTACGAGAAACATGGGGCATTCACTTCACACTGTATTAAAACAATAGATCACTACATCTGATGAAAAGGCCACTTACTCAAGTTGTGAATGTCCCCTTTAAAGCTATATATAAACTGTTTACAGGGCGAGGTGGCCATGCAGTTAGGGCCGTACAGCTGTGCGCTTGCATCTGAGAGATACTGGGTTCGAACTGCACTGTTGGCAGCCCTGAAGATGGTTTTCCATTTTTTCCTATTTTTATACCAGGCAAATGATGAGGCTGTACCTAAGTTAAGGCCACGGCCACTTCCTTCCAACTCTATGCCTTTCCTACCCTGTCGTCGCCAAGAGACCTATCTCGTACCTGCGAACTTTCCCGAATTAGGCGGGAGACTCCCGATTTTCGACAGTTCTTCCCGCCTCCCGATTATTCTAATATTTCTCTCGATTTTAGCCTATTTTTCGGCGAACTGCAAATATTTGTTTTCACATCCCCCAATTTCAGCTTTTTTTCGCCGGTGGCCGGAAGTCCTTCGCTCATTGGCCACTTTCAATTGAAATATCGACGTTTATTAATGCAAGAAATGTGCGCGAATTGTGATCTTTATTGAAACCTGCATATTGTGTGCTATGTTTCTTTCACATCAGTCTAATCGATTCCATTCTCTTTGGTCAATTCCAGAGACTAGTCGTTGTATAGTGAGTCTTAGTAATTTAGTGACAGAATTTCACAGATAACGACTAGTAACTTTTCTAGAGATGTTAGGAGCCATTTGAGGACAATTCTGACTAATTTTATCTCAAGATAAATAACAGTATTGTCAGTACATTGCTCAGAATTTAAAAATAATTATATTTCCGTACCGGTCGTGACCATAGTAACAAGGGGACGTTTTAATTCTCCGTAATTTTGGTCTGTCTCTCTGTCTGTATGTATGTATGTATGTACGTACGCACGCTCGCTCATCACGAGAAAACGGCTTAAGAGAATTTAATAAAAATTGGTCTATAACGTCGGGGAATAAGTCGCTACAATCTAGGCCATAAATAATTTCATTCACGCTGAGTGAAATGGTAGTTTAGAGGATGGCCTAAAATTTTGTTCTCATATATTTATGTTATTATTGGCCCTATTGATAAATACTACATATCTAAAGTTATATTACATTTCCTACCATTAATGTCCTATACATTTTTACCGCACCAGCTATGATGAGAGATATTAATGAATGTGGATTCCTTGCTAAGTCCATATCAGCGCTGAGGTACGAGAAAATGGGTGAACAGAATTTTATGTAAAGTCGGGGAATAAGGAACTACAGTCTACGCTATAAATAATTTTTTCCACCCTGTTCGAAATGGTAGTTTAGGCTAGGGTGCCAAAAATTTAATTTTTAAATACCTATCTTACTGGTCATATTGAAAATTACTACATAATAAAAGTTATAGAGAACACAATTTCCAATTATTTATGTCTTGTTCAGTTTTACCGTACAGGCTATTATATTAATGGTGGTGATGGTGATTAAATTTTGAACATGATTGTAAGAATGAGAAAAAAGCCATGAAGGAATGATTGCTTGAATAATAACACGAGAGAGAGTTATGAAAGAAATGAGGACTCATTTTACATTAGGTGCTCTAACATCACAAATTCGGAAGGAAATTAAATGTGAAAGCCTCCAAAATAGAAAGCTCATAAAATTGATCAACAATAACGTTACATTGACCATTGTTTGTTGTGATGTGCTTTGTGTATTCTGCTGCCATTTATCTGCTGTGTTTCGAGTATAACAGCCTGCCTGAATATTGGCAGGAAATAGCTGGGGAGTGGTGAGTTAGATTTCTCTCTTCTTTAGCATGCCATTCCTCTGGTTCATAAATTTTCTGATACTACTTTTACATAACACACTGGATCATTATAGTATTCCAGCTATTCGATCCCTACTCTGAGGCAGTGATTGCAATGAGCAGTGTGCACACTTAAACAGAATAATTACGCAGGAGTGTTCGTGGCTGTCTGCAGCCTGGTCATTCTAGCTCTGAAACTTTGAACTGTTAGATCGACACCATAGTACTTATTACATGTGATAAATATTATTCTTGATCTGTATTGATGATACTTGAATGGAATAATATCAGTAAGTTAATTTATTGAATTTGCCACCTAATCAATACAAAAGTCAGAAAATGTGCTGTTTTTCATTTTAACGAATATTTCATATGATAGCATTGCTTTCAATTGCACATTCATACTGGCATCATTGTAATGACCTACGTTGACTTCAGTTGGGGAAACTATGACAGTCTTTTTGAGAATTCCGTAGCGAAGCATGGGTACATCAGCTAGTTATTTGCTCCAAATAGCATTGCGCTTCGCATAATCGCGTGGGTGCTTGAGGCAATACTATATTAATCTATGCATTTTCTAAGTAATGGCATGTATGTGGATGACTGATTCACACATGTGGAGCATGAGTTCATACTATTTTCGGTAGGCTTATCAGAGACCGATCATCTCACTCCTATACTTCCTGTGAGGGAATAGAGATGTGTAATTTTTAGCCTTTTAGCCTCATATAGCAACAGTCGGACTTTGAGACAATAAGTGTTATAAATATTTCATAGTACTGTACTGCGCAAGACATGCAGAATAAGCAGTTTTGACCAATTATATCTCCTGATTTTTCCTGATTTTTATATCAAAATCTCCTGATTTTCTGTTTTGTAAAGTTGGCAGGTGCATTGGTGCGAGTTAAAGCTAGTTCAAAAAATAAAGATTATGCTGTTACTCATGTATTCTATTCAACAAAGCATAATTTGTCCACTGTGCAGACTGTTACGGAAATATTGTGGTGGACAGTGATGAAAGAGTGTGCGGGCAGCAATGGGTTGATATTAGACAGTCCAAAGATTAATTTAAAACTTTGAAATTAGAGCTATATTTCTTGATTGATTGATGTTTGTTGTTTAAAGGGGCCTAACATCGAGGTCATCGGCCCCTCTATATTTCTTTCTCTGATATCTTTTGGTATCTTTTCAAAATCTGAAGTTTACTATTCAGGTACAAAATTCATAAGATTGGATAACAATTTAGAAAATCAAACAATAATTAATGAACAAATTTGAGCTTGAAGCTCCCTAATTATACATTCTCCATGAACGCTGCAGCTCCTTTCAACAAATGGTGAAGGAGACGGATCTCCCAATTCCTTTTAGACCACTAGGAGACAGAGTATCCAAATTACACAATTTTCCAAGAGCATGTTTTGCTCCACATAATTATCTAGGAGACTACTCTCCGATCATTATCACATTATAGCCTTCGAAAGGCACCATTCAACCTTTACATTAATAGAAAGAGTGTCTTTGCTCTATACAATTTACATTTAGGAATCCATTTCCACAAATGTCTGGGCCTGTCAAAGGCTAACCTATATTTTACAAATTCAAGCCATATTCACTCTCTTATATGCTCAACAGTCTAACACCGTTACCTAAAAGGAATGAAATAGAATTAAACAGGTGTATCAAGTACCCATTCTTCCAGGCCTTTGTGAAAAACAACAGGTTAAATTACTGGCCAAAAATCAAAATGGTAAGGAGGTGGACACTTGCGCTCCTAAAAATTAAAATTAAAAATTAAAACCCTATTTGGGCATATGGCCCCAAGTTACAGAGGCTATGCCTATACTACTGAGGTAACTGGATGGTGAAAAAATTTAAGTTACAAGATTACAAACTGAAAAAGGTTACAAAATCATAGTTACCTCAAAATCAAGTTGATAGGGAATACAAGAGGGTAGCTCACTCTCTTTTCCCTGATTTCAGTTAAGTTCCTTTGGCTTGTTTGAAATTTACACTCAGATTTTGTAATTTACATTTTAGAAAATTACAGTTACATTGTTAAAGATTGGAAACCTTCCCCTCGAGCTGGCTTTCAAATACTATCACTTAGTTAAACCTGGACTGCCATTACCTGAGGTGGTGGACTTTTCGAAGGTGGACGAGGTGCCTCCGCCTCCTTGATAAACAGACACTCTGTAGACAAATGATCAATAAGACAACCTGGTCCGAAAATGTGCCAGCTTTTATACCAGAGAGGAATGTTCCAGAAAACTCTTGGCTAAGGTGTGACACACTCCCAATTCTTATTGGGTGATAAAATAAGTACCAGAAACCTGTGATTGGATGAAAAATAAATATACAAAATTTTATATTGGCCCACCTCTTAAGTTGGCGGGAAGATATAGCATGAACTTTAACATGCCAAAAACAAAGAAAAATCAATTGGTTGAGGAAATGTTAGAATACAATAATACTTAACAGTTATAATTGCCAATCTTCAGACCAGATGGCACAACATAAGTATATAGTAGAAACATCTGTAGAGAAATGTCCAAACTTCTTGTATTAGTTGTTGCAAGCTTTAGATTTTAGATGGCATTCTCCATTTAAATGTGCGGGGTGGGTGTACTGCTGGTATACAGACAATGAATATCAGCTCTAAAATCAATTCAAGACTTAAGAGTACTTGGTTGTTAGAAGAATATTGCTATTGACATAGTCCAACACCAGTCACAACAGATTTAATGTGTTATTTTAGTTTCAATTTCAAATATGTATTCAGACATTTCATCACTTTTTTAGATTTTTAGTTTTTTTTTAGATTTAGGTTTTATTTAAGACATACCAATTTGTTTATTTTTATTGGTGGTTATATGTATGCACGTATTTCCAGTGTGATCATGGCAGAAGATGACCTATTGTAGCAAGGTCGAAACGAGTACTAATTATATAAGATACAATATTAATCTAATGGTATTGGAAAGCAGGAAATATTTCTACCCTTTGATAATGATAACAACTTGACAGTGAATTCTTTTCCCAGAAACCATGACCTGCTATATTGTAAATGTGATATTGCTAAAATTTTAAAATTATTATAATTTTATATTGTCAGGAGATGGAAAACATCACATGGGTCTTTGTTTTCAACATTTAATTAAGAGATGGAAAGGATACCATGTGTTTATATTACAGTGGTTTTTACAGAGTTGTACATTACAGTTCTGTAATGTTATTCTTGAATCTTACAGAAGATTGATATGGTGAAGCTTGAAATGCTGGGAGTTTTGATATGATGTTTGAACATGATATGTGAAGAGACTATGGTACAGTAGGGTATTCCCTGGCAAAGAGGGTACATTCCTTCATGATGTGGTGGCAAGCCACTTGTCTTGTTTTCTTTGGGTTGTCACACGGTGGTGAAGTACTTATGTTCATTCTGTGGATGGGTGATCTGTTGCAGCTTTGGTTTATAAAGAATTGCATGAGGATGGAATTAGGCTGAAAATATCCAGAAAGACTATTGGAGATACTTCTAATAAATAGTTTAATGTGAGAAGCATTCTATGAGTTGATATATTGGCCTATTTCAGTCATGATTTTGGTGTAATACTTTTTTCAGTAACAGCCTCCATGGCTCAGGCAGCAGCATGCTGGGCTCTCACCACTGGGTTCTGTGGTGTAAATCCCATTCAATCCATGTAAGATTTTTATTGGACAAAGTAGAGGCCCTCTCAGTAGTCTGGTCTTCCCTGTAATCATTCATTTCAATATAATTTCATTTCATCTGTCAGTCATTAATAATTGCTCGAGATGAGGACAACACGCTTAGGTAGCTGGCACTGTTCCTATCCTCGCCGCTACATGGTGGCTTTATTCATTCCATTTCTGACCTGATTGCATGGCTGGCAACAGGCTATGGATTTTTATTGTTTCAGTAAATTCCTGCATCTTGCCATTGATATTCAGCTATAGACAATGAAATGTAGATAACTGGGTGCTATTTTAGCTTTGTGGCCTGCTCTTTCATTCCCTCAAATTCTCCCTTGCTCTTTGAGCCTGTGAAGGTTATGAGGCTATTTACGTGAATGGTTTTATTTCTGAATGCAAGAGCAGGCAGATGCATTCTTTGTCTGTTTGGGATGACAGTTAAGGTTGCTTATGAGTCTACAGGGATAGCGGGTGCAATCACTTGCTGGTTGTCTTGAGTCTAATCTATAGCAATAAAAAGAAGGAGGAATAAGCATTGGAAAGAAACAATCATCAAATTAACTCATACAGAGAGAGGGAGAGAAAGAGGAGCACATCATAGGAGAGTTTATTGATCCCAGTTCTTCTACATCCACCTCTTCTCTGTCCCCGATGAGTTCTTCTTCCCAGCTTCTGGATGAAGGTGGGCGTTAACACTCATTTGGGGGCCACATTGACAGATCTAATATAAGATAAAAATGTAGAGGAGGTGATAGTTTAGGAACATGGGTCAAACTAAAAGGTGCAATAATTATTGAGAGGAACAAATAAGTGACCCAAAAATATCAACACATGATAGGACAAACATAATCAGAGTTCAGTATGGGAAGAAAGTGGAGATGACGACAAACACAACAACATAAAATGATTAAGACAATCTCCACATCTTCATACACTGCCACAGGCTTTCTCCTTGCCAATTCAAATTCCTCTCTTTTCAGCGTCCAGCAGGCTGTTTTGTGCTTCTCAGCTTCTAATTTTAAAGATGAAAATTTCATGTTGTTCCATATTGAACTGTATCACAATTAAATTGAAATAACAAATAATGTGGTTCAACCTATTCAATACAATTATTAAGAAATGTAGCGTTACATTCTTATTTATGATCGGAAGCGATGCCGGTTTCAACCACCACTCTAGGTCATCATCAAACGAATAAAAATACAAAAACAATGCATAGCAAAACAAGAAATTAAAGGATGAGTCTTTCACAAAAGCAGAAAAAGAAGCAATATAATATAGTATGGATTAGCACTGCACAATTTTAAATCATAAAATCTAGAAGAAGTTGAAGGTCAGTCACTTATATGAAGTAAGGCGCAATCCTCTGAAGTGTAGCACAACATACGCAATGTTCGGCACTGTGCCTCAAAATGTTTACGAGAAGAGATTAACAGTTAAGTGAGCCAGCCTGCATATATTATCAGGCGCGAAGTCACATCGAGGGTCCACCTTCACAGTTCTTCACGCTTGATGTGGGAAATGTAGGATGGAAGAAAGGCAGATAAATGCAAGAAAAGTGAAGAAACGTAAGATGAAGATAAAATAATGTTGGTTAATAATATGGAATACAGAGAAGCATTTGAGAAGTAAGCCCTTGTTGAACAGTGTCATCCAGAAGTTGTGCATTTATTTCATTATGTTGTCTACAATACCACCTGGAGCCGACTTGTATAATGCCCTTTCTACATCCTCTACCTGATGTTTTGTGAAACTGTTTCCATCTGTATAGCTCAAGTTCAGTTTCATGATATTACTCTTTTGTGAGCTATTTTTGTGCATACTGGGTTGAGTGACTCAGTTTTGAGTCTGGCTCAGTCCAGTGGTATTTGAAGGTGTCTGCCGAATGTTTACTACATCTTTTCATTTTTTATTTTGGAGCATAGACCTGTTTTCTCAAGATATCTATCTCTGGCAACCATCTAGGAGTGGTAGTAAAGGAAGAAAACAGGCATAGTTAGTTTTTCTATTTCATGTTAAGAAGTTATAATTGATTTATCATGATCTCCCTTCATTTATTAGTTCTGCACAGTTTCCTCTGTTTTGCTGAAGCATTATTTTGCACTCCCCAGCACTACGGTCTATGTTAACCCCTTACTGCTTCAGTGTGTGAACAGCAAATTTAGGGGAAGTATAATATAGGACAAGCAAAGCAGAGCCCATCAAAACCACACGATAAACATAAAAACCAAGAAAACTCACAAGTACAAGGAACATCATGTAACAGACCTACCATTTGAAGGCTACCAAAAGGGTATGAGGTTACTAGGGCAGAAGTGGGCACATGGTATGATCTTCTCTCATGCATGAAATGAATGAAAAATGTAATCTTTATAGTACAGTTATAGATTTAATTGGTTAATTAAATGGTTAATTAAAGATTTCTGTAGTTATTTTCATAAGAATTATTGTAGTTTTACACTATTTTATTTACAAATATAGAGCATTCTACATCGTTTAATCAGTGTCACGAACATCTCTTTCACAGGTGACTCCTTTACGCATCTCTGCCAATATGAGGTTGGTATAATGCAGATTTAACTTTGTAGTGTCTGCAGGGAAAAATAAATGCCTTGCTTCCATTGCTGATCTTTCATTTCATGCGTTTTCTCTGGTACTTTGCAAATGTCTCACAAGATTCCTATGTGTAGTAGTATGTGTTGTACTTGTGTTTGTGCAGAGTACATCCCACATTGTTCCTCCATCCTTCTCTGTGTATAGGGTCTGTTTTGTACCACTTGGTCAGAAGTTGTAACAACAGGTTCTGTTTCAATTCCAGAAAACTTCGTTTAAATTGTCGTAGGCCCTATATTATAATAGCAAATGTCATTTATATAATCTACATCTTCACCTGCTTCTCCATTCTTGTTTATCTCATTTTCCACTTGATCTACCGATTATGACCGTATCTGTGCGTTCTCGACAACTGTACTTCAATATTTGCAAATATAGTCAATATATTTACAGTATACAACAATGCCAGAAATACTAATGTAAAAAAGTGCACACAAGTTACCCATTAAACAAAAAATTTAAAAAATTAGGAAGGAAACAAAGATAATAATAATGATATAAAATGGCAAAAAATAAAATGGTAACAAGTAGCTCCCAAAATTGTGAGTGGCATACAATTACACATGCGGTTTCATAATGTGATTTGCTATAGTAGAACCCCATACACTGTTTGAAATGTAAGGTGCTCTTTGGGGAGTTTTGATGATAATGGTAGGCCATATTTCCTACCTCCATTCAAAACAGAAATCAGGAGTTTCTAACATAGTGGCAAACTCACTTTCCAATTGCCATTAACAGTAGAAATGAGGAGTTTTCAATATAAAGACAACCCCCTTTTCATAATGCTAGTCAAAACCAAGTTGGAGAGATTTTAATACCCCAGGAATAGAACCATCTTTTAGGTTTGAGGCCGTGTGCATTTGCAGAGTTTCACCCAGACATATCATTTGGGCTCATCAGTTGCATTGACATTCACCTGTAAGCCATTGCTTGGCAGTGGCAGACCAACTGCGTGATCCCGCAGTGTTAGCAGATAGGTATTGCTAACCTGCTAAAGGAGAAGTGAATTCTCTATTTTCAAAAATATATACTGCCAACAGTCAGGCCCAGCCAGTGCCTGTGATATGTTTGAAATAAAAGCCTTGTCTCTGTGATTTGATTTCCAGGGAAGACTATAGGCTGTTTGGCTGTGATAAAGACATTGAAAGCAATGGAGAGCTACAGGCCTTCCTGCTTACTTCATTGGCCAATAAACTATGACCCTAATCATTTAATAATAATAATGTATATTTCTGGTACCTTTTTTTCAGTAAAATTCAGTGGAAGTAATTTTTGGCTCATTTTCTTATAACAATTTATGTTGCAGTGTGAAATGGACCAGAAAATAGAGATAAAGGAGGAACCTATCTGGCTTGAAGGCACAGCAAGTACATCCTTTGTAAGTATCATGCCTGATTATTCTATAGTGATTGGAATGTAATTCATATTCAATACATTTTCAGAGCTACATGTTACAAAGTATTTCATCTGGAATTATGTTCAGTGCATAACAAGAGGCACACTCTCCAACTTTTAAAAGGTACTTTGTCAGATGTTTTATTGTATTCTCCTTTCATAGCGTGACATGTCTAGGTGGTAGTCTGGTAGGTGTGCTGTGCTGTATGTTGTCGCTGTCAGTGGCCATCAGATGAGTGGTGATTGCATGCCGGATGTCATTCATTTTTATATGAAATAGTGGATAGTTGTTAAGGTTACTTTTCCCCATGGATAGGTTAATGTTTCGTTACATAATGCTAATCATTTTCATTATAAATTAACTGGGCAGGCCCTATTTTTTATATGAGTACCTTCATCTTAACTACATGGCCCTGATAAGATTCCAGTGAGTTTGAGGTATCAGTTCTGATTCAGGATTCTATCAGTGTTATGGACATTTTCTTCATTTGGTAAAACAGCTATAGTCACATTTAGTTTACTGTTCATGACAAAATTACTTGTTGTGACTGATCGGGTCCTTTTCACCTAAAATCTTCGGAGGATCGAGTCCATTAGTTCAGTATTGATCATTCTGTATTATCTTTTTTGGCAACATATTTATATTGACTTGTATATTGGGAGTTTGCTAATTATTGATTTTTACTCAGCTTTCCTGCTGATTGGATAGATTTTATAACATTGATGGTCAACTTTGATAATTGGATTTTTCAGTTAATTATGTAATTGGCCTGTATGGTCATGGAGGGAATTTTTTGGTCTTTTCCTTCAAGTCTTCAATTATTTTTGTGCAATTTCTTGTGCTGTATTTCCTCTCCTTCCACATTATTTATATTTTCTTTTTTATTGATAGAGCTACATTAAATTTACTATGAACCATTCTGTTGAGTTTTGTGAATTATATTCATAAAAAACAAGCAGAACATCCAACAACTGTGGAGGCCACTGAAAAACAAATTTAAGAAAGTTATGTGAGGGGGATGGGTTATTTATACTCCTCTACTTGAACATTCTATGGCTTGCTCAGACTGGTCACGGCTTCTTGGCAATGCTGACGGCACTCCTGGATGGAGGTGTTGGGGCAGTTCATGAAATTAGTGTCCTTGCAATTGTAAGTACTCAGTATTGGTACTTAATGAATGCCATCAGAATATGTCCCCACTACAACAAAAGTGATGCAGCCCAGAAGGCTATGTCGTTCTCAGTACTGAGTCCAATCCAGCAGCTGAGAGTTTCTCATCCAGGTAGCAATACAACTTCTATTCATCAATAAGATTCAGTCCCAACTTGTTGGATCATCAAATTTACCAGAATTATAACTACAACTGGAATGCTTCAAGGTATGGCATAACTGTCACAATGCTCTTAAGGCTTCCTACACTATTGCTTTTGAGATTCCACAGATAGATAAATCTAGGGGAGTACTATTCTTATTCCCTCTTATGGTGTGGAATTTACAGGGCTGATGTGGATAGTGAGATGGTTAAGTATTCCACTGATATGAAAAGTCACTTTATACTTCATTTAAAAACCAGTTAATGGAAACATTTCTGATATCCTTTTGCACCATGGTATTACAACACAGGTATCACCTGACATGATTGTGTGGCTGTACGTACTGCAACACCTGTATTAATATTCTATGAAATCTGCAACAACTGAATGAATGGTGTGACAACCTTGTTGTTGTTATCATTTCAGAAACAAAGTCCTGCAGGATTGCAGGAATTTAGTTTGGGAGCAAGTCCAGAGGTTTACAATGGTAGGGCAGGCCATGGCGTTAGTATTATAAAAGGATTGTAGTAAATATAAGTTCAAATACTGTGCTCTAAGACCTTTTTAATGGACGCACTGCCCTGCCGTGTTTGCAGACTGCCCTTCCATCATAACCCAGATATGAGCTAAGTACATAGTGTAAAACTGTTTTGTTAAATTTACAGTTATTATTTTCAGCACAGTTACATCAATTACATTGGGGTTTAAATGTTGAAAAATGTGTAAACGTCCATGAATTTACTGGGGATTTTATGTGAAACCTGAAAGAGTGATTTTACTCTCCCAAAAAATGTACAAGGCCAACCTTATTTGAAATCTATCAATCTTACTGGAAACCTGTTTCTAAGACTTTCTGCTCATGTACACTATTTCGATAGGAGGATTAATAAGATTGATACCTTTTCAGAATGTCTTAGAGTCTTACTTCCTAAACCACATAGCCTGTGAGAAACAGTCTTTCTACCTGAATGGAACTTCACATTTATTGTAAATCACTTGGTTTTTATATTCACCTGAAACAGTAGATGTGCTGTCATAATAACACTTTGAGGAGTCTGATGAGTCAGACTGTTCATTAGAGTGAAATTTCCTGAGGCCGTCATTAGCTTCCTCATTTGCAGTTTCAGTAGTTGCTGATGTGGACTAGTCACCACACCTGACAATGTTTTCAACCTCATCATTCTTTGAAATCTTTTCCACTGTACACTTCCATCACCCGTGTTAATGGCCTGTCTATCCACATCTTTCCATCAGCTACAACCAGCACCACATCCCCTTCTGCTTCTGGATCTAGTGACTTAGGTACTCTTCTCAAATTCTTGTCGCAACTGTTGTAGAAATCATTATCTCCTTGATAATTTTACAGAATCCAGTTGATGTAAATATAGTATTCTCCAGCAGACTTCGTCTTGCAAAATACGTGAAGGTGAAAATTGGTTGAGATCTTCAGGCTTCTCAGGCAAGTAGGTAAGAGGTTGGGATTTAATCACAGATTCACACTCACACAGTAGGGTCGTCATCTCATCATAACACAGTAAAGCTCTCCCGAGGACACATCTCTAATTTCTCTTTACTATCTGAATCAGAATTCTCCATCAGCCACTCTCCACCCAGCCTGCTGGGGAGGGGTTAATCCTCTGTGGTATTCATTGCATTGTAGACTCTCTTTCTGTGAGGTTTTAGTCGACAGTTCAAAACAAATTATCTCTACCAGTGAAATTTGTTCGATTGTTGTTGATGCTTGTTGTTGAAAGGGGCCTAACATCTAAGGTCATCGGCCCTCCATTGTTGTTGTAGACACTTGTGATCTTTCTCATCGAGTGATGAACCCTCGAAAACTTTGTAAGAATTCATTTGTTATGAAATTTGTGACCACTTCCAGGTGCACTGGCCTATACACGACAAATGTAAAGAGCATAATTCACACCTTTGTTTTTACTTCCAGTATCAGGAGCCGAGCAAAGTCTACACCTCAAATACCACAGCATCTTTTATTCTGTTTTCCGATAGAGTTACAGAATCAACATCTGCCGCCTTAGCTTCGCGCCATTTTTCATCTCACACATCTTGACAGCATGGCCTGGCTGCTCCTTTTCCATGAATAACTGAAAATCTAATATTCTAACATGTTCTTCATGGATTAGAAGTTGCACCAGACAATGTTTAATCATTAGTACTGTGGGGCATCTGAAGTCCTCACTATCTCTCCTTTCAGTAATCTTTGTTTTCATTCACAAATTTACTTCACAATCTTAGATCATGTGAAGTGACTTCCAGCTTGAAATCCCTTCTCCCCAGAAACTTCTTCTTGAACGAATCAAATGATTAACCTTCCTGATGCCTTTATTTCAATCGTCGTTCTCTCTCCCACAAGTCTTTCACTCGCATTCCTTCTTTTGTTAAGAGTAAACCGCAACATCCTGGTGACCATTCTGGCAATCTTGATATAGAAAAAGAATATGCCAGATTCCATGGAGGCTCTGCAGAGGGGACAACATAAGTCACAGTTTCCTTACCTCATTCACGATCAAGTTCATCCTCTTACACGGCAACTTCATCGCAAGGCCACTTTTCTTCTCCCAGCTTCACCAGGACCTTCCTACCACTTTGATTCCTCTAACACTCATCCACGTCACAACCTCATGAAGGCAAATCACCTGGAAAAAGTCTTCCTCGTAAATGCTGCCACTTTGCTCTGTGGGAGTGAAGTCGATATTTCCTTCACTCTATTTTGTACAAAGACACCCTTCTATATCTGCATCAATGCAGTGTCCAAAGATAGCAGTGCACATCAACGAGACTGAGGCTGTCTTTTATAGTGGTTAACATTCTAACACCAATAAGGCAGGAAAGTAATTCTAGTTGAAGTGATGCAGTTCTCTTAAATGGTGCTACCCTCTTTTGTGTGAATATTAGCTGCAGACTGATTTCATCGTGATGCTTGCTTTTCGACGACACAACTGCAACATAAGCATATTTACTAGCATTACATACTGTATGAAGTTAATAAGACTTCCTTAGAGTCACTCAGAGTAATTCGTCTCGGTATAGCAATACAAGCTCATCAAGGTAATTGTTCATTCCACTTTATGAAGATGTGTTTTATTTCTTATTGTACCTCTGTGTCCCAAATTATTTTCTGCTCCCAAATATCTTGTAACAGAACCTTCGGCATCGTTTTAACCAATTTATTTATCTAATTAGTTTTCTTTTTTTAGGCTTCACTATCCCCATTTAACTGAGGCAATCTTATTCCAACTAAAACTATATTTAACCCACCACATATTATATGCTGGCTATGAACAAATAATTATCAGAAGAACTTACTAATCATATTGACTACTGGAATTTTACCTATATCTTCACTGATATTAACAGTGGAGTAGACTTCAATTTTACTTCGACATTTTAATGAGTACATCAAGATTTTAAACTCGCACATCATCAACAGTTTCAAAACCACAGCAGACTATACTGCTCATAATGTGTGTTGCAACATCCCACCATACATTTTACCACTTTTTATTTTATTTTTAAGTGTGGATTTGTCATCATATGTTTTTTATATCATATTGCACGTATATTATTTATAGTAATATAATATGTTATTTGCTTAGTTTGCAATTTTAAGCTGAAGATGACACTCTTATGTGTCAAAACCGGTATTATGAATAAATAAATAATACGTTGTAAACTTATAGCTTGTATGACATATATTTAGTATTGAATAGGTGGAACCTTCATTCAAATTTTAACAGTTTAATCAGAGACAAAGGACAGGAGAAACCAATGGGGACAAAGATAAAATACTTCGTGTTGTTACAGGTTTGTTATGAATTTTGCATTTTTTTGTGACATGACCTAGCAGCCCTAGTACTGTAGAGAGTGAATCTTCTGTCCCTGAAAAATGCATGCTACTTTTCCATCCACTCAGTGATAACGTAAGCTTGTGTGAGTATGATCTTTCCACCATAGAAATTGATCAACCCTCTTTACTGACATTTGTAGGAATGCCTTTCATATGTCCAGGGTCACACCCACTGGCCTCTCTCGAAGCCTGAACAGAGGGAATAAGTTCGATTAATTTTGAACCTTTGTCATACAGTCATTCTGTGACAACTCCCTCTTCCTTTTACTGGATGCATCGAATATGGGCCTAATTCGCATAGTTGCACTGTCCTTACATGCACTTCGATGAGATAGAATGTAGCCTTTACCTCTAGCCCCTTCATAATGTCTTTCTTCCACAATACCATTTTTAGCCCATTGTTATAGTACAGCATCATACTCATCAAATTAATTCTCATGAATAATTTTCTCAGTCATAGAATGTGCTCCCTTTTTTTTTTTTTGCAACATCATTGTGTCATATATGACTTGCAATCCCTATTGTTTCTCAACTCTTGTGTCAAGAGGGCAATGATGTTGGTGAAATTACTCTTAAAAAATTGGAAAGTATGGTTGATAAATTCCATTGTCATAAAGCAGAAAGAATAAATGGAATTAGACCTGAAATAGTGAAGTACAGTGTGAAGAAAGGGTTGAAATTGCTTCATAAAATAAGAGTATCATGGAGTGTTAGTAAGGTGCCTTCAGATTGGATGAAAGCTCTAATTGCACCTACCTCTAAGCAACCAAAGGGGAAGTATTGCAACAATTATCAAGGTATCTTAATAATCAGTATACCAGGCAACATGTTGATTGGCATCTGGGAAGGAAGGGTGAGATCAGTGGTTTAGGTGAAGTAGGATGAAAAGCAGTGTGGTTTCAGACCATAATGGGGCTGTCAGAGTTGTATTTTCTGTATTAACCAGAATTTTGAAAAATCATTTTTGGTCGTAGTTTACATGATCATCTGCTGAAAGGTATAAAGTGGCAGGAAAGGATTCAATAAGGTGAAAATTTAGTATGCAGGCTACTATCTTGAAACTTGAAAATAGATTCAAAGAGTTTGGTATGGAAATTATCCTTTCTAAGACTAAATTGATGTCAGAATGTAAGGAATCGAGGATAAGTGTATATCAGATAGGGGATATGAAGTTGGAACAGGTAGATAATTTCAAGTATTTTGGATGTGTGTACTCCCAGGCTGGTAATATAGCAAGTGAATTTGAATCAAGCTAATGCAGTCTGCTCACAGTTGAAGTCAAGAATATCCAGGAAGAATGAAGTCAGTTCCTGGATGAAACTTTCTTTACATTGGATTGTTTTCAGACCAATTTTGCTTTATGGGAGTGAAAGCTGGGTGGACTCAGGATATGTTATTCACACTTAGAAGTAAGAGACATGAGAGTAGCAAGAATGATTGCTAGTAAAAACAGGTGGGGACAATGGCAGGAGGGTACTTGTTATGATGAGATAAAGGCTAAGTTAGGATTGAACTCAATGGATGGAGCTGTAGTCATGAAGCGCATTATGGTGGGGACATGTGAGGCAAATGTAACAGGGTAGGTTACCTAGGAGAATGATGGAGTCGGTCATGGAGGGTAAGAGGAATACAGGGAGACCTAGGTGATGATGATTAGACTCGGTTTCTTATGATTTGAAGATAAGAGATATAGAACTAGTTAGAAGTAGGGAATTGTTTTGGTGAATAGTAAATGCACAGAGGCTTGCAGACTGAACAACTCCTTTAATGGAACATTTCTTAATATGCTCATTGATATCAATTGCATTAGCACAGTGTCCATGTTTGCTGCTGTTGACAGCATGGTCTGAAGTTATCCGAAGATTCCTCTGTTCTTCTTGGAGTACAAAGTACTAAATGCATTCTTACATACAATCATCATTTTATTGCCTTTATTACATGATATACAAAAATGCTGTCTGATTTGAATGTTGGTTCACTTTTAGTTCACTCCTTGATGGTGATTTTTGATCAGTCAGCCCCATTAAGGAAGAGTCTTGCTATTGGAATAAGTATAAAGCAAAATTTTCAAGGAATGTTTCTTCTCATTTTAATTCAGCCATTCAGAATATAATAATAATAATAATCATAATAATAATAATTGTGGCCAGTTGCTGATTTTTTGAGCTGACACTTTTAGGAAATCAGGAATGTCTAAACACTGAGGCAGAGAACAATAAACGTGTCAAATCTTTCATTCTGTGCATCTCAACCATGATGATGAAAAAAGGATATGTTTCATGTAGACTCATTACACTGCACAAATCCACATGTGTCAGTGCTTGTGCATTAAAAAGGAATTATATCTTTATAAGACTCTGTTAGATCCTCATATTCAGTACAAGATAAGAACTGCATTAGTGCAGTGTCCGTGTTTTCACCTATTGCCAGCGTGGCCTGAAGTTATCAGTGATGTTACCAGGAAGTTTCTATTGATGGGGGGGATGTTATGAAGTCTTGTAAGTGTATAATTCAGTACTGCTAGTACGGATATGTAGCTGCTAATATGTAGCACTGCAAAAGATGCAAATACTGCACGTATTTAATTGATCTAGGGGTATATTTTACACACTGCTTGCATTATAATCAACATATTCACTATGAAAAGAAAGGACTACATAATTGGTGACTTAATCTTGATGAAGTCTGACAAAATCAATTTCTTGTTGAATTGTGTGTACAAAAATAGGGTTCAGCAAAACAGCACCTTTCAAGAACATAAGTTAGAATTACAAGATGTGTCGATCTGACCAGTGAGAAACTTACTGTATGCAGCTTTGAGTTGACCAGAATTTTACGTCCATCTCTATTCCTCACACATGATAGGATGAATTCCAGGTGATCCTGGCTTAACTTCCGTGTGAGGAGGTATCTTAGTACAGAGTCCTGAAACATGCTGCTCCAGCATGGTTTCCATAATTTATTACCAATGTTTCACTGAATTGGTTTCGACCTGTTACTATATGTGTTTCCGGTTTTAATCGATAGAGGACAGCCCCCTCTGTCGAGAACATTAATGATCTTTTCTCGACTAGGTCTTTAACTATCTTCTCCTTGGTTTATATTCTGTTCTGAGGATGGTGGCTTATTATAATATGGGACCCTCACACACAGGAGCTATGTTAGTGCTTTTCAAATGGATGTATCGTAAGTTTAAAACCGTGCTAGATCGCTGCACGATTAACGTGTTCTGACGCTTGATATTGTGGGTAATGTACCATTTAGAATTTGTATTTCTCCCTTTTTTTGGCCGACCGTAACCCGTCTTGATACTCGGAGAGAGGAAGGCGTGTGTGAGAGTGTGTTGTTGATATAATAGTGGTGCATTCATAATCTGAGTCTCTGTGCAATATAATGAACTTCTCAATGAGACGTCTTTGCTCTCGTTTGGAATTATGATCTGTGTGTCGACCGTCGAATTATTATGGCCGTACACAGCGATGTTTGTGGCAGATCTACGCGTGGCCTTGAAGCCACGACATGTGCTGTTGTCATTCAACCACTATTGACGTTTGGCCTCATTGATGTTAGGTAATATTGCACTCTACGAGTTGGCTGGATTGATCTATTCGCACCAGTTGTCACTGTTATCTGCCCTCGATGCGATTTGTTCGTATGGCTGAATGAATGAATTAATGAATGAGTCGAGTATTTAGATGAAGAAGTGTCGGCCTATCCAATTTATGTTTAACTTTTCGTTATTTGCCCCTTTTATCTCGGGTTCTATTTTTCTCCTTATTTGGTGCGCGCCCTGATCTTTTTCGACCTGGGCGTCGCCATGTTGATTTATTTTGTTCCTTGGCCGCACGATGGCCCGTGTTTATCTGATTGATTCATCCTATGTATCTTTTTCTCTTTGCCCGCTGGGGTTATTCTTTACCTGGTCTACCCTTTTTTGGGTGTGTGCGCTCCTTGGTGTGTGGGGGATCCTAATGAAAGGAGATCATAGTATTGTTAAAAAAAAAAAAAAAATAACGGATAAGAAGTAGGGGTGGAATGAATAAGGTACTCCCGATTTGTAATCATGTGTTGACCCTCAATAGTTATTCTTTTCGCAATTGTTATATGCAAAATCTTCATGAGTAAAAATGCTAAAATCCCTTGCGTAATTCTGCAACTGTGCATGTACGTATTGATGAGATATGGATATCATGATTAATTGTCATTGGTGCTAACCCATATACGTATGTATTACCCTATTATATCTTATGTTTCCTTTTCAATTAATTCTTTAATTAACGTTGCTTTTCAATAAACATTCATTTATCACTTATTCGGGTTTCGACTCTTAGTAGTGTTAGTTTATGCTGGTACTAATTAGGTGAATAACATTTCCAGTTCAGGGCAGATTTATACGCCCTTCTTGATCGCGATTCACATGCAGTTTCCTCTTTTATCCTCGTTGTTGTCTACGTATTTATTTTTGATTGAGGGAGGGTGTGGCTCAGTCCTCTCCACAGACATATGTTTCTGTAAGACCTTGCACACTTAACAAATAAAAAATGATACCATTTATTGAAGTTATTTTCTTACAGTTACAGAGCGATAAACCATCAGTTAGCATAATATTATTAGAATAACTTATGCATTTTTAAATATCAGTACAGATTTAGACCTTGTTTAGAATATGTGTTTGCAGCCTTGGTTTACTTACCCATAAGATTGCATGAATTTATTAAATTAAATGCATGATCAAGTAACATTGCAAACTGAATGGTTCTCTCACATTCAGGAAACACTTCAAGACCCAGATAACTGCAAAATTTAAGAGTATTAGCCACAGAATTACTGAAGGTTTATGCACCTAAGGAAACATTGATCTTCTGTCTCACCCAATCTAAATTCTTTCTCCATAATCTATAACCAGTGTGCACGCCTTTCACTTCTTGTAATTGTACCAAGTTCCCCCAGGTATTTCACCTCACTAATATTTTCTTGGTCTGGAGCACTACCATCTACTGAGAACCTGCTTTTTTGCTAGGGAATGCATTGCAAGTTTTATATTGTGAGCAGCATCAAGGAAAGTTAATGCCTTTTGCTTAAACTCTGCTGGATGAGGAAAAGAACACTGGGAGTTCAGTCCAACAAACTTCATTCCCTAGGCTGTTAGTCCCATTCCCATCACAACTGCTGACTATTTGATTTTTATTGTATGAGCTCTCCACTCACTGGTACTTGTTGAGACCCTGTTCGCTGCTGTGATCATTAAGTCTAATGCTATCTTGGCCACTTCATACTCACCAGTGTCTAAATATCCCTGACCTAAGTCAACCGACACAAAACATTTATTTTTCCGTACCAAGTCCTTCTTAACGTTTTCATTAAACATCTAATATCCAAGGGTTGATTGTGAAATTCTTTCTTTTCAAAACTCTCCTCTGTAAAACCTGACTGCCATCAATAGATGTCGCCCCGTGATAAATATTTTGAAGATGTGGTGGTGTAAAAATTTCCAGATGTAATAATAGGGATACTGGCGATATGGCTGCACGATTGGGTTGGCCTGAAGCCTGACAAGGTATTGGATCACCTCTTGGAAAATAGCTACACTGAACATTCAGACCTGAATCATTAGTTTCTTGTGAAGACCTTTAATCATTTCTTGCTGATGGAAGACTTTCCTCCTGTTCCACTTTGCTTGTTTTGCTATGATTTCAGCCATTTTATTGTCCTGGTAGCCTGCACCAATTGCTGCTTTAATTTCTGAAGTATGGAACTAAAGCTGTTGTTTTGGTTGCAGGTTTTGTGATTTAAAAGATAAAAGTGTTTAAAGCAGTGTCATCCAGATCACTGCATGGTAAATAGGAGCAGCAAATGGTTAGGAAAAATAATTTAAAATAAGATAATTTTAAAACATTGCCTTGGTGGGTTTTCTTGGTTATGTTTTATTGGCATTGAGCACTCTGTTTTCTTTGTTTGCAAAAGTGAGGGAAAATAAAATGCTTAGAACCATGTTTGGTAGTAATGGCCACTGGTGATTTGATACATGTACTTATCTTCGGAGTGTGCAGAGCATAAGTGACTGTATTGTGTGGGATACCATTTGTCTCTTTTCATCCTCACAACCCATTGTTGAATTAATTCCTTGGTCAAAAAAAAGGAAATCAGAAACATTATCAAATAAATAATAACTGTGTCTCACAGTACTTCCTCTGTTTAAACATTAAAATGGGTTTAATATCAAACAGGAATTACAAAAGCAATGTCTGTTATAATTCAGTTACAATTAGTTGAAACAAAATGTATCCTTGGATTAGTTACACTGATTAGTGCAGCCATATGCTGAACATAGGGCTGGGATTCTTGAGACAGCAATCTGACCTTTTGCTTCTCAATACATGTGAAGTCCAGTCACAATTGACAGTATATCTGTATTCAGCAAGTGGCCATGCGGTTATGGTCATACAGCTGTGAGCTTGTATTCAGGAAATAGTGGGCCAAACCCAGTGTAGGCAGCCCTAAGAATGGTTTTCTGTTGTTTCCTGTTTTCATGCCAGGCAAATGTTTGGGCTTTACCTTAATTAAAGACATGGTCACTTTCTTTCCATTCCTAGCCCTTTCCTATCCCATCGTCACCAAAATACATGACTGACACGAGTTATACAATTTACCACTATATATCCACATTTTGAAAGTTTGGATTCTCTTTTCTGTGGGTAAGAAAATACATAGGGCTTTACAGTATTTAGTAGGGTGGAGAGGACATAACACTTTGTTATTCTCTTTCTGAGCTTTATTCTGAGATCATTTCAGGATAGGAGTTGCCACATGCTAATGAAGGTGGACTCTGATTTCTCTATCCACCATTTGATTTCAGCAGAATAGTCCTATGTTACTACCTAGATATACCATATTTTTACCCTGTCCTCCTGTATGTTGTACAGAAAAGTATCAGGCGGTGTAGGTTTTTTTACATTGTTTTCGTTGTGTTGAATAAAAAGTCACACTCTTTGGGTAGAGATTTTGCAAAATGTGGAGAACACTCATTTAAGTGCAGGACAGGAAGAATGCTGTAGTGGAAGGTGACAATGACTAGGTTCGAGCATGCATAGGAGAGTATATGTGAGGATATTGTACAATGCATGCCTTATGAAATATTTAATCTTATCATAAATTGTGGTATTTTTGTTAAGAAAACTTTCACAAAAACCTTCCATTAATTACACACATAACTGCACATTGCACGTAACTCAATATGTTAATCAGTTGATAGAAGACTATGGATCATTCACTGGCACTATTCTAGGCCCTCGCCCTCTAGTATACATCAGCCTCCCCACTTTAAGAATACATGTGAACATCAAGAAGTACTCACTTTCTCCACTGGAGCGCTGCAAGCGTGTCAAGCCAGAACGAGCGGCACGCAGTTCCCCACAGCTGTTAGGCCTACATTCTGATGATTTTCCTGTTGATTGGCTTACTGTTTAAGTATTTCACCCTCTCAGAACGTTCAGTCACTTCATCTCCAATGTTTTTTAAGATACTCGGGATAAGAGTTTTGCAGGTTACCTGACCTAATTTCTCAGCATGATTAGAACTGTCATTTGAGTCGCACTTTAAAACCTCCGAACTCTTCAAAACGGGCAGAACTACGGCAGTTAAAGTCGTACAAGCTCCTGTATTAAAAAAGTTGCAGCTTCACACACGAAATCATTAACAATGTTGATAATCCATACCAACCGTTCTGATGGATAGAAGAAGACATTACACCGATCTTGCTAAAAAATTATGTCCATTAGTGAAGAACTGCATTTTTCTTGTTGAATTAGGGTACGGCATGATTCACAAGTTACTTCTTTTCTTATTTCCTTCACAACGAAACCACTGAGGAAAGCAAGCGATGCAAGTTTAATAGACACTACCTCCAGACCTGTAAAATATTTTTTTTTGCTACTTGCTTTACGTCACACCGACACAGATATGTCTTACGGCGACGATGGGATAGGAAAGACTTAGGAATTGGAAGGAAGCGGTCGTGGCCTTAATTAAGGTACAGCCCCAGCATTTGCCTGGTGTGAAAATGGGAAACCACGGAAAACCATATTCAGGGCTGCCGACAGTGGGGCTCGAACCCACTATCTCCCGATTACTGGATACTGGCCGCACTTAAGCGACTGCAGCTATCGAGCTCGGTGTAAAAGAAATAAGGGTATTAAGTTTACTGCATGATACCAGTATGGTTATTTACTGTTATCTAATAACCAACAGTAAATAAATGTTGTAAAAGTGAATATACGTACAATGCGGCTTGTGAAGATTTTGCATGATTTCTGTCACTGTTCCTGGAATGTTAGGGATCACTTCCGATGGGACTGATTGAGATGACTTGATACAGTTAATAACATTCATCTCACGAGTATGTTGATTTCGCCTTTTCAAAGGAATTCCTATCTTCAAAATTTTGTTGAGGGCAAATACTACAGCCCTTGAATCCAGCATGTCATTGTTGCTTGAAATTCTCCTCAAAATGCTAAAGAACATGTCTAAGGAATCGCTGTTAAATACTCTAGTTAGCACAAAACGAAAGCCAGAAGACAATGTATCGGATACAGAGAACTGTAGAATACGTAGTTAGCCGAATAGCCTCGTAAGTTTCATTGCTGAGAAAACTCGCTCCTTGCTCATGGCATACTTCCTTCACATCCTCAAGATATACCAGAAACTCACTTTCCAGCCAGTGAAGCCTGTCATCATCTGTGTTGAAACAATGGATCTTGTCAGGGCAAAACTTAGCGTTGTTGTGACTGCTAACATCATGGACATTGAACCATTTCTGAATCATTTTCATGAAGTATATAGTCGCTGTGCAGTCTTGTAACAAGTGGGCTTTTGGATGTCCAGAATGTTTTTGGAGATATTCCAAAGCTGTTGTTACTGGTGTAGAAATATATCCTTGGCTCATTTCACATTAATTTTTTCTATGTTTTTTGGGCTTATATGTTTTAGAGTCAGAAAGCGAACAGGTTTTACCACTTGACTTGCTTGCAATTCATTTAAATTCTTCACGTGAGAGCCACTTATTGTGTCTTTTCCATCAAATATGGTCTTCTCTAAAAATGTGTTTCTTGCGTTCTTTGAAACGTGACATTGGTCAAATGCAAGAAATAAGGGTCGTTTCGGATCATTTGGGTGAGTAAATTGTGGCTTCAAAATCTTGCTATTGGAAGTCGTCTCATCATATTAATATTGATCTTATGATTATCGGAAACTAGACGTATTATAAGAAATCCACAAGCCTCAATCTCTCTGATAACAGACAGTGTCAAATTATACATTTCCTTGCCTGAGATTCGTTTGGTAAAGAAGTACCCGGCTGGAAGTGCACAACCCCGCTATCATAAAACAAAGCGAGAATTTCAGACTCCCTCACATTCTTGACGTTCTTATTACCTGGAACAGATGTGGTTTTGTGACCGAAGAAAGTATCTAGCTCTTTGTCATATTGCAATTGTGGTTTTATTGCCATTTCATCCACTTTCAAGGAACATACTCTTTCAGCCTCATTCAAACGTTCAGATTCTAAGGTTAACCTCTCTTTCACAAGGTTCGTAACTCCTGTCTCGCATTAAGTATCACCCAAATACCTGGGCAATGTGCTCTTAGAAGGCAACTTTAGTATATTTTTCCTAACATACCTATAACCTTTGGGCGATATGAATTCCCAAACTATACTGTGTTTTACCGTGGATTCTGTCCATCTCGGAGAGTATTTCTCAAAATTCGCTATTTGCTCAAGAAGGAATGAAGACTTGGCATTTGAGGGATCATGGATGGCTGTTTTAATTATTCGTGACAGGGCTTTATGATAATTATTGTTTTAAATCTCCAACTCCTGATTAGTTTTATTCAGTTCGTTTTCAAGACGTGAAAGTTTAACCCGCGCTCCCCACAGTTTTAGTCGCAATTTAATTGTTTCTATTTTGAGTAGCTTCTCATCTAAAATGTCGCACTGGACATCAACGGAACGATGAAAGTCATGATTTGCGGGACACTCGTGCAGGGAAACACCTGAAGTATCACTTTCGTCACAGCTTGGCTCAGTTGATTTATATTTCCGTTTCTTACCTTTGGCAATGACTGAATGTTTTATAATAGGTCTACGTTCTGCTTTCATCTGTTGGACTTTGTAAGATGGATAAGAAGTGAAAACAGAGGGAACAGCAGCATCCTGCAGTTTCTTAATTTTCAATCCAGGTCGATAGTCAGACTCACGAAAATGAAGCCTACATACCACAGAAGATCTAGAATTTAAATTGGACCTGAAGTCTGCTCTTGATATAGCTTTAAGCCATTGTTCTCTAAGGTCAGTTCAGTCGTGAAATGATACTCCTTTCACTTTACTACTCCGGCTTGTGCAGCAAGGCACGCAGCAATACACCATTCCTATTGATAGATAGAAACCTGCAATAGGACATTAATATGCCAAGTTAATGTAGCCTATGGCAAGATCGTAAGCAATAACTAATTAAAGCAAATATGTTACGATAGCCTTCAGTGAAGTAAAAAATTAGATTAAAAGGGTATGAGAAACTCGAACGGTGCGCGAGATTTAAGCATGCCTTGTAACTACTTCTTTTAATGAATTACTACCATTAAATACCTTCTTATGATGGAATAAATAGTCTGTACTTCCACTAATATCACAACTGAACACAATCACAGTAAACTACATAAAGAAACGACACCCGACACATTGCATACTCCCTCTTTCTTATTGTTCGTAACGTGCCTTCAGCGCGGGTCGCGCCCACGCTTCTAGCGCCACAGCGGCCAAAGTAGTCCCTACGTGATGTTCGCAAAGAAGCACGCAAGCCGAGCGAAGTGGGAAGGCTGAGAGGTATACTAGAAGGCGATGGTTAGGCATAGTAAATCCGTTAGAGAATGCTCCTCTCACTGTTTCATCATATTCTGTATCCATGTCTATTTCCCTTCCGCTGGCAGTGTCTTTCGTTTTATTATCACTTTATCTTGCGGTTTCAGTATTGCTTCCGTCACTGTCACTATTTCCGTCCATTTCACTTCCGACGTTTATGTTTGCCATGGTCCAACAAACCTTCACCTGATATTACTGATCTTCAAATTTCTTTATATGCTCACAAATTATACTTCCAGCCCTCATTTTTAATAGAAGGAATTTGTTCACCATAAGTTATAGTAATGCTTCCGTTCTGAATATCACATGTTCAGAAATGCATTTCTTGACAATTGCCCATATCAGCTTATATTTATTTTCATCTTGTATTCCTTTCCCAAGACTCGGTCTATACCATTCAACAATTTCTCCAGATCTTCTGAAGATTGAGATAAAATAACAATATCATCAGCAAATTTCAGAGTTTAATTTCCTCTCCTTTTATTGCGATACCCTTTCTAAATTCCTCTTTGGTTTTCTTTACTGCCTCTTTCTTCTATATGAAACCTGCGGTGCTGCCTCACTCCCTTATGTAATACTGCTAAAGATGGCCTAGGCCACCATAGCTCAATTGGTAGAGCAACTGACGCGAAATCGGGAGGTTGTGGGTTCGGATCCCACTGGCGTCCGGCTGGCCATTTTTTTCTGTACTTAACATCTTTTCAACACGTACTACATGTACGTAACACGACCTAATACGTTAAAAGTCTGTTTCGATTACAATGCGGTCGTGAAAATTCAATATTCATTCACAGGTATTACACCATTCTGCCAAAAAACGTATGGCGATTCTCCATTTTCGTGCATCTTATAGGCCTACGCTAGACGGAATAATTTCACCATGCTGGTTTCTTTTAAGGCGGTCAGTAATTCTGAGGGTATGTCATCAATTCGTGGTGCCTTGTTTATACTTAGGTCTTTCAAAACTTTCTCGATTTCTGACCTCAAATTTGGGATACCCATTTCATCAGCATCAACAGCCTCTTATTGTTCAAGAACCCTATCATCTACTTCTTTACCTTGATACTGCTGCTGGATAAGTTCGCGCCATATTTCTGCTTTGTCTTTTTTCCCTAGAAGTTTTTCCCTCTGAGCTCTTGTTGAGGAAATTTGCTTGGATACAGTGGGAAAGATGCATATATGAAGTGAGCCCAATCGTTGGGCTGCAGCTTAATAAGATTATCAGCAAGCTGTTGACTATGTTCCTCCATATCCAGTCCATCAGCACTGTCGTATCACCCATCACTACTCTTTCTTACCTAGTTTTCCTTTCTCAAAAGGGTTTCTTGATTTTCCTACATGCAGTTTCTACCTTTCCTAGGACCATTAAGCCTTGAACATCCTTGCACTTCTTTTTCAGCCGTTGTTCCATATATGGTTTTCTGTGGTTCCTCACTTTTAAACCAGGCAAATTCTAAAATTGTACTTAAATTAACCCATTGGAACCTGACTAATAGTCTAACCTACAGGGAGAGAAAACTCTATTCGTTTCGAAAATTATGCTTTAATTTTGTTTATTGAGGATTGGTCAAAAATGGCTTTTTTCAAAGCTATATACATCACAGATCAATGGCTAACTGTTCATTAACTGTTTCTCAGTCTTCAGTAGTGAATCATCGCGTGATTTTTTTGAAGCAGCTCTCCAGATGGAGTGGAACGCCACAATTTTCACATAGCCACCTCACTCCGGACCTTATTTTAGGACCCTTGCAAACTTCGCAGGGCCTCGAGGGATGTTTCTTCCTTTCTGTTGGAGGAATAGGCACTGGAAAATATCCCCATACATTTGCCTAAAGCCGCAGGTGGCTCTCTTGAGTGGGCGTTCTTCCCTTTGTTGTCCTAAGCGGGAGAGCAACACTCTGCAACAATCGCTCGGCAAATGCTGCGAGAAAGCCTGCATAATGCAGCCGCCTGCCAGTGACCTCATTGAACTCAACGTATGAATTGAAGATAGCCATATCGAATAGATACAACCCTTGATAGTCCATCGCGTTAGCTGGAGACATGCAAGGACGTGGTCTTGACGAATATACTGCACCCGTTCAAAGCCTGAGCCCCAACCAGCATTTATCTCAGGGGTGTTACGGTTCGAATTTAACGCAAATAATAAACAACGAAAAACTATGAAGATACGGAACCTCCTGTTAAAAATATGGGCGCCATCTAATTAGTACTACAGGGTTGACGGGGCACTCAAATTATTAACTATAAGGCCCATCATAAAAACAAACAATAACACATTACAAGAGATCAAAGGGAAAAATTGGAGGCTCCGTCCTAGGAAAGGGGACGGATATTTTAAACGGTCACTAAGTGTTTACTAATCAACAAAAACAAGAACTTGGATCTGTTTCCTTGCAAATGCTTAAGAAGCATTTTAATTAAAGATAAACTGAAACACACACAAAGATTTGTTGACTTTTATTTTGCCTATAATTTGGCAAATCATTCCTGAAATATACGTAATGAATTTGGCACTGAGGACCACCCATCCACTTGGGTGGTTGAACCGTTGATTGGCGAGGGTTAAAACACGACCCTCGTGACAACACCACGACCACTTATGGTCGAGACCATTAAACTGTTGGCAAGGTGGGCGCGATCACATGAACTATGTCATCGCCTCCACCTTTATTGAGATGAGACCAACCCGGGATGGTACAATACCGTCCCCGGGTTCCTAACCCAAGATCTGTTAAATGTTAACGGACCGGGCTAGTTGGCCGTGCGCATAACGGACCGGGCTAGTTGGCCGTGCGCATAGAGGCGCGCGGCTGTGAGCTTGCATCCGGGAGATAGTAGGTTCGAATCCCACTATGGGCAGCCCTGAAAATGGTTTTCCGTGGTTTCCCATTTTCACACCAGGCAAATGCTGGGGCTGTACCTTAATTAAGGCCACGGCCGCTTCCTTCCAACTCCTAGTCCTTTCCTATCCCATCGTCGCCATAAGACCTATCTGTGTCGGTGTGACGTAAAGCCCCTAGCAAAAAAAATATGTTAACGGAAAGGAACGACAAATGGATTCTAACCTAACGGTCCAGATGTAGGGATTTGCCATCACATTTAACCTCATAAACTTAGCTTATAATTTACAACAACTTGGCATTATTACGTTATTTTGCCAGCTGATTTCCCTAGCCTCCGTCAACATCATCATCCGAAATAATTCATAAAGATATTTTTATTTTTATCATCATTATTTTCACCAGTGGAGATCAGCATTTAGTAACACTGAATCAGCATTGACTTAATATTTTAATTCCATTTTCACTATATTATTATGCTTAGAAATAACATCGTAAATTCTTCTTCTTATGCTTCTTCAAATTATTATTATGAGAAATTAATTTCACTCGTTACACGGCAGTTAACTATTATTATTTTTAATGCATAACCCTTTACGCTTCCGGTCTTGTTTGGCGCTAATCAATTGGTTAAGAAACGACTTATTTGGAATATTATTATTAATATTATTATTATTATTAGTATGAGTAGTAGTATTAATATTATATTTTAATTTCCAATGTTTATAATTTGGTCATATATATTAATTTCCATATGAACAACCAAGATCCGATTTCACATCGGTCGGGACACAATAACGGTATTCGAACCGCAACCGTACTTCATTTCGTACTGTCATTAATTTATGGGGACACCATGTCCTCCCGAGACAAATCTCAAATCGCATGACACCTCGCGGCTGGGAATCTCCGTCTAGTCCCTGCGAGTGTTAAATTAATCCTGCAGTATTCGGGAGATAGTAGGTTCGAACCCCACTGTCGGCAGCCCTGAAAATGGTTTTCCGTGGTTTCCCATTTTCACACCAGGCAAATGCTGGGGCTGTACCTTAATTAAGGCCACGGCCGCTTCCTTCCCACTCCTAGCCATTTCCTGTCCCATCGTCGCCATAAGACCTATCTGTGTCGGTGCGACGTAAAGCAACTTGCAAAAAAAAAAAAAAAAATTAATCCTTCCTTCTCATTTGAAGTTTATTTATTCCAGTGGAACTCTTCAAAATATTGTATTTATTAATCCTCGGTGCGTGGACTCTTCTGCCACTCATAACTCCGGAATCGGCACATAACATCTGCGTAGGCTTCTGGATTCATCTATTTTATCATCAAGTTCAGTACGAGTCAATTTTATCACATGCCGGATTTTTTGTTCCGCTTGACTTCGAAAATCAAAAATGGGCCTAACCCACTCTGGGCCTTCAGCATTGCGTGACCATCATATACAAATTCATATATTGCCTTTAAACCATGTTACTATGATTATTATTGAGTCCAAAACATTAAATCAATTAATATAAAATCAAATTTACTACCCGAATTATAGGCTTCCACGTACCACATGTTACCTCCACGTTTAATTTTAACTGGCAATAATTCTATAAAATCCGACCCGTGCCTTATTCACAAAGCATTATTATTATATACTCATTTAGACATAACCCGTGGCCATTTATCACTCCGATACTTCAAATGATTATTATTGCTGTCTACTGGCGAAACTTCGCGGTACACATAATCATTGGTATTTACATTCAGAACGATCGGACATCATTCCAGTCCCACAATATTTAAAATTCACTGGCAACCCTGTACCTCTAGATAATCTTACAATATGCCTTAACATCTGTAAAATTTACGAGGAACTGACCTAAGTCCGAAAAACATATCTGGAGCAATTCTAATATGAATCTCAGTTTATCTTTACGTGAGACATGCTCCTATACAGTCAATCATGAGCACTTCAAGCACTTGAGAAAACAAATCAACCCTAATTTACTCTATTCAATTAATCAATACTATTGTGATTGCCTGATATAATTATGCGATCTTAATTATTTACATATTAATTTGTCCCTTTGTCTACCTATCTGAATTGTACCAGCCGGGAAGCGGCTTGCGTGACACTCAAGTTGCGATATTAAATTATATGAATTCCTCCCCCCCGTCATTATTAACACATCTACATAATTAATTTGATATTGTACTAATCTCTGCCTGTAGTCTGCTAAACTGAACCAGAAGCACATGCCCCGTCCAGTTTAGCACGCCATCTTGCTGGTCTCCATGCCAGCATGTAGAGGTAATCTTTTACAATTTTTCAATTGGACACATTTTAAATTGAAAAAAAAAAAAAAATAAAAATTAACACTTGGAATATTTTACACTCTTATCTTTACAAAGGAATTTTTACACTGGTGGCCTTTTATCTGGCCCACTTAATGTAAACATACATTCTCCATTCCATCCCAGCACTAAGGAACGCGTGATACACCGGTATCACTTTCAACGGCTCGGCGCGCACTTGAATTTCGAACCCGGCACTTCCGTGAATGTTCGCATTTTTGCCGGCTTACGTTCGCTTGGCTGACCAGGTATCAGCTTGTAATCGACTGTTCACTGGCGTCTAATTATGCCGAACAACCGTGACCGCTCTCGTGTAATACACTCTGTGCCCTAGATATATTATATCACTCCTAACCGTAGGTATATATTTAATTAGTTCTGTAAATGATTATACATTTCTATTGATTTGTCGGTAGGCAACTACTTGTAACTTTCTCCGGTATTCGGACTCATGATACTGTTGAATGTTCATGTCCGTAACGCGTACTACTTCACGTACTGGATCACTGTGCTATTGAGCGTAGTAACGGCTCCAATAAACTTTTACAAGTATGTTTGTTACACGCACTGATATCGTGGTCGCTTGACCAAATGTTCACAAGTGTTATGGTTATACGTATTCGGACGTAGTAACCGCTCAACGAACTTTTATCGAGTGTCTCCTCAGTCGCCCTGACCAGGCTGTTATGCGAATGTTCATCGCCTCTCCGAGTTCACGAAAGGTCACGTTAGAGTGAGCAGTTACAATTTCCCCATTTGACTATATGCACACCTGCCGGTGGCTTGAACATGGGATCCACTGATGTGATTATATGACTCTTGCCTCTATGAAAAATCTCAGCTCATTTCGATCGTTGGTAATTGTAATATTTGCGAATTTAGCTCCTGTATTATTGGCGGGTAAATACGCGCCATTTGTGGCGTCCCTCACCTTCAACAAATCAGCGTACAGCGTTTGTAATTTCTAAGAATTACGACAGTAAATCATCATTAATTAATAACTTTTAACATTTGGTCGTGTTTCTAGAATTTTCCTGTTTACACATCCGTATTCAGTTTTTCTTTATAAATTTATCTCGCGAAATCAATCCGTATTTCACTTCTTGGCTTGATTGCTTCTCCCAGGCGAATTTTACTGTTGGCTCACAGCTAAGCGGAAGTTTGAAATCTCATGTTATTTCTTTAAATACCAACTGCTAGCTTCAAATCCGTCTCCGGCCTTGGATTTCCCATGACGTCATTTCCAAGAATCTTGCAGGACGTGTTCCCTTCGTTCAGTAGTTCGGCTAGCCCTGAGCAACGTATTTCCCAGTCGGGTTTGGAAATAGCGCTTCCGTTCCCCTTCTAACTTGGCATTTGTTCTGAGAATACTAATTTTGCTTGCCATTGTGTTTCATTACCTCTAGGAGAGACAGAAATCTATGTAGGTTTCACAATACCTTCCGAAGTGGTCGGTAGGCCCACGTACAAATGTAAGAGTTTCTTGCTTAGCGAATATGAAATATATTCCCTAAGAAATAACTCTAATTGAATGACGCAGCTGACACGGCCACTAGGGTATAATACTGCATTCATTTTCCGGTTGTATCTTCCAATATCCTTGGAGATTTTCACCACTTCCTCTCCACCTCGTTTTCTTTGAATTATCACATCAAAATCCATCAACAATTGTAAGTAAACGCACATCCTTTCTGTCTTTCCATTTTATGGTGAGAATATTATTAGCTCTCATACTAAAAGCTTCACATTTCGTCAGTTTTACTTTGTGGAACTCTGGAGGCACATTCTTCCTGTTACTGCATACAGTACCCACATCATGAGTTCCGTTCTCCAACAAGGTGCGAAAAAGTTGAGGAGAAACTAGTTATTAAGATGAAATATATGACCTTGGTTCAAGTTTGCTTCCATTAGTTCCAACAGTGCTGCTTCTGTTGCTGGAATAACACCATGTTTGCCTTGTCTGGTATAAATTTTGAACTGGGAATAGTATCCAGAAGCACTGTTACAGAGTCAATAAATTTTAATAATGAACCTGGCTTTTTTGGAAGGATTGTATTGCACAAATTGAAGCTTACCTAGAAATTGTATAACACTGTCATAAATACATATACGTCTGTCAAGATTGTAGATATTCTGAAACTTTGTTTGCAAGTATGAAATAACTGGTCTGATATTTCTTAGATGGTCATTTGGAACTGTAAACATGTCATCAGAGAAGTGCAGAAATCGTAAAATTTGACAGAATAGTTCAAATGTCATGGTTTCTGAAAGTATTTTACTTTCTGAATATTTTTATAGACCAGCACAACTTGACTTTAGGTTTTCGTACCTGACTCATGAGAATCATCAGCAAAAAGTATCCTGTTATCTCATTAACTGTGCAAGAATACCATTTACTGTCAACTTTCAAATTTTTCTCATCAACTTATTCGCCTGGAAAGCAGCATATTAATTAGTTCCTATCGCAATCATTTCCCAGAACTCATCCCCAAGAAATTCGGAACACACATCCAATACACAGTATTCTCAAAACAACAGCACTGAGACCAGAAACACCAGTGAATGGAATTGTTTTTGGTGTATTGGAAATGTTTAACCAATTCCATGTTGAAGATCCGTCTCGTGAAGCAGTCCCGCCACCTCGGTCTTCGTGTACATCGTCCATACTGTTGTCATCACTAGAATCATTTTCCCCAACACTGTCATTATTAGTGTAAGAACTAGCACTGTCTTCTGAAGAAAAGTCATTCTCATTATTACTTCTTAACCACTTTAAAATATCTACATAATCATCAGCCATATTTGTTTACTAACAAGCGCAAGCAGATAGCATTTTGTTTTTTATACAATATTCTGTGGTGTAAGAAGGGTGGATTCCATTTGGAAGTTTTAATAAACTTCAAGGGGAAATCTACATGTGGCGCAAGACTTACCACTTGCTAGCAACTAAAACTGCAAGCGTTTATAGGTTGGTACGGAACAGTTTGGTCCAAATTGACGGCGTAAGGAGCGGTTCCGTAAGTCGGCGCCAAGGCTGCTTCCTTCCCACTCCTAGCCCTTTCCTATCCCACCATTGCCATAAGACCTATCTTTGCTGGAGCACCATGATGCAAGTTGTAAATGGAAACTTATTTGACATATACATGGGTTAAAACTTTAAGAGTAGCAAATATTCAATTGCAACTCTTCCAAAAGATATGAGTGTTATACCAAGATTTACTGCCCTTCAAAGTAATCACCGACATTATGTAATTGTGTACATCTTGTTACCAACGATGTGGTCATCATAGGGTATCTATTGCAGCACCTTATGTTGGTATTTCGAATGGAGCAGTTTTCTGCCTGACAAATCCCTGAAACTGTTCTGGAGCAAAGGCCCCGAAGTGGTTCCTTCGTTGTGTGCATCAGGTCAAAGTCACAACAGCTTAAATCTGTGGATTATAGTATATGGTAGAGCAATTCCCAGCCCCATCGACCGTACAAATCAGCCACGTTTGCACTGTATGTGGCCGAGCGTTGTCGTGGAAAATGATGGGTAATACGCATTGACGGTATGCTGTGGAGGAACATAGTGCGTTAGGATAAAACCATCACAGTCATACATTAGTATAACAATAACTTTCACATGGCTGTGGTTCTCACGAACTCTCAGTCTTTGCGGTTTCCCATAATGATGCAATTGTTTCGATCAGCATTTCACCTGTGGCTCATACAACTTAGCCCATGTCTCATCCAGCGTAACAATATGGCATTAGAAAGCCCCTTCTTCGTACTCACAGTACTCCAAATGGTTCCGAGCAGCATAATTTCTGCATTTTCCTTCAATCATGCTGAACCCATTTGATGAAATTTTTCTCATGCACAGGTGTTCCTTCTAATATGAAGCACACACGTCTGCCACTTATTGACTTCCCACTGTGCCACTGTCCTGGAAGCCTATGCAGTTTCGCTGCAACCTTCTTGAAGACCTTGAGGACACTATCGTGCTGTACGACCTCTGGCACATTCAATCTTCGTTCAGTTTCATTGTTCTTATTTCTAAAGCATCGTGACAACACTGTCATAGATTGCCAGCCACACCGAGACTGTGTTCATTATGCCAGTTTGCATGCGTGTGATGTGAGAAGGTATAATCTGAGGTAGGGTAGGTATGAAATTAACGTGTGCTGTCAGTGACATTATTAGATTCCATTGCATGGATTCTCTGCAGCAGTGTTGTCACTATTAAAGTTCCAACCGTCTTATCTCCCATTCTTCAGTTCGCTTTCATTTTCTAGAGCTAATTAAGCATCATTTCTGTTTTCATCCACCTGTGGTCTACTTAATCTTCATATGACTAGTCCACTGAAAATATTTTATGGATATATCTTGAGAATTGCCTGTTTCAAGCACGTTTCTTCTCATGAGGTTAATATAGGTTGTGCATTAAAGCTTTTTTGTTGTGAATAAATGGGATTGCCGTTCCGGTATCAAATGTTACTCTTTAATCAATATAATTCTGCATGTGCTACGTGGCATATCCATAGATGCAATCGATTTTGAGAAAAGACTCATTTGAGAAGAATTTAGCCTTGAGATTTTCCAGGGCAGTGTTATTCATGTACTATGGATCCTTGATTTCTTTCTGTAGCATTTGCCACACACGACATTGGGAGTTTCTTCTCTTTTGGTGGTTGTTATTTTCAAAATATACGACATTAGTTATGACGCATGCCTTTGCTGGCAGGATGTAGTGTTTACAGTGTACTATGTCTTCTGGTATGGGCTAGAACAAATTTGTTACTTTCATTGACCTGTCTCACTCTCATCCTTGGCTTTGACAATATGAAAGTGACCGAGGCATGAGCGATTCTAGTAACACCGTTCCTTATGCAGCCAGTCCCTGTTATGAATGGTGTGAAAATATCGCTCATAGGGTCGGTTGATGCATGCATTTCAGTGGGCATGGCAGACTGATATGTAATAGCAATTTCTGACTCAGTGAGGAAAGCAACGGGAAACTACCTCACTCCTCATTTCCCTGGTATGTCTCTTCAGTGACACCTAGGCTATTTATGACAGCTGTTAGTGAAGCTGTAGAGGATCAAACCAGCCTTTGGGCTGAATACCCAACATACATACAGTTATGATGCTTCAACTTTCATTAGTAAGGATTAGATTGATGAATTCATTTGAATATTGCTCTATTGATAAATCAATGAGAGTTAACTAAATTGAATCCTTTCACCTTTGTTAGAACAGCGGAAAGTTCACTTGTGAGGAGGCAAATGTTAAGTTTCTCTCTTTCAATGAAAACGAGAGATAACAATAATGCATACAAAGTCAAGTGTAGACTACGTCAGTTTAATGACAGTTTTTAAAATGTTAGGCTGTTCTGCTCATCAGTAGCGGCGATTGGGAATTAATCTTGGAGAGCGCAAAATGTATAGACAACCAAAATATCCGTTTCCAATGGATATAGCGGGGGTGAGGGGGGGGGGGGGGGGGGTTAGGCATCAACAAAGAAAAAAATTGCTATACATTTTTTTGATGCTCTCTGAGCGAATGTCGATAGAGACGTAAAGGTTCAATCAGTCAGTACTGTTCTGCATTTAGGGCTGTCGACCAGGTGGCAGATTCCCTATCTGTTCTCCTAGCCTTTTCTTAACCGATTTCAAAGGAATTGAAAAATTTATTGAACATCTCCCTTGGTAAGTTATTCCATTCCCTAGTCCGGCTCCATGGCTAAATGGTTAGCGTGCTGGCCTTTGGTCACAGGGGTCCCGGGTTCGATTCCCGACAGGGTCGGGAATTTTAACCTTAATTGGTTAATTTCGCTGGCACTGGGACTGGGTGTATGTGTCGTCTTCATCATCATTTCATCCTCATGACGACGCGCAGGTCGCCTACGGTAGTCAAATCAAAAGACCTGCATCTGGCGAGCCGAACTTGCCCTTGGACACTCCCGGCACTAAAAGCTATACGCCATTTATTCCAATCCCTAACTCCCCTTCCTATAAACGAAAATTTGCCCCAATATGTCCTCATGAATTCCAACTTTATCTTCGTATTGTGATCTTTCCTACTTTTAAAGACACCATTCAGGTTGACAGTTTACCATCTTAAGTGCGATAATAATCGTACTATACAATAAAACTTTCACCAGAGGAACAATAGTTAGGCATGTATTACAATTAAATAGAAGTACGGCCTGATTATACAATTTAAATGTAATTTAGTATACGATTATAGGCCTACACTAAAAAGATATAAGACACTAGAGAGAACTACACAGACACATTGAGTGAGATTGCAGGACTGACGAATGCGCGCAGCTAGCGTGCGACCTTGGCAAAAAATATACCCCTGCTACCCTTCGTCGCGGAACATGCTATGCTTTTCTCCGCGGGTCTTCACTACTTGCTGTGGTGCTGTACAATTCGGTTAGCCGCGACGAACGACATTTTGTGCGTATAATCACTGAGTTTTTTCTTAATAATTGAATAAATTTACGGGGAAACTATAGTGAAATTTCTTACTTATATATATCTGAATGAATTTTTACTTTTTTTCGTGGGTGTAACTCCTCAGATATAGTAATGCAACCAACCTTCAATATCTTATTAATAAAGTTGTAGGGGTTCCGCTGTCTGTAATTTCGTTTGTTTTGCCAATTTTTCATATATTTATCCGTTTTAGGTCAACTCAAGACCGAATCGGTGGTTTTTACTTTTCGTGTCTGTTTGTTCCACCATCACGGCGAAACGACTGGATAGATTTCAACCAAACTTCATATTTGGAGTATAATCATCCCGGGGAAGGTTTCTATATGCATATCATTTTAAAATCTTTGAAAAAACGGGGTTTTATAGGAAAACCACAACGGTTTTCCTCCATGTCTCTTATACTATTGATTTTATGTAAACCCTGTGGACCGTATGTGAAAGGTCTCTTCATTATAAACAACTTTCGTTATGTTCATAATTTACCTTACTCTTCAAATGACGGAGAAATTTACTATTTTCTGTCGATACCATGCTCTGCATTGAGTGACCGACAGACCGACAACGAATATATGGGTTACCATGGCAACGTCTCTGCTTGCCAGCAGGGAAGTACCGTATTGCCATTTTCCTCATCATTCCTTTAAATTCGTGTTTGTTCCATGGGTAGAAAGCAAGAGAGTCGTCAATCGGCCATTCTGCGGATATTGGCGGAATATCATTGGAGGTTATAACCGTCCTCGAATACCTTAAGAAATAACACAAATATTCATCTTCTTATCTGTTTACCTAAGAATCCATAAGCCTACATTTCTCTCCGATTACCGCTTTCTTATATCCATAACTCATACCGGCATAATTTATTGAGGAGCATTTGATTTTCCAATACATTCACTTGGTATTTACATACTTGTCGTCATCGGGATGTCCTCAGTTATAATCCATTTTCTATTAATTTCAACTTACAAATCTGTATTATTTTCTTCCCTTATTACCACGCATGTATGCGAGTGCTAATCCCGAATGCTGGGCACTCTTTTCTTTGAGGAAATATTCTAATCTATGCAAATGTATAACTTTTGGCCCAGGAAAATTGCGAAATACGGATGCAGTTTTAACGACGGTGCAGACCTTCGTTTCGGGGTAATTGGTGGCTAATCAGTAAGTCGTATCACAAGTCAGAAAGCAAATGGCGTTTCATTTTGGAGAGATCTACAACTTTTGTCCTATGACTTTTCGTCGTATTTCTATCCCTAATACGTTAAATACAGCTGTATTTCTCGATTTCAAGTTGATTTTGTACTTTTACACGTATATGTTATCATTTGACACTCTTATAGGAAAGGTAGAATCATGATATTCGGCACGCACATTGACATGACCATTGGCCATGTTATAGCCAAGTTTTATGATTCTAGCTGTCACATGAGTATCAAAGATATAAAGTAGTATGTGAAAACTGTACAAAATTTCATCCCATTCAATGACTCTAACTCAATGTAACCCATAAATATAGAAGATACGAGAAGATGTCATAGGACCAACCATGTAGAGCACTGAAAGGGGCGTCTGATGGTGAAGTCCGTTTGCAGATACGTCGTACCGTTTCAAAGCAGTAACTATCGAAATAAAGGTCTTCACTTCTAGAGTGTGTCTGTACATTGACAATTTTGGCGAAATTTCCGTACAGTTATCTGTTTCAGGTGTAATAATGACCATCTGCATATATTCAGTTTTGGTGTCTGTCTGTCTGTTTGTTTGTTTGTCTGTTTGTCTATAACTTGGAAACCGGATATATTTCCACCAAACTTGATATTTAAAATCCACCTGTCCTTTGGTAGGTTTTAGGGCAAATATTGTTTCTAAATCCCTGAATTGGCTGGAGGATTATACGAAACCGAAACCGTGATTTTGCATTCCCACAAAATATACACAACCAAACTTAATGTAAATTAACCTGCCTTAATGGAAATTAATTTCTAAGCCTTTTTCCTCATGTGCATCATTTCAATACGAGGATTAACAAGGGAGATATCATTAACGGACCGTTTTCCGGTGCAAGTCCCACCGGACTTAACTCAAGAGCGGGTGCGTGTAAAGCGTATTTTTTACAACTTGAAAACTACTGAAGATATTTGAGTCAAACTTTACATTAACATCCACGTGTCCAGCGGTAGGTGTTAATCGTCAATACCATTTCATGTTCCCGGAATGAACTGGCGGTTTATAGGGAACCGAAATGGTGATTTTACTCTTACACAAGATATACAGTACAAGACCAACCTGACTGGAAATCGACCAAACGTGATGGAATTCCATCTCTAAAACTTTTTCATGTGCATTTCTTCGACAGGAGGATTAATAAGAGAGATATCATAAACGGTCCGTTTTTCAGGTTAAGTCCAGCGGATATAGCCAAAAAGGTGTTGTACGTGGAGCAGGTTCCTTATCTATTTATGTAAATAAAATCGTAACGACTGTGTGCCTGTACATTGACAATTTTGGCGAAATTTTCGTACAGCTACACGTTGAAGGGGTAACAATGACCATCCGCATATGTTTTGGTTTAGTTTCTTGAAAGTCCTAATTTTTACACTCCTCACCGAAAACCCAGATTGCGGCATAATCTGCCAGTCGAAGAAGGATATTGAAATTTGGCAAAATTATACGTTTTAGCCTGTAACGGACGGAAAACTTCCAAGATCTTTAAATTTTCCCCTTTTATCCCGAAGAATATCGAAATATGGAGGCAATTTTAATGATGGTGCAGACCTTCGGGAAGTATTTTCACATAACGGATAGCACAATCCCCGTTCAATTTGGAGTGATCTACAACCTTGGTCTTACGACGTTTTGTCGTATTTCTATCCCTTTTACGTTTGATTTTTCTCTATTTCTCGATTTCAAGTAAATTTGGACTTTTCACATACATAATTCATACCTTCCATCATTTATAGGAGAGATAGAATCATCAAACTGTACACGAAAATTGGTCCACCCAGTAGCCATTTGTGAGCCAAATGCTATCTATGTAGCTGTCACTTAATTATACGAAAAGCAATGCAATGTGAGATAATCTTACACAAATTTTACCCTATTCCACGTTTCTAACTCAATCTGACCCATGAATGGATGAGATATCATAAGACCAGCAATTTTGGCCGCTAAATCCGGCGTCTTATGGTACAATCCTTTCGCGATATGATGTACCGTTTAGCAGCAGTTAATCTGTGAATGAAGGTTTGCAATATTGTAAACAAGCGCATACTTTCGTAAGTCAAACTGTATATATTCACTGATGTCGATTTTGTAGCGATCGAGAAAGGGGATGTCTGCTATTGTAATCAGTACTCCCCACACCGACTTTGACTGGCAGTAGGAATTGGGTCCTTCTCCAATTCCTGTGTAACTGGCATTAATAAGGCAGGCCTACCATTAAAATGAATAATTCACTCCTCGATTTGACTTGCAGAAGGCAAGGGAGCATGCAGTTTTGTTCAAAACTCCCCTTACCCGATTGTGTTTGGCTGTACGCTAGTGTTCCCGCAGTTATAAACAGATGTACCCACCTAAAATGTGACTGGCATTAGGCATACTGGCCTGCTATTTTGATGGAAACTCACCAACTTGGAGTGACTGGCAGTAAGCTGGCTGGCGGTTGGAAAAGGGGCCTGTCATTATAATGATAACTGCACAACTCAATTTTGACTGGTTGTGGGGAAGTTTCCTGCCATTATAATAAAAACTCCTCAATTTGTAATATGTCTGGAAGTAGGAAAGGGGGCTGCCATTGTAACGGAAACTCCCCAAATCGATTGTGACCGCGCAGTAAGTAATGGAGCCTGCAATTATAGTGTAAACTTCGCAACTAGATTGTGAATGGCATTAGGCAAGTGAGCCTGTCGTTATCACCACAAATCCGTAACAAGCACTTTACATTGGAAACAACGTATGGGGACCTTCCCGTGCTGTTTCTCGGATAACGCTAAGAGACATGCTATTTTAAAACAATCTTATTTACTGCATGTACAGTATTTACTTCAATATTCGTGTACAATGCAGAATACCGTAGCGGAGCACGGATACATTTGCTAATTGTACCTATACAAGCTTTTGAGTAGGAATGTTTTAACTTTCCTTTTACCACCATCGTTAAAAATTTCCCTTGCATCACGGTATTTTTCCATTTGGCACCAAATTTTGCACAAATATGCTGTATAGTTATGCCAACAAGCATCAGTACCACAGTTTGTTGTTTGAGAAATATATTGGCATGCAGAAGTTTTTAAAAATATAATGTTTAATTTAAAAAAAATATATGTGTACACAACATTTTGCAGGTCAATAAATTGAATCACCTTAAACAGCAAAATACACACTGACATTTTTGCACCAATTATCTAACTACTACTGTGTACTATTTCACCTATATCAGACAAAGTTTGCATGATAATTGATTATTTTTCTGAAATAAGTCATGATGATTTTGCTAAGCCATAGAATGCAATATTAAAATCTATGCAACTTCACTCACTTTAGAACTGTCCTGCACAATATTTATGTCCTTTAGACTTCTTTCTTCTCTCCTCCAGCGATATTTTCAACACCTTATTCTTTTTCCTTAGCTCTTTGCTTTCACCTGAGCTCCTTTTCCTGGTTTGTGCTGTATGCGCCTTCGGTCTCGCTGGTGACTGATGTCCACAGCAGAAGTTGGTACTGGCTCCCCTCTGATGGACTAAAGGACTTCAAGTGTTCTAACACACACCCCATATTGAACTCACTTACAGCACTCACAATACAAAGCTGGCGTTTATTTGTAGTAACAAATACTTCTTTTGGACATTTATTCCAAAGAACACTGTGAAGACTCTCATTTGGATTTTGTGTCTTCCCTTTTGTGCATCTTTGTAGCATTGCGTCTGATGCAAGTTTTTTATATGTTGGCATTATATTTAAAACGACATCATACAGAATACCACATCTGATACTCAGTTCTTAGATTACATTTGAAATCCAAATGAGAGAAACGTAAGAAAGGGATGATTTCTTAGCAGCAACTGGAGGGTCGTGTTCAGCAGAGCATGGGACAGTTATATGCTAGCGGAGCACCATTTAAAGGAGACGTTGTTGGCTTTAAAAGCGGCGGTATTTAACACATTGTTGTCCGGGCACGCACTAGTCCATTATTTGCTGTGGACCGGCAACCGAAGCACACCTAGCTTGAGAAAGGATGAAATATAAATACATGTAACGTTTAAATGACATAGAATAAATTATTGAAACCTGTTGAGAGCACTTTCCAGTGCTCCTAGTACTTGATTTTAGTGTGGTATTGCCTGAAAAAGCTGCCCTTGTGCCGAACAGATGTACCTTGTGTCCTTGTGTTTCTTGTGTGCAGTGGATACTCTGCAGGGCTTCTGAGGGCACTGTTTCCTTCCATCATATTTATATTTTTCCATTTCTGGGATTTTGGGGATGTTTTATACCTCCCAGAATTTCGTTCATAATAGAGATTTGATTGTTCCACAAGAAGCTGAAGCAAATCATCGCCTAGGGAACGATCTACTATCTCCGGGATACTCGCGGAATTACTGGCCATATAAGTGAGGCTTGTAAAATATATAAATGGTTCTAGGACTCTGTTTCATCCTTATTTGTCCGTACATCAACCTCTCTGTCACTACTATCACTGGTATCTTCACTCGTATTATTGTCGCCGGCAACAGACTCGTCTGAACTGAATGTCGTACTTGCACTTCCGCGCGTATATTTTGATGTTGACGGACACACATCTTCAAAATCACTTATATTTACACTTTCACAATCACTGGGGACATCAGATAAACTACCAGCATGCAATTCTAGAAAGATTTCATCATCGTTCAAGGTGTCTTTGCTACGGCGCGCCATGCTGACACCTGACAAAACACTCGGTCACGCGGTACTGAGTGTTATGAAACTACACATCCTGTGCTGAAAGCATTGCCAGGAAAAGAATATATCTATGTAAATTCCGATCAACAAAGACTTTAGTTTGTAAACAACACGAAATAATTCGATTAATAAACAGCGGAGAGGAAAAAATCACACAAGATTGAAACAATATGAGAAAACGTTAATTTACGTAGCCGGTTGCCCGCGCACCAATACGAAACTACGTTAATTAACGTAGCCCGTCATTAATGTGTTTAAAAAAATAAAAGCATTTTTCGAAAGAACACACATCAGGATATATTTTAGAGTTCTAAACCCAAGTTTGTTATTTACAAATCGTTTTTAAATTAATTCTCAGTTTCAGACGGCTAAAGTGAAATAAAAAAAATTGCTCCACAAGGTGGGGGGTGGGCGACTGCCCCCACTCCCCCCTAATCGCCTCTACTGCTGCTCATGTCTAGGAATCACGTTAGGTATTTTTAAATTCTCTGATCAGAGTCCTTTTAAGACCAAACCAAAACCAAAACCCGTGGCTCTACAGCTGTGATGAACATTATCCTGCCAAGCGTCCTCAGCTCAGCCTTATGGCCTGCAGTTTATAAGTCTATGTGTGGTGAGCACAACAAATTTTCTTGCCCACTATTCCTGGCTTTTTAGAATAAGGACTCTACCTATCTATCAATTAAAACTTTCATAGTTCTCGTATAGCCTGCCTGGACCAGCAACTAGCTATCAGATTCTGATAATAATCTCTGACTTGTCTGAGAATCAATTCTGGGGCTTACGGGAATGCGGTGTACTTGCTATGCGTAGAAAACACGGCCAGGCTTGTCCTTTAAAATCTGAATGTAAATGATGTAAATCTATATTGATAAAGCCTTCAGATTTTCTAGATTCAATGAAAATTCCAACAACTATTTGTTGTACGAACTTGAACGTGGTAGGCAAGAGATTGATTTTTCTTAGGTTAAGATCCAATGTATGTCTGACAATCAGAGTCATCTGTGGGAACGCAAGAAACAAACAAGTGACCAGTAATTTCAGAACATGCAATAGGATGAGCACGATGACAGGAAGTTTTAGGAAGAGAAGAAAAGTTTGCAGAGATTATTGTTTGTTGTCTTTCAAGTTTTTCTTCTTCTTTTGCTGCCTCTTCCAGTGCTGTCCTCTTTATCCTGTCATGAGTTCCTTTCCTTGTTCCTGTTCTTCATACAATTTTGACTTGACACTTGTTTGTTTGTTTCCTATTTACATTGGGAGAATAAATTTATATTTTATTGTGCAACTATACAGTTTATTTTGTCAGGTTTGTCATGTCTATTTATAAACCCTTACTCTAGTTATCTGTTAACTCTACATTTCTTACTTTGTTGTGCATATTTGTTCCTTACAGCCTTCTGCTGATATTAAGGATGAAATATGCGTAGATGAACACGCAGTTGGTCAGTTGGTCGCTTGTTTCAAAGAAGAAGGCAAGTAAGTACTGTTTAGTTTAATTAGATTTTACACCCCTAACCCTTGACAATATGGAATTTGCTATTTATGTGTTCAGTAGCTGGCTCTGCAGACAAGAGGTGGATATCTCAATACCTTGCATTCAAGGCGACCACAGGTCCATCCAGATCGTTCTCGAATTCTGTCTCCTGTACTTCACTCATGGTCCGAACTTGTTGGTTTCATCGTGGCTCATGAGAAAATTCGACAAAATTAAATAAATCAGCCTGTAGTGTCTAGTGATCAGCAGGCCGTGTAGTTGGCACCACTCGGTATCTGAACCTAACAATTATTAATATTACCATCCAACTTTTTTCCGGAATATCTGGTTGACCATGACCTTGCTGTTGGCCATTCCTTCAACACGACCAGTCTAGAGAATCAACCTGCAGCGAATTAGGCGCTTTCATACCTCTGTACATCTTTGCACTCTTCTATAGAAACCCGAATTTCTTTCATTAGTGACACTTCCCATATACCTTCTTTCTGTGATATCGATATATTTACTGTTGCATTCAGTGGCCTGTTAAGTTTCAAATCTATTAAATATAATGGCTCATATGATGGGTTAGTAGATTTTTATCTTGTTGCTGTTAGGTACATATATTTTAAAGTTGTTTCAGATGAGAGAATGACATCTGACACTTCTCAGGATTCTTCCTTACATTTGTAGACCTGATTGTTTGCAGTTAGTTGACCAAGTTCTGATGTACTCAAATTACTTTCCAGGCTCAATAATTTTCTGATCTTTGAAAATTTGACTATGGGTGCTGTGGCTGAAATTCCAACACCGATGAACAGAAACTGGTAATTTATATTCTCTCTTGTGTATCTTGTTTTTTGTTCTTCACCTCTATCACCTCATTCATTCATTATAAACACTTCTCCATGCAGTTTAGAAATAGTTAATTGTCTAAATGTCAAGTCTTTATTGCTCTCTGACATTTAACTTGGCCTCCTGCAGCTGATTTTTGCACAATCTGGTGATCATGGGCAGTGTATGGTAGAAATGCAAAACACCACTGACTCCCTCATCACAATGCTCCAAAATGTATCAAATTAATAAAACTGAAATATGGTCATGAGTAACAGGTAAGCAACATATTTGAGACATGCATCATTGTGTAGTTAAATTAAGTGAGCAATGAAAAGCAAAAGTTGGGGTTGATTCAGAGCAAGAGGTTGGCCACGGCATCCTCAGTGTTCACGCAGCTGAAAAGTATATTCTGAGATAGGAACGTTGGCAACACTGCCTCTTGTCTGGCTATGTTGGATGAAAGTGAAAGAATCAAATGTTTGGTGTTGCTAGAATGTTATTCTCAAATATTTAAATCTGCAGCTCATCACATCAATATAACCAAAAATTATTCCAAGATGGTGGCAAGCAGCTCCGTTGTGATATCAATTCTCAGATTTTGTGTTGTGATTTTAATGGTATGAAGTGTAATAAGGTCTGCAAGATCAGCATCAATGTACAGTTTGACCAACATAGAACTGTATACATATTTATAAATTAATAAGTGCTTATTATAAGTGCCTAAATATGAGAATGGGCATGGTGTAGAAGTGAATGTCTACAGTCCACTGCAGGAATGGGTATCGGACGTCTGGGGTGTTGGCGGGTTGACGGAGGAAGCAAAGTTGCCAAACCGCCCGTATCATTTCCCCATCTTGTGATGTGTTCAGTTGCTCTTAGTGGAGATGAGGAATTGTAGTGTAGTTTCATCGAGAAAAAAGTTTAAAGAGCTCAAACGTATTCTACCAGATAATAATTTATTTGTGAATAGTAAACCTTTACAAAATATTTCAAACTCTAAAGTTCTGTTCCCCTGCTCACAACTCAAGAGGAAGAGAAGCAAGATAAAGAAGAGGAAGAAAAAGAAAATCTCAATGGTATTTACCATCAGAGTTTTTAATTTTTGTTTCACTGCCTGAGCCTACTATATGTTCTATCGCAGTGAAAACATCTAAAGAAGGAGAGTTGCAGGATGAGGTACAAAATGAAGAAGGCGATGAAAAATAAGACGACCGAGGAGGCCCCAAAGCCTTTTTAAACCAAAAAAAGCAGGTTAAATACAGTTTTCTACATATCAACTGTCTGCACATAATCCGAAATGTTAACAACAAGCCTCTGTCACCGTATGTAGATGTAAGATCCAAACCTACTCATAGAACGCTTGGAACAGATAAGAGCCGGTTAAGATTGTCGTTACAAAAGTTTGAAGAAGACATTCTAGAAATAGGGCAAGAATTACATTGTGTGGGTGTTACTGAGTATTAGCTATTACAGTACACTCAGTACAGTACCTTTCTTTTTTTCCTGTAGCTCAGAGTACACTAAATTGTTGCAGACTCTTCAATAACCTACATCTCTTATGGTGTAATCTCCAGCTCGAACTGTAGAGCAGGTCTCAAGCCTGTGTAAAGCAAGAGAGACACCCGAAATAGTAGGCTAGCTAAAATGGTACTTTAGGGGGAAGTATAAAATTTAATTCTTGTACAGCAACGTTAGGAGTCGTTCTATTTTAAAATGCTACATAAATAAGTATGTAAAACATATCATTTCTAATCATGCTTGGCTGAACTTGAGTTTTTCGAGTTTTTGTACAGCCTATATTAACACAGATATTTATGAATATAAACTTAACTAAGTTGTAAGAAAATAATTGAATAAAATGTAAAAAAACTAGTAATGCGCACCTCACTAATCCACACTTTTTAGTCACTGCTCATTAGCCCGCACTCATTAGTAATTGCTAATAAGCCCCTGCTCAATTGCCCCTTGATGATTTGCAATAGCTTATTAGACCCTCATCATTGAGTCATTGAGTTTAAAACTTTATTAGCAATTACTAATGAGTGCGACCTAATGAGCAGTGACTAATAAGTGTGGATTAGTGAGGTGCACATTACTAGTTTTTTTACATTTTATTCAATTATTTTCTTACAACTTAGTTAAGTTTATATTCATAAATATCTGTGTTAATATAGGCTGTACAAAAACTCGAAAAACTCAAGTTCAGCCAAGCATGATTAGAAATGTTATGTTTTACATACTTATTTATGTAGCATTTTGAAATAGAACGACTCCTAAGATTATAGACTCCTAACGTTGCTCTACAAGAATAAAATTTTATACCTCCCCCTAAAGTACCATTTTAGCTAGCCTACTATTTCGGGTATCTCTCTTGCTTTACACAGGCTTGAGACCTGCTCTACAGTTCGAGCTGGAGATTACACCATAAGGGATGTAGGTTATTGAAGAGTCTGCAACAATTTAGTGTACTCTGAGCTACAGAAAAAAAAAGAAAGGTACTGTACTGAGTGTACTGTAATAGCTAATACTCAGTAACACCCACACAATGTAATTCTTGCCTATTTCTAGAATGTCTTCTTCAAACTTTTGTAACGACAATCTTAACCGGCTCTTATCTGTTCCAAGCGTTCTATGAGTAGGTTTGGATCTTACATCTACATACGGTGACAGAGGCTTGTTGTTAACATTTCGGATTATGTGCAGACAGTTGATATGTAGAAAACTGTATTTATCCTGCTTTATTCGGTTTAAAAAGGCTTTGGGTCCTCCTCGGTCGTCTTTCATCACCTTCTTCATTTTGTACCTCATCCTGCGACTCTCCTTCTTTAGATGTTTTCACTGCGATAGAACATATAGTAGGCTTAGGCAGTGAAACAAAAATTAAAAACTCTGATGGTAAATACCATTGAGATTTTCTTTTTCTTCCTCTTCTTTATCTTGCTTCTCTTCCTCTTGAGTTGTGAGCATGGGAACAGAACTTTAGAGTTTGAAATATTTTGTAAAGGTTTACTATTCACAAATAAATTATTATCTGGTAGAATACGTTTGAGCTCTTTAAACTTTTTTTTCTGGATGAAACTACACTACAAACGTCTTCATGATGTTTGCATTTGGAAGGGTTTTAGAACAGACTTTTACACCGTTTGCACTTAAAAATTGCACTACACGACATCTTATGACTCTTTTTGTACACCCAGAGGAAGGTTCCTGCGCAATCTTTGCAAGTATCATGGTAGATATTTTCCTAATGACAGATGGAGGCAAAGAGAGATGAACCAATCACTTTTGTTCAATAGTTCTTTCATTCTACCCAGAAGGGGAGCGAGCACATGTCTAACAAATGGACTCTTTTGCTAATTACATTTACAGATATTTGTTCTAGTTATGGTTGAGTGCTTATTTCACATTTTTTATAGAAGTAAATTTAAAAAAATATTCTGCTTTTCTAAAACACGTTGTCACTTATTTTCTTGTTAAAGTGTTGAATCACTTCAAACATAATAAGTACAGAAAACATTGTTTTCTCGAAGTGAAACAATGTTAAATATAATTATATCATAATTTTACATAGACACACACACATATATATGTATTTATATATATAAGTATACAATCGATGACATACAATTATTAAAATAATTCTTCTCCATATGAATAAACCAACTTCTCATAATTTCTGAGGAAATGAAAAATGACAAAAAGGACCTCGCCCAGAGAAATGTGATCTGTATTTTTCCATAATTCCATTTTGAGTTTAATTTTATCTAGGTTCTGACTTCGAAGAGGGAAGTGGTGCTTGATATGAGGTGTGATTTGTATGGCTTTTAATCCCCAGGTTTAACCTAACAGCCAGGGGAGGAGATGAATCCTGTGGGATGCCTTTTTATAAATTTGGTCCAAATGTACATTCTATTGAAAATTATTTTGAAACGTTATGCCTAGGTAGGTAAGTGTGTTCGTTACAGAAAGAGGTTTATTATTGAAGGGTAGAAAGGGTTTGTTAGTGGGACATCATTAATATTTACGATTAGGAAATAATACTATTTTTTGGCTTACATTAATTTTGATTTGTCAGAGATTGAACCATTGTCCGAGTACATTTAAATTGGTATGGAAACGGGATTGCAAGGATCGGTTATTGCTGTGTGTTCAGCAAACTGACACAATCAAGGTGTGGATATAGGTTGGACATACGAACGTGGTGACATCGGGATACCTTGTGGTACTCCTGCTTTAATTGGAAGCGTGTAGGTAAATGTGTTATGGATACTCGTTTTGGCTAGGAAATGGGTGAATGTCATTGGAACTGGAAGGTGATGGAGTTGATATTTCAGTCTGTTGGAAGGCATTCTCAACGTCAAGACTGGTAAGTCTGCGCATATTTTTGTAGGTAAATATTTCGTGATGGATACATAGATATGGCGTTAGTGAAAGTTACCTCCAGTTCCTGAGACATATTATGAGGAGAGAAGGAGGCAATTTAGAAAAGACTATTCTGGAAGGCAAAATTGAAGGCACCAGACCAAGAGGCAGAACAACAAGTAGATGGTTAGACGAAGCAAAGGAGATCACCGGTCTACCTCTTCACAATATCTTAAGAAGAGCTGAAGACCACACATCATGGAAAAATCTCGTTAAGGATGCAGTTACTAACGAAGTGAAGAAATGAGGTCACGACGCTCAGCAGTGAGTAAACCGACTGATGATGATGACAGATATGAAAGACATCAAATCAAATCAAAATCTCTTTATTTGCAAATGAGGTGCCTACCTCGGTGGCAAATGGTACACTAAAATACATTATTGTCAAGCACTAAATATTAAATTAACAAGAGAACAAAATTTTCCTATAATACAATATTATACAATTTACGCTAACATTTTTTTCTATTATACACACTGCTCATCCTTAGTAAATTTATATTGTTTACAAAATTCTACTAATAATATCTCTTGTACTACTTACAAATATAGTCAACTGATATACTTTATGTGGAATTACTTCAAATGATACTGTACAACTGGTATAAGATTAAAATTTACATTGCATTTATTTACTTTTTTCTGTTTTCCTTTACCCATTCTGGAACCTAAGTAGCATAACGACCTGCTGCGTCTTAACCAGAGCCCCTTTTGCCACCACTTTTCAGAGTTCCTGAAGGGCCTTCACAGCTACCGTAGCAGTCCCAGGGCCCACGAAGTCCCCACTGTACTTCACCCCTACAGGCAGTCCCCTACTTTGGCTGTCCAAACTCCTTAGACTAGGGGATGGAATTAATTTATTCACACACATTTTTTTATTTACATTAACCTGCACTGGTCGAATGCCCTCTAACATTTCATTTATTTTCTCTGTTGCTGTTTATTCTCTTCTTGAATATCTGTACAGATTTTGGAAAAGGATCAAACACCACCCCTGGTAAACTGTTCCACTCCTTTACACCCTTCCCAATGAATGAAAATTTACCCCAATCGCTTCTACTAAAATTTCTTCTAATTTTACATTTGTGGTCAGTCCTGCCGATATAATTATTTTCCAACTGAAGCCTCTCACGGATATCTCCCCATGCTGCTTCTCCTGTATAGGCTCTATATAACCCTATAAGTCTAGTTTTCTCCCTTCTCTTACTTAAAGTTTCCCACCCTAGTTCCTTTAACATTTCTGATACACTACTCTTTCTCCTGAAATCCCCTGTTACAAACCTTGCTGCTTTCCTCTGCACACTGTCTATTTCTTTTATTAGGTATTCTTGGTGAGGATCCCAAACACTGTTTGCATATTCCAATAATGGAGGTAACTTTTCTCTTTTAATTCTTTGTTGCATCCTTTAAGTAGCCTCATTATGACATGTAATGATCTGTATGCTTTCCCAACAATGTCATCAACATGACCCTTCCAGTGCAAATTAATTTCAAATTTTACACCTAAGTATTTGCTCTTGCCATCTTTTGGGATAACTACCCCATCCAAAGTATATTCAAATTCAGTTTTAAAACTCCTGTTTGTAAATGTTGTAACAGTTGATTTGCCTCCATTAACCTTCATATTATTCTCTTCAACCCATTGTTGGATACTCTCAAGGTCCCTTTGTAATTCTGAACAATCCTCAATGTATTTATTTCCCTATAAACAATTATGTCATCTGCATACAACCTTATTTTTGATGTTATATTATTCCCTAAATCATTTACGTATATTAAGATAAGTAACGGACCGATTATACTACCCTGTGCAATTCCCTTCCAAACTTTCTCTTCCTGAGATACATTATTTCCTACTTTGACTTTCTGAACCCTTGAATTTAGAAATGTTTTCACCCAACGTGTAACCCTTACGTCCAGTCCTATTCCCTCCAATTTCTTTAATAATATTCCATGTTCCACTCCATCAAAGGCTTTGGAAAGATCTATGGCTATGCAATCTAACTGGCCTCCTGAATCCAATTGATCTGATATGTCCTGCTGAAATCCCACCAGTTGTGCCTCACAAGAAAATTTCTTTCTAAATCCATACTGGCTCCTCATGAACCAATTTTTATCATCACATATCCCTCTGATGTACTTTGATATTAAACTCTCCAATATTTTACAAACTATACTGGTCAGGCTGATTGGTCTGTAGTTTTCTGGTTTCCTTTTATCACCCTTTCCTTTATAAATTGGTATTATTATAGATTCCTTCCATTCCTTTGGTATTACACTATTATTTATGACATAGTCAAAGAGAAATTTTAAATAAGGCACTATGTACCACCCCATTGTCTTTAACACCTCCCCAGTAATTTGATCACTTCCTGCTGCTTTTCCTTGCTGAAGCAGTTGGATTTCTCTGAAAATATCTTCTTTTGTGAATGAGAAGCTTCTTGTTTCCCTCTGTGTCTCTCCTTCTGTATCTTCTGTTTCGGTTTCCAACTCCTGACAATCATCTACTGAATATCTGAATTCCTTACTAAAGAGGTTTGCTTTCTCAGTATCTGTTAAATAGTGTTCACCCGCTTCTCCCACCATTGTAGGAATTTGGATTCCTTTTCCTTTTTGATTCCTGATATATGAATACAGCTTTTTCCATTTCCCTTTGTGGTCATTACGCTCTTGAATAATGCCATTCATATAATTCTCTTTTGCTTCCTTTTTCACTCTATTCAGTTCCCTCATTAGCTGTTTTCTAGTTTCTCTACTCTCCCTACCTTCTTTGATTTTCCTGTTTACTATTCTACATTTTCTTTTTAATTTTCTTATTTCCTTTGTATAATAAACAGGGTCTGAGGTCATTTTACCCTTCTTAACAGGTACAAATCTCTTCTCTCCTTCCCAAATGATTCCTTTGAATTTAGCCCAAAGTGTATCCACATTACTCCCTTCACTTATCCAACAACTGAATTGTGATTTAAGGTAAGTCCCAAATTCATCAACTTTAGTTTTTCTGTACAATTTCTTGTCTTGTGTGACCCTCTTATTAAGCCTTTTTGGTATCAGTCCTACATCCATTATTACAGCCTTATGGTCACCTATTCCTTCAGTCACCTCAGTTTTATCAACAATTTCCCATGGTTTAATCAAGAACACATCTAGTAAGTTATTGAGACGAGTTGGTTCTTGTACTACTTGTGTAAATCCTCCCTCCCAGATTAACTTATTTGCCAGTTTCTGTTCATGGGCTTCACTTGTAGCTCCATTCCATTCAACTTCAGGCAAGTTTAGATCTCCCCCAATTATTACCACATCATTATTATTGTTTTCATGAGTATAATCTATTATTTTCTCAAATATTTCCACGTCCCTTTCCTCTCTTCCTGGCCTGTATGTTCCTATAATTCCCACCTCCATCATATTATCACGAATTAATTTAATCCCTAATATTTCATCCCTTTCATCGGTTAACCATTCATGCGAACAATAAGTTCATGGTCATGTATGGAGTGCTGAGGACAGAAACTGGCGTGTTGTTGTGGTATGAGATGGAGGGAGTCGAGTCAGGTGTATATGCAGTGAGCTAAGATGATTTCTAAGATTTTAGAACATTCTGTTAGAGGACCTATGGGACGATATGAATTTAATTGGAGTGATAGTTTTGGGATTTTCAAACTAACAAAATTTTGGCATGTACCCAATTCGGGCGTGGGGGAGGGAAGAATCCAGTATGGAGAATTATGGTGTATACTTTATATTGGAGTTGTAGGAAGTGATGTATTGATCTAATCCAGTGGCAGTGTTCTTTTTAGTCCTGAGTGCATCTGTTATATCTTAGACAGTAATAAGAGCATTTAGGGGATTTTGAGAGTCAAGAGCTGATGGGGATTGAAAGGTAGAGGATTTTGTCTGCTTTCCGAATATTTTGATATTGCATCGTGGTCACGATGGTATATATTGCGATCCGAAGATGGCGAGAAGATTCCTTTATAATGATCTGCAAAAATGCCACTCATTGTTTTATTATCACTGAATGCAGATTTGTTACGTATTACTGGACAATAGAGTTAGGATTGCTTTGTGTTTGTCAGTTGTTTTAATTTGGTCTGGTATTTGCGAGTGTCAGTCATGTTGGATAATTCGGTGCAGGTATTTGCCCACGCTTTTCTTTTAATAGCCTTGATAAATTATCAAGCATCTAGTGGTATTTCGGAATATTTGGGTCACAGGTTCGAAGGTATGCCGTGTAATGTTCATGGGAATATTTTATTATTTGGAGTGGTTAGGGTGGGAGGTGAGGTTAGGAAGAATGGGAGGTGTGGTGAGGAATATGGATTCGGTTGACAGTAGTTAGCAGGGATTCTAATTTCTCAACTTTATCTTTTAATTCCTGCTGTGAAGTAGGTGGTTCAGTATTACATATTATGTCTGACATTGTTTGTTTGTATTCTACCCAATAGGTTCGTGAATAACATGATTGTTGTTGGACATTGGTTATGTTGCTATGGGTTTTGGGTTTGTTAGTACACTTTCTATGGTTATTAGAGCAGGGACATTGTTAATTCCCATTGAAAGTGGCGTGGTGATGTCACGGGGATTGTGAGGCGCCAACCCTGAATTTTGTGTTAAGAATAACGCCAAGGTTCGGTGTGCCAGGCTTACGAATCTTGATTCTCTTCACAGAAAAACATGCAAAGGTTTTGGAAGCTGGATCAATCAATCCTTACGCCTGAAAAAGAGCCTGCGAAGAACATTTTCTTGTAAATGATCAAATGGATTATTCTGGCAGGTTTGATGGCCAATTTCCTATTTGTCCCGAAACGTCACCTGTAGCTCAGTCTAAGCATAATGCTGTTAAAAGGCTCAAACCCATTGAAAATAAGTTTGCTAGATTTCCAGAATTGATACAGCTGTGTGTAATTTTCATGCATACATACAGCGAAACGCGACACGGAAATTGCACCCCTTCAGACATCTAACTCATTAAACTTTTATATGCCTTATCATTGTATGCTCAAATATTCTAGCATGACGACCAAGCCGATTGTTAAGCTTGACAGGTGATGTGAATCTTGAAACGGGATAGATTTCAACTCTGTAAATGGTTGACCCTGACTTCCTGTCTATTGTTTTAAGGTTCAGAAGTTATCTTGTTGCTCTTTCATCTGATATTGCAAAGATGTAGAAATTTGTGTTGACACATCCCGACCACAGGACTCCTCAGAATATTGCGTGGCAAGAATCGTCTGATGAAGAGATCAAGGACTGTCGCTTTATTACTGTTACAAGTTCTGCCCTATTCCTAGTTCCGAGAATTGTTGTTCAACTTGCTGAAGAGAACACAGAATGTCACCCCATTTGCATCTTCTTTGTTGTATGTTGACGACTTGTTGACAGGTACATCACAGTTGAAGTAGCTGAGGAGCTACAGTCAGAAATTTCTTCCCTGCTTTATATTACACATATTCATCTCAGAAATTGGACATCAAATTGTCCAGAAGCCCTTGCCAATGTCCCTGTAGATGACAGAGAAAACATGTCAACATGTAACCTCAGCAAGTATGAAGCTATTAAAACTTTAGGTATTATTTGGCATCCTAAATGTTACGAGGTTCAGTTACCAGTAAACTTGAAGAATGCACGCAACTAAATCGCTAAGCATAGCACTCTCACAATCATTGCTTCCATATTGGGCCGTCTTAAATTGTCTGGATATGTTCTGGTTAAAGGCATACTTAACAAATGTTCTATTTGACAATTGGATATTATATGGGCTTATCTGTTTGAACCTTTATCTGAAATTATTGACATTTAGAGTGCAATGTAACATGATAAGGAACAGTTTTGCTACATATATTGCGTTTGCTTGTGAATATTGTATTTTATTTTGTACGCGTAAAATGTAATAAATGTTTGTGTTCTCTTTTCTAGACTTCCGAACGTTGCATTATTGACCGGACGTTCAGTGGGTACGCGTGAGCGACCACATTCCTGTGATCAATGTGGTAAAAAGTTCCTTCATAAGTGGTATCTTAGGCAACACGTGCTTATACATACCGGTGAGCGTCCATATTCCTGTAAACAGTGTGGTAAAAAGTTCTCCCAGAAGTCGAATCTTGGGCAACATGAGCTTATACATACCGGTGAACGTCCACATTCCTGTGAACAGTGTGGTAAAAAGTTCCTTCAGAAGTCGAAGTTAAGGCACCATATGTTTACACATACCGGTGAAAGTCCAATTTCCTGTTATCTATGTGGCAAGCAATTCTCTAATAACTCTGGTCTTCGAAAACACCAAGCAATACATAGTGGTGAGCGTCCACATTCTTGTGATCAGTGTGGCAAGAGCTTTCGTACTAACTCGCATCTTCAAATGCACCAGCTTATACATACTGGAGAGCGTTCACACTCCTGTGATCAATGTGGTAAGAAATTTAGGAGCAAATCACATCTTCGGTCACACGTCCTTACACATACTGGTGAACGTCCCTTTTCTTGCGATCAATGTGGTAAGAAAGTCTCCTATCTTCGCTCTCATGTTTTTGCACATTGTGGGGGGGCGTCCGTATTCATGTGGTCCTAGTGGTAAATAATTTTCGTGCACAACTAGTTTTCGGCTACACATGATTGCACACACCGCCGTACGGTTACACGGTTGTAATGAATGTCGTAAGGAGTTTTCCCAGAAACATTCCCTTCGAAAACATTACCTCACGCATCCTAAATTGTAGGAATTTTACTCGCATATTCGTATCTTCGGTAACACCTCAGAATTTATACAAGGGTGCGTTGACCTTTTTGCGAGCAATGCCGTAGGATGTTTTCTAAGTTATCCCATATTCTGAATAACCTCCTGCACGTACTGATGAGCATCCGCCTACATATGAAGTTATGGGAAGGGGTTTACTGTGAGACAAATTTTTCGACCCCAGTTGCTATCAATACAGGAGAGCGTTCTTATAAACGTGATTAATATAGTAAGAAGTTTCCTCTTCGCTTGCGCGTACTTACGCATAAGGGAGAGGTAGGATGTTTTCTCGAAAGCTTTTGCTTCTAAATCACCTTCATACACATATTGGTGAGCGTTCATATTCTTGTGATGACCCTGGGAAGACGTTCTCTGATAAAGTTCTTCGACAACACCTTTTTACTCGTTTTGGGGAAGCGTCTTCTTTCTTGCGGATTAATACGACATTTTGCATTTTTTCCATAGTGTAGTCTACGAAAACAAGGGATAATGTAAATTGCAGCTCGTCCATGTGTTGAGAACCATGTGTGTACCAGTTTTGGTCTAAAGTCTGTCTTGAATATGACCTTGCTTTTCTATATCCTACTTGCGTGAAGAAAGATAGCGATTATTAGATGTGTTCACATTATTTTATTGAATATAACATATAATACTAAGCGGCCACAAGTTGTACAGTACCAAGTACCTGAGCACTCCACAGTTGTAGGTTATCATTACCCTTCACAAACACAATAATGCGATCTTCCATAAATGTTACATCTCCTCTCCTCCGATGTTTGAAATCAAGTTTTCTCCACCGAGGTTTGAAGGCCAGTCCGGTATGAAGCCAAGTACAGTATGCTTTTTTACGTTTCATTACATGCTATATAGACATCAGCTTCCCCCATTTCTTACAATGAGCTTCAACCCACCTGTGTCCAACACGGAGTGAAGATAATCCCGATAGCTTCTAAGGAAAATCTTCAGCAATAGTTTATTTATTTGTCGTAGTTTCCGAGAAAGATCGCCTCCCAGTACTTTCTAGGTATCGCTCAATAAATCATATTCCTGTCGGTGAACGTCTCCATTCGACATTCAGTGACAACAAGTCTCAACACAAATGAAAGTGTGACCCTAGAAATATATTGCTAGAAATGAAATATGCATATATTTCCTAATCCAACGTAAATAATAAATCCACTTCAATATTATACTAATTTATTAGCATGCTAATCTGAAGAAAAGTTCAACAAATATTGATAAAGACGAGAAAATAACAATGTGCTTTCATACAAAGTCAAAATCTCTAGTAATCATTCATGAAATAATCTTTCTTATTCACAATTTCTCTCTCTGGTGGTGACTTATAATTGAAATGGGGTTGTTTAAGATATCAACTGATCCGTCCAAAACTGAAGTTCATGGCACACAAATGCATAGAACCAACTTGTAGCATCTAAATCACCAATCGATTCCTCTGTCGGAAAATATATCTTCAACGACATGAGTAAGGTGCTCTACTGAAAATGTAATTCATGTAGTTTGGTTAGTTTTCATCTAACTTCATTCATATTTCATCATCCGGACGTTCCCACACAATCCTTATAATGTGGGAATTTTCATAATTGGAGCCCCATCATGTCCAATTTTATCAAATGGACTTTATTATTTCACATATTACTATCTGGGATTCTTATTATGACATTATCTTACTTGTGAGATTCGAGATATTTGATAAGTTTCTTTAACATGGCCAAAAATTGTTGCCATATTTTCAAAATATTGCTAGAAATGAAATATGCATATATATCTCGTATATATTAAAATTCATCAGTGATATTTTCAAACATAAGCAAGCTAAATCTACCTTTCATTAATGAACTAGAATAATGAAAGAAATATGTGCCAATCTGTCATATATTTTTGCACAGTGAATCATAGTCTAACCTCATTTCATATTCCGTCGTGCCATTTATTGAGTTAGGTCATGATTTCAATCTACAGATCGTTTGGGAAAGAACGCCTCTAAACACGTCGATTCCTCTTACTCCATATCCTTACATCTTGATCAATTATATATGCGGTGGCTAACAACTACTCATAATATGTCACTTTGTGTTTCAAATTGACATAAAATCAGCAGTTCTCTTACTAATACATTTTTCTCAACATGAGACTAACCTTATGATAGTTACTCAATACGATCCTCTGTCGATATATCATACAACTTCGCAATATATTCTTCTTACATACAACCTCTCAAAACATGAACTTTTAAAATCTCAATATTTCCATTAATACACAATTCGAATCTATCTCTTCTTAGTCAACATTCTTCTCATTTCATTAACCTTCTTCATAACCCCTCATTTGTTATAATATGAATTTCCTTCAACGATATTTATTCTGCGATACTCATAGAATTCAGTTAAAATCCATCTCTTCCTTTGATTCTTATAGGTGCAGTCATGTTTGTCAATATAATTGCCTCATAAACCTCCTCTACGTCTCATATAACCTGCATGCTCCAATACTTTCAGAATAATAAATGAATAGCCCTTCCAAGTAGATTGGTATCAAAGATGACATGTAATACATTCACTTACAGCATCAACATAACCTAGTCCCTTCCCATATCACTATACATATCATTGAAAAAAATGATATTCGTAGTTTTTATGACGAAGGTCTGTTACTGTTGGTCACGATTTGGCGCTGAAAAAATCTGACTGAGAATTTTGTTGAAAGAAAATATTTCTCGATAATGATATAAATACCTTTAAACAAAAACTTATCTCGTCACTACTCAGAAACTGCCTCCTTCTACTCAGATGTTACATGTGTTCCATGCGGCCGGTTACTGCCTCTCCGGATGTCATCTCTGGTCGCAATGCATTGATGCTGCTGTGCCTCGTTATGGAATCCTGAGCAATCTATTCCCATGTCTCAGGCTGACTCCATGGTTTTACGGTTGTTCACGAAATTAGAAATCAATATTGGAATGACAGAATACATATTTAAATACCTAATTTAGCCCCTTAATATTATTACTTGTGCTACTCGAAATTGCGTATCTATTACAATCTGGATACAGCTTCTTGTTATTAAATGTAACTTTCCCGGCTAATATTAATTTCAATTACTAATCCAATTTCTATTCTATGTACTGAATTGCTTGAAGTACGAAATTTTGCCCTCTCGCTTCTTCTCTACAGTGGTCTTAATATCTCCTCCAGCCGGAATGTTAATTTAAAAACATCGGATCTTTCTCGTATTTTAATTTTAGTTCCTGTGCTATATAGCAAGCAATTCCTCTTCAATCATATTTTTAAATAGCTCTTTTGATACGCAGTTACGACAGATTCTCAGATATTTTACACAGTGTATTTTTTCTCTCCGTAAAGAATGGATTAGGATTCAATTATTCTTAGAACAATATCTGTTCCATCTCAACGTTCTTGTACATGGCTCTTGCAATTCCATGCCTTCTAGATTTAAGTTGATTTGAGTTTTGATGACAATTTTCACATATTTATTCTACCTGAAGTTGCCGTGCGCCATTTTGTCTGCCCCTTTCTCCTTCGTATTTGCATCTGGACTGTAGCATTATGGTACAGTACGTCTAGATTGATCCTTGCCATCCAATCACGAGTACAAGTTCTTGTCAAGACCATGCCCTGAACCTCTTCCGGATCTCATAACAACATCAACAGGGCCACCACCTCAGACTCTGAGCTAATCATATGACTCATAGGAACTTTCCGACTACAACATTAACAAGGCCACCACATAGGACTGTGGGATATCCGCATGACTCATATAAATTTCCGAGATGTAATTAGCAGTTTCCCATCCGTTTTGTACAAAACTAATTACTGATATCACATATGGGTACCTTTCATTTAAAAAATTAGGAATAAATATACAAATGAATTAATGATAGTAACAATAAATCGAACACTGACAACAAAATTATATCTTACTTCTGAATACAGTGCGAGGGTGTGTTATATGTAAAATCCCAACACACACACTTGATATTGTTCACACTCCCGTGTTGACATTTATAAGCCTCCGTACTCTTGTGGTGAACGTTTCGCCTGAAATCACTCCTTTTTTGACTGTCTTAGTACGTTTTCTTCAAATATATTTTTCGGAAACATCTGTTCATTCCTACAGAATTTCGCCCTAACTCTGGTAATTTATGTGGTTTCGTGAAAAGTGCACGCTAAATTATGTAGAGCTTCCGTACTTTGTGGTGAGCATTTCCCATAATCATCGAATGCACCAGGTCACTTATAACGGAAAATGTTCACACTGTTGTTACGAATCAGGTAAAAGCTTTAGTGAAGAGGCTAGTCTTGAAAAACATCCGGTGAGCCATCCCAAGCTACGGTTACAGTATTGATGTCAGTGTGATAGTAAATTTTCTCAAGCGTGCAATAAAACTACAAATGCTGACTTGTGGTGTGGAACGGGGGCGTTCTTTTGAAAAATATGATGGAACCTCTCTCACTCTTGTAACGAGTGTGGTAATTTTTGTAACCATCTGCTCACTCAGTCTCCAGAATAGATGCTTCTATGTAATAAGTGCGGTAGTAGGTTTCTTAGTAGTCTTACCTTAAGAAGAACTCACCCGCTAACACTCCAGAACGGCCAAGCCATTTTAATAAATGAATAAAAAACGTTTTCCCACAAGTCTCAATTTCGCACAAACCTGGTAGCTCCCCTTAGAGAACATCTATCCCGATGTTATGTATCATTGGTCGTTTGTTCTTTTTGTAAGTACACTCGCAAGGAGCACATATGTAGACAATATAGGTAACGCCCATGTTGTTATATGGTATGTTTCCACATTATTTTCTGGAATTCTTGATCTTAGAATGGATGTTATAGAACAGCTACACCCTTGAATTCAATGTGCAGATATGTTTATGTCTGAAGCCTCATCTTGTTTGACGACAGTTTAACCCTAGAATAATGGTTCCAACGCTGACCCATATTTTGTGATAACCAGCAATCTGGAATTCAGCAGCTAATTATTTAATGGAGAAGAAGAAAGGGACATTGGAGGTGCAACTATGGCTAATTACAGTTTTACAGTGATTACAAAAGATTCAAATTCATATAGTTCTTCTCGTTATTTCGTTGATAACGGCTGAAGAAACCAAGGAATGTGACCCAGTTGGAACATATCAAAGTGTCATATACATGTTACATTTTTCTTGCCATGTTGAGAGTCATTGTGTTCATTTTTGAAAATACCGTTAACAGATAGATGTATTAAGTACGTATTGTTTGCCACTAATTTTCATATACGTGTATGTTTTGAATGCTAAATGTTATGCTGATTTTTCAGTAGGCATTTTATAGTCTTTTATGGAGTCGACTATTCTAAGCATGTTTTCAGGGTATAGACATGTCTTTTTATTGCAAAATACTTTTATGAGTTATTAATCAATAAAATGTTTTACATAATTGTTTTGATATTCGGTCTATTACACTTAGCCCGACCTTTCATGTTACGATTTTCACCCTATTTTCCGAGGATTAACGTGGCTTGGGCTAACGCCCATCCATAGCGATGTATACAGTAGTAAATTTTCTCAGTGGACCAAGCGTCGATGTTACCAGTCCACTAACTCACTTGTCAGGCGGCATATTTCCCATGTATACAGTGCCACGTTTTTCTAACGCCTTTCCTTAAACAACATTTGGATGTGCTGCTCAGTAATATTGTTGTTATTATTACATAATATTCTTCTCTCTCTCTGGAGAAGTGTTGTGGAGTTTTGTTGTGCCTGAAAGTTTGTTGGCCCAATAAGTTCCCCTTAACGCCCTTCTATCTACTTACTGTGGAGTATGGCTGATTAGATGTTCGTTTTTCGAAATATCTTTAAAAGTGCAATTGTTTGAAAACAACACTGGAAGTAGATCTTTGCTTTTATGTATGAATAGAATAATATTGTTGCCGCTCAGCAACCTAGAGTTCCACCCTTCGGGCTCAATGACACGCCAAAATACTGTTACGAACATGTATTTGCTCCATAATAGTGCTCCGTGCTATAGTCTACAAATTGTGAAGTTGTCTGAAATCTTATTAAATGTGAAGTCACTTCTATTGTTTTTAATTGTTTGATGTATAATATCATAAAGGGCAGCACAGGGGCACACACAGGTAATTCTTCTTTAAAATGCTTTTTTAGAAATCAATATAAGGGGAGTAAATACCCTCGTACTGCAGTAAACATGAATTTGAAATATTAGAGAATTGGAATACATGTGCAGGAAAGCAACACAAATGCGATGGCAACTTGAGATAAATGATCAATAGAAATTATACCCAAGGATATTATTATTATTTACTTGCCACTAGTCGTACACAGTTCCTGTATACTACCAGTTGCCGTGGACAGACCTTTTAAATGTAATTTCATGTCACATTAAATTTACACCATCACATCTGTAATTGATGGTATCTTAGAATATCAGGAGGTAAATTGTAATTCTACTCAAGGATATCAAAGTTATTTTCCAGTTTGTATTTGTTTAAAAAGAAGTAATTCAGGATGTGTGGTGCAATGGCTGTTGACTCATTTATTACCTTCCTACCAGTTTCATTATTTATTACTTCCCAAGCAGTGATACATTAATTTTAGAATCTCGAATTATTTTGTCTTTAGCAATTATTTTTATATTTCCCTTCCGTACAATGTTTTGTTGAATTTCTACCGCCCTTTTTCTTAACAAATACGCTGCTTAGCTATGCAATAAAGCAGTTTCCTTTCTGATTACTTGCAAAATGAGGAATGCAGCTCTTAATAGTGAGCTTTCATATTGTAGTGCTATAGGTTTCTATAATAACCTTAGTTTCTCTGTGCAGCCTTCCTTTGGGAAAGAGCTTAAATTGTTGTTGTTGTTGTTGTTGTTTGAGTCATAAGTCCATAGACTTGTTTGGTGCAGCTCTCCATGCCACCCTATCCTGTGCTAACCTTTTCATTTCTACGTAACTATTGCATCCTACATCTGCTCTAATCTGCTTGTCATATTCATACCTTGGTCTACCCCTACCGTTCTTACCACCTACACTTCCTTCAAAAATCAACTGAACAAATTCTGGGTGTCTTAAGATGTGTCCTGTCATTCTATCTCTTCTTCTTGTCAAATTTAGCTAAATCGATCTCTCGCCAATTCGATTCAGTATCTCTTCATTCGTGATTCGATCTATCCGTCTCACCTTCAGCATTCTTCTTTAACACCCCATTTCAAATGCTTCTATTCTCTTTCTTTCTGAGCTAGTTATCGTCCATGTTTCTCATCCATACAATGCCACGCTCCACACGAATGTCTTCAAAAACATCTTTCTAATTCCGATATCAATGTTTGAAGTGAGCAAATTTCTTTTCTTAAGAAAGCTCTTCCTTGCTTGTGCTAGTCTGCATTTTATGTCATCCTTACTTCTGCCATCGTTAGTTATTTTACTACCCAAGTAACAATATTCATCTACTTCGTTTAAGACTTAATTTCCTAATCTAATATTTCCTACATCACCTGCCTTCGTTCGACTGCACTCCATTACTTTTGTTTTGGACTTATTTATTTTCATCTTGTACTCCTTACCCAAGACTTCATCCATACCATTCAGCAACTTCTCGAGATCTTCTGCAGTCTCAGATAAAATAACAATATCATCGGCAAATCTCAAGGTTTTGATTTCCTCTCCTTGGACTGTGATTCCCTTTCCAAATTTCTCTTTGATTTCCTTTACTGCCTGATCTATGTAAACACTGAAAAGGAGAGGGTACAAACTGCAGCCTTGCCTCACTCCTTTCTGGATTGCTGCTTTTTTTTTCAAGCCCTCGATTCTTATCACTGCAGACTGATTTTTATACAGATTGTAGATAATTCTTCGTTCTCGGTATCTGATCCCTGTCATCTTCAGAATCATAAATAGCTTGGTCCAATCAACATTATCGAACGCCTTTTCTAGTTCTACGAATGCCATGTACGTGGGTTTGTCCTTCTTGATTCGATCCTCTAAGATGAGACGTAAAGTCAGGATTGCTTCACGTGTTCCTACGCTTCTCCTGAAGCCAAATTGATCTCCCAACTCAGCCTCAACTTGTTTTTCCATTCTTCTGTAAATAATACGTGTTAACATTTTGCAGGCATGAGATACTAAACTAATGGTGCGGTAGTTTTCACACCTGTCAGCACCGGCTTTCTTGGGAATAGGTATAACAACATTCTGCCGAAAATCGGATGGGACTTCTCCTGTCTCATACATCTTGCACACTAAATGGAATAAACTTGCCATGCTGGTTTCTCCTACGGCAGTCAGTAATTCAGAGAGAATATCATCAATTCCAGGTGCCTTGTTCCTATTTAGGTCACTCAGAGCTCTGTCAAACTCTGACCTCAAAATTGGTTCTCCCATTTCATCAGCATCAACAGCCTCTTCATGTTCCAGAACCATATTATCTACATCTTTACCTTGATGCAACTGTTGGATATGCTCCTGCCATCTTTCTGCTTTGTCTTCTTTCCCTAGAAGTGGCTTTCCATCTGAGCTCTTAATATTCATACACCTAGATTTCCTTTCTCCAAAGGTTTCCTTGATTTTCCTGCATGCAGCATCTACCTTTCCCAGGACCATAGAGCCTTGGACATCCTTGCACTTCTCCTTCAGCCATTCTTCCTTAGCTACCTTGCACTTTCTATCCACTTGATTCTTTAATCGCCGGTATTCATTTCTGCCCTCTTCATTTCTAGCATTCTTGTATTTTCGTCGTTCATCAATCAGGTCTAGTATCTCCTGGGTTATCCACCGATTCTTAGTTGATCTTTTCTCCCTTCCTTACAGCCCTACTGACTTCATTTTTCATGACTCTCCACTCTTCCTCTATAGTGTTTCCTTCAGCCTTTTCATTTAGTCCTTGTGCAACATGTTCCTTGAAACAATCCCTCACACTCTTTTCTTTCAACTTGTCTAGATCCCATCTTTTTGCATTCTTTCCTTTCCTCAATTTCTTCAACTTCATAAGGCATTTAGTGACCAACAAGCTTAAATAAAGTTTAGATATTTCGGTCTTAAAATATTAATGTGTTTCTGAGTTGCCTTCTTCCACTGAGATAATATTTTAAAGCTGTTATATTTTTCCGCGTGATCACCTTGCTGATAGTTTCCCCATTATAGATGAAGCCAGAGACGTTCATGATCAGGCAATGAATAGTCTGTGACAACATACAAGGAATAAATGTTTATACAATAGTTATAATATTTCCTAAAGTTATGTCATGTCGACTGAACATTAAGCAAATACATCTGTACACTTGTGATTACTAATATTTACACCGCACTAACTAACACTCATTTAGGCAATCCATCAACCATGAGAGGGCACTCATTAACCCAATTATATAATAGGTAATTAGGAAACTTAAAACTGCGACAATGAGTCATCAGTGATTGATATTTACTGATTTATGTAGATGAGCATGTGCGGTTACTACTCTCCCAAATATAACAATAATGATTAGTTCTCACCTGGTCTCTATCCTGTGATGAACATGGGCCTTTTAGAGTCTTTCATTGGTGATTAGTGCTTCGTGGCGATAATATTGACTTCAGGGAAGTTCATGGGTCCGTTTGTGATATCGACCACCAAACTAGTGAGGCTTTATTCTTGATGAGTTGGAAAATGCGTTACTGCTACACAAAACATTGGGTTATTTAGTAACTGTTCACTTAACACATCACCGAACTAGCGGGCTGCACGGACATTTACTGCGCGCGATACTCGAACTCAAGGGCTCCAGCTTTGAAAAGGTAACGGTATTTGTTTGGTGTACTTACTTGCCTGACTGGAATTAGTCCGTCCACTCATAAGCAGATATTAGATAACACCTAATGGTCTTAACCTTAGATGTTAAGCCCCTTTAAATAAGAAGCATCATCATCATCATGGTCGTAGTTAGTCAAATCGTAAGTATTCCTTAGTACAAATTTTGTAACCTGGTCTAGTTCAGCGCCCACATTTACGGTTGCAAGTATTATTGAACCACCTCTTTTAGCTTCCCATATTAATTACTGGATTCTATTATCTAACTGCTCTGGACTAAGAGCAAAATGTACAGCTCACAAAGAGCTTTGTTTACAGCTCCGACTTCTCGACAGGCGACACGCACTTCTAGCAGCAGCTCTGGATACAAGAAAGAGGAAGAATCGCACCCTCGTGTTTTCGAAATCGCCCCCTCAACCGACTCGGGGAACATCCTCGGCCAACAAACATTTCTTTCTGAGGGAAGCCGTCTTTCTGTTATTGGTTTGCTGTAATTTCCTAGCTTCTACCAGAATGATGAATTAACGCATTATTGGGCTTAGCTGTATAAATCGATAGCCCAGAATGGAGAGTTAAAATTAAAAATCTATGATTTTTCAAGAGAAGAGTATAGATTCTTAGCAGTTTACATCACATCCTTTCAAAAATTGACGTGTTACATAATTTTTATGAAAATTGATGTGTACGTGTGTCTTACGTGGTTAATCTGGAAAAGGGTCAGAACTCATAATTAATTAAGAAAAACGACGAATTTCAGAACAATAAAAACTGTTGAAGTGATTGCTAAAATGTTGTGTTGTTGTAGAGGTCGGCATATGGTAATCATTGACGTGACACTTTCGTTACCAGCCACTGTAATTATATCTTGGCTGTTTTGCCTTTTTATTTTGCCCATATCCTGTACTCGTGCTAGATAGAAATCAGTTCGTTGGATTTTTGAACGTTGAAGCATGTTGTATTTTACCCTTCACAATTGGCAATTGTATTTCCCCGAACAAATTGAACAAGCTTGGGTTATTAATTTCTGTGACTGTCTCGTTTCCTTCTCACACAGTGGGCTTGGCGCGCCCTGCTATTTTTCTAACTCGCTTGAGAAACAGAGCCTTCCCTCGTTGTGGGCTACTGGTTCACTGACTGATAGACGTAATCGGCGCGTTAAAAGCACACCGTATTAGGTCCTGGGATCGTTGTCTGGTAGGGTTCAATCTGCTCATTAAACTTTTATAAATATGCTATTATTTTCTCTTGGTGAATAACGAAATTTGATCTTTGATTCCACCCAAATTTGATGTTGCTTATTAGTAAGGACATACCTATTGAATTGTCCGCGTGGCTTGCGACCCTGATACAACGATGCAAGATACCACTCCATCTTATAGTTACAAGATGAGGCTCTTGGTTTAAAGTTAAGTTGTAATACGCAGAACATATCACTGAAATCTCACAAGTTGTTCATTGAATGCTGGATATTCAGCTGCTATTACAATCGTACAATGCCTGAGTCCAATCCCACGCGTATCAATAATACATGGAAACATATAAATGCTTGTTGTGGAAATATGATGGCCTAAATTAAAGATGACATGAAAGACGAAACGAAAATATTAAAATGCAGAAAAATTGCACAGCGTATTCCTCATCCTGCTCAGCCTGTACTTACTACATGAGGCACTTGGTTAAAGCTGACTTTTATTACGCAGAACATTACAGTAAAATTACAAAATCCATGTATTAATTAACTTCTGAATATTCAGTTGCCCTTAAAAACTACAACCCATGAGTTCAGAAAATTTCTACGACAACGACCGATTATGGAATTTGCCATAAGCTATAATGCGACCGGAAGCGTCTGGTGTTATAATTAACATAATTGAGAAAGTAATGAGAAAATAACACGACACCGGAAATGACAAATTTTAGAAGTGTTGTGCATGTGGTCAATGAAGAGACAAACTCTTAAATTTCAGTTTCATAAATTTAATCGCAGTAAGAACCTTGTCTTCCTGTTAAGGGAGTAGGTTTTATCTGATAATGTCCCTACGTACGTAGTTATAAATCGTAATTCATCATCATAATGGAGACGATTACAGTGACACGGCTATGAATTAAAAGACCGTATGAGCAAGGTCAGTAAAAATGAAATATAAGAGTATTTTATCGAGATATTTCTCCTACTTACAAATCTTCTAGAGGGCACTCCGGAGATCACTACACTCGTCATAGAACACCCAAGTCACAGTTAACCTGGAACGTTCGGGCATGCTGTCAAGTGATGATAAACAGAGGACGATTTATTGAACCTTCGATATTTTGCAGTGAAGTTATGAATTTTCTCTGTCAAAGTATGTGTTGCCACACGAAGGATCTTCAAATGAGGGAACATACTGTTTTGACTCGATCCTCACCGATGCTGATTAGCCTACGCGATTCATTCTGGTGCAGCTAATCTAGAAGTCAACGTTGGATATGATATAATTTATAGGCCTTTTTAATTAGGAATTTTGTCTGATTTGCTCGCATAAGGGACATGGTATCTACCTTGTATATATTCAGCTTCACGAATTAGTTTGGGGTTGCTTTAGTTTGTTGAGTATCAATACATCACTCCGAGTCAGTAAGTGTTTTAATTCAAACACTTGAGGTAGCAACAAAACACATCACTCCATCCCGCTATAGCAGCCAAAAATGCAATGAGAAAATTAACAAACGTTTTGAAACAGGAACCGCCCGTGATTGAACTGGCGACTGCGCGGTCTGTTTCATCCTTTCAAATTGTGCGCGTTCTGGACCATGATGCAACTTTTCCGGCGAGCGTGATCGCGTCAGCCTACTGAGTCACGACCACGACGTCACGAAACGCGTTGCGCATACGTCAGATAAAACCATTTGGACGCATTTTAAAATCTCCGCTTCAAGATGAGATATCGACTAACGGACAACGGGTCCCTGTATCATACAATAACAGGTAACTCATGCCCAAATTTCATGTTAATAACTATTTTTTTTATTTAAGGAGATATCGCAACGTCAATTTATCAAATAATTTCAATGACGTGTATCCTCAGGGTCAAGACCAGGTCTATAAGAAGAGCCAATTTCACAACGAGATGTTAGTATTGGGATAGTACAACACAGTACAGCATAGTAGAGACCTGCTGCCCGAGGTTGTGCCGGCAGTAAAGTTCAACTTCGTGCGCAAGTGTCGAGTCCAAACCTCGAACTAAGTACCCGCGAGGTACAGCCGAAAACTCTAACTCCGACAGCCGTATAAATACTGCATTCTAATTCTGTCCAAATACTTACATTTTTCGCGTGACTTATACAAGTGTTAGATATCGGATGTGTTAATACCGTGTGTGATAGAACTGTTGATTAATTTATAAATGAATACGACGAGTCTACGTGTTAACTTCTACGAGTAAATTAACCAGTTAGTACTTTGTTTGTGGAAACTACATGCCTAATTCTTCATGGTTAGAAGTAAAGACATTGCCGTTAACTATTTAATGTTTCGTGGTGATGGAGGGATACTAGACTGTTCTGAACGCATCGGGAACATAGACTGAATCATACACTAATATCACGTGTGAAGTTGAATTAATAGACTTTATTTCAATTTCCTTGAACTGCATTAACCTGATAGTCAGAACTTTTGGAAGTCAGCGTACCGTTAAGGTTAAATTAGCATAGACTTTGTATAAAACTTATTGAATTGCATTAAACTGGCAAGTGGAACTTAGTAAATTCAGTGTCTCATGACAAGTCATTATCCTTATTATTGGACTTGATACAAATTACTGCACATATTAGACGTGCTCCTTGGAACGAAGAGCGCAATGTCACTCGAAGTGGTGTGTGTAAACCAACGCCCCATGCATACGCTGACCGCCCTTATTATCACGTGCACTCCCGCCGATGGAGACGTGGTAACTCCCAGGGATACGTGGTAATGCTGTTCCTGATCTATGGTGGACGTGGTAACTTCGAGGGACGTGGTGATGGTGTTCTGAAGCATGGTGGACGTGGTAACTTCGAGCGACGTGGTGATGGTGTTCTGATCTATGGTGGACGTGGTAACTTCGAGCGACGTGGTGATGGTGTTCTGATCTATGGTGGACGTGATAACTTCGAGGTATACGTGGTAATGGTACAACACTCCCTAACAATTAAGGTAAATTATAGTAAACGTCATAGGGATGTGTGCACACAAGAAAAGTCAAAATTAGAGCAAACTGACCAGAACAATCAGGCGATAATACATCAAGCATATTAGGAAGCAAGAAAGAGTAGGCCTACTGGAACACACCCAAATAAAAAAACAAGAGGAGAGGATCCAAGGAATTACTGAGGCACTCACCCAAAAAAAGACACCAAGATTTTCAAAAAAAATTAAATGAAACTATAATATGATAAACAGTATTTACATTGAAATTGAATTTGAAAAATTTATAAACTTTGGTAAGATAATAATGAATAAAAACTTGCAAAGAACAAAATAAGTAGTGTAATTAACATTTAGTAAATAAATAATTTCAGTGTAAATAAACCTAGTTCTGTAGTAAATAACACCATTCTATCACACAAAAATATCCTGGTGCACCAGCCTACTCTAAACCTCAAACAATAAATATATTAAATAGCATTACATTTCACTATCAAAAGGAAAAATGAGTTGGATAGTTACATAGAGGGCTTTTGACAGAATCCAGTGAAGGATCATCCCCGCAATACTCACATAAACGATGGTCCCACAACACATCGCCAAATTTTAAAACATAACACAAATACAGACCATAATGTCCACACAAGCCCGCACAGAATCAAAATATGAATCCGAATAATACATAATTTAAAACATAAAAGCCGTAGTAAACTTGGGCAATCAATAAAACACCCGATATTAATTAAAAATAGAACGAGCCAGTACAATTAACATGACCAAGTCAAACACACGAACACCACTCAGGATGAAACAATCCATAATTATATTCACGATGCCACACACAAGTTGCTGTTATCGCAGACGAGACTATAATGAATAATAATCAGTTACGTAACTGCCGAGCACAAATAGATAAGCAACAACAATAAGACAAGATAAGGCCCGAACTCCATGTCACTCCACTAGGGCTGTCCAAAAACACTCAATTAAAACCCCTAACGTTATAAGTACATTGTTGAAATATTATCATGTTAAAATTAATGCGGGTTTATCAAAATTATTATGGCAATAATTTCATAAAACACCCGCAGTACGGATGAAAACAAGGCATTCAAATCCTAAATATATGCCCCCAAAGAAATATTTAAATTTAAAACTCCGACGATAATAATAATAAAATTTAAAAGAAACAATTGTAATTAATGCAAGAATAGTATTAGCTCAAACACGGGCACGATAAGGCCGAAACACACGAAGGGATGCACGAATCATTGATGAGAATCACAACAAAAACAAACACGAATACGTGCACAAAACACAGCAATGTTATCGAAAATAAATATTAACATTTCAAACTAGAAACCGCAAACGCATCCAGAAAAGCACGGAAAAATTCCCGCAAATACACAGGAAAATAAAATAAATCCAAGAGCAAAACAAATTTAAATCAAAGCAAGGGAGAATTTAAAGTTACCTAAGCATGACAATGGCCTACCGTTACACACGACACTCACTTGAAGCAAGAACGCCACACCACAAAACTGAAATATCATATTAAGTCACAATAAACACACGAAGTAGAATATAATTACAACACACCAGGAAAATAATATAAACAGAAGGAAATTATTAAAGGCGTACTTACATTGATGCCATTTATGCCTAGGAAACTCACCCGTGTTTGGCTTAATACTACAAGTAAGAATATTAAAACAAAATCCTACATAATTAACACTAGAGTGAACATGTCACACTTTAAAAAGAATATTCATCCTCGTCCCAAGGCGAGGTATACCCTTCCTATTATCCAATGCCGACCGAGTCGGTCATTCATTTGGAGCTGCACAGCATCTGCACATGGCTACAGCTAGCGTGCACTCTCGAGCAGTTCCAACCATCAACAACAACATACCAAGATCACCACTCGTAGCGACACCGTCTAGCATGGGTACGCGCTCTGGCGTGCACAGTCAGAACACAAATTGCAGTTCCAATCGACGCACACAGATGGCGTGGGGGTTCGTTTTACTGTCTCGACAGCACGATCATACACACTATAGATAAAACTTTCAGAATACTTATGTGACGAAACGTTCCAATGGCCACATATAAAATGAGTAGTAGACATGTAGACTAAATATTCCGTGCGCCCTTGCACTGAAGATTGTCTGTGTGATACAGCTACGTAGGTTAATCACACAGTTCGTCCAATGCGTCGGATTCCAATTTAATATTGTTATTGTAACCGTAATAATGTCACCGCTCGATACACACGTGCCAGATCAAGTATGTAGAGTTCAATTGCACAAGGCATAAATCGCAGAAGATAAGCTGTGCCCAGAACGCACGCAATTTAAATATATATATCACGTAGACTGTTCTTCGTCCAATTATATCTTAATATATTCAGTATTATTATTGCCTCAATGGTGTTCCGGTGATGGTGTTCCTGATCCATGGTAGACATGGTACTACATTCTGTGAGGCCACAGTCAAACGGAGCCAGTTCTTCAATAAGGTGATATGCATCTGTGTCATTAAAAATAGTGTAAACTGTGTCTTACCAAGTAACTTTGAATTCAGAAAGTCACTTTAAAACTTCTTAGCAACTTTAATTCTCATTCAATATGATTTCAAACTCATACATTCCAATTTTTCAAATGACTTGCTAGTTCTTAAAGCCAGTGTAATACTAACAAGGGAACATCGGCAATGGTTAAGTGGCCGATCGCGATGAAACTTGGAAAACACATCGAGGTACACGTAAAAAGGATGTCGACATCAATTTTGGGTGCCAACATTCATTAGGGCGTTAACTACGAGGCCTAAAATTTGCGACATTATAAATTCCGCGCGATCAGCGATGAATACCTGCTGGCCACTGCTAAGCTGGCACACTGCGTACCTGGAGACACGCCTCTGCACGTCCTCCCCCTTCCCCCCTCCAACTGGTTCGCTCCCTTCTCCCCGCGCTTGCCAGCTGCTTAGCTGTTCAACGGAACCGGCTCTATACTTGGCTTCTTTTCGTACTATAATTATTGAAATCCTTTAAATAACGTTTCGTTTAACACATAATGATAATAAATAACCTACACTAATATACCCATATTTTATTAAAATATTATATTTTCATTCCTGCTAATTCCGGTGAGATGTCACCTTCGTGGGTACAACTCCATGTTAAGTACCACCGAGCGTGGTCAAACGTGGGATGGGGTACCGCGTCCTACCTACGCTTAAATTATTTTCTTCTAAAACGCGGAATTTGAAATGTCGCAACTTTTAGGCTCCGTAGTTAACTCCCTAATGAATCTTGGCACCCAAAATTGATGCCGACATCGTTTTCACGTGTACCTCAATGTATTCTCCAAGTTTCATCGCGATCAGCGACTTAACCATTGCCGATGTTCCCTTGTAAGTCGAACCGACAACTTGCTAACGAGTGGGAATTTTGGAACTCAGCTACTTCGTTAATATTTCTACGAATTATAACTTGTTTATCTCCATACTACGTTAGTTAGTTAGGTACTTGAGAAATTAACTTCAGCTCGACATTTGATTGGCATATCAAGACTGGACTTTATTTGCTCACACGACTTAATCATTTCAAAAAGGAACGCTAATTTCGTTGGTATCATTTTCAAGAATGAACTTTTCTTCAAGGTGAACTTAATTAATGTTATTAATGAACTTCAAGAATGAACATTATTCACTTAACATAACTAATTATTTCAATGCGATCTTAACTAATGTTGTCATTTATAAACTTCAAGAATGAACTTCCGTTACCCAAGTTAATTGATTATATCAAGAAGAGATTTTATTAATTTCATTGGTAAACTGTATTCTAAATATTTTTCCCTAATAATATTGACACAATATATTATCAGTTTATTGAGTACTAAGTATGGATGAGAGTCCAATTTGACAAATATTCTGGAAATGATAGGCCATTCGTCTATTTTGACTGATTTAAGTAAAGTTTATGTGGCCAGCATATGCAAACTTTTACTCCATCTCTGTACAATCTCCTAACATAAGACCGCACACGCCCTGCAAAACCCTCACATGCACAATTACACGTGGCAATGAGTGCGTTTCAGTTACTGGTACGCTATGCATTTTCCTTTCAACACTATTAAATATTTTGCCGATCTTAATGGCTCAGACTGTTAAGGTGCTGGCCTTCTGAACCCTACTTGGTAGGTTCGATCCTGGTTCAGCACGGTGGTATTTGAAAGAGTTCAAATACGTCATCCTGGTGTCAGTAGATTTTCTGGCACGAAAAAGTATTGCGGGAGTAAATTCCGGCAACTCGTCGCCTCCGAAAACCGTAAATGTAGTTGTTGTGACGTAAAGCCAATGACATTATAATTATTATAAAATTATTTTACACGAACAAGTTATAGTAGACTCCGGAGCCCGGAGTTGAGATATCAAACCTGTAAACACAACAGATCAAATACTAACAGCTGGTGGCTCTACTTAGAAATATAAAGTTTATTCCTGCAATCTTGTGCGAGGAGATTTGATTACCCGGCAGAAGGTGGACTTCATGACTTCTCTCCTGTAATATTTTGTGTTAAGTTTCAGTGCCGTGCTTAACATTCAAGCTGACACTAATTGGAAATGTAGTCAGATGTCGGAGGAAAGAACATGAGCGGTTTCGTGAGAATGGATAACATGAACACTCGTTCATTTCATCTTGGATGTTAATATAAGAACCTGCCACTGCGCGTTTCATACGGCCACTTTGCAGTTATGGTGTGACCAGTTTTTACACTGAGAAATAAGTATGCAATTAGTGCTGTCTAGAAAGCAATTCACAACGTGATGTTCTCCTTGTGTGCTATAGTGTAAATCTTTTTTTGCTATTGCTTTTACGTCTCACCGACACAGAAAAGAATAGCGTGCTGCACATAATAGGGAATGGAACGCAGGGGTCACGTCTTATCACAAGGGCAAAAGGACTCTTTCTCCTCCACCTCACTGCGCCCCCTCCTCCTAGGGATGAGGGGCTAATGGGCTAAAGGGCTAATGGGCAAAAGAGCTTACATTGTTTGTAGTATTTTTGGTGCCTCTCCTCTCTTTATCAGGGCTTGAGACCGTCTCTACAGCTTGTGACGGAGTTAACACCCTAAGGAAGGGAGAATATTGGAAAAAGTGTCTGTACAATATAGCTACTCGATCCATCATATGCTACAGAAGGATGACTTATGTGAGGGTGAGTACTGGGTATGTGGGTAAGTTGTTTATGATGTTGTACTGTCGAGAGAGATCATACAGGTAAGGTCTCCAGAGTGATGAGCTATTACTCAAGAACACCCGCATGACGTAATTCTTGCTCTATTTCAAAAATATCTGCTTTATACTCAGTGTAAGTATCATCTTGATAGGCTCATAGCCGTTGCAATCGTTTTACGAGTAGGTTAGTGTCCTTAAAATATCTTACGTCTACATGGGACAACAGAGGCTTGTTGACAACTTTGAGCCTGCATGCTGACAGTCGATGTGTAGGGGCTTGTTTTGATGTAATACGTGCTTCTGCTGTAACGTTTTCAGGTACAAACGTAAACTGTTTTGATAGCAGAAAAGCGTTGAAATCATCTTTTACTTCATCTTGCATCTCTTCTTGAGACATTTGCACAGCGACAGTACGTGTAGTAGACTTAGAAACTAAAGTAAAATCATAAACCCCTAAAGGTAAAGAAACATTGAGATCACTTTTTCTTGTTCTCCTTTTTCTTTATTATCACTATTATCATCAGCATCATCATCATCATCATAATCACCATTTTGCTTCTCTTGATCTCGAAATGTATGCTTAGTAACAAAACTTGTAGCAGTTCTAGACAAGGGAGAATTAAAAATCCCTCGCAGAAGTGTACTTTTTAAAAATAAAGCAGCATTTTCTTGAATACGGTTGAGCTCTTTATATTTTCTTCTCGATGAAGGTACATTAAATACGGCTTCGTGACGTTGAGCGTTATAAGCGTTCTTGAACTATCTTCTACAATGTTTTCATTGAAAAATTGTCCTACAACGTATCTCATGACCTCTCTTGTGATAGCCTCGGGGAAATGTTTTCCCACACTCTTTGCTAATATAGCTCGAAATGGGTTCCTCTACTAACTGATTTTTTCTTTAAAAGAAACAAGTTAAATCTACTATCGTGGGGGATGTGCCCTTTACATCCCAGAAAAAATATATCTAATCATCATTGACTTGGTCTTACCCTACCTCTCTTATCCTCTATGACAAAGTCTGTTATTCTCCTAGAAATCATCCTCATCCATTTGTTCTTCCCGTAGCGTTGGGTATTCACGATATCGCTTCTCTGTTATAAGAGGCGGCTAAAAGCGTTCCTAGGGGCGCCAAGCTTGGGAGCGTGGGTTTGTGACCACAGGGTCCTTAGCTGAGTACTGGTATTGTGTCCACTTACTTGTGCCTGGCTCGGCACTTCAATTATTTTATCCGAACTCCCTTGGTCAATTCCTGTTCTTTTCGACCCTGGCGGTACTAGGTTGTGAATCCTAGAGAGTTTTTCATTTCCATGCCCTTCATGGCCATTGATTTCATCGGAAATATATCAACATATTGCTCATATGAAACAAGCCTCGTCCGCTTCTTTCCCTCTTCCTTGACTATTCCTTCTAACCACCACGCCTACCTCGTATAAGGTATATAAGGTTATACGTTGTTAGATTGCTGTTAATTGTCAAATTCTTCACATCGTGGTAACTCCTCTCGTCTTATAGCTACTATACGCTACTTTTCTAATCTACACAGCTTTGTATTACATTATATAAGTAAGGAGTAACAAGTATCTAATAGATTTAACTTGTTTCTTTTAAACAAGAATATGTCATCAGAAGGTAAAGTCCGTCATGGAAGAACCCATTCGTAGCTATATTTGTAAAGAGTGTGGAAAAACATTTCGCCGAGGCTATCGCAAGTGGCGTAATGAGATATCTTGTAGGACAATTTTTCAATGCAAACATTGTAGAAGATAGTTCAAGAACACTCAGTCAGGAAGCCGCATGTAATGTAGCTTCATCGAGAAGAAAATATAAAGAGCTCAACTGTATTCAAGCAAATACACATTTATTTTTAAAAAGTACACTTCCGCGGGAGATTTTTAATTCTCCCTTATTTTCTAGGCCTGCTACAAGTTCTGTTACTAAGCACACGTTTAGAGATAAAGAGAAGCAAGATGATGATTATGATTGTGATGAGAAGGAGGAGGATGCTGATGATAATAGTGATAATAAAGAAAAAGGAGTAGAAGAAAAAGGTGATCACAATATTTCTTTGCCATTACAGGTTTATGATTTCACTTCAGTTTCTATGCCTACTACACGTTCTGTCGCTGTGCAAACATCTCAAGAAAAGATGGAAGATGTAGAAGAAGATTTCAAAGCCTCTTTGCTATCAAAACAGTTTAAGTTTGTACCTGGAAACGCTACTGTAGAAGCACGTATTACATCAAAACAAGCCCCTACACATCAACTGTCAGCATGCAGGCTCAAAGTTGACAAAAGGCCTCTGTTACCCCATGTAGACGTAAGACATTTAAAGGACACTAACCTATTCGTAAAACGATTGCAACTGCTAAGAGCCTATCAAGATGCTACTTACACAGAGTACATAGCAGATATTTTTGAAATAGAGCAAGAATTACGTCGTTCAGGTTTTATTGAGTAATATATCTTCAAAGTGAAGACCTTATTGTACGATCTCTCTCGACAGTACAACAGCATAAACATCTTACCTACATTCCCAGCCCTCACGCTCACCTAAGTCATCCGTTTGTAGCATACAGTGGATCAAGTAGCTATATTGGTACAGAGACTTTTGCAACATTCTCCCTTCCTTAAGGTGTTAACTCCGCCTCTAGCTGTAGTACCGGTCTCAAGCCCGGATAAAGAGAGGTGAGGCACCCAAAATACTACAAGCAATGTAAGCCCTTTCGCCCTTTAGCTCTCTTGACCATTAGACCTTTAGCCCAATAGCCAATTTGCCGTTTATCCCTAGGAGGCGAGCGCGGTGAGGAAGAGGAGAAAGAGTCCTTTAGCCCTTCTGATAAGAGGTGACCCATGGGTTCCATTCCCTATTATGTGTGTAGCACGATTTTTTTGTTCGGCATTTTGTAGTCCTACACTGAATGAACTTTATCACTTCTCACACGACAAAAAAGTTAGGATGTAACAACATGCCATGTTTATCTACATCTCATCATTCTCATCATTCGGTTTGAGCGACTATCATTCTTCGAGAGCCCTAGTGCAGCTCACCCCCAGGATTAGTCTCATACGAGCCTACGTATACGGAAGGACCCCTGCGCTAGACTGATGTTAGGAAGGGCATGCGATTAGGAGAATGAAACCCCCGCATTAGCCCAATACGTGAAAAGCGCACAACTCTCCCCAAGTTAGTGTAATAAAGCTCATGTATCACCACTATCACCTAGACTAAATTTATGAAGGGTAGCCGGTTAGAAAGATGAGCGATAGCCCAGCTCCTTAAAATTAGTCTAATATAGTCAATGTACAGCAGCTATCTTGCCTAGTAGCCCCTGCCTCAGTTCCCAAAAGTTACCGATAAAATCTAATGGGCCATAAGTTACAAGTTGTTAGCCCCTGAGGTAACTCTCTAGAGTTCGATCCATGAGAATATAGCAAAGCACCTATCTTGCATACTAGCCCTTGCGTGATTTCCTGAAAGTTAGACTGGTAAAACTAATAGGTCATAAGTTACAAGTTGTGAGCCCCTGAGCAGCCATCTAGTAAAGGTATATACGAATAGAGTATAGCAGCTATCTTGCATAGTAGGCCTTGCCTCAGTTCTGGAATGTCTGGATGATAATTCATATAGTTCATAAGTTAAAATTTGTGAGCCTCTGAGCGGGCCCCTCTAGTTAAGTCTAAACGAATAGAGCATGGCAGCCTTTACCTCAGTTCTCCCTGTGCATTTGCAAGAACAGATCAAGTTATGAAAGTTACTCCAAGACACAACATGACAGGTTAAAGCAGACCGAGTATCAGATGGTCAAGGTAGGAACCGAACCGTTGATCCCATCATTAGTCCACTTTATTCTTATGCTATCAGTTTTCGGACGGTGCTGGGACATTAGCGGGCTAACATGTTGTCCATTTTGCTCTACGACGCGCCGTTTTATAGATATTTGATATTTTGCATTTAAGCCCTCAAAAGTGATGAATAGAACCGTTGTGCCTAGCACGTTATGAACTATGCCATGGCGAGAATAGGTCAAGTTACGAAAGTTGTTCCTAGGTACAACATAACAGGCTAAAGGAGACCAAATGTCAAAGGACCTAAGTAAGAAACTAAGCGTTATGCCTAGCACATTATGAGCTATGCCATTACAAGAACAGATCAAGTTACGAAAGTTGTTTTCAGACATAACATAACAGGCAAAAGCACACCAAATATCAAAGGACCTAAGTAAAAACCGAACCGTTGATCCTATCGCTAGGTCACTTTTTCTGATGTTATCATGTTGGAGACAGATGGCGCCGGAATCTTAGTGGGCTAAAATTTTGTCCGTTTCGATCTACGACGCACCGTTTTCGTGATATTTAACATTTTGCATTTAAGCCCTAAATTTGATGAATCGGGATAGCTCTGAAGAGTTAGGCCTATAGGAACAATGCATCGCCATTAGCTCCTGGTCCTGTTTCCATAAAGATAGTTTCACATAACCAATGAATAGCAACAATCTTGCCTGCGGGTATGGCATACCAACAATCTAAGAAAAGGGACAATCAAACATCGGGAGGGCATAACACCGCAGCCCAGGTTTTCGATTGCTAGCACAACCACTAAGAGATTAGAGGACAACCCAGCGCCAACCACTTAGGGCAGGCCTCAATAATTAAAGACATAGGACTGGGAAGCGGTGGAATCTGGGCAATAACAATAGGTCAAGGACCATAACAGAGGGTGGAAAAGGGGCCAATGATAGAGTAATTCAACAACAATAACAACAAAAACACTCATCCTCACACTCATCCTCAAAATTTAATACCATTTAAAAACGAGAAGTAGTGTGGGTGGTCCAACATAAAATGTAGAATACAAATTGATTCCAATTGGAGAGCTACAAAAAGTTTATTTTAAAAAGAGGACTACCAATAAAAGCTTGTTCACAACGCCAGAAGTCTTAAGAAGGTCTAAAAGAATTAAACTCAAGTTGGAATTTAAATTGAACATCATTACAATATTATTGTCCGAAAGGGGAGGATATAATGAGTACTCGTTAAAATTCATGAATTGTGTGCACCTTCCAGGGTATGGCCTCCTCTATACCAGACCTTTACCAAATTCTTAGGAAACAATTAAAAGCCAACAGGCTCAACTACCATACATAATTACAACATGGTTTCAGACACCTTAGTGAACACGGAAGCGTTTTAAACGAAACAATCTATCCGCGTCCCCAAATCAGAACGATAATATCAAGAAGTAACGTTAAGGTAGGCCAAATTTGAATAAGGTGTACAACCCATGTCAAAGTAAATTAATGTCAACCTTGACAACCGACCATAAGCTTAAACAATAATATTAAAGGAAATAAACACTTTTCCGTGACCCAGTTCATCACACCAACGGCATAAGATCATCACTCAACAACCAGCGTCCGGACGTCACATTGCATAATCACAACACCGACTCACACCGCGACAATGCGCGCTAATCAGTACCGTTATCAAGATAACAAAAGAAGGAAGCATTCCACAACAATGCTATTCAAATGGAGGGTAGCTTGAGAAACATTAGACACCAATCAAAACGAGAGGATAATAATAATAATAATAATAATAATAATAATAATAATAATAACTACAAATGAAAATCGAATAACTAAAAGGAAAATGAGATAAAATTAAACCCAACGCACACTTCAGTATTCACTCGCGTGTAGAATTTACAAACGTTACAGCAATTATTTAAACGTTCAGACGCCTTTAGGTGGCTAACTACACACACAGACTACACAGTTTGTAAAACTATACTTTAAGTTTCTTTTCTTTCCACGGGGAAGAATTTAAAACAAAAACCTCAGCTACAGCAATTTAACTTATCACAGGTCTGTTAAAAGGGCTAATCTTTGAAACCACATGCTAACAGGTACAACAGCGGGTCTAGATACCTAGAAGTTACTCTTTCCAATTAACATTTTTAATCACCCGAATACTAGATAAGTGATTGGGCATGTTAAAATTTCAATCATTTAAACAAGTTCAACCACCAGAATGTTCACTTCTTTTAACTTTACAGTGTCGGAAGGCGAATGGTATCTTCAAGCGAAAAACAGAAGTAATATTACATGCTGAGCCGACATGTTGGGTTCGTTCCCCAGTAAGCTTGAACGAAGCGACTTATTGCTATCTCACCGAGAGTGTTAATATGTTATTCAAAGTTGGACTCACCAAAATGAAGGTAAATTCTTCACAAACCTACAATTTTGACAGCAATATTCTCATGGTATCCGGCATGCTCCCACGGAGAAGAGAAGGCGTCACATAGTACCTAACCTTTTAAAAACTTTTGACTCGCAGTTAAATTTTTACCACCCACCGCTAAAGTTAATGTAACGCCGCACAGGAGCGTTAGGGTGGTTTGAAATCGCTCACAGCCTCCTTACAGGCCAAAGCACCGGGAGCCCACACCATGGATATTTTGCCCGTAGCAAAGCTGCCGCACAACAGCAGCAGTTCCAGCGGCTGTCACTAGAGCGCCCTGGGAAAACAGTTGAAAATCAGTTGCCAAGCTAAGCAGTACCAAGTTCATAACCACGAAGTTCTACCAAGGATCCAATGGTGAAGAAATAGCCCACCGTTATTTCACAATTTACTCCAATCAGGTCTTTAAATGCATAACACTTAACTATTTAATGCCAATTGCTGTGTTGTATTACATGGCGCCGAGTTGAATGATAGTTTTTCTCTTGAATTCCACATGTACTAAATTCAGGTGTAGTAGTAATTCCACAGATTCCCAATCTATTACAGTGGCCCGAGCACTAGGAAGTCGTACGCGGCCGCCATATTGCGTAATCGCCCCTAGGCCGTCTCCTTAAGTCCTATATCTGCCCTGGGTCAGCTTTCTCCATAAGAGCCGTCAACTACCGCAGTAGCCCCTGGACCAGCTTTATCTATAAGAGCCCATGTATAGCCGCCATCTTGCGCATGTGTCGCTGGCCCATGTCCCCCGAGTTAGTCCCATAAGAGCCCACGTATAGCCGCCATATTGCGCAATCGCCCTAGACCGTCTCCTTAAGTCCTATGTCCCCCTAGACCAGATTTCTCAATAAAAGCCCATGTATAGCGGCCATCTTGCGCATGTCCCCCGAGTTAGTCCCATAAGAGCCCTGTATTGCCGCCACCTTGCGCAATCGCCCTAGACCGTCTCCTTAAGTCCTATGTCCCCCTAGACCAGATTTCTCAATAAAAGCCCAAGTATAGCGTCCATATATCAGGGCATTTTCCCCTTTCCCAGCTCTCAGTGTTAGTCCCATAAGAGCCCATGTATAGCGGCCATCTTGCGCATTTGCCTCTGTCCCAGCTTCCCTCCTTTATCACTACTCTCTCTCTGATTTAGTCACCGTAACAGAATAAAAAATGACGGACCTAAACTTTATTCTCTCAGTTAATCGTCAGAAAAAGGACACTAATACATGCAACACATAGAATCGAACCTTTTTCTGACTGATTAATGCTAGAATGTGCTGTCTACACATGAGTTAATATAACATTAACTTCATGGCATAAACGCATTACTACTCAAGTATCTCTCTCCCTCTTTGTCCATTACTGTGATGGAATCGAACACTGATCTGTCTGTTGCAAGTTAGATTAGAAAAAGAAAATCTCTAACACATGCAACAGAAAAAATCTGTATTAGAGATATAGATTCGAACTCTGGTCTCTCTGATTTAGTCACCGTGACGGAATAAAAAATCATGGATTTAAAGCCTGCTCTCTAAGTTCATCGTCAGAATAAAAAATATCTAATACATGCAACACATAGAATCGAACCCTGCTCTTACTGAATAATGGAAGAATTGGTATTCTGTCTACACATGATTCATGAGATAAACACAGTTTTCTGTAAAATAATTACATGCATGGAATCGAGCACTGAAACTCTCTGATGTGTAAGTTAACAAACGCACTTTCTTTGATGTTATACGCACACAACACTCTCTATCGTAAAACCGAACACACGCAGAATACGGAACTGAATGTGGGACAAGCAACTGCTGTGAGGTAGCATTGCACACGTATGTTTTATGACTACGCGCAAAACACACACACGAGTTATAATTCACAGTTATAGTATTTTTAATTCTTTCAGTATTTAATTTTAAATACCTGAGATACTTACATGTGAAAAGGGAGGGGGGAAATGATTAAATCCTGTATGTTAAGTATCCTGTGTGCTCTCTGTGTAAAGCCATACAAGAATAAACGACGCATACAATGCGAGATCCCGCTTGTGCATTGCTCACGTGACCGTCTGTGATAACCCAGCATTGCTCGGGTAGTACATGACCTCGTCGCAACACTAGCAAGGCAGACCCTATGTTTTATTATTATTATTATTATTATTATTATTATTATTATTATTATTATTATTATTATTATTATAGCTCATATCGTTATAAATGTTTTCTTAATTTTCATAATATGTCTGTAGTAAAAGTTGCACATGACCTACTAGCCTGGTGTGAAACCACCTGGATTAGGACTACTCAGCCTACGTATTTACAACTAAAGAACTATTTAACTGTAAGGTACCGCCCCCTGTCTGGAGAATAACAGCCGTAAGGATTTATAATCTGCAGGCCTTCAGGCTGAGCAGCAGTCGCTTGGTAGGCTAAGACCCTTAAATTTGCCTGCCTGTTACCCGGGGAGGTTAGCGATCTTTGTGACAAAAGGCTGTGCACACATACAAAATTATAATTTCTATCCTCTCTCAGTAATACAATGCACGTGCTGCCTTTACACCTGTGTAGTTTGGACACACGTATAGCCGTGTTGTTGCCTGTTGAAAAAATGCAAAACCACGGAAAACTATCTTCACCGGCTGATGACAGTGGGATTCGAACCCACTATCTCCCGCATGCTGTTGCCTGGTGCAAAAATGCGAAACCACGGAAAACTGACGACAGTGGGATTCGAACCCACTATCTCGCGGATGCAAGCTCATGGCTGTGTACCCCTAACGACACAGCCAACTCGCCCTTGTTGTTACGACATGCAAGTCGCCAACGGGGCATACCAGACAAATTAATTAAAACTCAGTCATAGACATCGAAAAGAGATGCGGTTTACACTGCTATCCCTAGAGTAAGACAGGACGACAAGCAGGTAGTCAGATGGTGTAAAATACACGATTATTATTATTATTATTCGTCTTATGACAACACTGGAACAGGAAAGGCCTAGGAGTTGGAAGATATGACTGTAGTGAAAATAGGGAAGCACGGTAATCTATCTTTAGAACTGATAGGTTTTAAAACCTAGATGCAACCTTACAGCTGCGCGCTACCCAGACCACTCACACAGTTATAGGAGGACCTAACTACATGCAAAATCACGATCTTGGGAGGGGCACAGTTCTCAACATTTTAATATTCTAAAAAGCAAAATTTCAAAACTGTATTTTCTGTTTTAGAGCTGCTAACTAGTAACTAGGGCCATGTAATGTCAACATGTGAAATATGTACATAAAAATGTTCTAAATGTCAGTGAAATAACGTGAAGCCATTACCATCACTCGATATGTGCACTGCGGAGAGGATTCGAATTTCATTAAGGCTTTTTGGCACGCAATCTAGTAATAAGAAATTGCATACCACCACCTCCCTTACCCTGCAAGGCTGTGTTGCTCAGACGGTTGAGACGCTGGGCCTCTGTCGTTAACTTGACAGGTTCGATCCCGGCCCAGTCCGGTGGTATTTCAAGATGTTCCAGCCTAGTGTCGGTAGATTTACTAGCACATAAATTAACTCCTGCAGTATTAAATTCCGCCACCTCTGCGTCCCCAGAAATCCCTCAAATTAGTTAGTGGGCTGAAAAGCTATTATTATTATTATTATTATTATTATTATTATTATTATTATTATTATTATTATTATTATTATTATTGTTACCGTGTTTTAGCGGTAGGTAGAGGTGAAAGAAGGTGCGGGCGTGAACGGGTCTCAAACTACGGAAACAAAGTTAATGTAAAATTTAACAAGGTTATATTTTCTTTTCAAAATCCAGAAAAACAAGCACGGCAGGTACAGAGTAGCAATGTAACAAAAGCACAATTACACAGTTACACGATTTGGGGCACCTAAAGTCAGATACCTAATTCTTGAGCAATGAGCCCAACCTTACAATTTACACCATTCAACAAAGGAGCCGAAGACCCCCAGTCATGCCAGAAGCACAAGCTTCCAATTACACCGAAAAAGCCTCCTTGAGGCGAAACACACAATTTTCAAGAAAGGGTTACTTGCCCTTAAAATACCAGCCTACCATAGGCCACTCCTAATTCTACCTTCAAGCTGTCCTTAAAGGACATATTTACAGGGGTAAAATACCCAACCTACTGAGGCCTATTAAATATGGAAAAGGATTAATTACATGGCCTCTAAACAAAATACCAATTTTGAGAGGAGGCGATCTTGCGCTCCTAATACACTTGTTTTTAAAACCTAATCTGGCTCTAGGCCACTAATGCAAGGGCTAATCCCATACTACTGAGGTGACTTAAGAAAATAACAATTTACATTACATTACTGAAGAATAGGTTGCGAAAAATAAGTTCACCTCAAAACAATGTGAGTGGGAGCTCGAGAGGGTCAAGCACTCTCTATCCCAATACGTAGCTTTAAAAGATAACAGATGCTAAGAGTAGTTACATTTTGGGAAAAGGTTACATGATAGAAACGCTTCGGACCCGCCCCGAGAGTTAAACTGCTGAGCTAGCAAAGAAAGAAGTTATTAAGTGGCCATTACCTTGTTGTTGACCGCCGCCGAAGAAAGAGGCGCTTCCCGCCCCCTGCTATGTACTTTACACACTGAAAGATGGAACAGAAGTGGCCCAGAGACCCAAAAATCAGCAGTTTATATACTCTCGCGGAAGGTTCTAGGCGTTAGGGGAATGAAAACACCCTCCCACGAAATCTTTATTGGGTAGGATACAGCAACATATTCAAGTTGGGGGAAGATAGATGCGATTGGTCAGAAATTAATAAAAGAAATTCGGGATTGGCTACATACCAAACAAGGGGAAAAGAGAGGGGTATACAGCCAACTTAAACAATAACAGAAAGAAATTTAACAAGAAACAAACTTTTGAACTAAACATTTCTCCAAAAAAACAGTTCTTTCACTCCGCACTAGGGTGCACTATTGTTGATCTGCAGTAGTGTCCTCTAGAAGAGAAAGTTCACACTTCTTACTTCAAGCAAAACAAAAACACATCAAAAATGACACAGTTCAAAAACTCCAAAATTTCCACGTAGTGACATCTTCTGAGAAACTTGAAAATTAATACCGTCAATAAAGTTCAGACTTCCTCCAGCAGAGGAGTTTCAACAGGCGCACATTTTAAATTAGCGGTGTGGAGGTGTACCGCCCGGTACAGACCTCCCCCCCCCCCAAAAGTTCCTCCAGGGGTAACATATGCAATTGTTTGGAGACAAGGTCCAAGTTTTGATGTTGATATTGAGATTAATTACAGAAGCATTTATAAGATTTTCTTAATTTGGTTAGATACAGTTTCAAAATTTTGTTGCACAGGTGAAGTAAAGTCTTTATGTTTGTAGAAATTGAATTCAGAAGAAAAACTTTTAATACTTGAAAGTGAAGAAATTTTTCTAAGTCCACCAAATATTGCTGTTGAATTCCCAAGAAAAGGCATTAAAGTTGAACTGGAATGTCCATATAGCTGGGTATGTACTTCAAACGTTGATGATTTTAACGGTCAGACCAGCCGCCACTGCTTGCGTTCAGAGGAGGCCGCCCGGGCCCCTCAAGTACCCTGAGATACCGCTCGCCCGCCCTATGAGGGGAGCAGAGGTGTAGAAACACGCCGCGCCCGCGGTGAACATATACAGGCTGCGGGCAAGTAGCAGGTCGTGCGCCGCACATCAGCCTTGGCCGGGAGGAGAGCTCCGGTTCGCCGTGCACTTGTCGTCCTCGCTGGGGTCGAGGGGGCCCATCCTCAAACCCAGACGCGGCACAGCGCCGCGCGGCTGCGGGGGCACTGAAACATTAAAGCTAGGCGGCAGAATTGTGTTGGACCATCATGTTTTTTGAGGGCACAGGCTTGTAGAGAGATTGAGGGGCCAGCGGCGTGCAGATATCCATGGCATTTCATCTAAGCCAGCCACTGTGTGTAGTGGAGCAGGAGACGGGAGCGTGGTAATGGCCGTGGCAAGGGCAGGATGGCAGTTTAACGGTTCGGGGCAGGTTTCACACAAATGCTTACATATAAAACAAAATATTATAGAAGGGGCAGAATGCCTACAAATTGAAAACTCAAAAAAAAAAATATAACCTTCATATTCCTTTCACGATTATATGAAGCAAGTTAACCCAGAAATTACACCGGTTTCACCTGGGACAGGTGAACCCTAAATATCCTCTCGGTGGCTGGATTGCTTACTAACAACGTAACCGGCGTAAGAAAATCGAGAATGATACAAGGCCCATGAAATCTGGGGGCAAGCTTGCCCGCGGGAACAAAGTTCTTGACCATAACTTGGTCACCTACCTTCAAAGGGGTGGGTCTCCGTCCACGATCATACTTTTCCCTAACCTTTTCATGAGAGACTTTAAGATTGGTTTTAGCCTTCTTCCAAAGATCTTTAATATTACCTGGATCTATTGTCTCAGGTAGAATGTCACTCAGAGACCAGAGGTTAGAGAGCGGCGTGTTGGGAACGAACTTGAACATCAAAGAAGCTGGAGTGAACTTGTGAGATTCATGAACCGCCGAATTCAAGGCAAAAGCTAACCAATGCAGGGACGTGTCCCACCTGGAATGATCTTCATGATGATAGGCAATAAGCGCGGACCTCAGATTACGGTTAACCCGTTCAGCCAGAGATGGTTGAGGGTAATAAGCAGAAGTAGTTACATGAGAGATGGACAAGTCAAAACAGAATTTACGAAAAAGATTTGATGTAAACGCCTTAGCATTATCAGACACAATATATTGGCACGGACCAAAAGAAGCAAAAATAGAATTTAGGCAAAAAATAGTGGACTGAGCGGTAGCCAGCTTAGTCGGAAATAACCAGGAAAATCTTGTAAAACCGTCTACGCATACAAAGATGAACTTGTTGGCATTACCCTTTGACTGGGGGAAGGGTCCTACATAATCAGTATACAGGCGTTCCATGGGGCGCGACGCTGGATGCGAATACAGAAAGCCTACCTTGGTGGACATGGTTGGTTTACTGAGCAAACAAGATTTACAAGCTTTTACAAGTTCACGGATTTCACCGTCCATACCTTTCCAGATGAACATTTCACGAATCTTTTCACGAGTCTTAAAGATACCAAGATGCCCCCCCAATGGGGTCTCATGATAGTATTTGAAGATCATAGGCACAAGAACAGCTGGAACGACGACCTTCATCATCTTATCATGCCTCGAAGGGCAACATAGAACACCATTCCTCAGAACATAAGGGACAACATGTTCCCCAGAAGAAAGGGTTTCCATTATCGGAGCCAGCGTCGGATCTTCACGTTGGTATTTCTCGATATCTCTAAAGAGCATGGGAGCATCTGTTAAGATGGCATTAACACCAGATAGTATGGACTCGGGAGGTGATGAACTGTCGACCGGTTCGTGGGTCTCGACGTCGTTGGAAAACATACGGCTGAGTCCATCAGCAACCACATTTTCGGTACCTCTGATATGCCTGACATCGAATTGGAAGGCAGAAATACGGATGGCCCAACGGGCTATACGACCAGTACGACGCGGCCTACCTAAGACCCAGCTTAAGGCTTGATTATCTGTCTCCAAGTCGAATTTGACATGTTCCAGATAGAGACGGAACTTTTCTAAGGCAAATAAGACTGCCAAACCTTCGAGCTCGTAGATAGAATACTTGGCTTCTTGGGCCGATAGAGTCCTAGATGCATAGGCTATGGGTCGCCTCCCTAGTTCAGTCTCTTGAAGAAGGACTGCCGCTACCGCCGACGACGACGCGTCGGTTTGGACGATGAATTTCTTCGAAAAATCCGGCATAGCAAGTACAGGGGCAATACAGAGAGCTAATTTAAGATCTTCAAAAGCGGCTTGTTGAGAAGGTCCCCACTCGAATTTGATGCCTTTCCTACGAAGAAGGTTCAAGGGCGCCGCTCTATTAGCGAAGTTAGGAATGAACTTCCTGAAGAAATTCACCATACCAATGAACCTGGCGATACCTTTAACGTCCTTGGGAGGTTTAAAATCACGGATGGCCTGTGTTCTAGAATGATCGACTGCAACACCATCAGGTGACACAATGTGCCCTAGGAATGAACAAAACAGGCGTTCAGCCCCGAATACACGTTCACAATAATAATAAATAAATAAATAAATAACTAATAATAAACGCAGTCCAACCCAAGCCACCACCCTCCACCACATACAAAATAAAATGAAATGAACACCTCATCAGCCTGTTCTATGTTTACAATCTGCTGCTGGTGTTGCAACTTGCTGCTTGTTATCACTCACACGTACCCACTCATCACGCGACCTTCTTGCTTCAGCAATTCCATCACCTCTATTGTTCCCTGACCTACTCCAAAATAAGCTACACCAGCAACATTACACTATTGCATACCAAACCAGCCATGACACTAACATTGCATTCAATCTTTCAGATTCCACCTCCTATAGTACAAGTCTAAATAATAACAACAATATTCCGTCATAACATTCCAATCCATCATACCACAGCTTTTACCAATCAGCGTTAACATTGCTTCATATCATTTCAATCCGCCATAACACTCCATAATAAAATTACCTCTCCATCTCCCAAAAATTTCGACCATGCATAACAAATACCAATCACGCCTATACCAACACCTCTCCAACATCATACTCCTTCCTCCTCTCCATACAAACAAACCACAATTTACAAATTTGTAATAAAATCACCTTCCTCCAGCTCCAAAAATTCAATACTCATACCAGACACCAATACAATAATACTCTCTCCCAACTTCCACGAATTCGGCCGTAAATAAACCATCTCAATACCATACCATACATCACCCAATCATACATACTAAGCCTCCAATGCTTCCGACACCATATCTCAGCAATACAACACATACCAACACCTCTCCAACATCATATTTCTTCCTCCTCTCCATACAAACAAACCAAAATTTACAAAATGACAATAAACTCACCTCTATCCAGCTCCAGAAATTAAATACTTATACCAGACATCAATACAATAATACCACCTCCCAACTCCCACGAAGTCAACCATAAATAAACCATCTCAGTACCAAACCATACATCACCTAAATACTAAACCTTCAATACTTCCCACACCACATTTCAGCAATACAGCACCAACTCCACATTATATACCACCTCTACTTATATCACCACTTCTCCCACACTACATTCCAACGATATAACACTTTTCCAACACCACATTTACCACCACTCCTCCAACTCCAAATATCACAATATATATATCACTTCACCATTACCACATCTCAGCCTTCACCAATTATTTACCATCATAACCTAATGAAATTACAATGAATAACCAATACCAGTCACGCATATACCAACACCTTTCCAGCATATTTCTTCCTCCTATACCACTTCTCCATTACCATATTTATACCACCACTCCTCCAACTCCACATATCAACAATAAATATACCACTTCACCATTGCCACATTTCAGCCTTCACAAATAATTACCATCATAACCTAATAAAATTACAATGAATAACAATTACTAACATATCATAAAACAAACAGACCATGCAATCCTGCCCTCTTACCCAACTCCACCTAACTAAGTACTCAGTCCCTATCTTCCCTAATCCATTAGAATTTTAACATACTATCCCCTTCCCTTATACAGATAACTATTCCACCCCCCTATTCCCCTGCCCACCCTCTAACTCACTCTCCTTCATTTTACTCTCGCAGGCCTTTTTTGTCGCACAAAAATACCTGTTCAATTCACCCCCTTTTTCCCATTGTTTAATAATCCATCTCAGTATTGCGTTCTCATCTCCTCTCCCCAGTATTTCCCGATGCTCGGCACTCAATAATCCATGTCTTAACCCCCTCGTTACCTCACAGTCTCTTAGCAAGTGAAACTCATCATTTACATCTCCACAAAGTACACACCTTGTCTTATCCCTGCCTTGTAACCAGCCTTTATTCCTTGGCAGACCTAAAAGCCACCACATCATCCCATATCGTTTTGACCTATCGACGTATCTAATATTCAACCCTGCTATCTCCTCTATTTTCGTCAAAACAGTCAGCGAATTTCTTAGTCTACTTTCCCCCAATAATTTCTGCCTATGGATATCTCTAATTCTCCTTTCCAGTATATTCATCCCTCTCACTTCTGTCTTTGACCAAACCTCCCCCCACAGGTGTCCTAATCCTATCCTCTCCAAATATCCCTTTATTTTTTCTAACCATCCACCCTTATACATGCTCTTAAATTGCTGTACATATGCTGCCTGTAAAACTCTCCCACCTTCCTGTCTTTTTAAATTCATCCAATATCTAACTATTCTTTTCACACCCTCTGATTCCAAATCCTCCCCACACATTAATTCCGCCCCTACATTTGCTGTACACCTCGGTAAGCCCATCACTAACTTGGCAAAACTACTAACAATCCTTCTTAGTTCCTCTCTTTTCTCATCCAGCCCCCAAACTTCTGCTCCGTATAATACCCTCCCCACGATTACCGCCCTGAACACGAGTCTCAGTGTTTTGTAACTGATCCCCGGGTACTTGAGTAGCAAATTTCTGACTGAGGCTAAGGCTGCCAATCCTCTATATTTCATTCTTTTGATCTGGTCACTCCAAGTTCCTTTATCATTAAAAATAACTCCTAGATATTCCAGCTTCCTTACCTGTTCCAATCTTTCTCCCTGAATTACCCAATTCCCTTCTATCTTTCTTCTTTTGTTCACCTGTACTACCAATATTTTAGATTTATTTCCATTAATTTTCAATCCCCATTTCCTCGCAAATAGCATCACTGACTCTAAGGCCCTATTCATCGCCCCTGAAGTTAACGTCATCAATAACACATCATCCGCAAATATCAGTCCTGGCACTTCCAAACCATTAATTACTGGTACAGCCCAATTTTCTGCCCCAAACCCCTCTAAAATATCGTTGATAAATAAAATAAACAGTATGGGCGATAACTTGCATCCTTGTTTTAAACCCACCTTGGACTCTAATGGTCCACTCATTCTCCCTTCTCCCAATTTTACACAAAACCTGACGTCCCTATATATTCCTTCCACTGCCCTCAACATCTTCTCCGAAATCCCTAACCTACCTAATTTCTCTAGTAGGGCCTCTCTATTTACCTTATCAAAAGCTTTCTCAAAATCTATTGCTGCTACATAAACCGTACTTCTATCCATATTCTTATACTTTTCTAAAATAGTCTTTACTATCATTATATTATCCACTGTTCTTTTCTTTTTCCTAAATCCCCCTTGGTAATCTGTCAAAATTTCATTTTCTTCCGCCCACCCGCTTATTCTGTTCGCTAGCACCCCAGTATATATTTTACTCAAAGAATCCAACAGAGATATACCTCTATAACTGTTCACATTGTTCCTACTACCCTTTCCCTTGTATATAGGGCATATAATTCCTGTTTCCCATTCCCTAGGGTAATTTCCTCCCTCGAATATCCTATTGAATAGTTTCACCATGCCCTCTATCATTATCTCATTTTTACTAATTTCCTTCCAAAACTTATTATTTATACCATTACACCCCCCGGCCGACTTCGCTCTGGCTCTGCTTATCACTCCCCGGATTTCCTCTCTTGTGATTTCTTTATCCAAGTCATAAATTGCCACTCCCCTATTCCTCCAAATTACTTCTTCTCCCGAACCTCTCCATCTATCACCCCCCTTTTTTCCTAGTAATTCATCGAAGTGCCTGACCCATTGCACTTCCTCAATACTCGTTCTCTCCATATTCCTTCCACCCTTCATAATTCTATTAATCTTATCCCAGACTCTCTCAAAATTGTTAGTCTTGCAGTCATTATTTATGGCTTCCATTTGTTCCTCTAACCACGTCTTTTTTGTCTCAGAGATTTTCTTTTTATACTCCTTCCTCAATCTACAGAAAAACTCCCTTTCTTGGCTCCCACCTTTCCTTCTATATTCTCCTAACGCGTCCATCACCTTTCTCCGCAATCCTTCACACTCCCTATTAAACCATTCTTCTCCCTCTTTCTTATTTCCTTTTCTAGCTTTCACCTTCTGCGCTATCATCTTTATTGGATGTAGCAACAATTCCAAGGCTTTATCAGTATCATTCTCTTCTAACGCCCCTTCCCACCCATATTTCAGAAGATGTAGCTCCTCCTTTACTACCCTATTCCAATCCCGGCCCACCTTCTCTGTCCATTTGTACTTATTATAACCCCTCCCTCGTTTATCCTTTGTCTCATTTTCCTTCATTGTACACTTCTCTTCCTCTCTTTTCAGCATAACCCTCACCGGGAAATGGTGTGACTCAATCCAATCTCCTATTTCCATACTTACAACTTCCTCAATCATCCCTTCCGAGCTCAAAACCATATCTATCACACTACCCCCTTTCTCCGTAACATATGTCAATTTCCCCGTCCTGTCGCCCTCTATCCACCCATTCAGAATATACAAGTTTCCCACAGCACACATCTCTAGGAGCTTCTCTCCATAACTATTTGTAATTTTGTCCTCACTCCTTCTGCTTTCTAACAAACACATTCCATCCTCCCTACTATAAACTGGGCTCTGTTCTCCTATTCTCGCGTTCCAATCCCCAAATAACAACATATCCTCCTCCCCTGGATACATTCCCCTTATCCTACCAATATCCGCCAATAACTCTTCAAAAAAATATTTATTTGCATATTCTGAATTACTAGGGTGGCAGTAAACAAAAGCTAGATTTATTTTCTTCCTCCATCCCTCTCTCCCTCCCAAATTCAATCTCAGCCATATGGTTTCCATCATATCGGTCTCTATATCCTCTACTCTTTCACTAATTTCTTCCCTAATTAGAACTATCATCCCTCCTGGTGCTCGTCCCTTATTCCTCTCTTTTCTTCTATATTTATATTTTATCTCAAACCCCTTCCATGCAATCTCCCTCCCTGTTTCCAACCACGTCTCCAAGAGTGCCACAACATCGAAACTTTCAATTACTTCCCTAACTTTCTTGTTTCCTAATTTGCTCCTTACTCCTTCAATATTCACACATCCTATCTTCCAATATTGTTATAACTTTCCCTCCCTCCCTTCTAGGTCTCCCCCTCTATTCTTACTTCTAGTATTTATCGACCTCTCTCCCTCTGTATCCTCCATCCCTTTACGTACTTTTCCCCATATGTCTTTTAAGCTCTTACTCCTGACTTTACTCATAATTTTTTTACCTTCTTGTCGATCTGTCTCCTCTTGACCTTTCTTGTTCACTACACCACTGCACCCTGCACTCACCCTTTCTTGCTGCTCACCCCCACTCTCCCCCTCACTATTTTGGACTTCTGAATCCACCTCCCTTTGTCCTTTCTTGCTCACTGCACCTCTACACTCTCCTCTCCCAGTTTCTTGCGGCCCACTCTCACCGTCCACTTCACTATCTTGGTCTTCTGTCTCCCGGCTGCACTGCCCATTCTCTTCCGAGATGCCCTGCTCTCCTGCCACGTCCCTCCTCCTCTTCTTTTCTTCTTTCTTCTTCCCATCTTGCCTTGTCCTCTCACCACTCTCAACCCTCTCGTTTTCGTCCATTTCCTTTAGCTTAGTCACTGAATGAACTCTGACCCATCGCCCGTTTGTCACCTCCAACCTCAGACCTCTTATTCGGGCCTTTAGCCCCTGGTTCCTCGCTCTCCATAGGTGCCTATTCAAGATCTTCGCGTTTTCACTTCCTTCTCTTCCCATGTCTCCTTTCACCCCTATTTTCCGCCCATGTAAATTCTTGCTGTTCCTTAACACAGAATCTGCCATTAAGGTTGAGAACAATTTAACCCTAATTGGCCTCCGACCTTTGATTTTACCAACTCTCTCTACATCATCAATGTCTACCTCACTAAAGTTTATCTTCATAACATCACGTATAGCTTCCACCACCTTAAATATCAGCTCAAACTTGCTCTCTCTCGCCCCTTCCTCAATTCCATATATAAATATGGCTTTTTTCAATCTCTCCTGCCTGTACCCCTCCGCTTCTTTCTTCAACTTCATCACCTCATCTTTCAGATGTTTCACTTCCCCTCTCAATAACTCGATTTCTTTCTCGTTATTGACCACTCTCCTGCTCGATTCCTCTGTCTTCGTTTCAAGCCATTTCTTCATGTTCCCTATCTCCCTTCTCTGCTCCTCCATCATGTCCTTTATTTCCTGCACCTTATCCCATTGACACTTCTCCTGCATAACTTCACTTACAACCACCCTGAGTGCGGCCAAATCCTCCGTACTATATTTTCCACTGGTATTTGGGCCTGGGTTTACTTCCACCCCCCCAATAACCAGTAACACTGCTATCACTGTCACCACCAGCACCGCTTCACTCATTTTCAATCCGTCCGTCACCAATCCACTCCTGGCCTCCTTCTTCTGCCTTGCCTGCCATTTCCCAATAGCGGCCCGGTACTGTTCAATGCCGACCATGTTTACAGCACGCACTTCGCAACGCAACCTCTCTCCTCGACCGCTCGAGCTAGACTGTGGCCCTAGGAATGACATAGAGGGCTTAGCAAAGGCAACCTTGGACAACTTGACCGTTAACCCAGCCTTACGAAGGCGATCGAGAACTTCTCGCAGATGATCTAGGTGTTCTTCAAAGGTCTCAGAAAATACGACGACATCATCCAAGTAGTGATACAAGTACTCAAATTTGATGTCGGAGAAGACCCTATCTAGCAGCCTAGTGAGTACAGCTGCTCCCGTGGGGAGCCCGAAAGGCACGCGGTTGTATTCGTATAAGTTCCAGTCCGTGGCAAACGCTGTAAGATGTTTAGACTCTTCCGCTAGGGGAATTTGATTATAGGCCTGATTCAAGTCCAAGATAGTAAAGAACTTGGCCTTACGAAACCATGAAAAACAAGAATGAAGGTCAGGAAGGGGCACAGATTGCAACACCACCTTCCGATTGAGAGCCCTATAATCAATGACAGGCCTGAAGCCTCCTTGGGGTTTCGGGACTAGAAAAATAGGTGACGAATATGCCGACTTAGAGGGCCTAATAATACCGTCCTTCAACATCTGATCGATGATTTCTTTCAGAGCCTTCATTTTAGGTGGAGATAGCCTATATGGTGGAAAACGGACAGGAATCGAATCCGTGACCTCAATTTTGTATTCAATAAGGTCAGTAACACCAAGAGTATCAGAGAACACCTCTGGAAATGACTGACATAATTTACGAATACTATCAGCCTGCTCCTCAGGTAGATGTCTAAGGTCTAACAACATCTCATCCTGGGTAGGCGAAATAGATGAACATGATACAGAATTACACTTTAACAAGGGAATTTTACAATTGGGCGCAAATTTGAATGTGCACGACTTACTCTGAAGATCGAGCACAAGACCAGTGTGAGAAATGAAGTCCGCTCCCAGTATGATGGGGCAAGACAAATGCTTAGCCACAAACAGTTTGTTTTTCCAAGTAAATTTAAAAATACGAATTTTAACCTGTAAGGAACCTAGAATTTCTAATGGAGATGAATTAGCCGAAACATATTGGATGACAGATAAACAATAGTTAGGAAGCTTACAAACAGATTTCAATTTTGAATACCATTCAGCCGAAATAATAGAACAAACACTGCCTGAATCTAAGAGAGCCGTTATAGGCTCGTTATTTAACTCAATCTTAAGAAAAGGAACAGGTGCGGGGGTATCCGCCGCAATCCTAAGACATTCTTTAGGGCATTCAAAAGATGAATTTGAAGACTGATCGTTCTCTGAATTCACGACCTTTTTGCCAGGGGCTGAGCCTCGGGAAGCAGAATTAGTCGACTCAGCCGAAGCCGCTAGTCACATTTAATTATTGGCCTTGGAAGTTGCACCTGAAGTTGAGCAGGAGGGGGTGCTATTCGAATTGGGACAATTCTTGGCAATATGTGAGAAAGCCCCACATTTAAAACAGCCTTGTGAGGAACCAGCTCCATTATTTGCCCTACTGGATTTGATCAAGGGACACTTGTTCCGAAGATGGTCAGGCGACCCGCAAGCATAACATTTACGGGGTGTAACAGGTCGGCGAGGTGGAGGCCGAGTATTACTAAACGAAGGAGGGGGTTCTTTTGCCACACGCAAAGAATCGGCGTGCCTAACTCCTTCCGCTGAGACGGCCAATGCTTCAAGTTCAGAGAAGGTTTGCGGGCACGCCGCGAAACACAAATATGACCTATTGGATGGTGAAATGCCTTCCACAATAGCTTGTACAATTTGATCCTCAGGGAAGTGAAGAGCAAACACCCTAGTATAAAACTTAATGTCCTGTATGAAATCAGCCAAGTTTTCATCCAAGCGCTGTACACGATAATAGTACTTCTGAATAAGGGAGGACCTTGCCCTAGCCGGGATGAAGTTAGCTAGCAAGTGGGCGTGGAAGTCTTCAATTGATGATTGCTCGGCAATGGCTCTAACTATTTTGTCTGAGAGAATACCTATTGCATAGGGATAGATGATTTGCAAAATCTGACAAGGGGAAAGAGAAAACACAAGGGCATGATCCTGAAATTCAACTAGAAATCTTAAAAATGAAATTACGTCACTGGTGGTATTAACGGAAAACTTAGAGATACCTCTGAGCAACATTGCCAATGGATGAGGCAAGCTGCTAAACCCTGGTGACATAGTAGGTAAAGGTTTCAATGGCAAGGAAATTAATTCCGAACGTATATTATTCGACGATGCACGGCGTTCAGACTCATCCAATGGGGCAGAGGTTGTTTGAGCAGCGATGGTTTTCCTATTTACTTCTCCCTTAGGAGGCTCTTCCTCACTACCTGCATTCACTGTAGCGGGTTGGTCAATTTTGGGAGGAACTTCCCCAGTTAACAATTGGGTGACCTTATTAGATAATTCCGAAATATTTTCAAGCACCGTACTAGCCTCCTTCCTCTGAACGTCATTCAACTTCAGAGACAACAGATCGTTTACTCTGTTTGAAAAATGATATAGCCTGGCTTGCACCCGCTTAATTTGATTAGGAGAAGGATCATTTTCATCAAAAAAACTAACTACAGAAGCCAGCCCAGTAATATTCTCGATTATCGTGGAAAGAGAGTCGTCAATTTCTTCGTCTCCCAAAGTGGGGATGGAAATGGGCAAATCAAGGGACTCTCTAAGCTTGTTAGTGTCTACTGCAACCGTGCCTCCAGATTGCACATTTCTAATAGTTAACTCATAGATCAACTCCTCTTTGCGCAAATAGTTAAGATGGAGAACATCGCGAGGGCCGGGCATGATGACAGAAAAATTTTGAAACAGAGAAAATCAAAAAATTCCAGCAACAGAGAAAATTGTTAGAGTTCGGATCCAAACAATGTTTAGCCGTCAAAAGGGGCTAAATTGAGACCCACTCAACCACGCTCTGCTACCACTTGTTACCGTGTTTTAGCGGTAGGTAGAGGTGAAAGAAGGTGCGGGCGTGAACGGGTCTCAAACTACGGAAACAAAGTTAATGTAAAATTTAACAAGGTTATATTTTCTTTTCAAAATCCAGAAAAACAAGCACGGCAGGTACAGAGTAGCAATGTAACAAAAGCACAATTACACAGTTACACGATTTGGGGCACCTAAAGTCAGATACCTAATTCTTGAGCAATGAGCCCAACCTTACAATTTACACCATTCAACAAAGGAGCCGAAGACCCCCAGTCATGCCAGAAGCACAAGCTTCCAATTACACCGAAAAAGCCTCCTTGAGGCGAAACACACAATTTTCAAGAAAGGGTTACTTGCCCTTAAAATACCAGCCTACCATAGGCCACTCCTAATTCTACCTTCAAGCTGTCCTTAAAGGACATATTTACAGGGGTAAAATACCCAACCTACTGAGGCCTATTAAATATGGAAAAGGATTAATTACATGGCCTCTAAACAAAATACCAATTTTGAGAGGAGGCGATCTTGCGCTCCTAATACACTTGTTTTTAAAACCTAATCTGGCTCTAGGCCACTAATGCAAGGGCTAATCCCATACTACTGAGGTGACTTAAGAAAATAACAATTTACATTACATTACTGAAGAATAGGTTGCGAAAAATAAGTTCACCTCAAAACAATGTGAGTGGGAGCTCGAGAGGGTCAAGCACTCTCTATCCCAATACGTAGCTTTAAAAGATAACAGATGCTAAGAGTAGTTACATTTTGGGAAAAGGTTACATGATAGAAACGCTTCGGACCCGCCCCGAGAGTTAAACTGCTGAGCTAGCAAAGAAAGAAGTTATTAAGTGGCCATTACCTTGTTGTTGACCGCCGCCGAAGAAAGAGGCGCTTCCCGCCCCCTGCTATGTACTTTACACACTGAAAGATGGAACAGAAGTGGCCCAGAGACCCAAAAATCAGCAGTTTATATACTCTCGCGGAAGGTTCTAGGCGTTAGGGGAATGAAAACACCCTCCCACGAAATCTTTATTGGGTAGGATACAGCAACATATTCAAGTTGGGGGAAGATAGATGCGATTGGTCAGAAATTAATAAAAGAAATTCGGGATTGGCTACATACCAAACAAGGGGAAAAGAGAGGGGTATACAGCCAACTTAAACAATAACAGAAAGAAATTTAACAAGAAACAAACTTTTGAACTAAACATTTCTCCAAAAAAACAGTTCTTTCACTCCGCACTAGGGTGCACTATTGTTGATCTGCAGTAGTGTCCTCTAGAAGAGAAAGTTCACACTTCTTACTTCAAGCAAAACAAAAACACATCAAAAATGACACAGTTCAAAAACTCCAAAATTTCCACGTAGTGACATCTTCTGAGAAACTTGAAAATTAATACCGTCAATAAAGTTCAGACTTCCTCCAGCAGAGGAGTTTCAACAGGCGCACATTTTAAATTAGCGGTGTGGAGGTGTACCGCCCGGTACAATTATTATTATTATTATTATTATTATTATTATTATTATTATTATTATTATTATTATTATTATTATTATTATTATTAACTCGGATTATATGATTTATATATTCGATGTAAAAATAAATATCTACAGCCTGCTTCTAGTCACTTAGCCAGGTTCGAAATAGAACGAAGCCCCATCTAACAGCACAACATCTGCACAGCCCACGACGGCCTGCAGAGTTCGTAGTCAGCACGGCGTAGGTTGTGTAGACCTCGAACCAGCCTACAGATCAAGATAAAAATCCCTAGGCCTAACCGGGAATCGAACCTAGAGGAGCAGTGGTATGGGAATCGAACCTACCTCATGCTGCGATCTAGTGGCCGTAGCCTTAAGTTACTTGCTATCCTGGCATTCGCCTAGAAGTCACGATGGCAAAGGTGTGAATCGAACCCACGTCCACTCAGTTAACCTCCTAGCGATGAGCGAACCCCGTTCCAGCCCTCGTACCACGTTTAGTAGCAGAGCCAGGAATCGAACCTGTTCCTCCAGGGGTAGCAGCTACAGAGCTTGACATATTCTTTAGTTGTTCCCTCTTAGTAGCCTCTTACGACATGCAGGCAGTACACGGCCGCTGAAACACTTCATAATTCCCATTTCTACTGTATGCATGTTACACGGGAACACAAGAAGCAGCGGGGCTGTGGGATATGCGCTGTCTCACCAGAAAATAGAAACCCTGTTTCCTGTTGTAGAAACACGCGCGCAAGATTTCACTTGATAAGACTGCCTCAATGCAGAGGTTACATTTAATGACATGTAAGTATATACTATGCTAGTATAAGGTAAGTACAAAAAAGTGTACGAAGTGAATGTACAGAATTAAAACTGTAAGAATGTGTGTATTCATATCTCCACTACGTAGTCTAATGCGTGTGCTATGTAATGTGTTTAATAGATGTGATTATTATTATTCGTTCCGTAAATAAGAGCAAATCCATCTCCTTTCCTCTGATCATTTTACCGTGGAGACGGAACAATATTGCCGGGTATTTACCATGGGCTAGTTCGCGGGGTAGATGTAAGAGGCGTCTGAAAGGGTGCCGCCTGAGGTATAGAGCCACACAACAATGGAATTGATCTGTATCCTCATGCCTGTCGTTCATTCTCCGTTTATTCCATTTATAGCTAGGTCAGAGATTTATTATTGTATCCCCTGTGTGTTGTAAGTATTGACTAAAGGGGAGATTCAATTTATATTTATTTGCAGCAATCGAGATTTTAATTATGATTTATGTTTTATTCAATAATTTTTAAGACTATGCTCGATTCGAGATAGTTCATTCGTAACAGCTCGATTACACCTTCGATTTGCGTAGTATTAAAATGTGAAACCGCAGAAAGCCATTGCGTGTGCTGGGAATAGTTCATTCGTAACTTCTATTTGCGTAGAGTGAAAATGTAAAACCACGGGTGGATGAAAAACTGTACATCCACCTCTTATTAACATTAATAGTGCACCCGTCCACCTCCCGAGTCCCAGACTAGCATTTATCTCAGGGGTGTCGGTTCATTATTTAAGTCATCAGCTATAAATATAACGGCATAAAGAACACGGGGATGAACGGAGCAATTAAAATTAAAAATGGGGAAGGCTCGATTGTAAAATAGAATTTAAGGACTCCATGATAGGACTAGGAAGTGACTGTTAACTTTAAAAAGGGCATCATCTAACTACAATAAAAAGATTATGAGAGTGGTTTCCTTTGAAATAATTTGCCAGAAGGAGCGGTTTATTACGCCATCTGACGTATGAAACTTTGATACATTTGGCAAAGATATTTAAATTTCCACACATGTTACATAAATAAATCACTTGCTATACCGCAAGTGGTATCAATATCTTGCTGTGTTGCTTCTGAAATAAAATGACATTTTGGAGGTATAATTTACGGATCGATTCCATTTGAATCGAACCGTTGTTCAAGGACATAGCTTCCTTCTATCGGGAGCCCGAGCATAACCTATGTTACGGTCGGCTTCCCGATTTAACTAAGATGATGTACTCCGGCTATATACATTTTTCCGAGACCGGTACTCGGACTGGGTAATGTTTCTCGTGAAATGCGAAAACTGGATTCCACGGACAGTTCCTATCTTACGATATCCAGCTGATGCCATACCACTGAATTAGCATTTATATTTTATTTACATGTGATTTGAAATGTGACCAAGTAGCCTCAATAGACTACTGCCTCCGATGAGATAACGAGAAGCGGTTGGAAATACCGTGCCGTTGACCTCCCCTCGCATCGCGAGCGAAATAAACAAACACGCCAGGTAATACTGTAACTCGTCCTGTACGGAAACCGTACGATAACGAGGTACCAAAATTACTCTAATATCATCACTCTTATTATTTAACATACGAATAGAGGGATGTTGTCACCAAAATACATTTAATCCACTATCGTCATAATATTCATGAAATTCTCATCCTTGAAATTATTATTATTATTATTATTATTATTATTATCATCAACGGTTCCTGGCACTGTCACGTTTGATTAATATCGTCATTATTATGCGGGATGCAAACACAAATGGTTATTACTGTTATTATTATTATATCCCTCTCGTGGTTATTATTATTATTAATGAATAGGTGACTCAAGATATTACTATTATTATTATCGGTTGCATATTATCATTTAGATTCCCGTTTAACATCTTTATCAACGCTCATTTAATTAAGGCGGTCCAATCCTTTATCTGCAATATTTATTATTATTATTACCACGATCTCATGATTGTCCTCGCTCGTCATTATAATGAATACAATATACGACCATTTATGTGGAATCTGAACTCTCATTATTCTTAGATCCGTTGTCTCTCAACGAATAGCTGTGCAGTCTATTTATTTCGTACATGCTGTCACGGGTTCGAATTCTACCCGCTGCGTAACTCAGTATTTCTCTGGGACACTGCCCGTACATTTTACACTCATATCAATATCCTAAGTGTCTCTCGTACGGAATTTATTTTCCTCTCTATCTCAATATTCCTCGATTCATTTATTTATTCCTCACAGAATTATCAACTGACTTATTTATTCATTTCTGACATCGTACGACCTTGTATTATCTGACTGCAGATTCTCTCACATTTTTCTATCTTATTTTGATCTTCGCCTTAGTTCATTCTCCACAAATAATCGTAACATCTTGAAATTAATTCGACAATCATGGTCTCGTAATATTAGTCCTACGTGTTCCGGCTAATGAATCGCAACTTTAAGACACGACATTTATACGTAAAAAAATATTGGACCGTAATTTAAACCACACGTTCATTAAAATGTACGGATTATTAGCACCGATCTACATTTCAATATCATTAATTGATCAAATTAAATTACCACGCACTTTCATTCCGAATTAAAAACGACATCCCGTCATTAAATGATTCCCGATAAACTCAACACCTGATCACTCAAATTTATTATTACGCACTGCTCACTAAATATTCCAATATCACATGAATTATTATTAGATCCAAATTATATTTAAAAAAATATCTTCACAAAAAAAGTAGTTATATTATTTATTTATTATTATTATTAATTAAAAAAATAATAGTTTCGCCTGTTACACGTTAGTCCACTCGTAATATGTATAACGCATAGCCCCTTTCACAAACTCGATTAATTCTGGCACTAATCACTCCAGATATGATTTACTTGGAAATATTATTATAATCGCTTCTCCCAAATTTAACAACTTCACTTTGAAAATATGAACATATTAATTACAACAAAACATAGCTGGTATGGCGAAGCTGGATTTTCCTTCCATGTCATTACATAGCTCGTTAAAATGACAAAACAGAAAACACATATCGGGTCTTATTTAACTATCATAATCAAAATCCAATGTAAAGAAAATTATTAATGACTACAAAGAAATATGAATGCATGCATGACTTAACGTACTATACTATATCTACAAAATGTACATCTCCAACAAACTGAATACGTAAAAGACCCGATTATTTACATTATTATGATTTACCACTGTCCGTGCTACAAATTTAGGATGGGGTCGTTAAGCGACTCATCTTGTTACAGAAGGTAACCAAGTATAATCAAGTTATTCCCATTTTTCCCATCACGATAACATTTCCCAAATATTATTTACAGTTCAGTACTCATCTTAGTTGTCGGTATTCCATTACAGCTTTGCAGACGAGAGGCTCCTCCGGCCCCTCTCTGCGTCTTACTCCTCCATCCTTGCTGGCGTAGTTTCACAAAAGATTTCCTGGCACATTACCATTTTACACTCGTATCTTAATTTCCACAAACCTTCACCATTTACAACGTTAACACTGAATACTTTAAATTTTATACAACAAATTACTATCCTAGACCCAAGAATTTAATATTTACACTATTTAATCTTCGTCCAATTACCGCACAATGGACCTGGACACGTACGACGAGGTGTCAACTTTACGCCCGTCGCGATACGCTTGTTTCGTACGGCACTCTTGACGTGTTCATGACATCGGTTCGAAATAGCAAAGTACAGGCTACTACTTCCTTAAAGTACTGTTCGTCACACAGTCTCTTATGTACGTACTTATTTGATATAATTTATACTACTCCTTTGCAGTGCAATTACTTTGCGTCACTGATATTTATAAACGACAAACACTATCCTACGTCAACTATTTCTAGTTCATGTTGCTTGAACGCGATCGCATTTTACAAACACTGGCGGATGCTCGCGCCATTAAATGACTGTATGTCCGTAGAATTCTAAGTTTGCGGCGGCCAACAGTTCAGCTCCCGATATTCAATTCACGTGTACGGCGACCGTCAATTCAGCTCCCGAGATTCACTACAAGTGGTTACTGCGAGGATCGCTTGCCCCGTATATATGGATGAAGCCCTTTTCCCGCCGATTCGTTGACGTCATACCCCTGAGGGTGGGGGTGAATTTTTAATATCGGTACTTGCACTCCGAACTGGAAGTTGAAATTTACACCAAATTAATCCACTCCGCTAGCATATCCGCTGGATTAAATATGAACTCCTGGTGATCACAGATTTAGGAGATACGAGTGGATTTTGCTCCTCACATTTCGCGCCTTTGTAAGCGTCCCTTACAACGTGGTCTTCTTTCAGCCAATGAGATTCCAGCTGTCTGGTTTCCAGGAAATCCAGCCTCCAATTTATTTAATTTGCCAATAAGTATTGATTATTTTTCCATGCGTGACCTCTAATAAATTCATTACATCCATCCGTGTATTTATAATAATTTATTACTGATTACTTTTGTACTTACAAAAATCTCTCATCCATCATTCCTTAAGATGGTATACCTGAGCCTTCCATTTAATTTTTACTATTGGCCGGCAAGCGGTCACGTGGTTTAAATCTCCACCTGCTCGAACTTAGGCTAGCGAAAGTACACGTAGCCGCTGTAATTTTCCACGAGCTCCCGGAATTTCCGTACTGCCAAAAATATCCCAAGGTATTACTCATGTGGTGAGTTTCTTTTGTATGACTCTCCCCCTTCCTCTTTCTGACCAAGACTTATTTGTAGACTCGTATTTCCTTGCTCGCCAACTAATGAGATTCCCTGCTGTGAAGTAGCTAAAAGTTGTCGTGTTGAGCTAATCCGTCAGGCTCCAGTATGTCGTCCTACCTTCGCTCCGATTTCGACATTACATAAACGAAACATTTTCAACTACACTTCTGTATTTCAATAAATGTACCATATATTATTTTATCAATCAAATCATGACTGACAATGGGCCTAAGTCACTCGGGTTCAATAGTAGCAGTGATTATTGTTTTAAGAATAGTATCGTCGGCCTGATGTTCATTCTTCTGTTCTTTATTCTTATAATATAACATTCAATTACGTTTTAATTAAGTACTTTGATGCGTGCTAACGTTCGAGCTTACAGTTTGCGTGCGCGTGTGTACATCTATCAGCTCTTAATGGTGGTAGTGATTATTGTTTTCTTCAAAGGTAAGTGTACGAATACTTGCCTCAATATAATCTACGATTAAAATGTGCTCTGTTATCGTAGTAATGTTTGTATGCTTTGTTCCTTTGTTAAAGTTCTAGACACTATCGGGATTCGAACATGGGACTTCTGTGACTAAACGCGATTCGAGATAGTTCATTCGTAACAGCTCGGCTACACCTTCTATTTGCGTAGTATTGAAATGTGAAACCGCAGAAAGCCATTGCTTGTGCTGGGGATAGTTCATTCGTAACTTCTATTTGCGTAGAGTGAAAATGTGAAACCACGGACGGAAGTAAACTATACATCCATATTCTAATATCATTAATAGTAGTAGTCATTATTGTTTTAGGAGGAAGTTCAAATGTACATTGACCCGCCAGCGCAACAAACTTACACTGCACGACGGTCAGCAACAAATGCACCGGCCGGTACCACATTTAATCCAGTTTGAAAAGTAACAAGGAAAAAATAAAGTCAGATATACCAACCACAAAGGTAAATGCAAACAAAATCAGGTAGTTACCAATCAATAGGCCCCATAAAAACCCAGAGGACATGGATAAAATTCACTTGTTTCAGCGTTGAATTACTCAAGACTATGAACGAAAGCTCAACTTTCAACCAAATAAAAAGTTTTAATTCAGGAAAGGAAAATATTCAAACATAAAAACCAAAATGGTCATCGTACCTTAAAAGAAAACATTAAACGAATTAAGTAGAAATTGAAATCAATAAATAATGTTAAATTTACGGCTTAATGACACGGGCACAGCTTACTTAACTGACCTAAATAAATGAAAGGAAAATTTAAGTTTTTAACCTTAGGGAAATCATTAATTAACAACCTTCCAGTGAAAATTTTCGTTAGTGAGCATCCGCAAGAGCGTAGAATTTTAGCCCAACAAAATTAACAACAGGAGCTCGAATAGTTCCCAAGTTAAGGAAAGTGCATAGGAACAGCAGAAAATAAATTAATACTAGCAATTGTACCCGTGCTTCGCTACGGTATTCCAGATTGTATACGGATATCGAAGTAAATTACTGTACATGAAATTGTTAATAATTTTTAAATTGCATGTAAATTGGCGTTATCATAGAAAAAGCATAGGAAGGTCCGCAGACGATGTTTCCAATGTAAAGTGCGAGTTGTGGAGTTGTAATGATAACGACAGGTGCACAATTCATTATGTTTTAGAAACGTTGAATAGAGTGAAATTTGTGTAAGATTTGCACACAGTGCATTACTTTTCATATACTTATACGACAGCTTCAAACATAGAATTTGGCTCACATATGGCTACTGGGTGGGCCAATATTCGTGTAGAATTTGATGATCCCATCTTTCCTATAAGTGAATCAAACCATCAATTGTACGTGTACAAAGTGCAAAATTTAGGTAAATCCAGAAATAGAGAAAAATTTAATGTATAAGGGATAGAGATACGACAAAAGGTCACAGGACCGAAGTTATAGATCACTCCAAATTGAACGGAGATTGTGCCATCTGTTTTGTGATACGACTTACCGTTTATCCACGAAATACATCGAAAGGAAGGACTGCACCGTCATTAAAATTGCCTCCATATTTCGATATTTTTCGGGGGTAAAAAATAAAATTTTTAAACATGTCGTAAATTTTCCGTCGGTTACATGCTAAAAGCTATAATTTTGCAAAATTTCAATTTTCTAACTTGTCTGAGAGATTGTGCTGCGATCTTGATATGGGGGAGTGGGTTAAAAATCAGGACTTTAAGGAAACTTTTAAGCCCATAAAACCTGTAGGTTCTGGATAAATATCACCGACTGTGTTCTTATGCAGGTTTGAAACTCCCAGCATGTACCCCTCAGAGAATTATGAGAATTTGAGATTTTTCTAGGGATCCTGAAGTCATCAGGTTGTCTGGTACCAAGTTTTAAATTTCTAAGATGCCTAGAATGGTCTCACTAATTTACGTCGGTTTTCATTTTTATGCCTTAATTTATATATATATATATAATACATTATTTTGCCCGCTTCCCTAGTGGTTCTAGGGGCGTGTTACTACCACAGTACGTTTTCCAGGTAGTAAGTCATACCTGAAAGTCATACTGGAACATACACACGTCCATTTTCTCGGTCATTTGTGACAACTTATTTTTTCACCCTTTCTCACACCCTATGCTAAAGGGGGCTTAAGTTAGACTTTAAACATCCAGAATGTTACTATTCATCTCAGCGACCCCGAAAAGTTTGGATTCGACACTATTTTAGATGATTTTTATATCTCAGCCCCCTCGCCCCCCCCCCTGCCCCTAAGGGTTCCTGGGCTGTCTTACCCCCACGTGGTTTCTCTTCTGATACTAAAAATCCAGAGTGTACAATTCACCTCGGCGACACCGAAAACTATGTATTCGACACCATTTTCGTTTAGTTTTATATACCACTCCCCCTCGCCCCCACCCCAAAGGGGGTTGAACTTGAACTAAAAAATCCGGAGTGTCACTATTCATCTCAGCGACCCCAAAAAGTATGGATTCGACAGTATTTTCATTAATTTGTTTATCTGAACCTCTCGCCCCCCCCCCGCCCCTAAGGGTTCCTGGTCTTTTTTACCCCCACGTTGTTTGTCTCCTGATACTAAAAATCCAGAGTATACAATTCTCTTCGGCGACCCTCGAAAACTATATATTCGACATTGTTTTCCTTCAATTTTATATAATTTCATATATCACTCCCCCCTCGCCCCCCATGCGAAAGGGAGCTGAACTTTGACATTTGAAAAATGGGGAGTGTCACTGTTCATCTCAGCGACCCCGAAAACTGTGGATTCGGCACTTTTTTCGATTATTTTTATACCTTGCCCCCCTGACCCCCACCCCTAATGGAGCTACGGATGGCTTGCCCCCACACTGCTCGTCTCCAGATAGTAAGTCATAAGTGTACCAAGTTTGGATGAAATTGCTCCAGTGGTTTAGGAGGAGATGTCATTTACACACACACATATAGTGAGAAGAAGAAGATTATGCTTGCTTTATTATTACATAGAGAAATTTTATTTTGAAAACTGCAGAGATCTAAACTTAAACTGTATATCCGAAGAAATTATTCGAATCCGAGGAATGAATATTACTTCGCTCGCGGCATGCCCAATCATGAGAATGGCTTCAATAATATTAGTCATCAGTTTCAGAGTCGTGTTCATTGCAGAAGGCAGGATTCTTATTCTTGGAAGGATAATTGGTGCCACAATCGTCCGCTCTAAGATGTTCGAGGGTACTCCAGGTGACTCCAAGTCTTTCGAAGCTCTGCCGTGTAGTCGATAGACTTGTAACTCCGTAGAACATCGGGTAATTCTTGTAAAAGTTGCTTGTTGAAAGAAATGAATGACATGATAGCAAGAATGAAGAGGATGAAACCCGGCGCCGGCACATATGCCACTCCTCTCGAATAGCTCAAGACTTAACGTCCCGGTCCGACGGACGAATTATCATCAACACCGGCATATGGCCTCACAGCATATAAGACCAAAAACAGCTTCCTACGTCCTGGACATAAAATGGCTCCTTGAATATTGTGTTCTCTACCTATCTTATGTACGTTGCCTAGCGACAGCGACTCTATGCATTTAATCTTTGTGACAGCACGTTAGATTGTCATATCCCAATACACGTTTTCCGATGGTTTTTCGTTCATAACTCACCAACGAAAGCGAAAATGAAAATTCCGGCTTCGAGGTGCATTCGGACCCCTTTCCATCTACCTATGTTCAAAATTTCAGATCTCTACGTGCTGTAGATTTCGCTGGGCATCGCGCACAGACACATAGACAGACAGACAAACACTTCCTTTTATAATATTATAGATAGATGAGAGAAGGGAAATGCTTCACAGGAGCAAAGTTTATAAAGAGTTATAAATCACACGATCAACTCGCAAAACCAACAGGGCCACACCCACTTCAGAAAGAAACAATCATCACCATATCAACGAATACACTCACTAGAAACCAACTAAACGACCAATCACGGACAAAGGCCAGAATGAAGTTCAAAAACATGAATAAAACGAATGAAAATCAACCCACCCAAAGCTTTAAAAATAACCAGAAAAATTAAATATAAGGCGAGTTTAAAGACAAAATAAATTAAATGAAATTAGTGTACAGGTTTTAAACCATTATGGAAGAATATATGAATTTGCATCATCAAGTATAGTTTTATCACGGGTGAATAGAAATGGCCAGAAATTTTAATCATTTCCATTACAAACACTAACATTCCATCAATTTGGCAGACTTCTCTTCTTTTGAATTATTATTAAATGGCCGCAGCGTGGAGGAAGTATGTTTCGAAACACGATAAGGCACTCTTTTTCTATGAAGTGGTTTCCAGAAGAATTTTTGTTAATAATCACTGGAGTTAAGCTTAATGTGGCTTGAAGCACTTACTTGTATGGATCCAGTGGTCAGGAAGAATAGATCAGATCGTAGTTTACTCACAGATATATTCATCTCCCAGGTCACAATAATAAAAGCTTAATTCAAAATGAGAAGGACAATGCGAAGTAGAAGAATCAAGAGATAAAATATGGTTTCAAACCCACGACTCGAGACCTTCATCCAGGGTCTACATTCCAGGCGGACGCTAGCATTTTGAGAGACCAGCAAACATGTCCGCACCCCGTGGCTTCCACTCACGAAGTTAATTCACTTCATGGTCGTTCTTTACTCCCAAACGAAGTAGCCACGCTCCGACTGGTCGAAGAATGTTAGGGGGGTTCAGATCGCTACCGTCAGATCTCAGCACCCTGAAGAAGGCGTAGGAAACGGCCAGTTCAGTTAACAAATAGGTGTATGAAGCTTTAGAGGAGTTCACTTTCGGTCCCCAAAGGGAAATATAGTCAACATGATAGAGCACCAAGGTCATTGTAATACGGGAGAAACCACGATATTAAAAGATTAAATGAAAAGAATTTCCACGGCGAGATATTCAGTAATAAACTGTTTTCTGGCAAAGGGCTAAATGCTTTCTTCCATATCAGCTCACTCTCCGAAGCTCAGCACATTTACAAATATAGTCACTCACTTAGTTTAGTGGTCAAGAAATAATCTAAATTTCAAATGATATCCACATTAGATAATGCCCACTGATACCGACCTCGTTTACACATAACTTCGGCAATCCGCACCAGTGTCATTTCAACGTTATATTCGTTTCTAAAATTCATAGTAGTTGCGGCTACATTTTTAAGTTACCAATCACTTTCAACTCATCATCCACGAAAGATAGATAGGTAAATTCACACTTATTTTACGGAAGTTCCTTTCATTGAATATTTATGACCGACAGTCTTAATTAAATTCATACCTTTTTTATTCGTCATGCCTCTAATTAAGAATTGTTACATACCACAATTAACCCTCAAAGAGAACATAAGGTTAAGCTCTTAAATACAGACTAAAGAATAAATTTTCTCTAGATTACCATGAAATGAATTATCTCGCTTTCTTTGACATCATATTTGGTCAAACAGGCAACAAAACGTAAAGATGAAATAGAAAATAAAATGAGCAAAAGGGGCAAAAAATTAAAAGGAAAAGTAGAGAGGCAAGCTCGGTGATAACTTACTAAATAAAATCACAGGATGCACAATAAATCTCACTTAAACTAGTAGAAGACGGGCTCAAGACTAAATCATACCATTGGCCTAAAGTAATGCCAAACAAAAAACAGGAGCACGACACCGTACCAGAAATGAGAACTTATATCAATACGGTTAAAGTAACAGTAGAACTCAAAATCACAATAACTAAGACAGAAATTAAATTAAATATCACACAAGATTACTTACAAGATTAGGAGACGGATATCAAGAATTGGTGTAAGGCAGCACAAGTTAACCTACAGTTAAATACGCAAACGCGCCCCACGTCATTAACATATAATCACCAATCATACACATTAAACACCAAATACTAACATTTCAAGCAGTGCATAAGATAAATGGACTCATACGTGCGCTCGGAATCTTTCATAATTACATATGACCTTCAGTCAAATGAAGAAACGGTACAGAATTGGACATATTGAAGCAACTCAAATTTCACACCACAAAATTACAAGTTAACTAGGCAAGGGTCGACAAGAATATGTCGCGGATCAAGAGCAAATTATACGATCCAAACAAGAAAATCAAGGTTATAATTTAAAAAATTTAAAATATTCTATGAATCAGGACTAAATATTAATGAGCCAACAAATAATTCTTTTAAACGAAATAAATACATAACGCGAAATCCCATTTATCAATTTCCAATAACTCAGTTTCAGCATCACTTATACACTCCGTACATAACCTAATTAAATAAGGTAAGATATAATTACGTCAAGGAATCAAAACACTCCAAGTAACCGGGTTCAGGAAAACGATCAAAATCCGTGGGTTACGGGAAATAATTTCTCAACACAAATTGAATACTGGTAGCTGCAGTTGGAGACCTCAAGATCTATCAGATGGTGGGTACGTATATAGTTTTTCATCACAACAGATCAATCGACAACAACAAACCAAGAATAATACTAGGATAGGCAACAATAAACTCATAATAACACCTTCAATAACACCTTGGGAAAACAGGACAGAAGATGGTTAAAAGAAAACTCAGGAAGATGAACCAATCTGAAGTAACATAACCCCCAAACTTCATGTAATTACTAAGAGTATACATTCCACAACAGCACATCCGATTAAATAAAAAGAGAAGGTGAAAGCATACACCTCCAACCAGATGAGCAACTGGAAATTATTAACAATGACCCACCCAACAAAATTTACCGTTTGACCATCTAGGCCTCGGCATTATCCGGTATAGAAATAAGTGAAGTTCCAATCACGGCTAAACAGGTACCTCCTTCTATCCCCAGGAGATCATATGAATAAAATATAAGTGGTAGGTAATGGGAGCAAGACGATAGGACGATAGAAAATGCTCATAGGACCATGTAGAAGGAAGGAACACAACCAAGATACCCCATAATTAATCTCATACTTATCCTGCAAATCACAGAATGGCAAGATGACAAGATAGAAATTGAAGCAGAAACTAAAGGATCCACTGAGGAAAAAGACAATAGGCTGGCAGGTTAATCTTAAATTAACTTTACAGTACTACAAATTAATACAGATGACGTCGGTTCAGCAGGTTATGTAGAGAATGAGAAAATGAGAATACACCAGAGCGCACAAGAACCAACAAATTATATGCGAGAAGGCAAGGTTATTCCAAAGGAGTTGTAGACACAGGAAAGGGTTTATTTCCTAATCTACCGGGACGCAGAGGTAAATTAAAGGCAATACACCACCCATACCGAAGTGCCATAACTACATCATTAACACATGACAACAACAACAAAACCATAATGACTACCAAGGAACACGTGTCAGCCCATAAAGGATTAAAGGATTGCACTATCCTCAACAGCATGCCAAGTAGCCATCGTGCCACCCTAAATATAGTCCCAAAACAAACTCACGGTACCGTAAAACATTACCAAACAAAGACCAGAACCATACCACTAGGTTTAAAAGGAGATGCAGACCTCAGTTTAAGAATCTTTTTTGCACAACGCAACACCATAATAACATGTCAATAAGGTAGGAATTCACGGAAGCCACAACTCAAATTGAACAACACAATACAAGAATAATTCACGAATTTAGAGACAAAATACAGGAAAATTACTTTTACAGTAGAGTGAAGAACTAATAACACACGAGACCGAAGAATACAACAAGGAGTAACCATGATAACAACGTTTACCAGAAAAGAATATCGAGATCAAAATTTCAAAAAATAGATAGGACAATAATTTACGCACCTGAAAATCTACAATCGAGGTATGACTAGTTATAGATCACTCACCGAACCTGCAGGTTACAGAAGTAATTTAAAGAAGGGCACCAGAGTAATCGGAAACAGAAAAGCACGTGCAACCAGAAGTCGAAGATGTAAAGCGCTATAGACGATAAGTCCATGCACAAGGCAAACAGCCAACCACCTCCAACACCGATCGACAAAGCTCAAAAATAATCAACAGACACTCCAAAGAACTTGACATAGAGAATTTATCACCGACTACTGCTTAATGACTAGCAGACCCACACAAATTATGAAAACAATTTAAAAAGTTTACACGGTCTTGCAGTGTGCACCTGACAGTATCATAACCAGAACATATACCAATTACACCACAGTATTAGAGTCTAAACACCAGATATAGAAGACATAACACTAGAAATAATCAGAAATTGGTATAAGGTACAACACCTTAAGAATTTTCACTTCCATGAATAATAATGAAACAGAGCTAAAATTTACATATGACAGCTCATAATTAAATTTATGATCAACGTTAGTAATATTGAATGATCAGGATTTAATAATTTTATGAGGAACTGTACTGGGATGCAAACCATACCAATTAAACAAAGAGTTGTTAACGGTTAAATAAATAGGCACTTACCGTGCGAACAAAAGTCGTCACACTCAGCACAAATGACTATCTAACTTTTAAGAGATAATGGTCACAGTAAGCACAGATAGTACGCTACTACACTTTTATATCCGGATCCACTTGAGATATGAATGCCGAAGATTAGGTCCAAGAAAACTTACTACGTGGTAATTAATTCGCACACTACTAAACAACAATATTCGCACTGGAAAGGACCCAAAACACCAAGACGCAAAATACTATACATAGAAACATTTAGTAAATTAAATCCATAACAAACAAAATAATTACATTAACAATCTAGTCATAATTAAATAAATTTGCTCATTGACATGTATTCCCATTACAGATCAAAACAACACACAACACGGTTTACCCAGATGCGTCATAAGAAGAAAATATAGCCAATACGTTAACTAGGTTTCAACTGGGATAGATGAACTCGCCTAATTCTCTTAGCGATGGGATCACTCACTAGCACCGATAGAGAAGACAGAAACTGTAATACAGTACGGGAACCTTGGTACCTAGGAGCAAGCTTAGCGGAAAATGTGTTAATGGCCTTATTAATGCGATAACACTTGACAAAAACTTGATCAGCAACCTTCAACCTAGTTGACATTCTACCCTTGTTATACTTATCCCTGCCATATAATACGAGAAAATTCTTCCTGGCTTCATCACAATTTTGTGGACATCATTTGGTTTAGACAGATCGGGAAGAAGATAATCAATACCAAGTATGTTGGACTTAGGCGAATACGGGGTATAACAGATATTACCGGCGTAATAATTCATACCCTCTCCGTAAATATTTTTGGACTGGCTGCATGGCTATTGAAATTCGTGTTCTCATAGTGGATCGCCGCTACGTATTCAACAAGTAATTCATGGTCGCAGATACCATAGTTTTCAATGGTTATAAACAGAAACTACCACAACTCTGATCTGTATATTTTAGATATGGTCAGAGAATTTGTGCTGTCACTTAGAGTAATTGAGTTGTTAATTGCGCTAAGTGCTACAGTGAGTGGTAACAGACGTGGTTACGATCCACGGACCTAGTAGGTATTGGTTTTGGTCCTGAGTTAGTAATGTTGTAAACGGTACCGTGGTTGGTTTTAGGCTTACATTGTGAGGTAGCATGATGGCATCACGACATGTTGTTGAGGGTAGTTGGTGTTTCCTTCCCTTTTTGGCTAACGCATGTTCGTTGAGGTCCATTAGTAGTATAATACAGGGATTCTGCCGCCTCCTCCTCCTCTGGCTCCCAGGGGCCACCTCCTCCTCCCGCGGGAGTAGTATAATTGGATGGTTCGGCGGCCACCTCCACCTCAGGCTCCCAGTGGCCACCTCCACCTCCACCTCAGCCAGAGGCCTCCCAGTGGCCACCTCCACCTCCACCTCAGCCAGTGGCCTCCCAGTGGCCTCCTCCACCTCAGCCAGAGGCCTCTTCCAGTGCTGCCAACTTAACCTAACTAGCGCGAAATTTGAATTTGTAAACAAAGCCACGTGCTTTTTGACAGACAACAACGCACCGCTAACCTCAGTACTGCCATCTTGACGGGCCTAAACCTCAGTAGTGCCAACTTAACCTCACAAGCGCGAGGTAAACAAAGCCACGTGCTTTTTGACAGCCACGTGCTTTTTGACAGATTTGTAAACAAAGCCACGTGCTTTTTGACAGACAACAACGCATCGCTAACCTCAGTACTGCCATCTTGACGGGAATAAACCTCGGTGGTACCAACTTAACCTAACTAGCTCGAGATAAACAAAGCCACGTGCTTTTTGACAGCCACGTGCTTTTTGACAGCTGTCATCCGCCATCTTTAAACTACAGAGCGCTGTGCTGCCCTCTTTCGTCACCTGTCATCGGCAGTGCTGCCATCTTGGCGGGCCTAAACCTTAGTGCTACCAACTTAACCTCACTAGCTCGAGATAAACAAATCCACGTGCTTTTTGACAGCCACGTGCTTTTTTGACAGCTGTCATCCGCCATCTTTAATCCATAGAGCACAGTGCTGCCCTCTTTAGCTACTTACCTTTGAAATGTGGTGGCGGATAATTTGAAAAAAATGCTTTTTTGACAGCAGCCATCTTTGAGCGCCGTGCTACACTCTTTAGCTAGTTACCTTTGAAATGTGGTGGCAGGTAATTCCACATGACAGCAGTCATCTTTAATCAAGAGAGCACCGTGCTGCCCTCTATGTGGTGGCGGCAAATTGAAAAATTCTACATGCTCTTGTTTGGAAACAAACTCACGCGCTTTTTTGACAGCCGTCATCCGCCATCTTTAATCAACAGAGCACAGTGCTGTACTCTTTAGCTAGATACCTTTGAAATGTGGTGGCGGCAATTTGAAAAATTCTATGTGCTCTTGTTGGGAAACAAAGCCACGTGCTTTTTTGACAGCTGTCATCCGCCATCTTTAATCAATAGAGCACTGTGCTGCTATCATGCGGGCAATTTCGTCAGCTGTCATCCGCCATCTTTAATCCAGAGAGAACAGTGCTGCACTCTATGTGGTGGCGGTAAATTCCACGTGCTTTACAAACCCATGTGCTTTTCTGACAGCTGTCATCCGCCATCTTTAATCTAGAGAGAACAGTGCTGCACTCTATGTGGTGGCGGCAAATTCCACGTGCTTTACAAACCTATGCGCTTTTCTGTCATCCACCATCTTTAATCTAGAGAGAACAGTGCTGCACTCTATGCGGTGGCGGCAAATTCTACGTGCTTTACAAACCTATGCGCTTTTCTGTCATCCACCATCTTTAATCTAGAGAGAACAGTGCTGCACTCTATGTGGTGGCGGCAAATTCTACGTGCTCTTATTTGGAAACAAATTCTACTCGCTCTTCAGCTGTCATCCACCATCTTTAATCAAGAGAGCACCGTGCTGCCCTCTTTGTAGTGGCGGATAATTTGAAAAAATTCAGCAGCCATCTTTAATCCAGAGAGAACAGTGCTGCCCTCTTTAGCTACTTACCTTTGAGGCGGTTAATTTGAAAAATTCTTTTCGACAAGCTGCCATCTTTAATCCAGAGAGAACAGTGCTGCCCTCTTTAGCTACTTACCTTTGAGGCGGTTAATTTGAAAAATTCTAGCTGCCATCTTTAATGAAAAGGGCATCGTGGTGCTATCTTGCGGGTAATATTTTACGTCACAGCTGTCATCCACCATCTTGCATTGCTAACCTTAGTGCTGCCCTCTTTAGCTACTTACATTTGACAAGCTGTCACCCGCCATATTGCATCGCAAACCTCAGTGCTGCACTCTATGTGGTGGCGGATAACTTGAAAAAATCTTTTTGACAAGCAGCCATCTTTAATCAACAGAGCACCGTGCTGACATCTTTAGCTACCGCCATCTTACATCGCTTACCTCGCTGCTGCACTCTATGTGGTGGCGGTAAATTCGAACAAGTTTAATCACGCATCGGGTAAGCTAGAGTAAGCACGTGCTGTTGTGATGACGTCATTGTGCATGTTTAAACCAGTTCGTTGACTAAAAGCTTTAGTCTTCGAGAAACAGTGATAGAGTGTAGAGTGCAAACATGACGAAAACATTAATAGTTGATGTGCAAGGCTTTAAAGTAAACGGAAACAAATTTGTGTTTAAAGAGGTGGCTGTGTTAGATTGCAGTGTGTTGTGGGCTCCAAAACTTGTTAGTTTAGTATTTAGTCCACCGTTCCCTTACTGTTTGCAAACAGATGAAGATAAAAAGCAGACTCAGTGGATTGAAAACAATTTAGGTTTGAAGTGGGAAGAAAAAGGAATACCTTATCGTTTTCTACCTTTAATGATGAATGCACATTTGTCAAGAGCAGATCTTGTTCTTTTAAAGGGTTGTGAAAAGAAAGAATGGTTGCGTGATTTTCTACCATCATCATGTGAAGTTATCGACATGCATGAATTGGGGTGCCCATCATTTAAAACTCTTCCGAAAGAGCATAGCAGAGAAACAAGTAAACAGTCTTTACAACATGTAGGTATGCTCTTTGATTGGTTGTGTCGCAGTGCATGCCGGGAAGTGAACAACATATGTAAAGTGCAGTGTCGAAATAACCTTAGTGTAAAAGAAACATTTGTAGAGTAAAGACATCATGTCATTTCTAACAGATACTAAGTGTAACACAGTTGAGAAGGCGATCGTAAAGTTTTATGCATGCAAAAAGAAACTAAACACTTTTACTGAAGAAGAGTTAAATGCATTACCAAAGGCATTTTTGGTTAATGTAGCTGCGAATGCTGTAAAGAAGATTTGGGAAAAGGTGCCTCGTGAGTGGACTCAAGATCCCGTTTTGTCAGAGCTTCAAACGTGTAGTTTACATCATGAACACGTGAGTTTAGCTAGAAGACCTTCTGTGAGACAGTGCCGTACATGTCAACTAATTAAACTGTATCACGGACCTAAAACTAACGAGTTGTCTTCGCTTATAAACACTTATCATGGCTGTGGAGAGAGTAAACAAGGAAAAGGTGAAGAAACGTGCTGGGAGAAAGATGAGGAAGCATGTTGGGCGTGGACTCATCAATAGAGTGATTGATCTTCTTTTCTTCGTGCTTCATCTCCCCTGCGGCCCTAGAACACGTTCGCCTGATACGTAGTTACATGCTGCCTGCATAGAGTGTAGCTGTTAAAATCTGCTTCGTAAAGTTATGCTGTGTGTTATTACCTAGTGCTTTAGCTGCTCAGAAGAATATAGCAGCACTTGTCGTTGTTGGTGCAATAAAACGAAAACTGAGTGTCAAAGACCGTAACATAAACAAAGGATAAAAATGTATGTATATAGTCTAAAATAAATATGAATTGTCAAAACATATTACAGGTGTTGTTTAATCCTACAGCATGTCCTAGTGACTTAGAAGAAAGGAAACGTAGAGGATTAAAAGAAAACACACATAAGATTTAAAGTACATCCTCTTTATTAATCCATGAATTAAAGCTGTTATTAAAACCAAGCCATTTAACATACAGTTTATTACCACGACGTCGAATAACACGTTCAACTAAATAGTGATCAGGATATTTTGTTTTCTGCAGTTCTTCGATGTAGAATCCTCCTTCAATAGGCTGTCCTCTGAGATCGCGAAGTAAATACGTAACTGGATTAGTAAGCTTAACACTTCTGATTTGAAAAATTTCAGTGCTCCAGTTAGGTGTGTATCCTTTTGCAAAGATAGACTTGTGTTTGCTGATGCGAACGAAATCACCTTCTTTAAAGCGATGGCGACGTGGATCAGCTGTTTTGATTACAAGATGAATAGCATCTAGACGAGGTTAATTCTTTGTAACAAGACGTGGCTTTGTTCCGATAGTGCGATGAGGTGTATCGTTGTAGGTAGATAAAAGTCTAGGTAGCAGATCAATCCAACGATATGAACCTTGCGCTGTAAATTCTCGCCACATCATTGTTTTGAGTGTACGATTAAAGCGTTCTATAACACTTGCCTTGAGATTGCTGAACGTAGAGTAGTGTTGAATGCCAAGTAACTTGAGGTAAGAAGAAAAATCCTTGTTGTAAAACTCTTTACCTTGATCAGTTTGAAGAAGCCTTGGACAGCGTTTCGATTCTTCAACAATATGTTTAAATGCTTCTTTAACTTGAGCTGCTGTTTTAGAACGCACGGGTTGTGCAAAAGCAAACTTTGAGTACACATCGATAACAGTAAGTAGATACTTATAGCCCTTATTACTAGAAGCATATGGAATCACTTCTACTAAGTCTGCTTGCCAGAGATCATCTTTTCCTCGTGTAATAACGCGTCTGCGACAGTAGGTGCGACGTGCTGGTTTATGTAACTCATGTGCGATGTTTACCTTTACAGGTGAGATCTTCTCTTGACGAGCCATTACAAAATAATACCGGCATAACGTAGTTCTCTTTCTATTTCTAGAATTTCTGATCCGTGACCAGTGTGACCAGCCTCTTGCGATGCTCTTAAAAGTTGTAATCGTTCAACGAGTAAGTTTGGGTCATTCCAGTATCTTACATCCCCATACGGCAACAAAGGCTTGTAGGTAACGTCTAGACTACGTGCAGTCGGAAACAGCTTAGAAATAAACTCACGATACTTGTAACTCTTATTCGCATTTACAGGTTCTGTTCTCTTGTAATTACGTCGTGTTGCATCAGTAGCAAAAAGTATTGCTTTATACTTTTTAAGATCATCTTGTAAAATTATATCCTTGTCAGGTATTCGTGAGAAAAGAAGTTCTAAGAGTCCTTTCGTAGGTTTATAGGTAACACCTTTTACAATGAGTTTGTTGCTATTAATCTTAACATTTGAATTTCCTATCCGGAAACAGTCATCTTCGTAGCGAATACCATAGGTAGTGTCAGTTTGTCCTGTAAAAAGTTTTTCTATATAAGGTGCAAAGAGAGATCCATAGGTATCTTGAATAAAAGTTCTAAACTGATTGCGATACTCTGGTGTAATCATAACCTCAAAGATGGTAGATTTTGCGTCGATGTAGTAGGTGTTTCTGCAATAACATCTGTAGTTAAAAACTCAACACGCTTAGATGGTGATGCATCATTAAGTTCTTCTTCTTCTTCTTCCTTATCTTCCTCTTCTTGATCTACATCCTGCTTCTTCTCTTCCGTATCTTCTTCATGCTTTTCTTCTTCATGCTTCTCTTTATGATATGATGTTTGCATAGAAGCAAAACTTGAAGTAGACTGCGGTAATGAAGTAGAATTAAAAATTTCTTTGAGTGGTGTACTTAGTTGTGTTTTTAAAAATAAATCCGTGTCTGCTTGAATACGTTTAAGCTCTTTAAATTTCCGTCGAATATTGTTTCGAGCTTGGATGATATGTTTTGTGATCTCCTTGCTAGATGTTAACATGATGGTGGTTTTAATCAAGTAGTTACTGTAATTCTGTGTTAATGCATATAAAATGATCGAAACCCATGCGATATCGTCCATGCTGTACATCACTTTCTTTATCAATAACTAAAAAGCTGTAACGGTGTAATGACCAACATTTAGCACACATACGTTTAAAGTCATCGAATGTCATATCAGTGTTAACATGATCGTTATACACATGTCGCATGTTGCGCTCATCTTGCCGAAAAAGCACAATAACATTTGCGTTGTCGCGTATCAACTGCTTGGGCACACGAGAATAGGTTTGGCACAAATAGATGCAATCAACATATTTATGTCGACCCATACTAAAGAATGCACGAATAACGTTTTGCTGTTCTGTTGCGACATCATCAAAGATCATTAGAGAATTAGGAAGCACATCGTCTGGTGATGGTACTTGCTCATGTGAATTAAATTTAAAATATCTTATTCCATCTTTAACTAGATCGTGCATTACAGTTTGTAGAATAGTATATAGCGGCTGATAGAGTGACTTTGCGAAAACGTAAATATTCTCGAAGCGTATACCATTTACAGAAGTAATAAGTGTGAGTAAAAGATTTGTTTTACCGCATCCCGACGGACCTGATATAATACATCGAACAGTAAAAGGAAACAACGTTCCATGACGTTTTCTTGTAGTTGTACTAGAACTAGGTAAGAGATGTGGTACAATGTCGGTAACAGGTAGCGTGTCTTGCTGCTTTATAATCTTCATGATAACTGAATCATAAAGTACGTAATAGTAATATATATATATATATATTAAACGAAACAAGAGGCAACGGTTAGTTTATGATTTGCTCTTGACTAGTAAAGTCGTGTCCAGCATGGTGAAACAACGATATCCAAACGACATGAAGAAGAAGAAGAAAGTAAAAACTGTTGGATGGAAAGATGTTATAAAGGCTGCGCAAAAAGCTATTCGAGGGGAATACAATCCTCGTGTAGCTATTACTAAGGCGTTACGCGCAGCAAGAGCGATAATTTCTCCAAAGTGCAGAGCAATATTTAGTAAACGTGCGCGAATTATTCCTGTACCAAAACGAGGAGGATTTCTTCCTGCGCTGTTTGCTGGCTTAGCAGCTTTAGGGTCATTGCTAGGTGGTGCTAGTGCTGTAGCGAGAACTGTCAAAGCTGTAGAAGAAGCGAAACAACAGTTGAAAGAGAGTGAACGTCATAACAAGACGATGGAGGCAATTGCGTTACGAGGCAAAGGTGTGAACATGAAGCTAGCGCCATACAAGAAAGGGCTTGGTATCTACATTTCTCCAAAAAACGTCTACTGAATGCACTGCCATATCGAGCTCTAACGCATGATGAAGTTTTTACGTTTGCTAAACAACTAGGAATTCATTATTTTCGAGGAGTGTATATGCGTGATCAACTACCAGCACGTCCACGTGAACGTGAAAGTGCCGTAATTAACTTGGACGACAGTCGTGGACCTGGAACTCATTACGTTGCTTATGTAAAACGTAAATCTAAAGTATGGTATTTTGATAGCTATGGAGATTTACCTCCTCCTTTTGAGCTCATACGTTATTTCGGAAGCAGTGCAGACATTGTTTACAATAAAAACCGTGTGCAAAACTTTAATACACGCATGTGCGGACGATTATGTCTTATGTTCTTATATCAAACCCAGACAGTAGAGAAAGTGTATTAGTGTCTACGTGATGACGAACAGTGAAAGAACGTTTGCTGTACGTGGAGAAGGACCTGAAACAACCATCTATTTTAATCCGCCAATCGAACTTGGTTATCAGCCGCATAGTCTTGGACTAGTATCGTTTGAAAGCTACAATAAAATCTATAATGTGCGTGATGGTTTAAACAAGTTCTATTACGATGAGTATGTGCTAACACTACCCTCAGGTAGTTATACAGTAGATGATATTCACGGCTATATTGAAAGTACGTTAATTGATCAGTTTGGGGAAGATAGTTTTAGTAATCATAATTACAAGTTCTCAATCACTATAAGCAACATTACGCACAAATGTGTTATTGAATCATCATTTAAGATTGACTTCAAATCACAACCTGATTCGATTGGTCCACTGCTTGGATTTTCATCGAGGGAGCTCCTACCGAACGTACGTTACGAGTCTGATCAACCTATAAAACTCTTCGATGATTATAATGTGAACATTACTTGTAATATTATTACAGACTTGAATAGTAATCTACAACCTTCGCACGTCCTGCACGACTTTATTGTTACAGAGGAACGTGGATATACTATTTGTGAGAAACCAGCAGTAGTTCTTTATCATCCTGTGTCTGTAAAACACATTAGCAACATTACTCTTAGACTTGTAAATAAACATAATCAGCTTATTCATTTAGATCAGCACGCGTACGTAGCTTACAAACTACATCTTAAACCAGTATGAAAACCATCTATAAAACACGGTGTACATTCCGAAGGCATACTACATGTGTGCAGAGACTCATCGAGTTAACAGATACCCATAAGCAGATACTCCAAGATTTAGGATATACACTACTACAACAGAATGGAAGAAATGCTAGACATTACGAATACAGTAGAAAGTCGTGAAGGTGTAGTACGAAGTGAGCTTCATTCCTATCAACCTTTTACGTTTGGATTAAATAACAATGATGAAATTCATTTTATTATTAATCAACAAGATGTTTACACCTTACCACACGAAAGCTACCTCTATATTGAAGGACGATTAGAAAAGTCTGATGGAAGTGGACCAAGCACTTCACAACTAAACAACCATGCTCTAGCCTTTCTCTTTTCTGAAGCGCGATATGAAGTAAATAATGTTGAAATAGATCGAACGAAGAATGTTGGTATTACAAGCGCAATGAAACTCTACCCTTCTTTCTGTGATGAAGAAAGTAATCTTTTGCGGATGGCTGGATGGTGTCCAAAAGCTACTAACAACTGGATGATTAATGAGGATGGAACTTTTACGGGTATGTTATCACTGAAACATATTTTTGGATTCGCAGAAGACTTTACACGTATTATAATCAACGTAAAACAAGAGCTTATTCTAATCCGTGATCGAAGTGATTACAATTCTCTTAAAGCAGTAGAAACACCTGTAGAATCGAAAATAACACTGCATCGTATACTGTGGCGGATCCCACATGTAACCTTATCTGATCGTGAAAAACTTCGATTGCTCAAGATTGTAGAAAATGATACACCATTACCTATACGTTTTAGAAGTTGGGAGCTGCATGAATATCCTGTGTTACCACCTACAAACAAGCATAGCTGGGCAGTTAAAACATCACGTTTTACTGAGAAGCCCTTGTACATTATTTTTGGATTTCAAACTAATCGTAAATTCAATCACGAAAAAGATAGCTCACTGTTTGATCACTGCAAATTAAGACACGTTAGACTATATCTCAATGGAATTACGTATCCCTACGAAAACATCGACATTAACTTTGAGAAAAATAAGTTTGGGATGCTCTATGACATGTTTTGTAGATTTCAATCATCGTATTATCAGAAAGAAGATCGTCCGCTATTTACACCTCAAGAATTTAAAAATAAAGCACCGATTGTAGTTATAGACTGCTGTTATCATGAAGAATCTATAAAAGAATCTCCAGTTGATATTCGTTTAGAATTTGAAACATCTGAAAACATTCCTGCTAACACAGCAGCCTATTGTCTTATTATTCATATGAGTGATGTTACTTACCATCCGCTAACGAATATTGTTACGAGACTATAAATAAGAATAGATCTTTATCATTTTCATTAGTGTGTGCTTCGACATCGTACGCTATGGAACAAAACTGTAAATGTGCATGCTGTTTGCATGCTCATACGCAACATCTTATTTATGTTTCACGAGCGAGTGAGGCTATTAAGATGTTCTATAAACGTAGATCGTCGATGCCGAAACATCTTATTCAATACTTACCACCAGGATTTTTATATACGTACGCTGCCTCTTACGTACATAATTTTTGGGACATCCTTCCTCTACACAGTAAGATGTCAATCGAAGTAGCTTTATGCAGAACTTGTGAGCGACATTACAAGCATCGAGGAGAAAATGGTGATGATGATTGGGATGGACCAAATTCGAGGATTGAACACTGTACACAGTGTATGAATGAACTTTCTCTAGTACTTAATGATGATGATGATGATGATTCCGAAAAGGAATAACAGCAAGGTAAGAAGTACATGATCTTCTCTGTAAAGCATAACATACTTAGTATAATATATTTCTAAATGCTTTGTTTAATTTGAATGTTGCAGGAGGCATTTCGGAAGCATACGTTCTTAAGAAGCACACCAACCTTGTCAGCAGCAAAAAAACGAACACTGTTGTAGTACATTTGTAAATAAATATTTGATCGCATTCAAAAATGTTGTACTAATTGCATTGCTTTACTCCGACTTACTCTTAAGAAAAACGATCAGGTTTAAACATGCACAATGACGTCATCACAACAGCACGTGCTTACTCTAGCTTTCCCGATGCATGTTTAAACTCGTTCGAATTTACCGCTACCACATTCCTTTACATCGACTTACTCTTAAGAAAACGGACAAGTCTAAACATGTATGATGATGTCATCACAACAGCACGTGCTTACTCTAGCTTACCCGATGCGTGATTAAACTTGTTCGAATTTACCGCCACCACATAGAGTGCAGCAGCGAGGTAAGCGATGTAAGATGGCGGTAGCTAAAGATGTCAGCACGGTGCTCTGTTGATTAAAGATGGCTGCTTGTCAAAAAGATTTTTTCAAGTTATCCGCCACCACATAGAGTGCAGCACTGAGGTTTGCGATGCAATATGGCGGGTGACAGCTTGTCAAATGTAAGTAGCTAAAGAGGGCAGCACTAAGGTTAGCAATGCAAGATGGTGGATGACAGCTGTGACGTAAAATATTACCCGCAAGATAGCACCACGATGCCCTTTTCATTAAAGATGGCAGCTAGAATTTTTCAAATTAACCGCCTCAAAGGTAAGTAGCTAAAGAGGGCAGCACTGTTCTCTCTGGATTAAAGATGGCAGCTTGTCGAAAAGAATTTTTCAAATTAACCGCCTCAAAGGTAAGAAGCTAAAGAGGGCAGCACTGTTCTCTCTGGATTAAAGATGGCTGCTGAATTTTTTTCAAATTATCCGCCACTACAAAGAGGGCAGCACGGTGCTCTCTTGATTAAAGATGGTGGATGACAGCCGAAGAGCGAGTAGAATTTGTTTCCAAATAAGAGCACGTAGAATTTGCCGCCACCACATAGAGTGCAGCACTGTTCTCTCTAGATTAAAGATGGTGGATGACAGAAAAGCGCATAGGTTTGTAAAGCACGTAGAATTTGCCGCCACCGCATAGAGTGCAGCACTGTTCTCTCTAGATTAAAGATGGTGGATGACAGAAAAGCGCATAGGTTTGTAAAGCACGTGGAATTTGCCGCCACCACATAGAGTGCAGCACTGTTCTCTCTAGATTAAAGATGGCGGATGACAGCTGTCAGAAAAGCACATGGGTTTGTAAAGCACGTGGAATTTACCGCCACCACATAGAGTGCAGCACTGTTCTCTCTGGATTAAAGATGGCGGATGACAGCTGACGAAATTGCCCGCATGATAGCAGCACAGTGCTCTATTGATTAAAGATGGCGGATGACAGCTGTCAAAAAAGCACGTGGCTTTGTTTCCCAACAAGAGCACATAGAATTTTTCAAATTGCCGCCACCACATTTCAAAGGTATCTAGCTAAAGAGTACAGCACTGTGCTCTGTTGATTAAAGATGGCGGATGACGGCTGTCAAAAAAGCGCGTGAGTTTGTTTCCAAACAAGAGCATGTAGAATTTTTCAATTTGCCGCCACCACATAGAGGGCAGCACGGTGCTCTCTTGATTAAAGATGACTGCTGTCATGTGGAATTACCTGCCACCACATTTCAAAGGTAACTAGCTAAAGAGTGTAGCACGGCGCTCAAAGATGGCTGCTGTCAAAAAAGCATTTTTTTCAAATTATCCGCCACCACATTTCAAAGGTAAGTAGCTAAAGAGGGCAGCACTGTGCTCTATGGATTAAAGATGGCGGATGACAGCTGTCATAAAAGCACGTGGCTGTCAAAAAGCACGTGGATTTGTTTATCTCGAGCTAGTGAGGTTAAGTTGGTAGCACTAAGGTTTAGGCCCGCCAAGATGGCAGCACTGCCGATGACAGGTGACGAAAGAGGGCAGCACAGCGCTCTGTAGTTTAAAGATGGCGGATGACAGCTGTCAAAAAGCACGTGGCTGTCAAAAAGCACGTGGCTTTGTTTATCTCGAGCTAGTTAGGTTAAGTTGGTACCACCGAGGTTTATTCCCGTCAAGATGGCAGTACTGAGGTTAGCGATGCGTTGTTGTCTGTCAAAAAGCACGTGGCTTTGTTTACAAATCTGTCAAAAAGCACGTGGCTGTCAAAAAGCACGTGGCTTTGTTTACCTCGCGCTTGTGAGGTTAAGTTGGCACTACTGAGGTTTAGGCCCGTCAAGATGGCAGTACTGAGGTTAGCGGTGCGTTGTTGTCTGTCAAAAAGCACGTGGCTTTGTTTACAAATTCAAATTTCGCGCTAGTTAGGTTAAGTTGGCAGCACTGGAAGAGGCCTCTGGCTGAGGTGGAGGAGGCCACTGGGAGGCCACTGGCTGAGGTGGAGGTGGAGGTGGCCACTGGGAGGCCTCTGGCTGAGGTGGAGGTGGAGGTGGCCACTGGGAGCCTGAGGTGGAGGTGGCCGCCGAACCATCCAATTATACTACTCGCGGGAAATTTGAATTTTGGCGGGAAATTTGAATTTTGGCGCGAGATTTGAATTTGTAAACAAAGCCACGTGCTTTTTGACAGCTGTCATCGACAACAACGCATCGCTAACCTCACTGCTGCCATCTTGACGGGCCTAAACCTCGGTGGTACAACTTAACCTAACTAGCGCGAGATTTGAATTTGTAAACAAAGCCACGTGTTTTTGACAGCCACGTGCTTTTTGACAGACAACAACGCATCGCTAACCTCACTGCTGCCATCTTGACTGGCCTAAACCTCAGTAGTACCAACTTAACCTAACTAGCGCGAGATTTGAATAGGTAAACAAATCCACGTGTTTTTTGACAGCCACGTGCTTTTTGACAGACAACAACGTATCGCAAACCTCAGTGCAGCCATCTTGACGGACCTGAACCTTAGTGGTACCAACTTAACCTCACTAGCGCGAGATTTGAATCGGTAAAGAAATCCACGTGCTTTTTGACAGCTGTCATCCGCCATCTTTAAACTACAGAGCACCGTGCTGCCCTCTTTATCGCAGTAGCTGTAAATTCGTCACCTGTCATCGGCAGTGCTGCCATCTTGGCGGGTCTAAACCTTAGTGCTACCAACTTAACCTCACTAGCGCGAGATTTGAATCGGTAAACAAATCCACGTGCTTTTCTGACAGCTGTCATCCGCCATCTTCAATCTATAGAGCACAGTGCTGCCCTCTTTAGCTACTTACCTTTGAAATGTGGTGGCGGATCATTGAAAAATGCTTTTTGACAGCAGCCATCTTTGAGCATCGTGCTGCCCTCTTTGTGGTGGCGGGAAATTCCACGTGCTCTTGTTTGGAAACAAACTCACGTGCTTTTTTCTGACAGCTGTCATCCGCCATCTTGCATCACAAACCTCAGTGCTGCACTCTTAACTAGATACCTTTGAAATGTGGTGGCGGCATGTGGATTTAACACCGTCAAGATGCCAGCACTGAAGTTTGCGATCGTCTGTTGTTTGAAGATGGCAGCTTGTCAAAAAATCACGTGGATTTTTTTCAGATTGCCCACTGCTAAGTAGATATAAGGTTTAGTGCCGTAGAGATAGCAGCACGATGCTGACTTGTTTAAAGATAGCCGCGGAAAGCTGTCAAGAATGCACGTGGTATTTTTCAAATTGCTCGCCACCACATTTCATAGGTATGAGGTTTAGTGCCGTAAAGGTAGCAGCACGATGCTCTGTTGAATAAAGATGGGAGCTGTCAAGAAATCACGTGGAATTTTTTCAAATTGACTGCCACCACATTTCAAAGGTATGAGGTTTACTGTCGTAAATATAGCAGCATGATGCTCTGTTGATTACGGATGGGAGCTGTCAAAAAGCATGCGGAATTTTACAAATTGCCCGCTACCACGTAATTAAGGTAGTAGCTAAAGATAGCAGCACGATCATCTGTTGTTTAATGATGGCCGCACACAGCTGTCAAATAGCACGTGGCTTTGTATACAAACAAGAGCATGAGCCCGCCACTACATTTGAAAGTTATTAGCTAAAGATGGCAGCACGATGTTCTGTTGATTAAAGATGGCCGCTGTCAAAAACACACGTAGAATTTTTCAAATTGCCAGCCACCACATTTCAAATGTAGTGCCGTAAAAATATCAGCACGATGTTCTGTTTATTAAAGATGGGAGCTGTCAAGAAAGCACGTAGATATTTTCAAAATGCCCGCCACCAAATTTCAAAGGTAGTAGCTAAAGATGGCAGCACGATGCTCTGTTGATTAAAGATGGCCGCTGACCGCTGTCGAGAAGCATGTGGCTTTGAAGAGCACGTGGAATTTCAAATTGCCTTCCACCGCATGCATAAGGATCTTCATAACAGCAGCCGCCATCTTGTGCAGTAGCCTCTAAGCTCTCTTTCTTCATAACAGCTCATGTATAGCCGCCATCTTGTGCAAGCATCCCTACGGAGTCTCATAAGAAGCTGTGTATAGTCGCCATCTTGTGTGAGCACCCCTAGGCCTTCTCATAAGAGTCTATGTATAGTCAATATCTTGTTCAAGTTTCCCTAGGGGCCCCAAATAGCCCATATATAGCAGCCATCTTGTGGCCGCCATCTTGCGCAAGCATCCCTAGGGAGTATCATAAGAGCCTATGACCAGCCATCTTGCGCAAGCACACCTAGGCCGTCTCATAATAAGCTATATATAGTCGCCATCTTGTGGAATTAGATAGCCGCCATCGTGCGCAAGCATCCCTAAGGTGTCTCATAAGAGTCTATGTATAGCCGCCATCTTGCGCAAGCACCCCTTGGCTGTCTCATAAGAAGCTATCTCTAACCGCCATCTTGTGGAATTAGCTAGTCGCCATCTTGCGCAAGCATCCCTAAGGTGTCTCATAAGAGTCTCTGTATAGCCGCTATCATGCGCAAACACCACTAGACCGTCTCATAAGAAGCTATGTATAGCCGCCATCTTGCGCAAGCGCCCTTAAGCCGTCTTATAAGAGCAGCAGCCATCTTGCGCAAGCATCCCTAGGGCATCTCATAAGAGCCTATTTATAGCAGCCATCTTGTGCAAACACCCCTAAGCCGTCTCATAAGAAGCTATGTATAGTCGCCATCCTGTGGCCGCTATCTTGCGCAAGTGCCCTTAAGGCGTTTCAAATGAGCCATGTATAGCCGCCATCTTGTGCAGTTGACGTCGGGAAGGCATCCGGCCGTAAAACTGAGGTTTGGCTCCTCCATGAGGTTAGGCTCGCTCTATTACGCGTCAAAAATTAGATTAACCCCATCCAAGATAGCGGATGTGAGGTTAAGCTCGCTCCCTTAGGCGCCAGGAAGGGCATCCGGCAGTAAAACTGAGGTGAGGCGCCTCCATGAGGATTGGCTTGCTCTCTTACGCGTCAAAAGTTAGGTTAAGCCCATCCAAGATAGCGGATGTGCGGTTAGGTTCACTCTCTTAGGCGTCAGGAAGGGCATCCTGCCGTACAACTGAGGTTAGGCCCCTCCATGAGGTTAGGCTTGCTCTCTTATGCGTCAACATTTAGGTTAAGCCCATCCAAGATAGCGGATGTGAGGTTAGGTTCACTTAGGCGTCAGGAAGGGCATTCGGCCGTAAAGCTGAGGTTAGGCTCTTGCTTGAGGTTAGGCTTGCTCTCTTACGCATCGAAAGTTAGGTTCAGCCCAGCCAAGGTAGCGGATGTGAGGTTAGGTTCACTCTCTTAGACGTGAGGAAGGGCACCCGTCCGTAAAACTGAGGTTAGGCCCTTCCACTTTTTGCTAGGGGTTTACGTTGCACCGACACAGATAGGTCTTATGAAGACGATGGGAGAGGAAAGTCCTAGGAGTTGGAAGGAAGCGGCCGTGGCCTTAATTAATGTACAGCCCCAGCATTTGCCTGGTGTGAAAATGGGAAACCACGGAAAATCATCTTCAGAGCTGCCGGTATTGGGATTCGAACCTACTATCTCCCGGATGCAAGCTCACAGCCGCGCTCCTCTACGCGCACGGCCAACTCGCCCGGTAGGCCCTTCCATGAGGTTAGGCTTGCTCTCTTACGCGTTAAAAGTTAGGTTAAGCCCATCCAAGTTGGCCGATGTGAGGTTAGGCTCGCTCTCTTAGCCAGCGCAGTCAATGCGGCAGAGGTCTCTGTGGTGGCGGTGGCCGCAGAACTCTCTACTTTCAGTGTCGTGTTTAACCCGCGAGTGCTCGCTATATGAGATTTTCTCTCACATTATTTTTTATTGTGATATTACTTCACAGTGATGAAAGGGAGGTGACTGTTCCCTCTTCTAGCTGAGTTTATAACTGTCTTGAGTAGAGCGATTCACATTTGAAGGGTAAGCACCCCCGCCCCTAGTCAGAACAAAGGTTCCTATGTGTCCGTCCGCGCTGCGTGAGAGTTTCTCTCATCGCGTGACTAATGACGTTGGTGTTATTTTGAAGTGCAGCGGGAAACTTACTCCTGTTGTACGCGTTAGTATTTGTATTATGAGCAGTTCTTGTTTTGGAAAATTTTATTGCGTACAGAAACCTTGCTTTGTATGTAAATATTACTAGATATAATGCCTGTGTGAGATTTTATTTTTTACAACTTTTTATGTGTATTGCATATGTTGTTTTAAGTAGTAAATTGTGTCTTTAATAAACAGCTAATCACGTCCGGCTCCATGGCAAAATGGTTAGCGTGCTGGCATTTGGTCACAGAAGTCCCGGGTTCGATTCCCAGCGGGGTCAGGAATTTTAACTTTAATTGGTTAATTTCGCTGACACCCGGGCTGGGTGTATGTGTCGTCTTCATCATCATTTCACCCTCATCATGACGCGCAGGTCGCCTACGGGTGTCAAATCAAAAACCTGCATCTGGCGAGCGAACTTGTCCTCGGACATTCCCGGCGCTAAAAGCCATACGCCTTCTCTCTCTCCCTCTTTCATAGCTAATCATTTCATTTTTACCTAAAATATTTAAGGTAGAACTTGCGTTTCATTTCAGTAGTAAATTTCAGCCTTACGCCCCACAAAACTTTGAAAAATGTCATATTTATTTTAATGTGAGAGAATGTTTCACGCGCGACCACTCACGTTACATTTCGGCTAGCGTCTACTCGCGGGTTAAGGTTCAAGCTGACAGGTACTGGAAATGTTGTCAGATGTCGGAGGAAGGAATATTAGCGGTTTCGTGAGAATTGTTAAAATTAACTCTCGTTCTTTCCATCTCGGATGATTGGATAAAAACTTGCCACTGAATGTTTCGTACGGCCTCTTTGCAGTTACGGTGTGACCAGTTTTTACACTGAGATTTAAGTATGCAATTACAGTAGTGCTGTCTAGAAAGCAATTCCCACCTTATATTTCCCGTGTGTGTTAAGGTTTTGAATCTCTTGGTACTAGTTGTTAAAGTTTTCCCTTTCCAACAGTAATGGTTGCAATTTCGGCTATTTATATATTTGGGTAAATGGCTGCTCGGATTTGAAGGCCTCATATTATCGCTATCCACAGTCGTGAAGTCTTTAGAGAATATATCTATTTTTAAAATTATTAACCTAGCGTTCAGACATTTTTGATTTGCAAATTGTAATCTCGGCCCTGTTTCATCACGCACCTCTACAGTGTGTGATACTATTTTACTGAACGATAAAGTTCTTCATGAAGAGAGATTTACTTCTTTGCAGACAGTACAGATAGTTCGATTGTCTAAATAAGCTTATACAGTAAGTTGTGTGATGCAGGTTATAGTGTGTGTGTTTCAAACTTAACACATTCTGCAAACAGCAAGATATTTCATTCTGTAAACGCAATCGGTTATTCAGCTTGTTTATCAAAACGTGGAGACCTTGTCTCACTTGATCCTGTTTCTATGCCTGTAGGCACTAGGTTCTACTCGTTGTATAATTTTATATTATTGGGCAGTTTGTTGGCTTTGAGAAATGACATAATTGAAATAACTTGGAGTTTAAAAACTTTCATATTTCGGACAAACACACGACGACAGGTCTCTCAAACCAACTGACTCAGTTTGGCACTGCTGCTCGGCTATTTTACTCCTCCATCAACCCTGTCACGTTCAGTTTTATCGATCTAGCACCTTTGCTACATACTCAGATCAACTGATGTGGTATTTCTGAGCATTAATGTTCGCCTGCCTCCAGCACCGATGATAACGTGCTGACACTATGTTGAAATCCGCAAACAAACGAACGTACCCTGCCTCTTCAATGTAAGTGGTTCGATAATAAAGAAATGTATGATTAATACTTCGTGCAGAATTATGTGGTAATGTTGAGATTAAGTTTACCCAATATCAATAATAGTAATAATAGCAATAATAATAATAATACACTGTCCGAAAAAAATTATACAAACACAATGAAATAAGGAATGTACCGTACGGAAAGTTCGGCAATATATTTGTCGAGGTAACATATTTAATTGATTAAAGGTGCAAGAGTAAATGCTAATATCCGTGCGAGAAAAGCCATCGCAAGTATTCCATGCTGGTCCAAAACTAATTGGTGTAATCGCCTGACAGTTGAATTCAGGCATGCATTGTGTCGTACAGGTGCCGGACATCGGATTTTGTGATCGAGTTCCATGCCTTTTGCACTTGGTCGATCAATACAGGGACGGTTAATGCCGGTTGTAGATGACGCTGAAGTTATCGTCCAGTGATATCTCATACGTGCTCGATTGGGGACATATGGGGAGATCGAGCGGTCCAAGGCAACATCTCGACACCCTGTCGAGCACGTTGGGTTACAACAGTAGCATGGCTGCGTGCATTTTCTGATGGAAAACCCCGAGATTGCAGGTCATGAGCGGCAGCACAACGGTGCGAATCACCAGACGGACGGACGTACACATCTGCAATCAGGGTGCGTAGGATAACCACGAGAGTACTCCTGCTGCCATAGTAAATTGATTCCCAGACCAAACTCTCAGTGTAAGTTCAGTGTTTCGAAGCCACAGACAGGTGCAGTGCAGGCGCTCACCTGGCCCCTTTTTAACTAACACATTGCTATCACTGGCACTAAGGCAGACTCGGCTTTAATCGGAAAACACAGCGGACCTGCACTCAAAACTCCAGTGAGCTCTCTGTTGACATTCTGAAAACAGCAAAAGATTTCATTCTATAAACGCAATCGGTTAGTCAATGTTAATCAAGACGTGGAGAGCTTGTCTCCCTTGATCCTGTTTCTATGCGTGTAGGCACCACGTTCTACACGTTTTCCATTATTGTGCACTAGTGGAAATGTAGTGAGATGTCGGAGGAAACAACATGAGTGGTCTCGTGAAAATGGATAAAATGAACACTCGCTCTTTCATCTTGGATGCTAGGATAAAAACTTGCCACTGAATGTTTCCTACGGTCACTTTGCAGCGAGGAGACGGGCTTTATCTTGAAGACTACTAGTTTAGGGTAAGTGGAATAAACACCACATATCTGCGGCGTTACTGTGGTGCCAACCGCCGCTGGAATTGCTGCTACACCACAGCCATACGCCAAATACGGCGGTGGTGTCACAGGGACGTCCGGAGCCCTGTCTTCTTGCGAGCGTACCTCCTCGTACCCAATGCTGCAATCACGCATACACAGCGCAGACATTCCTGCCAAGTCGTCCTGCAATGGCGCGGAAGGAAATTCACCATCACGTAGCCCGGTTACACGACCTCTTTCAACCGCAGTGAGCTGTTCATACTGGCGTCTTCGTCGTAAAGGCATTCTTGACCCACTCTCAGTCACTCCGTCCAGTCTCACAGGTAACTAACGCTTTTACACAGTACATCCTGTATTTAGACCAAACCTGATGTGCAACATCATATGGCCGCTACTAGGGCCACGCTAATGCGATTTGTGGGCAATTTGAATCAACTTCATTTTTCAGATGTATAAACACGACTACCAACGTCCGTTATTCTGGTTAATTTGGTTTACTCTGACAATGGAATGTTTTGAAGTTTCATTAGGTTTACTACTGAGTCTTCTATGTAATCGCCAAACTTTTTGACTACTCCTACCCATGTCAATTTCTTCCATCAACATTAACCACTGTGTCCGTTTTACTTCAGAAACAGAAGAAATTACTTGTTTCCCATTGTGATCGTGACATTGCTGATAGGGTTTCCTTCAAACAGTTTATGATACTCTGTCAGGAGTGCAGAGGTTTCTTGATTTAGACCTTGTATGTAGTTTGCATGGAATAATGGTATAGGGCCTCGGTTCTATTTTGTTGGTTTTCGGAACCCGAGGTAATGATTAATAGGGACAGGCGGGGCAAATCGTATTGAGAAGTTAGAGGTGAAATGCTTGGATCGTCGCAAGACGAGCCGAAGCGAACGCATTGGCCAAGTTTGTTTTCATTAATCAAGGACGGAAGTTAGAGGTTCGAAGGCGATCAGGTAACGCCCTAGTTCTAACCATGAACGATGCCAGCTAGCGATACGCCGATGTTCCTCCGATGACTCGGTAGGCAGCTTCCGGGGAAGCGAAGCTTTCGTGTTCCTGGGAAGCATGGTTGCAAAGCTGAAACTTAAAGGAATTGGCGGAAGGGAGGCATAAGGAATGGAGCCTGCGGCTTTAACTGACTCTACAAGGGAAACCTCACGAGGCCCAGACACCGGAAGGGTTGACAGATCCAACTGTAGGGAAGAATATTCTAGACGTGGTGCTGAAAAATGCAGAAGAAACTGAAGTGATGGATGGTATAAGTAATCAAGAAGTTGTTTTTCTTAGCTAATAATAAATGGGATAGTATGGAAGAGTGTAAAATTAAGACAATGAGACAATACCATGTGGTTATTAAGAGAGAGAGCCGTGGGAGTTTCTAAAAATCAATTAAGATCAATGAAAAATGGTAAATGAATATGTAAACAGCCATTGGGTTGAGTTTCAGACAATAGCTGAGGAGTATGATAACAGGTGTTTACTTGCGAATGGTTATAAGGAATGGCAACAATTCACTATCTGATAACAAAGAAGTGAACTGGTTAGAAAAAGTAAGAGTTACGAATTGTTGGGAAGTAAATAAAATTGAAGGAACTTAACAGGAAATTAAATTTATCGAACAAATCTGCTAAGCATAACACGAAGTCAGACGTAACTGGCAGTCAAGTGAATTTTAGTGAAAACGGAAAACCACAGATAGATACCTCAAGATTAAACGGTGTTCCAGGAAATATACTACAGTAATCATAATTAAACGAGGAGGTTTAAATATTGTGATTTATGGAAAGCATAAGTATTTAGTCAGCGGTACATAAATATAACGTCCGGTTAGATGGGGAGAAGTACTGAAATTGATCTGTGATAATAAAAATACTTTGCATAAAGAGACGAAAATCGAAAGTTAGGAAAATAGCTGGAAAGAACACTTTCTGACGACATTGGTTGGGATATTGTGTCGTATCTGCATTATTGTATTGATTACTGTTTGTATGAAGGAATTATACCGAATGAATGGAGAGTAGCTATAGTAGTCCCAGTATGCAATGAAACATAATGATAAACATACAGCTGATAATTACGGGCCAGTCTGAGTCTGGGAAAACCTTCTTTCCTATTATATTAGACACGTTCGCGAAATTAATAACTGGTCCGTTTGAGGGCAGTTTGGTTTTAGGAATGTAATTCCATTTAGGCTCAACGTCAAGGATTCCAGAATTATTTAGCAGATATTTTTGTTTCAGGGGGTCCTCTCTTCGCTGTTGACCTACCCAGGGCCTTCGACAGGGATGATCATGGGAAATTTGTGAGAAAATAGGGGCTATTTGGCTAGAAAAAACTGTGAATGAATGGGTGGCTAAATTTAAGAAAATAGAACTTAGCGATTTAGGGTAGGATCCAGTTATGTCTACGCAAGTCAGCTTTATTGAACGTTTATGTTTCCCTATATATAAGTGGAACAAGGAGTTGTACCTAAAATACGGGTGCATTGCAGTATTGTGAGAGACCGCAAAAATAACTCAATAATGTTGAGATATGGTCAGCAGACAATGGTATGATGATGGACGTGGTAAAATTCAGGTGTAACTTTCACGAAAGGCCAAGTCCTCTCAGGTATATAACTTGGTGTTAATATAAGGAAAGTTCTCCATTTGGGTAATCACCTTAACGGGATTGTAAATAACGGCTAGAGAACTCTTCATTTGGTTATGGTGGTGTTACGTGGTTGTAGTAAGAACCTAAACGTCAGTGGTGAGACCACACTTCTGGATGATTTCCGACAAACGAGCAGCATTCCGAAAATACTGCGAACTTAGACCCGGCAAGATTTGGGAGTAAGGCGACGAGCAACTCGTCCAAGCGGTATGTTCCGAGCTGACATCTGAGAGAAGGCCGACAATGACATCAGTAGACGAATAAGCTTGGGCGATGTTTTAAAAGTAAGAATCTAATTAGTTTTGTAGCTTTACGGGTTCGATGCCAGGATCTCCGAAGTGCAAGCTGATAGCTACGTGAGCCAAACCGCGCAACCACTTGCTCGGTTACAAAAAGTATGAAACAACATAATGTGAAGATAATGTTGGAATTAAGGAGGGCAAATGATATGAGTAGTTTTACAGGAGAGATGTTTTACAACTAATAGCCCTGACTGCAGACGATAGATTAATCGATCCACTGATTGATTGATTGATTTATTTATTTATTTATTTATTTATTTATTTATTTATTTATTTATTTATTTATTTATTTATTGATTGATTGATTGATTGATTGATTGATTGATTGATTGATTGATTGATTGATTGATTGATTGATTGATTGATACTTTGATTATCTAATAATAATAATAATAATAATAATAATCGTATGGCCTCAGCTACCGTGTGCAGACATTTCAATTTGACGCCATCTGGCTGTCTGCTCGTCAATTTCGACGTTCCGTTTTACTCTAGGCCCCCACTAGATGGCAGACCGAGTAAACCGAAACTCTCTTGGGCGTCTATGGCTGAGATTTAATTAATTTTGTCGGGTAAACACCAAATGTGTCACCAGAGATCTTTTACATGCCGACATCGTACGACATGGAGTGTCGAATGGACTTTTTTCCGCCCTTCAAAAATCCGACTACCTCTGCCGGGTTTGAACCCGCTATCTTGGGATCCGGAGGCCGACACTCTACCGCTGATTGATTGTGAGACTTAGCTCCATTTTTATGGAATAGGGACTGGAAGGGATACCACTATAACAATATCATCGGTATCAATAGTGGCGAAGAGCAGTCGATATTATCAAGATAAATATAATGTACACTGACTGACAGAGCAAATGCAACACCAAGAAGGAGTGGTCAGAACTTTATGCCAATTGCAGGGTAGACTGACGTCACTGAGGTATGCTCATGATGTGAAATGCGCCGCTGTGCTGCGCACGTAGCGAACGATAAATGGGACACGGCGTTGGCGAATGGCCCACTTCGTACCGTGATTTCTCAGCCGACAGTCATTGTAGAACGTGTTGTCGTGTGCCACAGGACACGTGTATAGCTAAGAATGCCAGGCCGCCGTCAACGGAGGCATTTCCAGCAGACAGACGACTTTACGAGGGGTACGGTGATCGGGCTGAGAAGGGCAGGTTGGTCGCTTCGTCAAATCGCAGCCGATACCCATAGGGATGTGTCCACGGTGCAGCGCCTGTGGCGAAGATGGTTGGCGCAGGGACATGTGGCACGTGCGAGGGGTCCAGGCGCAGCCCGAGTGACGTCAGCACGCGAGGATCGGCGCATCCGCCGCCAAGCGGTGGCAGCCCCGCACGCCACGTCAACCGCCATTCTTCAGCATGTGCAAGACACCCTGGCTGTTCCAATATCGACCAGAACAATTTCCCGTCGATTGGTTGAAGGAGGCCTGCACTCCCGGCGTCTGCTCAGAAGACTACCATTGACTCCACAGCATAGACGTGCACGCCTGGCATGGTGCCGGGCTAGAGCGACTTGGATGAGGGGATGGCGGAACGTCGTGTTCTGTCAGTGATAGTCACCGCAGACGAGTGTGGCGTCGGCGTGGAGAAAGGTCAAATCCGGCAGTAACTGTGGAGCGCCCTACCGCTAGACAACGCGGCATCATGGTTTGGGGCGCTATTGCGTATGATTCCACGTGACCTCTAGTGCGTATTCAAGGCACGTTAAATGCCCACTGCTACGTGCAGCATGTGCTGCGGCCGGTGGCACTCCCGTACCTTCAGGGGCTGCCCAATGCTCTGTTTCAGCAGGATAATGCCCGCCCACACACTGCTCGCATCTCCCAACAGGCTCTACGAGGTGTACAGATGCTTCCGTGGCCAGCGTACTCTCCGGATCTCTCGCCAATCGAACACGTGTGGGATCTCATTGGACGTCGTTTGCAAACTCTGCCCCAGCCTCGTACGGACGACCAACTGTGGCAAATGGTTGACAGAGAATGGAGAACCATCCCTCAGGACACCATCCGCACTCTTATTGACTCTGTACCTCGACGTGTTTCTGCGTGCATCGCCGCTCGCGGTGGTCCTACATCCTACTGAGTCGATGCCGTGCGCATTGTGTAACCTGCATATCGGTTTGAAATAAACATCAATTATTCGTTCGTGCCGTCTCTGTATTTTCCCCAACTTTCATCCCTTTCGAACCACTCCTTCTTGGTGTTGCATTTGCTCTGTCAGTCAGTGTATATCTTAATAAAAGCTGTGTTACCTCACTGATCGAATGCGAGCCGTTGCATATAGAATTCCTTCAAACAAAAGTAACGTTAGTGTGTTTCGAATTCCAAACGAAAATGGAGATGCTGTGGCTTGGAGTCACTTAAGACTGGAGTGGTCAAGAGGACGTACAAGTCGACAACCATCCTCCATCAACAGTAATCAGAGGAAAACTGGACGAGATTCGAAACTTCAAAGAATGAAGGTATCGTTAAAAGAAAGAGAAGGGACATGAAAGTCGTGAGAACAGAAGAACCTCTAGACCTCACAATCGCGGTCAAAAGATAACATGAACTGATCAAGGGAGATCGGATGGGTGAAGGTAAAAGTAAAGATCCTTACCCAAGTTAGTGCAATAAATACCAGAATCACCTCGGGCCGATGGTGACCAACTCTGACTTCGAAGTTGACAGACTCTTGTGTCACATTTTAGTCGTCATTCTTACTTTTAAGAACTCCACGCAAGCTTATTAGTGAGTTTATTCTTCGGACTTTACCCACAGGAGTGTTTCTGTCTAATTTCCTCGTCCTGGAGATAGGATTATTCTACCCTTATGCGTTTGCAGACATGCATAACTTTCTCCGTCCTAAAATTAATACATATATGATAACAGTCTCTATCACAGAAAAGTCGCCTAAGTCCCCTAAATACCCGTACATTACTAACAGTGTTTCTGCACTCGAAGTCTGGTACTATGTAGCCTATAATCGATTTAGTGCCTCCACGATTCAGTGTGTAGCGGTATATTGCCTTATGCTAATCCAATACTAGCGCAGACGTCCAGGCAAACCTTCCCATTCCTTATTTTCTTCCATAATTCCCACATTCACCCTTTACCTTCTCGTGTCACTCGGTTATGTTTCCAATTATTGCATTAAAGCTGCCCAAAAACTGCAAATAATTCAAGAGCGCTCGTTGCTTCAGGAAACTTGTCTACTTCATTCTCATCTTCTTCCTTACATGGAGAATACTCTGACAGAGTTCTTGCTTTAATTTCTCACACCATTCGATGTATCGATATCATTCGCTATTTTCGTGCCTAACAGAAACTATGTGCGAATACGTCGGTTTCCTGCAGAACAATCCAAACCCACAATTTGTCATTCCCTTTTTAACTCCTGTCATGAGCACCTTATAAACCCTTCCCGACTAACCCGAACGACATGCACTTCTAATGCATCCAGAGGAATCGTCAGCCGTTTCTACTTTATTTTTTCCGCAAGCTCCGTTTAATATTGATAGCAATCCATCGAACTCAATATGTTCTCCAAGTTGTTCCCTATGAGTCCCTGATTGGACTCACGTACATCCTGGACTTCGCCAAAAGGTTGTGAGTGCCCTCGTTAAAAATTATATGAATGAAAATACTAACTTATTTTCAGATAGTTCCAGTGATGATCGCCCCTCTCTCCAAAGGGATCACCGGTGGGCTGCTTGAGCAAGGGAGCTCTACAACTTGGAAAATGTCCGAGATGTTCACACTTATTCCATAGTAACTGTCATCCCGGCTCTCAGAACTGGAACCGTGATCACAGTAGAGTAAATCACAGCATGAACCGCCAGTACTTTTATAATTTGTTATAAAACTGTCCACACGTGATCCCATGTCCTATATAATTCTTATAACTGGCCATTAATTTTATAAATACTGATACGTACCTATGTAGCTCTCCAGTTGGTCTAAATGTAATAAAAAAATTAAACAAAATCAGTGGTTCGTGTACGTGGGTTACTGTAGTCGCGTCCTAGTTCGTGAGCCATGGGCAACGGCTGAGTGGCCTAGTAAGTGGTCCTGAGAGTCGGGATACCAGTTGCTATGGAATGGGAGTGGGCATCTCGGACATATTCTGAGTCGTGGCCCTCCTTGTGCTCAGGCGCTAGGACTATACAATCTACCGGTGGTCCATAACCCGTTAGAGGAGAGATCCTCACTTGGACTATGTGTAAGTAAGGTAGCATCCTGCTTCATGAATGTACCGAGCTCAGAACACTTTAAGCAAGCCTCGGACCTATGGGAGTAACGGAGTCCCACTCCCATTTGACAGGCGAGGGACTCCTTGGAAACAACTTGGCGAACGAAATGGAATTCGATGGGGAGCTATTAATTTTAATGGGGCTTCTGGAAGAAAGAAAGTAGAACTAGCTGAGTCAGCAAGGAGGATGAATCTGGATGTGCTGGGAGTAAGTGATATTCGGGTAAGGGGAGATAATGAGGAAGAGGTAGGGGATTATAATGTGTACTTGACGGGTGTTAAAAAGGGAAGGGCAGAATATGGGGTAGGGCTGTTTATCAGGAATACCATTGCACGCAACATAGTTTCTGTTAGGCACGTAAATGAGCGAATGATGTGGGTAGATTTGGCAGTTGGAGGAATTAGGACGAGAAATGTCTCAGTGTATTCACCATGTGAGGGTGCAGATGAGGATGAAATTGACAAGTTTTATGAAGCATTGAGTGACATCGTGGCCAGGGTCAACAGCAAGGATAGAATAGTGCTAATGGGCGATTTCAATGCGAGAGTTGGAAGTAGAACTGAAGGATACGAAAGGGTGATTGGTAAATGTGGGGAAGATTTGGAAGCTAATAGGAATGGGAAGCGTTTGCTGGATTTCTGTGCTAGTATGGGTTTAGCAGTTACGAATACATTCTTCAAGCATAAGGCTATTCACCGCTACACATGGGAGGCTAGGGCTACCAGATCCATAATAGACTATATCCTAACCGACTTCGAATTCAGGAAATCTGTTAGGAATGTACGAGTTTTCTGGGGATTTTTTTATGATACAGACCACTATCTGATCTGTAGTGAACTAAGTATCTCTAGGCCTAGGGTAGAGAAAGTGAAATCTGTCTGCAAACGAATAAGGGTAGAAAATCTCCAGGACGAGGAAATTAGACATAAGTACATGGATAGGATTAGTGAAAAATTTCGAACAGTAGACAGTAAGCAGGTTCAGGATATAGAAAGAGAATGGATGGCATACAGGGATGCTGTAGTAGAAACAGCAACAGAATGCCTGGGAACAACTGTGTGTAAATGTGGGAAAAGGCGAACATCTTGGTGAAATGATGAAGTGAGAGCAGCTTGTGAACGTAAAAAGAAGGCTTATCAGAAATGGTTCCAAACAAGGGCCGAGACAGACAGGGATTTGTACGTAGATGAAAGAAACAGAGCGAAACAAATAGTTGTTGAATCCAAAAAGAAGCCATGGGAAGATTTTGGTAATAACCTGGAAAGGCTAGGTCAAGCAGCAGGGAAACCTCTTTGGACAGTAATAAAGAATCTTAGGAAGGGAGGGAAAAAGGAAATGAACAGTGTTTAGAGTAATTCAGGTGAACTCATAATAGATCCCAGGGAATCACTGGAGAGGTGTAGGGAATATTTTGAAAATCTTCTCAACGTAAAAGGAAATCTTCCTGGTGGTGTTGCGAACAGCCAAGCTCATGGGGAGGAGGAAAGTGATGTTGGTGAAATTACGCTTGAGGAAGTGGAAAGGATGGTAAATAAACTCCATTGTCATAAAGCAGCAGGAATAGATGAAATTAGACTGAAATGGTGAAATATAGTGGGAAGGCAGGGATGAAATGGCTTCATAGAGTAGTAAGATTAGCATGGAGTGTTGGTAAGGTACCTTAAGATTGGACAAAAGCAGTAATTGCACCTATCTATAAGCAAGGGAACAGGAAGGATTGCAACAACTACCGAGGTATCTCATTGATTAGTATACCAGGCAAAGTATTCACTGGCATCTTGGAAGGAAGGATGCGATCAGTCGTTGAGAGGAAGTTGGATGAAAACCAGTGTGGTTTCAGACCACAGAGAGGCTGTCAGGATCAGATTTACAGTATGCGCCAGGTAATTGAAAAATGCTACGAGAGGAATAGGCAGTTGTGTTTATGTTTCGTAGATCTAGAGAAAGCATATGACAGGGTACCGAAGGAAAAGATGTTCGCCATACTGGGGGACTATGGAATTAAAGGTAGATTATTAGAATCAATCAAAGGCATCTATGTTGACAATTGGGCTTCAGTGAGAATTGGTGGTAGAATGAGTTCTTGGTTCAGGGTACATACGGGGGTTAGAGAAGGCTGTAATCTTTCACCTTTGCTGTTCGTAGTATACATGGATCATCTGCTGAAAGGTATAAAATGGCAGGGAGGCATTCAGTTAGGTGGAAATTTAGTAAGCAGTCTGGCCTATGCTGATGACTTGGTCTTAATGGCAAATTGTGCCCAAAGCCTTCGGGCTAATATCTTGGAACTTGAAAATAGGTGCAATGAGTATGGTATGAAAATTAGCCTTTCGAAGACTAAATTGATGCCAGTAGGTAAGAAATTCAACAGAATAGAATGTCAGATTGGAGATACAAAGCTGGAGCAGGTCGATAATTTCAAGTATTTAGGGTGTGTGTTCTCCCAGGATAGTAATATTGCAAGTGAAATTGAATCAAGGTGTAGTGAAGCTAATGCAGTGAGCTCGCAGTTGCGATCAACAGTATTCTGTAAGAAGGAAGTCAGCTCCCAGACAAAACTATCTTTACATCGGTCTGTTTTCAGGCCAACTTTGCTTTACGGGAGCGAAAGCTGTGTGGACTCAGGATATCTTATTCACAAGTTAGAAGTAACAGACATGAAGGTAGCGAGAATGATTGCTGGTACAAATAGGTGGGAACAATGGCAGGAGGGTACTCGGAATGAGGAGATAAAGGCTAATTTAGGAATGAACTCGATGGATTAAGCTGTACGCATAAACCGGCTTCGGTGGTGGGGTCATGTGAGGCGAATGGAGGAGGATAGGTTACCTAGGAGAATAATGGACTCTGTTATGGAGGGTAAGAGAAGTAGAGGGTGACCAAGACGACGATGGTTAGACTCGGTTTCTAACGATCTAAAGATAAGAGGTATAGAACTAAATGAGGCCACAGCACTAGTTGCAAGTAGAGGATTGTGGCGACGTTTAGTAAATTCACAGAGGCTTGCAGACTGAACGCTGAAAGGCATAACAGTCTATAATGATAAAGTATGTATGTAAGCAAAATCAACGCGAAGTCAATTTCGGGCCTTAATGGGTTACATATCCTGTAAACTGCTTTATGAATTATATTGAATTTTTCCTACGTATCATCAAGTGTACTGACAAGAACCTTATGAACTTGATCCTACGCATACTTAAAGTGATCTGACGAGGGCTTTAAGAACTAGGTCCGAAGTGTATTTTAACTATCCTTAGAGTTGACGTATGTACCTTTTCATCATTTTGGAGAAGCTGTATAATATTGACGGTAAGTATCTTTCTTCACTTTAATTCTAACCAGTCAAGAACATACGTTCGTCCTCCACTCGTCTGTCGACGTAGAAATTGGTTTACTGTCAGATCCTTTCCACGCTGAAACCTGAATTCGAACCCGTCTGCCCAGGTAGAAATATTAACCTTCCCATTTCGACCAGACTCTCAGCATTTTCATCATCAGTGTTTTTAAAAAGAGGAACTTTATCGAATGCTCAATACTAAATGGCTTTTGCTACACATACTGTAATCTACTTTGCCTAGACTGCCTTCTATGCTGTATCGATAAAGGTATGTCTATTTTAGGTCACAGTTTTCATGTGGGGGGTTATAGACCTTTTGTTTATGACATCATTTCTCTCATAACTTGAAAGCGATAATTATAACTTCCTATAATCTATACTAATATTATAAAGAGGAAAAGTTTGTTTGTTTGTAACGAATAGACTCAAAAACTACTGAACCGATTTTAAAAATTTCTTCACCTATAGAAAGCTACATTGCGAGTGAGTAACATGGGCTGTATTTTTTTTTCAAAGCAATTCGAAGTGGGGGCACGGGGGGGGGTATATATAGAAATAATAGGCTAATATAGGCAAAATATCGAATTTGTCGTATAAGGACGAGACAAAGCTCAATTAACTCAAAGAACAAAACTCGGTAAGCCCTACGGGCCGAAAACCATGTTTTAAGGCCCTAAAACCAACCGTTACGGAGATATTGTTACCACTCTACCCCTGCTATAGGAATCGGATAAAGTAATGAACTGCCGTAACCATGGCAACGTCTGCTCCAGGATTCTACAGCAGCGAAATTACCTACAATAAATCACAAAACTTGACATGTTACAGGCATGAAAATTGATATTTGGAATCCTCTTTAACAATAAAAGAACACAAATATTCGTTTTCAGAAAATCCACTTAGGGGGGGGGGGTGTGAAAGAAAGTGAGGAAGGAGTTGAATTATTTATGTGAGGATACATATATCTCAAAAAAAAAAAGATGTTACAGACTTTAAAATTTGTACTTGGAATCTCCTTTAAAAATGAACACACTCTTTTTGGAAAATCCACTTAAGGGGGTGAAAAGAAAAAAAAGGCGGGTGAATTTTTTAAAATGAGTATCTTCTTCTATCGCTTTACCCATACCTGTGAGGTTGCGGGTGCGAACAGTGTCGCACATGTGGATTAAACCCTGTTTTACGGCTGGATGCCCTTCCTGACCATTTGATTGTCTGTAATAATGACACAGTACGGCTGAAATCTTTCCCTTGGTTCTACATGGATGTAATAATAAAAATAGGAAGAACTGTACTATCGTACGCCTTGTTCAAATCCAGGCAAAGTTGGTGATTTCGACTGTGATCGGTTAATACCCCCAGCTCGGGGAATGAGTATTTCTACAAACAACTCATCACACAGAAACACGCAGTAGTGAGTAAGAATAATTCCCTCCACGTAGAGTTGACATCCGGTCATATCCACTTTTAGTTTCTAAAATTAATATTGTGAAGTGGCCAGGCAGCAGAAGAAGAAAAAATGCACGAGCTTTCAGTGTTGTGGGATTGTTATTGAACAGTGTGGTGGGAGAGGGAAGGACTAGGACTGGGTGGGTCTTAATTATTGTACAGCCCCAACATTTGCCTGGTGTAAAAAATGGACACGGAATATTATATATATCATGATCTTGTTATATTGTAAATGAGGGAGGAAGAATATTGGATATCTCATGATCTCATTATATTCTAAGGAAGGATGTTATGTGGTTTATGTCTGATGACTAGAGACGGGAATTTGCCTATTTGCCTATTTTATTCCTGTGTTCAGAAACGTAGGCTTTTGAGATAAATCCGTTTTAGGGTCTTTTAGCTATATTTCGTTGGTTTTATTGTGCCTATAAATGCCTATTTTAGGGGTCTGTGCCTATTTGGAGTATGAATGCCTATTTGATGCCTTTTGACTATATTTAAAAAAGGCGATTTTCTTCCAGTGCATTATATTGTAGCTGGTGTGTTCGATAGAATTTTCTTCTCCTTTTTCAATATCTGTTTACCCCACGGACAAAAATGGGAATTCTCATAAGTCACCAGAAATAGTTCTAGGGAGATATACATCAGGAGAAACAAGGAACAATTTGACTTCGAAGCCTTCAACCCCTCCAACCTCCTAAGACATATGCGAGAACCAGTCAACGTCGAACTGTTGCACAACCCATATGCCCTGCACCTACCTTTCGATGCGAACTGTTGTACACGTACGCTGTATGTTCAGAACGTGTTGTGATTTATTGTGAAGTGCAAGAAGAAAGAAGCATGTTTGCGGCAATGCCCAAAGAAAAATCGTCGAAGTCCTACTGGCTGAAGCAGTGGATCACAGGGGATCCCAATTTTACTACGGACGGAAGGGTAGTCTGTCAAGCTTGCTGTAAGGAGGTAAGTTCATTTGTTCCTTTTATCTTTTTTTTTTTTTTTTTTTTTGTGATTGAGAACTATGATCGCATTTCATATATAGGCCTAAGAATTTATGTATAGTGGCAACTTGTTTTGTTGCAATGCTGTATTAGTCGTGAACTTTCAACTATTCTTTTATATTGCTAAAATGTAAATAATAATTAAATTACTGAACAAGGAGTTAGAACGCCGGTGGTCTCTTGTCACAGAATGGATGGAAATTACTCGTAAATCGGTATTTTGAACTGTAATTCAATTCCTGTGAAAATAGAGATTTACAACTGAAATGCAATTTTTAAATCTCCCTTAAAAAATAGTGAACCGAGCTCGATAGCTGCAGTCGCTTAAGTGCGGCCAGTATCCAGTATTCGGGAAATAGTGGCTTCGAACCCCACTGTCGGCAGCCCTGAAGATGGTTTTCTGTAGTTTCCCAATTTGACACCAGGCAAATGCTAAGGCTGTACCTTAATTAAAGCCGCGGCTGCTTACTAACCACTCCTAGCCCTTTCCTGTCCAGTCGTCGCCATAAGATCTATCTGTGGCGGTACGACATAAAGCAACTTGAAAAAAAAAGCGTGAATTCTATTACACTTCAGCTAAGCCTTTTGCGAAACACAGGTTGCAGATCCAACGATGCCACAGCGTGTTTTACAAGGTTGCCAAGACTATCTTTACGAGACAGGCCAGCGAAAAGATCGTTGGTCTGGATTGGTGAGGCCCGGTTAGTAACCGTTGTGCATGGCCGGGGCGGGGGTGGGGAGGGGAAAGCAAAGTCTGAGGGGCGGTTTTTAATTTTCAATTGGGGGGGGGGGGGGGCCTTGTGGGCACACATGTTGCTGGATCTATTGCAGGAAACAGAAAATAGTCTTCATGACAGCTGACCTGGCTGACTAAAGCTGTCGAATAGAAACAAATAAAATGTTCACGAATCTGGGATTTATAGTGCCTCCGTTTTCATTCTTCTTCTTGTTTCCGGATTTGGCCGCCTATGGACCGCATTGAACCGAAGGCTTTCTCTTCTACTCCCAGAACCTCTTCATCCTTTCACTTCTAATCTTTCTTTCTTTCTTTCTTTCTTTCTTTCTTTCTCTCTCAGATATGACCAATTTGGGTCTACAAATTTGTGATTTCTCCTGGAATGTTTTGAGCTGTACGCTCGGCTTCTAAATTCTTTTGACTTGTGAATCATATCCATTGTAAGTCCACTTTCTATTGCATCTTATTTTACCTCTTCTACCCACCTCGTCGAAGCTTTCAGTCCAGTGATATACTTGAATATTTTCTTTTAAAAAATGCTATTTATTCGGGGCGTTGACCTAAGAAGATCTTTTGCCCATAAGAATATTTTCTTAGCCGTTTCTCATCCATTCATCTAGATGCCCATATAAGTTTAGCCTTCGCTTTCGCATGGTGACGGTGATTTTTTCGGTGTATTTGTAGAGATCATTTTTTCTATTCCTCCACTCCCCATCAGCATTTTTCTGTGGTCCTAAAATCCTCCTTAAGATTCTCCTCTCCTTTTTTTTCGAGACCTTGAAGCTCACCCTTTTTGTCACGCTCTCTGAAGCGTAGAGACCCTCTGGCTTTAGTACTGTGCTGTAGTGTCTAAGTTTAGCTTTTATTCTTCTATATAAGTAAGAATACTGCTATGGCCAGCGTGGTGGGTCCTTGGCAAGCATAAAGAACGGATCTCTCTTCTGCGCTACTCTGGTATCGTTTCACGTTTTTTAAATTATATATTTCACTCTGTGAACTCGACACGATACTGCCAAATTATAACTGAAAATCCTTGAGGACATATTTCCATGTAAATTACTAATTCCCTTGTTCCTACTTTATAGCTTCGTACTTCTAGAAGCATCACCTCTAATAGTCTTTTTTATGAAACAAATGCATGATATATACTAAGCATTATAGCCAATTTGCCCAACTGTAGAAATTTATGATATAGGGACAATGTAATTCATGTCAATTTTATTACTTTTCAGAACAAATGTGTGAAAAATACCACATAGATCAACTTAGAAATATTGCGATGCATATGATACGAGTACAGAAATCTGTATCAACGCAGCCTTTCTACCAGTCCACTTTGGGCAGCGACCAACAACCATTTTCTTCAGACCTATGCACTGCAATGTTGGGAGCTAATATGCCCTTGCATAAGCCGGAGCACCTTCAAGCTGCCGGGAGCAAACACCAAGTTTGAGAAGAGTGGCATGCCCCTGGTGGAATCATTTAGGATTGTGGAAGAAATCAGGGGAAGTTTTGTCCGAACCTCTGGGAAGGCAGCCGTTATCAGCGAAATAAAACCAGATGAAGTGACTTCACTGAAGTTTTGTCCAGTCACTTCATGTGATGCTGAGAGATCTTTCTCTCAGTACAAAAATATTATGCATGAGAGGAGAACGAGCTTGTTACCGAAAAACATTGAAACGTTGCTTGTAAATCCCTTTTGTTGTAATTGTTGTTAAATTATAAGTAATTTTTTATGCCTATTTTGTTGCCTATTTTACACGTTAGTGCCTATTTAAGTGCCTATTTTGGCTAATTTAAGAGCGTATATGCCTGCGTATTTTAACAGTTTTTAGTGCCTATAATTCCCGTCTCTACTGATGACTTTGTTTTCTAAATTAGGAACGTAAGAGATTATATGTCTGATAACCTTGTTATTTTGTACAAGTTTCCCTCCAATAGGACAAAGAATTTCACGAATACTTATAAGGTATCTTTATTTAAAATGAACAAGATACATCAGAACTGGGAGTGGAAGCTGATGAGCCTCCACCGTCGGATCTCGCAGATGAAGTTCCCGATATGCGTACAATCCCAGTTCATCAGCGGACTGGGGTAGTCAGCATAGCAGCATGCTTCATGCTGGTACTGGGAGCAGAGATACAACACATGGAGGCAACCCGTATGTGTCGTACAATTAACAGAACTCTAATACTTTATCTTCATTCAGCTTATCCCAGGTATTTCTGAGCTCATTGGATCCAACCCCCATGGCACTACAGCCCTTGAGGGGCCTTGGCCTTCCAAGCGACCGCCGCTCAGCCCGAAGACCTGCAGATTATGAGGTGTCATGTGGTCAGCACGACGGATCCTCTCCGCCGTTATTGCTGGCTTTCTAGACCGGGGCCGCCATCTCACCGTCAGATAGCTCCTCAATTCTAATCACGTAGGCTGAGTGGACCTCGAACCAGCCCTCTGGTCCAGGTAAAAATCCCTGACCTGGCCGAGAATCGAACCCGGGACCTCCGGGTAAGAGGCAGGCACCCTAGCCCTACACCACGGGGCTGGCGCTCATTGGATCCACTCAGACTCATTATGGCCGGACGCCACGTTAATCCCGAGAGAAAATCTCAACCCAGGATGGACTGGGATTCGAAACTGAGCCATTCTTATGGGAAGCAAGCAGCTAAACCATGAGCTGATGACTCTTCCAGTTTGCATCGATTTCAAAGGCTATATTTTATTTTGGTAGATAGAAACTGTCAAGTACCGTGTCTGTTGAGTTTTACTGCTTGAAGTATTATCGCACACAGTAAACTACGATGTACCTGTATTCCATGCTATTTCAGTTTACTGCATTTACCAAATCCTCTACGCGAGCGCTGTGTACCGGTCGGAATCATGGGACTTCCATCTTGTCCGTCTCTGACAGCAGCTGTGTGTGTCGGTGTGCGTAGTGACTGATGTTCACTTGCACGTGACCCCTGGCGAGATGTTCTACCCATGTAAATCTGCACCTATGTTTGTAATCTTGGAGTAAGTTAATGGTGCTTCTGTTATTTAAATTTCTACAACAGAAGCTCTATCACTTCAAATACCAATTGTGCGTACATAACTAATACCAAATTGGATATTCATCAGCGTGCCCGAATCATATCACCATTTATACTTGTGGAAAAGGACACCCCCAAATGTAATTTAAACATACGCCCCCAACGACCTTTGCCTTTAACACCGCTCGAGGTCAACAGTTTGTGTTCAGATATGAGAAATATGTACGAACAGTTCAGAGGCTAAATTGTACCATGTTACTGTGTCCTAGTTTTAATTTCACTCACTTTCAAGAAAGAATTCTCTCAGATACGTAATGTACATCTGGTAATTGTTATTATTACTGTCTGGCCAGCACATCCTGCTACGGTACTGAAGAAGACCGTTCAGCCAGCCACTCAATGCCCAGTGTTGAGCGGCAGTAAATATCTCGACAGCCTAAGGGGACCAACGGCTTCGGCGGATGAGTCCCCTTGTGTGGGGCGATGGTCCCCATGGTGGAGGGAATGCCACCTGAACCCATAAAGCAGCGTCTGTTCTCCACGTTAGGAGTGGCTGCCTCCTCTTTCTGGGCAGCAGCATTGTAGGTGAATATCTAAGGGGGATCAACACCCTAGGTGTCAATGCAAGGACATTATGACTGCGCAGGGGAAGGCAATGGTAAACCACTCCTGTATTATTGCCAAGAAAATTATATGGAAAAATTCTATGGGAAGTCTCTCAGTTTTTCAAATATGGTATTCAATGGTAGGACCCCCAGGCAAGTATGTACCGAATATGCTACTGGGGAAGAGCATCGGACACTAACATGTAATCTCGGTTTGAATGACGTGAATGTCGTAAATCCTTCTTGCCGATATTGTGCCTGGTGAAATGAATGATCTGCGCTGTATGACAACACATCACATCGTAACATGGAATGAGTCAAGGGAAACTTGACATTGTTAACAATGAAATGATCAGATTAAACATTGATCTGCTTGGTATTAGCGAGCTGCATTGGAGAGTAAATGCCTTCTACAAGTCGGATGACTTTACAATTTCTTATTCTGGAAATTACAACAGAAAGCAGAAAGATGTAGTTTTCATTGTGAACAAGAAAATTGTAGCAAACGTGGAAAGTTACACAGTACTCAGTGACCGTATTTTAGCCATCCGTTCACGGGGGAAACCACTCAATATCACTACTTTACAAGTCTATGCTCCTACTATAGTGGTATCAGAGGAAGAAATTGAATCTTTTTATTGTATATTACAAGGAAATCTACATCAGATGCCTAAAAAGGATAGCATTTATATCATGGGTGAACTCAATGCAAAAATAGGGGCATAGAAAAACCTCAGCACCACTGGTGGCTTTGATGTATGGGAGCGTTATGATGCTGGTGACCGACTGTTCCAATTCTGCACGGAAAATTAGTTTAAAATCATGAACACCTGGTTCAAACAACCTAAACGGCGGCTGCATACCTGGACATCCCCTGATAGTGTAAATTGCAACCAGATTGATTACATTTTACGTAGCCTACGCTAGAGTAACTCCACCCATTCTGGGAATTCTTTCCTGGTGCAGACTGTGGCTCAGATTATCAAATAATTGCAGTCAAAATGAGAGTAAAATTTTGCTAAATTAAGAAGCTTGCTCCCCCAAAATTGTATGATTTCTCTAAGGTCCAAACTTCATACTCCATTGAGCTTAATAACAGACTTGAAATGGTGGAGACTGATGAAAAGCATCCTCATGAGCTGTGGCAAGAACTAGAGTCATCATTACTTCAACAGTACAAGAACACGTAACGTATAAGAAACCAGAGAAGCGACACAAATGGCTCCCTGCACATTCCATACAGATCGCAGATCAAAGGAGATCAGCCAAGGCTAACGGTAATAGAGATCTCGTTAGACAGATGAATTCGTATTTTCAACGAACAGCAAGGAAAGACAAGGTAATATACTGGATTCAGAAGTGCCACCAATTAGTAGAAAACTCCAAGAAGGGTCACCCTCGGAACCTTTTAATGTTCTTAAAGGAGGATCGAACTCCGTTTAGTGCTCGTAAAGGAGCAATAAGATGCAAGGATGGGAAGATTTTGACTGCACAACAAAGTATTAAGAGCATCTGGCGTGAATGCACTGAACAGCTACATTCCCTGAATGGTAAAGCTGTTCCATCATGTAGCGTTGATCCATATTAATTAGAACCAGATATCCTGCAGGAAGAAGTGGAAAGTGCATTGAAACTGTTAACAGCTGAACTGCTAATAATAATACGTTTATTGCAGCCAATGGCCATAGAGAAACTTACAAACTGTTTATAAGTAGATGTTACAAATTACAATTTAATTTGGATAATTGTCAGTCTGCACGGAATTAACACTGTTCCGAGCAGAATTGCTTAAGCGACGTACGCCGGTACATATACAGTCTTCACATGGTTCATGGAATCGATCGGTGCAACAGACCTTGAAGTGAAAGCCGTTGATTGCGAAGTTTGTCACAAAGTGCCTCAGCTCGTAGTTCGCTTCCTTCCAGTCATTTGCCAACATCGCGTCTGTGCTGGAGAAGTCAATCCAGATGTCTTTCTTTTTCATCTGGTGTTCGGAGACTATTTCTTCGTAAGCTGGCTTGGATGGCAGCGCAAACTGTACGCGAAGATCTCCCAAGAGCATCGTTTCGCTGCACAACTCGTAGCTCAGTCTGGATGGGGAAAATTTGGCGACGCCAGGACTCGCTTCATATACGTGGCCTTCACGTTTTCGACGTTCTTTAAGGCATTTCCAGATTAACCGTAACCCATACGTAGCTTCGGGTATAATCTTAAATTTAGATAACGTCATTGCTGTTCGGAATGAAATCTTCCAGATACGTCTGATATCATTTATTGCAATCACAGATGCGGCCACTCTTTCTCTAACATGTGCAGAAAATATTCTTCCCTGTGCCTGTACAGTGACTCCCATATATTTGAATATTTGATGGCCTGAGTATATAACGCCCTCTGCTGCTTGCCTTCCTCCTTTCTTGAAGGTCATTTTCAGCGTCTTCGGCCTGTTGAGTTGGAAATCGTTGTCGTTGTCGCAGTCCACTAGGTGATCGAACGCTTTTTGTAGCGAAGTGATCGATGTTGGAACCAGGGCCGTATCATCCGCGTACAGGTATATCTTTACTTCCCCTGTCTTCGTCGCTTACACCACGTTATATGTAGCAATGTTGAATAGGAGGGGCTTAGCGGGTCCCCTTGTAAGACTCCCGTCGCTTGGTCGATCGAGTTACACGTAATATTATATATCTCATGATCTTGTTATATTGTAAATAAGGGAGGAAGAATATTGGATATCTCATGATCTCGTTATATTCTGAGGAATATAGTTACTCGAAAGTATATTTTTCACTAGCCTCGTAAAGGAGTCCTGTTCTCCTACGAGTTGCTCGAGTTTCTTCATTAGCTTCGTCCTGTTGATAGTGTCGAATGCCTTGGTTTAATCAACGAAGATAACGTGTAGTTTCCCTTTTGAATGTCGAAGGGCCTCATGTATGTCGTTATATAGACATTCTACTGCTTGGATTGTCGATCGGCATTTCCTAAAACCGACCTGTTCTTCAGGAATACACTTGTCCACTGTGGCTGTCAGTTTCAAGGTCAGAATTTTCGTCAGGGCATTATAGAATATACAATCTAGAGCTATGCCTCTGTATGAATCGGGGTTACTCGGGTCCCCTCTACCCTCATACAGTGTTTTAACCGTCGAAGTCCTCCACTTGTCCGGAATTCTCTACTGCTGGAGACATTCATTAAAGTGTTCAGTCCATGCCTTTGCTAATATTTGAGCTGAACTATGCAGATATTCTCTAAAAATCAAATCATTTCCTCAGGCTTTATTAGGTTTCAGTGTTGCAATTACTTCTATTATATCTTCTTGAGTGAATGACTCAGTGCTTCTCACGTTTCTTTAGTTGACAGTATTATCACAAGGTCCAGTGTTTTTATATTGTAACACTTTACTGAATTAGTCATGCCAGATCTCCATAGGAAGGTTGGATTCCTTGATTTTAAGACTTTGAAGGGGTTCTCCTTAGCTTCTTCTACAAGCTTTTCTGCTGTTTCCTCAAAATATTTCCTTTCTGTTTCTCCGATCAGCACCTTGTAGCTCTGTCTTTTCCTGGAGTATTCGAACAGGGAGGCTTCACAGGGAGACATTAACGCTGCGTGCAGCGATTGAATCGTTGTTTTCCTGGACTGGTAACAGGCTGCGTTGAACCAGGTCTTGGCTTTCCGGTTAAATGTCGGTAGTACTGTCGTTACGCTGAGTGTGATGTCTTCTAGTTCCTGTAAGGCTGTGCCAATCTGTCCATGCTGTATGAGCTGTATTGCTTCTGTGACCAAAGGGGCGAATTCCTCGATCGTATGTATAACCAGTGCTCTGGTCCGCCTTATGGTATGAGATGTGGTAGGGATGCCACTGCAGGCAGATGATTCCTGACAATATTATTCTGTATTCTTTGTGTTACGTTTGTCATGTTCTTCATATTTGAGAATACTAAATCGATCGTTCTACTTCCGCTGTGGCAGATGTATATCTTCTTTGTGTAAGAGTTGATCAGGCACAGACCTTCTCCTTGAAGGAATCCCAGAACTGCCTCTGTTTCAGTGTTGCTAATATCGACTCTACAATTAATGCCTCCCGCGAATATAAGCAGTTCCTGTTGTCCCACCTTGTTGAGTCCAATATTAATGCTATCTATAATATCTCAATCTCTATACCACGCCTGGAAATACACGCATATTATCAAACACAGGCTTGCTTTAACCGCTATCAATTCTGGCGTCTTGTATTCCACAGTGAATGGGTGAAATCTCGGCTTCAACAGGTAGATGATTCAGCCGGATGGCCCACCTTTCAGTACCTGCAGAGCAAGAACATAGATATTGTAGAAAATTTCGAAATTCCAGTCTTTCGTGAGAAACGTATCGTTTAGGATTACAATGTCATAGTCTTTGAGTTCATCGAGTGGATACCTGCTTAGAGCATTCAGTGCACCATCTATATTCCATGTCATTGTTCTGATAATCTCGGTCATAGTTTCCTCCCGTGGATCGGATCCTTGAATCATAGTATCTCCGAAAATGATATCGTCGGACAACGATCCCTCTCGGACAAAATTGCGGATGAGCCACCATGCTTTTGGCTTCGAAGGGGACACCCACTTTGTACGCTTTGCTCTCGCCCGCCGTGGTCAACTCTTAACATTCTACATCCCCTTCAATTCCATTTTCCTTTAGATGTTCAACTTAAGTATCATTATCGACGGATCGATGTATGCGGCCTACATACGGCCACGCCTTCCTATCTCCAGCTCTGAATTTGCTATTTTCAAGTACTTTGGACCCCCTTATGGTGTGTGCTCCATTGGACTTCCTCCTTCTTCTTTCCTGTATTTCCCACTCTTTTACTTTTCCGAAAGTATCCACGTCGTGTTGACTAACTGTTGGTATATCTACAGTCGTAGATTCTTTGTTCGCATTTGTCTCCTTAAAATATGTCCCTACCTGTTCTTTACCCTTCTGTACAAAAACCCTGCCTTGCTCCTTGAGCGTTCTCTTTTGAACTTGCTGCGATACTACGGCAGCGTCAATGTTCATATGAGAGTTGACTTCTGCCCCTTTGGTTCCTCTAAGGTCACTGTTTCCGGTTTTGGGACAATTGGGACCATTTAGGATGGTGGGCGTTCTCCATATTCGGGCGCTTAATATAGTTTGTAAATTCTTGGCATAGTGTTGATCTCATCCCTCATCAGGGCCGTCACGTTGTTCTAAATTTAGCTTAAAACTGTCTCCATAAATGTATTGAGCTTTCCCAGCTGATGACCTTCCACATCTGAAAACTTCAAACTTTTGCTTTGCATCTGGAACTTAACCAGGTGAGTTTAGAGTTCATTCTTTTGAGGATATCGAATTCTCCCCGTGTAATTCCGCTGTATTCGAAGTGCTGCCATATGTTGAACTGCTAAAGCCTGTCCCTTTGGTAGCTATCACTGCTTCGTACCAGAAGATATGGCAAACTACCATGTGGCTATCACTGCTTCGTACCAGAAGATATGTCAAACTACCATGTGGCTATCACTGCTTCGTACCAGAAGATATGGCAAACTACCATGTGGCTATCACTGCTTCGTACCAGAAGATATGGCAAACTACCACGTGGCCAAGGGGATGGAAAAGACCGATCCTTTTCCTATTGCCTAAGAAATGAGATGTCAGTGAATGCTCTAATTATCGTACGATAGATTCGATTTCACAAGCTAGCAAAGTTATTCTAAAAATAATACAGAAACATCTTGCACCCATTCTTGAAGCTCAGTTCCCTGATGCCGAGGTCGTGGTACCCGCGATCATATTGCTTATCTGCGGTGGATCATGAAAAAAGCACGTGAATAACAGAAAACAGTCTACATGTGTTTTATTGAGTACAGAAAATCCGTTGACTCTGTTGAACATGACAGACCATGGAAAGCCATGCTGGATTTGGGGTACCCTTACATCTGACTATGCTGATACGTTCGCTTTATGCAGAACAAGAAGCAGCAGTCCATACACCATAATGCGACACTGAATAGTTTAAAACTGAAAACGGTGTCCGTCAAGGCTGCATTCTTTCACCATTCCTTTCCAATCTGTATGAAGAAGTTAAATTTAGAGTAACTCGGCATTGGTGTGAAGATTGGAGGAAGAACTCTAAACTGCTTGAGAAATGCTGACGATAAAACCCTGATAGCGGAAACAGAAGAGGATCTAAACCTTTTAATTTTCCACCTCAAAAATGAAAGTGAAAAAATTGACCTCTATCTCAATATCAAATAGAGCAAAGTATGACTATGGATGAGTGTGGTACATTTTTCTAAATCTAAATGGGGAGGAGATAGAGAGTGTGGGGGGATTTTACCTTCTTAGGAGCAAAAATCAGTCAAAGTGGAGACTGCTGTCCTGATATCAAAAGACGGATTTCGTTTGGACGAAATGCTATGATGACTGGAAGAGCAGAGATATCGGTTTGGCTACCAGGTACAGATTAGTCAATGCGTTTATATTCCCACTGTTCATGTATGGATGTGAGAGCTGGACGCTGAAACAGGCAGACAAAAGGAGGATCGACGCTTTTGAGCTCGGGTGTTGGCGAAGACTCTTACGAATACTGCAAAAATCACCAATAAGACAGCTTTAGAGGGCATCAAGCCCCGTATGTCATTGGTTGGTGAGATTGTGAAGCTGAGACTAGCACACATGGCACAGGGAAATGGGCCGATGACCTTCGATGTTAGGCCCGTTAAAACAACAAGCATAATCATCAGCGGCACTGGGAAAAGCAATCATGGCACAAGAAGACCAGGTCGCCAGAGGACTCGCTGGTTAGACACCTTTAAAACAGACACTACCATCACCTGGAACAACTAAAGGAGACAGGGTAAAACAGGACAACTTGGAAAGGGCTAATTCATACTGTAGGCAATTGTCAGATTCGACTGAATGGATGACATTATTATTATTATTATTATTATTATTATTATTATTATTATTATTATTATTATTATTATTATTATTATTATTATTGTCACTGACTTTTCAGTTAGGATTACGAAAATGTAATTTTCTAGCGTTATGCCTGTTTGAGCCCGTTCCCCTTTCATTTTATGTATTCTTTTGTATTTATATAATGTCCATCTCCGTGCTAAATTATTTCCATGTTTTTTGCGGTTTAGGGTACTTTAATTCGCACCGACACAGAGAGGTCGTACGGCGACGATGGGATAGGGAAGGGCTAGGTGTAGGAAGTAAGCGGTCATGGCCTTACTGTATTTAAGGTACAGCCCCAGCATTTGCCTGGTGTAAAAATAGGAATTCACGGAAAACCATCTTCAGGGCTGCCGACATTGGAGACGAACCCACTATTTCCCGCATGCAAGCTCACAGCCGCACGCCCCTAACCGCACGGCCAACTCACCCGATGATCGTAGATTTAAATTGGTGTTTCATTTCTTCAGGATTTGGATATTATTTGGTCAATTATTATTAATATTTTGGTATTATTATTTGGTATTATGTATATTTCCTCTTTCTGTTCCATTGACATTATTATTTATTTACGTAATTGTATTACCTAACATTATGCACCGATCTATTTTTATCTTCACCTATCCTCCTTATACTTAACAATTCTATTTCGCAAATTCGCGGAAATCTTATCCGTGTATTTTCTGCACTTAGGCAATGTAAGAAAGTGACCATGGCTTATTGTTAGGCAGTGCATTGTTTATTATCTAGTCTTATCATATCCTCGTAACTATTCCCATTGTTAGTTTTATGCTGATGACAATGGTGTAAGACGTGTTGGTATTGTGCTCCGATGTTGTTGTTGTTGGGTAATTAAGTCTTAACTGTACTTTATTATCACTTATAATGTTAAGCTAGTAGTAAGCTCATCCTGTAATATTGTAAGTCGTAGTGTTAAGCACTGAAAATATTTAAGTTGTGTGTGAATTTCTATATAATTTCTTTAATTTCGTGTGGCTAATTGTAGCAGAGTGCAGCCCTTGTAAGGCAGACCCTCCGATGAGGGTGGGCAACTTCTGCTATGCGTAGGTAACTACAGTACGTGTTATTGTGGTGGAGGATAGTGTAATGTGTGGTGTGAGAGTTGTACGAATGTTGGGGACAGCACAAACACCCAGCCCCCGAGCCATTGAAATTAACCAATGAAGGTTAAATTCCCCGAGCCGACCGGGAACCAAACCAGTACGCTGACCATTCAGCCAACTAGTTCTACAATTTCTATATGATGATAGTGGTTTCAGAATGTTAAAGTAGTAGTATTTCTAGTGATATTCTCTTTCCATGGAATTGCTTGTTGTACTCTTGTTGATGTTGTTGCTGTGTAATCATATTTTAACATACTCTATTATCTCAGTACTGTAGGTGATCATTACCACGGATATATTTTCCAATTAGGCCTACGATGTATTTCTTAAAATGTGACGAATGTTAATTTAAAGTTATGAATATTATTTTTGAAGTTATAGCCTGATGTAAAAAGTCTGTGGTTCTAAATGTTAATTTCAATAATTTCGCCGAGATATGATGGAGTTAATCTGACATGTCTAGACGAAGGTGACTTAAAAGTGATGAAACCTTATTTCCACATCCAAGTTTGTTGAAATATTTGTCTCTGTTGTTTATTTTCAAATTTAATTTAATTTAATTTAAACGCATTTATTTCAAGATGACTGTTATTTATTTTACCTTCATGTTTTTCATATTTCGGCATGTGTGCCTCACATCGCGTTATGAGTGAATTAACTCAACGATTGTACTTCCTTTTGACGTCTTCTACTCTTAAAATGATGATGATTCACGAGTGTTAATTTTATTACGTTAACGTTAGTTTACCTCCAGATTTAATTAAACCTGTTAATTTTACCTGTGTTTTATTCACGTAATTATATCCTGACCGCTGTGGGGTCTGTGAGTTCCAAAACTTTATGACGAATTAAATATAGGCCTATCTAATGTGGATATAAATACAAATCAAATCCTCATGCGATTCGTTCTTATAAACCACGCAGTATTAAAGTTAACTCAATATTGTCTGCATTTCTTCTTGTGTTTTTTTTTTTTTTTTTTACAATTTGCTTTATGTTGCACCGACATAGACAGGTGTTATGGCGACGATGGGATAGGAGTGAGAAGGAAGTATCTGTGACCTTAATTAAGGTACAGCCCCAGCATTAGCTGGTTGCGAAATTTGGAAAACACAGAAAACCGTATCCAGGGCTGCCAGTGTTGAGGTGCGAGCCTATCTACCGAATAGCTCGTTGACCCAAACCGCGCGGCTACTTGCTCGGTGTTCCCTCGTCTGATTCCATTCGCCCAGTAATCCTTTTCTTCCGTATCTCTACATTTTACTGGGAAAAGTCTTACTTTCTATTTGACTGCACAGTACTTAAGCCGTCAGTACTCTTCCGTACAATTTCATTACGAACTGTATTATGCATATTACCACATTCTGTTCTATTGACATAATTATTTACTTACAGAATTGTAACTTTTTTGATGATAATAATAATAAATAAATATAATCACGAATAAAAATATATAAATAAAATTACTCAAAAACTTAATAAAATTAATAAGCATAATTAACCGAAATGTCCGTAGTATGGGCGCCAGAGTTCACCAGAATGGATCCCTCGAATTTTGATAAGAGCATGATAAACTTTATATCCCAGGGCGTGTACATAATGCTGCGTACTGGTACATCTGCTGCAGGCCTTACCTAACCTCCTGAAAACGACTAATTAGGTAGGAACTGCACCTAGGTTCATCAATAACACTGATTCTAAAATAGCTAACTATATTCTGAACAAATTCCGTGCATGAGCACCTCATCAACATACAACATTATACATATAATACACACATAAAATATTGCTGGAAGACTCCATATTTACAACAACAACAATAATGAAAACCGTGGGAAAACGAAAGCGAGAACTAAGTCACCATTTGTAAATAGTCCGATGAACAATGTACATGTATGAAGATAAATACCCTTCACTGTCTCTATATCAATTCGACTTACCGATTCTCATAATCGGCAGTTATCACATCACACAGATACTGTACCTTGTATTACTGTGTTCACATATTTTAACACTTGTTGTAAAGATATGTACACACGTCTGTCGATCCTCAACATATAAATTTATGGAAAGTCTGAGATAGCTTTCACCAACATATAATGCTAGGCCGCCACAAGTGCTACAATACTTAATGCGCAAGCACTCTCCACAATCAGCCACTTTCCACAAACATAACACGACTACGCTCCACGAACGTTTGAAGTCCAGTCCATTGCAGCCATGTAAATCCAGTACCGTGTCTCAGCACCACTTCCTTCCCGTACAGTCCGTCAATTGTAGTTGTAGTTATCTTCCTTCTCGTTCCTATACAATCACCTTCACAATCACCCTTACAATGTTTCTCATACAATCTCTCATACAATCATCTGGTTGCCGCCGTATGACCAACCTTTATAGACATCAACATCCCCCTCCTCTCAGATGAGACGTCTGGATTGGTGCTTGCCAGCCAATCATGAGTGATCTCAAATTAAGACCAAGCCCTGAACTACTTCTTCCTCCCAAGACAATAACAAACTCTGGGGAGTTTTCATGAATCACCAAACTTTCCCTGGTACAACAACAAGCTCATCTCATCAGGCTGGGATATATACATGACAAATGGAATTCCCTGACACAAGTACATCACAACACACACTGGGGTAGCCATATGACTCATTCAAATTACCAGAGTTACTAAAGCAATGTTTTCCCACTCGTGCAAAACAAATTACCCATACCTACATATGTGGATATCTTCCAGCTTACCAATATAAATGGCAAAATATACAAATGAAATACTGATAATAATAATAATAATAATAATAATAATAATAATAATAATAATAATAAATCGAATACTGACAATAATATCTCTAACTTCTACATATAATTCGGGGGTGTGATATATGTACTATCACATAACGCCCCCTTGGTGAATCGATGATATCACATATTATGATTCACCATAAAACAGAACTTCATACATAACCTTATAATGGCATAACTGAACACATAATTTACTGTAATAATGATATATACATTGCGTCTACTGCATTGTATTCGCACACACGAAATACAATTTGTCCAAACAATAATAATAATATGGCTATATACACACAACTCTGATTGTTTCATATACAATTGAACACAATCTCTTCTTACTACTGTACACATACATTAAAATTGATAATATATACATCCAAGGTGCAGATCCTATCTCTTATATCTGCGAAGGCTATAGATATTAAATGTCCCAAGAACCTTATTTTCAGCGGTTAGGAGCATATAAGCACACTTGCCTATTCTACTGTCCACCGTATACGGACCCTGATATAAATGAAAAAAACTATACATAAACTTAACATTGGCATCGATAAGCGAGGAATGCGTACCGCAATAAAACTAACTACTTCTAGAATACACTCTATCTCACACACAAAGATTCGTACCATCCAGTCACACAAGAATCATCCAAACTTTCATTCGGAACATTCATAAAAAGGAAATCCCTCTTTCTGAAATGCGCGGGAATCTTACTACGTTTACTCTTCCACAAAACCATAATTAATGCAAGCAAACAGATCACATACTTTTTCACACATTCCACATCGCTATCATACAGCACGTCATTCAAATCATTCACACAACTCTCAGACTTAAATAAAACATTACGCACTCGCTTGGATAGACGTTCCTTCATCTCACTCACGCTCACTCGATTACTGAAATTCTTACCATAATACACCATAATGTTGCTATCATTACCACTTAATGACCCAACAATCAAACCATCTTCACCACATTTCATATCAGCTCCCACTTGCACCACTTTCATGCCAATAACACTGCTACTTTCGACTCTCTTATCAGAAGTTTCATTAATCTTAAAGTCACCATTTTCACATATAATGGACCTAACTTTACTCTCCTCACATATACTTAAATCAACAAAAACATCCTCATGATGTATACTCCGTGAACACTCTTCACTTACAAAACAACCTTCATCAACTTCACAAAAAACTTCACTTTCAATTTCAGAAACTTCTGCAGGATTATCGATCGCAACACCGCTATTACCATCACCACTAGCACAAAGTAAGTCATCCGACACATCATTCTTACTTTCATCACGCCCCCTATTCTCAAAATCTCCCTGAACACAAAACACATGGTCATACAATAATTCCTCTTTCACGTCTACCTCGTAACTTACCTGTTTCATCGCGTGAATAGGAATTTCGGTATCGGACTGCCTATCTGACCCAACTAAGAAGTCCGATTCCGGTTTAAATTACTTGACATGGACTGTTCACTATTATCATGTCTCTGCACTTGATCTGGAGGTCTTTGATCCGTACGCCCCCTACTTTCTGATTCCCCTTGATTAGGTCTTCTGCCATAATATTCCTGGTGATTAACTCCCTGATTAGACTGTCTGTTTCCCCTTCCGGAATTACCACCCTGATTCCCTTGCCTAGAATGACTGAAATTCTGATTATTCCTATCTCCTCCTAGCTGATTACCTTGTCTCCCATTATCCCCGTAATTCCTACCTTCACTTTGCCTAGTCCTCCCCTGCCCTTCCAAAGCATCAAACCTCTCTAACAGCTGCTCTAATTCCTTGATCGTAACAATATTCTGCATACATGCAGCTAATCCGACCTTCTCAGGAAAATGCCTCAACATCTGGCAGACTGTATCTCTCTCCGATGCTAGACCTTCAATATTCTGGCTGATCAGAACATGCGCCAAGAAATATTCCGTCATAGATACACCTTCCTGAGGTCTATATTTGCCAAATAGCACGCGATCTCTTTCCCTTCCCTGAATAGCATCACTCCAAAATTTAGAACTAAATTTCTCTCTAAATTCCTCTAAACTCGAAATACCCTGTCTATAAACTTGAAACCAGGATCTCGCTTCTCCAACAAATGCAATATCCAACATCTCATCAACCATACTCCACTCGATCAAACCATCGTCAAGATTCTTGGAAAACCGTTTCTCCACCGTTTTCAAGAATTCCATCGGATTAAACTGCCGACCATTAAACTTGGGTAATTCAGAGTCCTTCGTACAAGATACGTACCTATTACATATACTGCTACCTACTTGGATTTGACTGATCTCTTGCCTTAATTTCACATGACATGATCTAATTCCTTCTTCAACTACCATTCTGGCATTTCCTTCTACTGACTTGAGGTCATCTTTTACCGACTTAAGGTCTTTCTCCAATTTCTCATCCTTCTCATCTATACGCTTCGCTAAAACGTTCTGATTGGATTTAATTCTATCTATTTCTTCGACTTTATCTTCCACTATTTTATTCTCTTATCACATTCCTTGCTGTTTTCAACAAATTCTTTCCTAACTACATTAAATCGGCATTCAATTTTCTCAGTCAATTCCAAGCATTGAGCTTCTACCTTATTATTGACTTCCTGAATTTCCCTGCTTTGATGGTCAAACTTCTGGTTCAATTCATCTATTCTACCATTCACAGCACTACTTAATCTATCAATTTTACTAGATAATTCAACACTCACTGAATTTAATTCCTTACTCTGATTCTCAATCTTACTGGACAGTTCCGTACTAACTGAATTTAATTCACTATTAATACTGTATATTTCATTACTTAAAAAACTCAATTCACTCTTCAATTCTTTACTCTGACTATCAATCTTGCTAGACAATTCAACACTATTATTATCAGTTTTACTGGACAATTCAACATTATTATTATCGATTTTACTGGACAATTCAACATTATTATTATCGATTTTACTGGACAATTCAACATTATTATTATCGATTTTACTGTTAATACTGCATATTTCATTACTTAAGGAATTCAATTCACTCTTCAACTCTTTACTCTGACTATCAAGTAGCGATTTAAGCATACTGAGCATTGAAGACTCGTCTTGATCCCCTACATTCTGAGTTTGAGACGGGTTACTCGGTTCCTCACCTATCGTTACCGATTGATCTTTCCTACTATCAGCCATTTCGGTATTCTCACTTAAATTAGATAAACTCGATGTGGTGGAATTCTTTTGATTTCTCTTATTCTGATTCATAGTATCCACAACTTTAACAACCTCTCTACTTCTCAATTTTATAATACTGGACTCGCTACAACATTTCTTCATACTCCAATATACATATGAAACATATAAAACACTTCACTGACCTAGTTTGCAGAATTCCAACCACACCTGACAAGTGCACCTACGCTTATAAGCCTAACAGATGTACCAATCATTCAGCCACACGTTGGGAAGCCAATTGTAACTATTATTGATGACTACTGATAATGAAATCATGAATAAAAATATATAAATAAAATTACTCAAAAACTTAATAAAATTAATAAGCATAATTAACCGAAATGTCCGTAGTATGGGCGCCAGAGTTCACCAGAATGGATCCCTCGAATTTTGATAAGAGCATGATAAACTTTATATCCCAGGGCGTGTACATAATGCTGCGTACTGGTACATCTGCTGCAGGCCTTACCTAACCTCCTGAAAACGACTAATTAGGTAGGAACTGCACCTAGGTTCATCAATAACACTGATTCTAAAATAGCTAACTATATTCTGAACAAATTCCGTGCATGAGCACCTCATCAACATACAACATTATACATATAATACACACATAAAATATTGCTGGAAGACTCCATATTTACAACAACAACAATAATGAAAACCGTGGGAAAACGAAAGCGAGAACTAAGTCACCATTTGTAAATAGTCCGATGAACAATGTACATGTATGAAGATAAATACCCTTCACTGTCTCTATATCAATTCGACTTACCGATTCTCATAATCGGCAGTTATCACATCACACAGATACTGTACCTTGTATTACTGTGTTCACATATTTTAACACTTGTTGTAAAGATATGTACACACGTCTGTCGATCCTCAACATATAAATTTATGGAAAGTCTGAGATAGCTTTCACCAACATATAATGCTAGACCGCCACAAGTGCTACAATACTTAATGCGCAAGCACTCTCCACAATCAGCCACTTTCCACAAACATAACACGACTACGCTCCACGAACGTTTGAAGTCCAGTCCATTGCAGCCATGTCAATCCAGTACCGTGTCTCAGCACCACTTCCTTCCCGTACAGTCCGTCAATTGTAGTTGTAGTTATCTTCCTTCTCGTTCCTATACAATCACCTTCACAATCACCCTTACAATGTTTCTCATACAATCTCTCATACAATCATCTGGTTGCCGCCGTATGACCAACCTTTATAGACATCAACATCCCCCTCCTCTCAGATGAGACGTCTGGATTGGTGCTTGCCAGCCAATCATGAGTGATCTCAAATTAAGACCAAGCCCTGAACTACTTCTTCCTCCCAAGACAATAACAAACTCTGGGGAGTTTTCATGAATCACCAAACTTTCCCTGGTACAACAACAAGCTCATCTCATCAGGCTGGGATATATACATGACAAATGGAATTCCCTGACACAAGTACATCACAACACACACTGGGGTAGCCATATGACTCATTCAAATTACCAGAGTTACTAAAGCAATGTTTTCCCACTCGTGCAAAACAAATTACCCATACCTACATATGTGGATATCTTCCAGCTTACCAATATAAATGGCAAAATATACAAATGAAATACTGATAATAATAATAATAATAATAATAATAATAATAATAATAATAATAATAAATCGAATACTGACAATAATATCTCTAACTTCTACATATAATTCGGGGGTGTGATATATGTACTATCACAGAATTGTATTACATAACATTATACACCGCTCTATTTTTATCTTAATATGTCCTCCTTATACTTAACAATTCTATTTCTCAAATTCGTAAATGTCTTCTCCGTGTATTTTCATCACTGAAACTATGTAAGAAAGAAACCATGAAGAAAGGAATTCTCGTCTTATTTTTGTCTCTATAAAGTCCGAAAATGGTTCCATGGCGTCCAAATTGAGCGATTCAAATGGCCAGAGTTCATCCTGATGCTCCTGAAATCGAGATCAACACGTCTTTATTTGTGTACGTTGGAGAACTGTTTGCCACATGATGCTCCTGTTCACTTAAATGTTTACGTAATGATTGTCCTGGCAAAAGTAACAACGGGACCTGAGAATTCCTGCCCAAACCATTGCAAACACGCCACCGTGTCGCGCAGTAGGAGGAAGTTAGTGTTACAATGTAAAATATAGACCTACAGTTGTTATAAATGATCTGCTCAGCAGGCCAGCACGGAGCAGATCGTCCAGGCGTCAAGTCTGACCCGCTGGCCGGCAGGGGTGGGGAGGTTGTGCTTCCCTTCCAAACCTCTCCGCAGTCTTCATATGGAGTGAGGAAATTTGCCTGGGTATAAAACTACGCCAACTCTTGTCGTCTGTTGCGCCCATAAATTATAAAAAGGGAGACTTTCAGTGAAACATGTATCGGTGTGGTTCCATAACTATCTTTAAAACAAAATACGAGCAACCACGAAGGCGGTTAGAACATCCTAATTGTGATGAAGGAAAGTACCGCCCGCGTGTGCTATGACAGTGTTGATGTAAATCAGAATGACGTAGGGAACAATATTGTGTCCCGACAAGTTATCCGGCGGTTCTTGTTCATAAATGCAGTTAACTCAGAACTTTGAATGTGGAAATTAGAGACTCTCACAAAATCTGAAATTCTTGTAGCTACAGTAAATGAACTCAGGAATTAATTCAGACGATCCACAGTAAATAAGAAAATGTGCAGCAAGGACACGGTTATTTCACAAAGTTAGCTAAAAGAAGAGAAGTAATTCATCATAATATGACCTGCTATTGGTGATCAGTGGTGTGTGTGTGTGTGGAGAATGAGTATTACTGTTCACAAATAAAATAAGGAATTATTCGATGTGTACTGCAACTATTCACATGACTGGCATCGAAATGACGCATGTTTTAGAATGCATTACATTGAATGTGAAAAAAGAGCATTATTCCGAGACCAGCACATATTGTGAGACGATATTAATAATAATAATAATAATAATAATAATAATAATTATTATTATAACAATAACATTAATAATCATAAAAATAAAATAATAATAATAATAATAATAATAATAATAGTAACGTTATTGACTTTGCATCCCACTAACTACTTTTATGGTCTTCGGAGACGCCGAGGTGCCAAAATTTGTTCTCGCAGGAGTTCTTTTACGTGCCAGTAAATCTACCGACAAAAGGATGATGTATTTGAGCGCCTCCAACGTCTGAGCCACTCAGCCCAGCGTGTGGTAATATTAGTCAGTCCCAAGTTAATTTATATGTACGTTTGAAAGTCGACGTTAACAGAAGAAGGAATTATATAAACAAGCAGGCGCACGAAAAGAACATGAATTTTGATATACACTGACTTAGCAAATGTCATGGGATAGTCACCTAATAGCGTGTGGGACCTCCTCTGGCCCTGCGAACTGCAGTGAGACGCCGTGGAAGTGAGTCGACAAGTCCCTGGTAGTCCTCTGGATGCAGATGACACAATCATTTGCAGACCGGCCGCCGCTGCTGGTCTGTTCGTGGGTGCAAGATCTATGGCACGGAGCCTGCGCCCAGGACATCCCAGATATGCTCGATAGAGTTCATATCGGAGCTCCTAGGTGGCCATGGTAGTCGTTGGACTTCCGCTGCATGTTCCTGGATTGGGAGCGATGTGGCGGCGCGTTATCATCTTGAAACACCGCAGAACCGTCTGGGCGCTGGAAGGTCAAAAATGGGCGGAGATGGTCTCCGAGCAGATCAACATACAGCGTACCATTCATACTCTCTTCCAGAACAACTAGGGGACCCATTCCATACCAGGAAAATGAACCCCAGACCATAACAGAGACACCAGCGCCCTGGACCACATCTTCGAGGGAGGCGGGATCCATCGCTTCATGTGGTCTGCGCCATACACGGTGCCTCCCATCGGCATGGTGCAGTTGAAATCGTGATTCGTCCGACCATATGACGTTATGCCATTGTTCCAGTGTCCATTCCTGGTGACTGGCGACAAATGCGCGTCGTTGTGCCCGATGACGTTGGGTTAACAGTGGCACCCGTGTGCGGTGCCGGCTCCCATACCCCATAGAACTTATGTTCCTACGGATTGTCCACTCGGAGACGTGTCTAGCACGGCCTGTGTTGAATTGGATTGCCCGTCTGTCACTATTGACAATGCGTCTCAGATGTCGCCGGTCACGGTCATCGAGGGTGGCTGGACGGTCGGTCGTTCGTCTGTTGTGGACGGTGACACCCGCATTCAACCATTCACGATACACCCTGGACACGGTTGATCGTGTGAAGCCGAATTCCCGCACCACTTCCGAAATCGCACATCCCATCCGTTGGGCACCGACCACCATGCCCCGTTCGAACGGTGTCATCTCAGGATGACGTTCCATGTTACACCTGTCACATGCACAGCCACTGCTCACAAGGTCTCCTATACAACTGTCGCTGGCACAGGGGGCGTGTGGTGCGCAGACAACACACCTGCGCATCAGTGCTCCGCTATCCCATGACATTTGCTCAGTCAGTGTATGTTAACCGCATGTCCGTCCAATTGACGAGGATTTTGGACAGACCCAACGAGCTAGAACTACAGCGCTCTGGGTGATGCCAAGGTGAAACAGCACCCTACACATACAGTAGTTTAATACGTTACTTGTAATAGATTCGATCGAATTAATTAACTGTATGATTATTTCCGTCTGTGTGTGCGGCACACAACTGCACAAACCACAGAAAAAACTTACCAGATGTATCATAAGTACAATATTTTCAGTAATACACAGTTTTCGCGATAGCAGATTTATGTCGCGTGTGTTTGTTACAGAATTCAGCATGTGTAGAGTAGGCATGTTTTTCTTTTCTTCTAGATTCCCTTTGAAAAATAAGGAACTGACGAAACAGTGAAACGTGATGAACAGTTCCTTTCCCTGAGTGGATCAGACGGTAGAGCGCTGGTTTTCTGAGCTCAAGTTACCTGAATCAGGCCATTGGTATTTGAAGGTACTCAAATACGTCAACCATTTGTCAGTAGATATGCCGGCGCATAAGAAATCTCCTGTGGGAAACACTTTGGGTACCTCGGCTTCTCCAAAAGCTGAGCACGGAAAAACAGTAACATTATTTTTAAATATCTTACAGAGCTCAGTTTCATGTGTTCAGGGCACCGCCGTCACTACCGATCTTCATTTCTCTATGGAACCTCATGATGCAATGTCCATAAAGAAAAGAAACAAGAATATTCCAATACTCGTGTTTCTTTTAAGACGTAAATCGTTAACTGAACATACGAGTTTCGATATTGTTTATTTTTATTGGCTACTTCAGTGCATTGTTTTATTACGTCAGTACCAAGTTATATGAATAACTTTTCCATGTTTTCTAATTACTTTGATCAAGGTTATGTGTTCTATTGCTTTCACTCTCTGTAATGCTAGATGTATTTAATGGCAACGTATTGTGACTTATTTTGCAAGTGCTGGAAATGTTTTGGTATTCCTTCTTCATGCAATATCTTGCATTCTTAATGTTCTTTTAAAATAAAATTATACGCTTTTGAGTGTCTTACTAACTAAGCAATATGTGTACCGGTCTTTATTCCTACAGGCCATGTACTTGCTTCATCGGCACGTCCACTGGTCTTGATCGCTTAAAATATGGTGGAGCAACAGCCACTCTACAGTCTACCTACTACCTTGTGGGACAGGCCAAGCTGAGAACTCTACTTCGTTGCTGGAAACCACTCTTCAGTCTACTGTCTACCTTGTTGGAGAGGCCAAACTGAGAGCTCTACTTCGTTGCTGGAAACCACTCTACAGTCTACTGTCTACCTTGTTGGAGTGGCCAAACTGAGAGCTCTACTTCGTTGCTGGAAACCACTCTTCAGTCTACTGTCTACCTTGTTGGAGAGGCCAAACTGAGAGCTCTACTTCGTTGCTGGAAACCACTCTACAGTCTACTGTCTACCTTGTTGGAGAGGGTAAACTGAGAGCTCTACTTCGTTGCTGGAAACCACTCTACAGTCTACTGTCTACCTTGTTGGAGAGGCTAAACTGAGAGCTCTACTTCGTTGCTGGAAACCACTCTACAGTCTACTGTCTACCTTGTTGGCGAGGGTAAACTGAGAGCTCTACTTCGTTGCTGGAAACCACTCTACAGTCTACTGTCTACCTTGTTGGAGAGGCCAAACTGAGAACTCTACTTCGTTGCTGGAAACCATTCTTCAGTCTACTGTCTACCTTGTTGGAGAGGGTAAACTGAGAGCTCTACTTCGTCGATGGAAACCGTTTTAATAGGAAATGCATAGCACACCTCTGCAGCTGACTCCTTGCAGTCCAGATTTGTCACCCTGTGACTACCAATTGTTTGGACCACTCAAATATGAACACGGAGGAAAGCCATTTCGTGACGATAGAGGAATGCGTGGGCAACTGGCTGCACACTCGCCCTCATTCTTTTTTGCGAGAACGGCATAAGAAAGTTGCCAATTCGGTGGCAAAAGTGTGTGTCAAATTCAAGAGACTGCGCAGAAAAATGAGGAGCTTGTTGTGTATTTGTTGGTGGATTCGATGAAATTGTAATAAAAATAATTCCATTGCAATAGATGAGTACCTAGAGAACGAATAGGACGACCAGTTCTTCGCTGGAGTGCACATAGTTTTAGCACGTGTATATGTGGAGGAAGAAATTGTGGGACGTGAGATCAACAAGGACAGGGATCGTTGGAATGCAGCCTTAGAAACATTTATTTCAGGTTTCAGCCACCAAGGGGATGCACAGAATTTATATATATTTACAGCCTCTATCTTGACAGCTGTCATCTTGAGAGGTTCTGATCTCACTTTTGACTTCGTGCTCGTGTTTTGGCGCGGAATTTGAAAAGGAGAACGACCCTAACCTCACAGCTGTCATCTCGACATAGCCTCACACCACGTGCTTTTTTGATTGACAGCTGTCAATAGTGAACCCTTGAACGTACCATTCCATCGTTGGTCGGCCACGGCTGCTACAGTAGAACAATATAGAACTCTTAAATCATGGGTCGTTGCGGGAATAAATTCGGTCACGATCTTAACCAAACTGTACCGGGCGGTACACCTCCACGCCGCTTATTTAAAATTTGCGCCAGTTGAAACTCCTCTGCTGGAGGAAGTCTGAACCTTATCTACGGTATTGATTTTTAAGTTTCTCAGAAGATGTCACTACGTGGAAATTTTTGAGTTTTTGAACTGTGTCATTTTCGACGTATTTTTGTTTTGTTTGTAGTAAGAAGTGTGAACTCTCTTCTAGAGGACACTACTGAAGATCAACAATAGTGCACCCTAGTGCGAAGGGAAAGAACTGTTTTCTGGAGAAAATTTAATTTCAAAAGTTTGTTCTTTGTTAAATTTCTTTCAGTCATTGTTTAAGTTGGCAATGTTAACCCCTTCCTTCCCCTCGTATTGAATCTAGCCAATTACGAATTTCTTAAGTTAATTTTCCACCAATAATATGTTTCTTCTTCGTATTGTGTAGGGGGTTTCTTGATGAACCAATAAAATCCTTTTGGGAGGGTGTTCTCATTCCCCTAACGCCTCGAACTTTCCGCGAGAGTATATAAACTGCTGATTTTAGGGTCTCCGCGCCACTTCTGTTCCATCTTTCAGTGTGTAAAGTACATAGCAGGGGGCGGGAAGCGCCTCTTTCTTCGGCAGCGGTCAACAACAAGGTAATGGCCAATTAATAACTTCTTTCCTTGCTAGCTCAGCAGTTTAACTCTCGGGGCGGGTCCGAAGTTTTTCCATTATGTAACCTATTCCTAAAATGTAACTACTCTTACATCTATTTTCTTTTAAACCTACGTATTGGGATAGAGAGTGCTTAACCCTCTCGAGCTCCCACTCATTTTGTTTTGAGGTGAACTTATTTTTCTCAACCAATTCTTCCGTAATGTAATGTAAATTGTTATTCTCTTAAGTCACCTCTGTAGTATGGGATTAGTCCTTGCATTAGTGGCCTTGAGCCAGCTTAGGTTTTAAAACAAAGGTATTAGGAGCGCGGATTGCCTCCTCTCAGATTAATGTTGTAGAGGCCGTGTAATTAACCATTTCTCAATTTATAGGCCTCAGTAGGTTGGGTATTGTACCCCTGTGTTAATGTCCTTGAAGGACAGCTTGAATGTAGAATTAGGAGTGACCTATGGTAGGCTTGTATTTTTAAGGGCAAGTAACCCTTTCTTGAAAATTGTGTTTTCTGCCTCAAGGAGGCTTTTTCGGTGTAATTGGAAGCTTGTGCTTCTGGCATGATTGGGGTTTTCTGCCCCGTTGTTGAATGGTGTACATTGTAAAGTAGGGCTCATGGCTCAAGAATTATGTATCTGACTCTCGGATCCCCAAATCGTGTAACTGTGTGATTGTACTGGTGCTATATAACTACTCTGTACCTGTCATTATTGTTATTTCTTGTTTTTGCTAAGAAAATATAACCTTGTTAAATTTTAAATTCACTGTAAATTTGTAGCCCGAGACCTGTTCACCCCCCGCACCTTCTTTCACCTCTAACTACCACGGAAAACTCCGTAACACAAACGATGGGGTTCAGAAGAGAGCCTAACTACTTGAAATGAGGAGCAAATATGTGCTTACTAACTTTTATTAAAATTGAAATGACACGACAACATTATTATTTTAATATAAATCCTTGAAATGAAAAAAATTAAAATTATTTATTATTGAATGTTTAAAACGCAGTCACATTGCATAGCGTTGATTGATTTCTCACAATATCGAAGAGTTGCTTCGGAGAAATTAGTACATTAGTGGACAGCGAAACTGAAAAAGGAAAGACCTGAAAACCGGGCACCTATTACTCCAAACGATAACTGAGAATTAATCCACACGATCCGTGGAAAATCTGACTTTCAACAAGTAGAACGCCTGATTTCCTCTCAATTAAGGTTATCCACCAGTCGAATACCCTTTACGGATACGGAACACCCGCCGAATGGACCCTTAATCGAACCAAATTGACTATCAGTTGCTTTGGATAGGTTGCGAAATATTATGGGAAAGCATGGTATTCACTACAAGTTAACAGCATCATTCACAATTGAAATAAAATTCCACCATGTATTTGTCATTCATGACACCCGTAAGTGATAAGGTAATCCCGATGCTAAATATGCATCACCCAAACAGCTGTTCGGAAGGAACCAACAAACATGATCCGCGAGGATCTTACGTTACGTCGTTCTGAAGGCACAAAACTGCGAAATGCAGGAAACACTTATTCATCACGCATTTAGAAGAAATGCCAAACACTGAAGTTAATTAAAACAGTGGTAAATCACTTGAAAAGTATTATTATCAAACCGATTTTCAGGTTAGAAATGGTTTTGTTACGCTTAATAAAATTACCAGTCCACATTGAAAAATACTACAACTTTAAGGAATTCTTTCCTTTGAAAAACAATGACTACCAGTACAGATCCATCTACTTATTGTCTGTCCCAACACACTACCTATAAAGTGATTACTTAATCGAAATCAACTACGAAAAAATGAAAGTACGACAAAGATTGAAAATAAAATATTACTGGCTGACGAATCGAAACCGCATTCGCAACTCAAGTCTCACACTAATACACTGAGTGTCAATATGCACACTACAAAACGAAACGGACGTCAGAACGACAAAACAATAAAGTCCGTTAGATAAAATAACATATCGAAGTCATTAAAACTCAACACGCATGGAGAATTACAGTAATATTTCCGTCAGGTCGATATCCAATATTTGGGCAACCCTCATTCACCGATAGCGGCCCCATTATCTTAAGGAACACCCTTCAGCTGTTGGAGTTACGCACTAGTTGGCCTCATCATTGTCGATCTAACCCTCTTCATATTTCATATTTTACTGCAGATGCTACCTTCGCCCAGGTCACTTCGCAAAAACAAAAGAAACATCTAATCTGAGACTTGAATATGTACAGCTGCCATCCCAGACCTATCGTCGGGCTCAGTTAAAATCTGTACATCCTAACACTAATCTCTATGTACACGATACCTTCCAAATTCTATCGTCGGGCGTGAACTAGGACGTCTCATCATCAGTAACTCCACGGATAACATGTGACGTCCTAAATCTATGGTCGGGCGTCAAAATGGATCGTACTACGTATCCCCTAGCATATCAGGCGAACTAACAATTTCAAACCAACTCTGACATTTCAATACACATGGAACCACGTCTCTTACTATTAAACGAATGCAAGTCGAAAAATGCAGTAAGTCTCCATCTCGTTACAATACGTGAACTCGAAAATAAATATACGTGACGAACAATTCTCCAACTCAAACACAATCTCAGCCTGTGCAATGAAGTTTTTAGGGAAGCAATGATAACTCCCAACACACGTCTACCATTTAGTGGATGTATTCAAAATAATAATCATCACTACCGCATTAGAAACTCTCAAATCGCCTACCGTCAATTCCAAATATTTATATCAATGACATATCCAGTGAAACGAAATTCAATACAACACCAACCATGTATTCTAAATGCTCTTTTATCCTTGAGGTCACATTATCTTAATATTCATACGGGCTTTACGTAACTGGTCACTTGACTTTTACTACCAAGATTTTTAACCTTTACTAGAGTCGTTTTCACTTGGGATCTTACTAGAAATATACGGTGCTTCACACAGTAGTCGTCTCAAATTTCGGATTGGTAGCGGAATACTCTACAGCCTGTCACAATACAGTCTGTTTCACAAATACTTCCTCGGCAAACATAGACTGTCTCAAACTCATTCACGCGTTCACAAACAGACAAACGGACACCAAAGCTAAAAATGATGCAGATGGTCATAATTACACCAGAAACGGATAACTGTACGGAAATTTCGCCAAAATAATCAATGTACAGACACACGGTCGTTACGATTTTATTTTTTGCGCTAAAACCTACCCAAGGACAGGTGGATTCTAAATATGAAGTTTGGTGGAAACATATCCAGTAGTTTTCAAGTTATAGAAGGACAGACAAACAGACAAACAAACAGACAAACAGACAAACAGACAAACAGACACCAAAGATAAAAATGATGCAGATGGTCATTATTACACCTGAAACGGATAACTGTACGGAAATTTCGCCAAAATAATCAATGTACAGACACGCGGTCGTTACGATTTTATTTTTTGCGCTAAAACCTACCCAAGGACAGGTGGATTCTAAATATGAAGTTTGGTGGAAATATATCCAGTAGTTTACAAGTTATAGAAGGACAGACAAACAGACAAACAGACAAACAAACAGACAAACGGACACCAAAGCTAAAAATGATGCAGATGGTCATAATTACAGGTGAAACGGATAACTGTACGGAAATTTCGCCAAAATAATCAACGTACAGACACACGGTCGTTACTATTTTATTTATATAGATGACGGATAAGCATGAGCACGTTGAAAAGTGCAGACTTCCACTTCGAGATTCATATCTCCTAAACGGTTTATGATATTAAGAAACGGTTTGCGCCATCAGACGCCTCATTTATCGCTCTACAAGTTTGTTTCTAAACCCTTTCCTCGTATCTCCCATATTCAGGGGGTAAATTGAGATCAAATTTTGAATAGGGTGAAATTTGGGTGCATTTTTAACATTTTACATTACTTATTGCCTACTTATGTATAAGCTAGAATCATGAAATTTGGTACACATATGTCCCTTAATCGTGCCAATGTGCGCACACAACGTGATGATCCTATCATTCTTATAAGTGTGTCAAACAATGAAATATACTTGTAAAAATCACCAAATTTACGAACAATCCAGAAATACGGCCAAATTTAACGTATAAGGGAGAGAGGTACGACAAAATGTCACAGGACCAAAGTTGTAGATCACTCCGAATTGAAGGGACATTGTGCCATCCATTTTGTGATACGACTTACCGTTTAGCCAAAAAATAGCTCAAAAGGAATGTCTGCACAGTCATTAAAATTGCCTCCATATTTCGATATCTTTGGGGGCTAAAAAGTGAAAAATTTGAACATCTTGGAATTTTCCCGTCGGTTAGGGACCAAAAGCTATAATTTCACCAAATTTCAATTGTCTACTTCGTCTGGCAGGTTGTGCCGCCATTTTGATTTGGGGGGATAGGGGATAAAAATGAGGAAATTCTCGAAAATTTTTAAGCCCACAAAACCTTTAGGTTATCGTTTTGGATATACTATACGACTGTGTTCTTATGCTGAGCCCAAAATTTGAGCCCCCCCAGCGTGCCCCCTTCAGGGAATTTTGAGAATTTCCGATTTTTCTAGGGATCCTGGGGGCATCAGTTTCCTCCGTACCAAGTTTCAAATTTCTGAGATTTCTGGAAGTGCCTCATTAATTCACGTCTTTTTTCATTTTTAAATATTTATATATACATCGCTCCAGCCCGACTTGCTTTTATATATATAGATAGATGACAGATAAGCATGAGCACGTTGAAAAGTGCAGACTTCCACTTCGAGATTCATATCTCCTAAACGGTTTATGATATTAAGAAACGGTTTGCGCCATCAGACGCCTCATTTATCGCTCTACATGTTTGTTTCTAAAGCATTTCCTCGTATCTCCCATATTAAGGGGGTAAATTGAGATTAAATTTTGAATAGGGTGAAATTTGGGTGCATTTTTAACATTTTACATTACTTTTTGCCTACTTATGTATAAGCTAGAATCATGAAATTTGGTACACATATGTCCCATAATCGTGCCAATGTGCGCACACAACATGATGATCCTATCATTCTTATAAGTGTGTCAAACAATGAAATATACTTGTAAAAATCACCAAATTTACGAACAATCCAGAAATACGGCCAAATTTAACGTATAAGGGAGAGAGATACGACAAAATGTCACAGGACCGAAGTTTTAGATCACTCCGAATTGAAGGGACATTGTGCCATCCGTTTTGTGATACGACTTACCGTTTAGCCAAAAAATAGCTGAAAAGGAATGTCTGCACAGTCATTAAAATTGCCTCCATATTTCGATATCTTTGGGGGGTAAAAAGTGAAAAATTTGAACATCTTGGAATTTTCCCGTCGGTTAGGGACAAAAAGCTATAATTTCACCAAATTTCAATTGTCTACTTCGTCTGGCAGGTTGTGCCGCCATTTTGATTTGGGGGGATAGGGGATAAAAATGAGGAAATTCTCGAAAATTTTTAAGCCCACGAAACCTTTAGGTTATCGTTTTGGATATACTATACGACTGTGTTCTTATGCTGAGCCCAAAATTTGAGCCCCCCCAGCGTGCCCCCTTCAGGGAATTTTGAGAATTTCCGATTTTTCTAGGAATCCTGGGGGCATCAGTTTCCACCGTACCAAGTTTCAAATTTCTGAGATTTCTGGAAGTGCCTCATTAATTCACGTCTTTTTTCATTTTTAAATATTTATATATACATCGCTCCAGCCCGACTTGCTTTTATATATATAGATGACAGGTAAGCATGAGCACGTTGAAAAGTGCAGACTTCCACTTCGAGATTCATATCTCCTAAACGGTTTATGATGTTAAGAAACAGTTTGCGCCATCAGACGCCTCATTTATCGCTCTACATGTTTGTTTCTAAACCATTTCCTCGTATCTCCCATATTAAGGGGGTAAATTGAGATCAAATTTTGAATAGGGTAAAATTTGGGTGCATTTATAACATTTTACATTACTTTTTGCCTACTTATGTATAAGCTAGAATCATGAAATTTGGTACACATATATCCCTTAATTGTGCCAATGTGCGCACACAACGTGATGATCCTATCATTCTTATAAGTGTGTCAAACAATGAAATATACAAAGTGCCTCATTAATTCACGTCTTTTTTCATTTTTAAATATTTATATATACATCGCTCCAGCCCGACTTGCTTTTATATATATAGATGACAGGTAAGCATGAGCACGTTGAAAAGTGCAGACTTCCACTTCGAGATTCATATCTCCTAAACGGTTTATGATATTAAGAAACGGTTTGCGCCGTCAGACGCCTCATTTATCGCTCTACATGTTTGTTTCTAAACCATTTCCTCGTATCTCCCATATTAAGGGGGTAAATTGAGATCAAATTTTGAATAGGGTGAAATTTGGGTGCATTTTTAACATTTTACATTACTTTTTGCCTACTTATGTATAAGCTGGAATCATGAAATTTGGTGCACATATGTCCCTTAATCGTGGCAATGTGCGCACACAACGTGATGATCCTATCATTCTTATAAGTGTGTCAAACAATGAAATATACTTGTAAAAATCACCAAATTTACGAACAATCCAGAAATACGGCCAAATTTAACGTATAAGGGACAGAGATACGACAAAATGTCACAGGACCAAAGTTGTAGATCACTCCGAATTGAAGGGACATTGTGCCATCCGTTTTGTGATACGACTTACCGTTTAGCCAAAAAATAGCTCAAAAGGAATGTCTGCACAGTCATTAAAATTGCCTCCATATTTCGATATCTTTGGGGGGTAAAAAGTGAAAAATTTGAACATCTTGGAATTTTCCCGTCGGTTAGGGACAAAAAGCTATAATTTCACCAAATTTCAATTGTCTACTTCGTCTGGCAGGTTGTGCCGCCATTTTGATTTGGGGGGATAGGGGATAAAAATTGAGGAAATTCTCGAAAATTTTTAAGCCCACGAAACTTTTAGGTTATCGTTTTGGATATACTATACGACTGTGTTCTTATGCTGAGCCCAAAATTTGAGCCCCCCCAGCGTGCCCCCTTCAGGGAATTTTGAGAATTTCCGATTTTTCTAGGAATCCTGGGGGCATCAGTTTCCACCGTACCAAGTTTCAAATTTCTGAGATTTCTGGAAGTGCCTCATTAATTCACGTCTTTTTTCATTTTTAAATATTTATATATACATCGCTCCAGCCCGACTTGCTTTTATATATATAGATAAAAAGTATTTTTCTCATCGTAGAATTATGGGTTCAATACGACCTGTGCTGAGGCGCCCAGAGTACAAAGTTAACCTCACAGACGCTGAGGCTTAACTACATATGACCTAGTTTTATGGGAAGATGCCCTTCCCGGCGCCATCTGGCTAGATCTCCCTCCCCGAAAATCATCTTTGGGGTGTATACTTACACGGCTCCAGTTTTTACGGGAAGATGCCCTTCCCAACACCATCTTGCCAGATACCATCCCCGACGTCATCTTGGGGCCTAACCTTACAGCTCATAGTTTTACGTCTAGATGCCCTTCCCGACGCCACCTTGCGAGATGCCATTTCCGACACCATATTCGAGGGGCCTAACCTCACAGGGCCCAAGTTTCATGACGAGATACCCTTCCCAACCTCATACAGTCAGTTTCCCCATCCCTGTCACCACCTTGGAGGCTTTACATCTCTATCCGACGGGCAAATAGCTATGATCACCCCTCCTCTTCCTTAACCTAAAAAGCATCTCTACCTAGTTGTGCACGTGTGTTATCGTGAGGTCTGCTTAAGGCTTTACGACATATAGGGTGGCGTGCACCAACCAAGAGTAAGTTCTACTTCTGTAGTAAAGTACTCCTGAAGTCAGCATTCGGCGACTTCCATACGAGAGTAAATTACTTCCGAAGTATTTTAGTCCTTTCAGATACTCCTGGAGTAAATTACTACAAGAGTAAAATGTTGAAGAGCACCATCTTGTAGTATATTACTAAAGAAGTAAATAACGCACGAATATAGAATTTACTCTCACGTCGTGCGTGGAGTAAGCTAGGATCAGACTTGTTGACTAATTGAATACCGTATCGTATACGAGAGGAAGACGTTTCAAACTTGGTTATGGATTACTTGGATTATATTGACGATCTCGACTAAGAAAACAACGGGAGTATAATAGTGCGTACAGTGCGTGAAAGGCGAGATCCGTATGATATGTACACGGAGAGAGAGTTTAAGGAACGTTTTGGCCTTAGGAAGGAATCCTTTACCTTCCTTCTAAATATACTTATAGATAATTTACAACAAAATTCAGACAGAAATTCAGCTGTATCTCCCAAATTACAGTTGTTGTGTGCCCTGCGAGTGTTTCGTACTGGAACAATTCAGTTAGTTGCCGGTGATCTAATAAACGTTCACCGCACGACTGCTGGCCGTATCTTTCATCGCGTGGTTAGAGCAATAGTGAGGTTAAGAGGGAGGTACATACATATGCCTGCAAATGACGATGAATGTTCTGAAAATAAAAGGAAATTCTTCACGTTGGCAGGTTTCCCACACATCGTGGGTGCAATTGATTGTACGCATGTTCCCATTTTGTGCCCTCCCGGTGACAACGGCGAACTTTTCAGAAATCGGAAGGGGTATTTTTCTATAAACACACACGTTATTTGTGATGCAAGTATGAAGATCATGAATATTGTTTGCCGATGGCCTGGTTCTACGCACGATGCACGAATATGGGACAATAGTGCTGTTGCAGCGAACTTTGAGAATGGTTTATATAATGGAATGTTAGTGGGAGATAAGGGTTATGCCTGTACGAAATTCCTCATGACACCACTCCTACAACCAAATACACCCGCTGAACACCGGTACAGCACTGCTCATACAAAAACCCGCAATGTTGTGGAACGCACTTTTGAAAAGGAAATGCGCTTCACGCCTACAGCATGCGGCATCGCAATAGTAGCTACGGCAGTCCTCCAAAATTTCGCTCTGGATGTAGGCGATATGTTTGAAGAAAGAGACTTGTTAAATAACAACGAAAACATTCAATTTGTGAATCACGAAGAAAATATAGCAGGAAATGCCATTCGGCGAGCTATTATAAATGATTACTTTTCATGAATGTGAAAACCAGTTAGGCCTAGTGCATTTTTCCATGTTCCCTTGTGAATAAAGATAGTATTATGAGAACATTTTGCCCTAAATTAAACTAAATAAAATGTGAACTAAATAATATAATAATATTTAAACTGTAAATAAACATACTTTATAAGAAATTACTGACAAAACTGGTAAACAATATAGGGTGAAAATATTTACACATTGTTCGAAATTTCAATCCGCCGTTTCAGATACAACTTCACATACTTCACTCGCGTGATCTAAGTAAGTCACAAAGTTGACTGAGTTTTCTGCAGGCATTGAGCATATTTTGTTCTTTAGTACTTCTAAAACGTCTATTTTCATTTTGTGTACTTCCTTTTGCATTTCTCTCTCTCTCATCATTATTGACATCTTCTCTTCATGTTCTATGCGAAAGAAGTCCAGACGCATCTTATGTAGCTCTTCGTGCCGCTTATGTATCTCACTGTCCTGTCTGCTAGGGCGTCTTCTAATTCTCTCAGTACTTCCAAGATCTGTAATACAACAAAATACGGTATTTGTCTTTACCACAGCATAGCCATAAGAATGTCAGCACGTACACTTAATAGGTTTATGAACAATTGCAACAATATTTTCTTATCGAATAAGAGTTAATTTTACACTTACCAACTTTCGGACTTCCAGCAGTATCGATGATAGAAATTTCAACGTCATGATCCACCGGAATGTCTAGACATGGGCCCACTTCTTTATCATTATACATATTATCAGCGTAAGTGTCATCAGCTCCGTGTATAGGCTTATTATTATTATTGTTGTCGGCTTCCATGTGATTACCTGCTATCGCATCATCATCATCATGAACTGAATTAATACCACCGAAAACCTGTGGCATTATTTCAATAATTATTTTTGATATATCATCAACGTGCGTTGTCTGTGGACCACCACCAGTTTTAATTTCTTCCCGAGTGTCCGTGGCTTTCTGCTTCTTAGCCTTCGCTTTTAGGTCCTTCCACAGAATTTTAATTTGTTCTTCAGTGCGTTTAGGTAGTATAATAGGCGGGTTCTGCGGCCACCACCACCACAGGCTCCCAGAGGCCTCCTCCACCACCACCACAGCCAGAGGCCTCCTAGAGGCCTCCTCCACCACCACCACAGCCAGAGGCCTCCTCCACCACCACCACAGCCAGAGGCCTCCCAGAGGTCTCCTCCACCACCCGCGGGAAATTTGAATTGGTAAACAAAGCCACGTGCTTTTTGACAGCTATCATCGACAACAACGCATCGCTAACCTCAGTACTGCCATCTTGACGGGCCTAAACCTCAGTGGTACCAACTTAACCTAACTAGCGCGAGATAAACAAAGCCACGTGTTTTTTGACAGCCACGTGCTTTTTGACAGACAACAACGTATCGCAAACCTCAGTGCTGCCATCTTGACGGGCCTAAACCTTAGTGATACCAACTTAACCTTTCTAGCGCGAGATTTGAATCGGTAAACAAATCCACGTGCTTTTTGACAGCTGTCATCCGCCATCTTTAAACCACAGAGCACCGTGCTGCCCTCTTTATCGCAGTAGCTGCAAATTCGTCACCTGTCATCGGCAGTGCTGCCATCTTGGCGGGCCTAAACCTCAGTGCTACCAACTTAACCTCACTAGCGCGAGATTTGAATCGGTAAACAAATCCACGTGCTTTTTTGACAGCTGTCATCCGCCATCTTTAATCTATAGAGCACAGTGCTGCCCTCTTTAGCTACTTACCTTTGAAATGTGATGTGGATAACTTGAAAAATGCATTTTGACAGCAGCCATCTTTAATCTAGAGAGCACCGTGCTGCCCTCTTTAGCTAGATACCTTTGAAATGTGGTGGCAGGCAATTCTACATGACAGCAGCCATGTTAAATCAAGAGAGCACCGTGCTGCCCTCTATGTGGTGGCGGCAATTTGAAAAATTCTACATGCTCTTGTTTGGAAACAAACTCACGCGCTTTTATGACAGCCGTCATCCGCCATCTTTAATCAACAGAGCACAGTGCTGTACTCTTTAGCTAGATACCTTTGAAATGTGGTGGCGGCAAATTCCACGTGCTCTTGTTTGGAAACAAAGCCATGTGCTTTTTTGACAGCTGTCATCCGCCATCTTTAATCAACAGAGCACCGTGCTGCGATCATGCGGGCAATTTCGTCAGCTGTCATCCGCCATCTTTAATCCACAGAACACCGTCCTGCTCTCTGTAGTAGCGGGCAATTTGAAAAGTTCTGTTAGCTATCATCCGCCATCTTTAATCAAGAGAGCACCGTGCTGCCGTCTCTAGCTAGATACCTTTGAAATGTGGTGGGGGCAAATTGAAAAATTCCACGTGCTATTGTTTGGAAACAAACTCACGTGCTTTTTTGACAGCTACCATCCGCCATCTTTAATCAACAGAGCATAGTGCTGCCCTGTTTAGTTAGATACTTTTGAAATGTGGTGGCGGCAAATTCCACGTGCTCTTGTTTGGAAACAAAGCCATGTGCTTTTTTGACAGGTGTCATCTGCCATCTTTAATCAACAGAGCACCGTGCTGCTATCATGCGGGTAATTTCGTCAGCTGTCATACACCATCTTTAATCTACAGAGCACAGTGCTGCCCTCTGTAGTAGCGGGCAATTTGAAAAGTTCTGTTAGCTGTCATCCGCCATCTTTAATCAAGAGAGCACCGTGTTGTCATCTTTAGCTAGATACCTTTGAAATGTGGTGGTGGATAATTTAAAAAGAAAAATTCTACAGCAGCCATCTCTCGACGCTAATTGCATAAGATGGTGGCTATTCATGACTCCTTAAGGGTGCTTACGCAAATGGCTGCTATACATAGGTTCTTATGAGACGCCCTTGGGATGCTTGCACATGATGGCAGTTATACATGACTCCTTATGAGATGCCCTAGGGATGCTTGCTGAAGATAGCGGCTGCTCTTATAGGACGGCTTAAGGGTCCTTGCACAAGATGGCTTGAGACGCCCTAAGGATGCTTGCGCAAGATGGCGGACACAAGATGGCGGCTATACCCAACTCCTTATGAGACGCTTTAAGGGTGCTTGCGCAAGATGGCTGCCACTCTTATGAAGAAAGCTAGCTTAGAGGCTAATGTGTCGTGCTAGTTCGATTCATTAAATTTAGGGCTTAAATGCAAAATGTTAAATATCTCGAAAACGGTGCACCGTAGAGCAATACGGACAAAATATTTCCGCCTAATACCTCGGTTCGCAGTATGAGGAACAAGAAAACTATAGTCTAATGATGGGATCAACGGTTCGGTTCCTACTTAGGCCCTATGGCATTTGCTCTGTATTAGCTTGTATTGAAGCGAGTCTTCGTAACATGATCAGGTCTAGCTATGGTAGAGAGTATAACGTACCGTGCTGGTTCGATTCATTAAATTTGGAGGCTTAAATGCAAAATGTTAAATATCTCGAAAATGGTGCATCGTAGAGCAAAACGGACAAAACTTTTCCGCCTAATACGTAGGTTCGTAGTATCAGGAACAAGAAAAAAACATAGTCTAATGATGAGATCAACGGTTCGATTCCTACTTAAGCCCTATGGCATTGGCAGCTATCTATTTCTACAAGATGGTGGCTGCTCTTATGAGACACAAGATGGCTTGAGACGTTCTAGGGATGCTTACGCAAGATGGCGGACACAAAATGGTGACTATACATAGCTCTTTATGAGACATCCTAGGGGTGCTCGCACAACATGGCGGCTACTCTTATGAAGAACGCTAGCTTAGAGGCTACTGCGCAAGATAACAGCTGCTGTTATGCATGCGGTGGAGCGCAATTTGAAATTCTATGTGCTTAATCAACAGAGCACCCTGCTGCCCTCTTTAGCTGAAATGTGGTGGCGGATAATTTGAAAAATTCTTTTGACAGCTGTCATCTTTAAACAATGGCGACTATACATAGGCTGTTAAGGCCTTATCATTCTCCTCCTCCTCCTCCTCCTTTTCTACCTCCTCCTCCGCGTCTTATGTCAAGGCATAGCTTATATCGAACACGCATCGCGAAGGTAAGCGTGTGCAGCGATAACATTATTGTACATGTTTAGACTTTCGAAACATAAGAAGAGTAGAATCAAACGCTGTACTCGATACAACATATGATCAGAACATTGATTGATGTGTTCAGAAAACAAAATAAGTGATCAAGACTAGAATCGAACGCTGTACTCAATACATCATGTGTTTAGAATATGTCAGGGGATACGCTTGTTCTAAGAAGATCAGATTTAAACATAACAAGACTAGAATAGAACTCTGTAATCGATGTTGTTAACTTCAACATGTGATCAGAACATTGATTGATGTGTTCAGAACACAAAATAAGTGATCATGACTAGAATCGAACACTGTACTCGATACAACATGTGATCAGAACATTGATCGATGTGTTCAGAACACAAAATAAGTGATCAAGACTAGAATCGAACACTGTAATCAATCTATAAAAGAATCTCCTGTCGATTTTCGTTTAGAATTTAAAATATCGGAAAATATTCCGGCTAACCCAACAACCTATTCTCTTATTATTCATTTGTGTGATGTTACTTACCATCTTCTAACGAATATTGTTACAAGGCAATAAATAAGAAGCATCAAAATAGCATCTTCTGCCACAGTAAAAAATTAGTAAGGGGGAGACCTAGCTTAACACAGGGAAAATAGATCAATATTCATTCGATTGTTATATATGCTACAAACGTAGTTGACAAATGCTGCACATAACCCAGTATTGGCATGCTTCAGAGAAATTAGAAGCAACTTCAATAATGTTAAAATTCTAGTTACAACATATCAAAATAAAATGTTCAAAATTTCCCGCCTTTTTAACGGTTTCCTTCATAACTCCCTTACTGTTTCACGGATAATTATGATTTTTTCAGAGTTTCCTCCCATAGTGTTGTACTACAATCTGTACCTCATTCAGATGAATGGGATTGAAATTAGATTTTATATAATATATTTTTTTAATAAAAATATTAATATTTTCTGGTGCTCGGAATAAAACCCAAGAAAAAAAAATCTGAATTACAGTCTATGTTAATGATTGAGGTTCATTTTGTAGCTGGAGGTTTGATACACACTTTAAAAAAGAAAAGTACGGAAATTCTTATAAACTTGGAATTTATAAGGGAAACAGTGATATATTGTTAAAAGCGGGAAATTTTGAACATTTTATTTTAAAATATTAAAATTATTAAAATTATGACATTATTGTAGCATTTTTAGGAATCGAATGAATATTAACCTTGCTTTTTCCCTTGTTAATCTGGGTCTCCCCCCAAATTATTGCAAATTTTAACCCTTTTAGGACCAGGCATATTCAAGGGGGGCGCACCTAAGAAGACCAGCTGTTTAGAATGTGGTTTGGCGAAAAAGACCAAAAAAAGACCAAGGCGTTCAAGTCATATATTTCAAATCTCCTTTCAGAAAACTGGAACTTAGTCTGTAATAAAGTTTTCTTCACGATTCTTTTTTTTTTTCGGAATCTTGACAAAACCATCCTTTATCTTATGAGATCTAAATGGAGGCAGTTTGAAGAAAATTAAAATTTTGAATTAAAATAAAATTTTTAAAATACACAATATTTTAATAAAATGACTTTTAAATGTTGAAATGAAATATCTGTAGCTTCTAAACTAAGAAAAATGTATGTATGGCAAATGTATTATTTATGTTCCATACATCGTTTTCCGTATTATCACAAAATTTATTGGAGTTCGAATTGAAAATTAATTTACAAAATATTTTTATTGTCAACTTGATCTGAAGTCTAAAGAAAACTAGCACAGCAGTAAGCACACATTTCCCCCCTACATTTTGTAGATACAAAGCCAGAACCCCTGAATATCACCGATACAATCCTACAACGTAACACCCTAAAACTGACCCAGTAATGTTTTAAATGTTTCCAGTGGTTTTCCATACATACGAAATCTAAGTAAATGATTCACAATGCACACACCATGGCATCCTTCTTGGCATTCGGTACACACAGTTCTTCAGCTAAAGATTAATAATAATAATAATAATAATAATAATAATAATAATAATAATAATAATAATAATAATAATAATAATCTTATGACGTGAGGCGGCAAGTAACCTAGTGCACTCTTCTAGGTTTTATAATTTATTTGCTTGCTTACTAACGGTATCTCTTATCCAATTGGATAATTATTTTGATTATTGTTTTCCGTTTCGAGTGATACAGCCATCGCCTTTGTAAATAATGAGTGTTTGTCGTAAACGTATGACAAGTTGCGAATTGTAGGCAGAACTCTGACGACGACTTGTTAGATTTATCAGACTTCTGGAAATGAAATATCGTAAATAAGGAAACAAACAAAGAAACGATAAAATTGAGAAGAGTGCACTATGTTACTTGCCGCCACACGTGGTGTATGTTGAAACAGTGACAGTGGACTGCACAGCTTAGCGCGGGCTGGCGAGCGCGAGGTGGCACTCTGCATTAGATGTGCTGCACTGTATTTGTTGGTGTTTATTTCGTGCTTTGACTCTCGTACTCAATCAAACTTTAATCTAACAGTCCCAGAAGATCTTCAAGACACTTAATATAGCGTCATATTATTCACGTGTTAAAATATTTGGCCTACAGATATCCTTTTATTCCACTGACGAAATATCGCCAGCTGGTCCTATAAGGGTTAGCATAATTGAATGCAATTTCAGTATCATCATCCCTGTTCTGACTGGAAATCGAACACGTGAATACTCCCATACTTAGTTGTGCAACCACAACGCTGTAATAATTGACAGGATGGTTGTGTGTGCAGGTAACCTGACTAGGAATCGACCCGTGAAGTAACCGATAATAAATACCAAGCAAACGCTAGGACTGTATGACACAGCACCCCGACAATATTGTTCCGTCTCCTCGATAAAATGATCATCGACGTTACTATGCAAATGCTGGGGAGGTATGTCTTTAAAAGATAAGGAACCTACCTACGCTCTCCCTCCCTATGCTTTTGGAAATAAGGATAAAATACCTTTCGACTACACAATCATATAGCCACTGAGCTTGAATAAAAAACCTCTATCACAGAACCTTGAACTCCCTTTGAAGTAAACAACGGGAAACTACCTTATTGATTTTTCTTTGTATTCCTCTTCTGTGTTGCTCACGCATTTTTTTTTTTTTACATATGTAGCTTTCGACCGGGTGTGTGGCAGCCAGAACGGAAATCGTTCGCTATTGTTGTCTAAAGATTTTAAAAATAAAGCATTGATTGTAGTTATAGTTTGCTCTTGCTATAATAAATCTATAAATGAATCTCCTGTCGATATTCGTTTAGAATATAAAACATCTGAAAATATTCTGGCTAACACAACAGCCTATTGTCATATTATTCATTTGTGTAATGATACCACCTTCTAACGAATGTAGTTACAAGACAATAAATAAGGAGAATCGAAATAGCATCTTCTGCCACAGTAAAGAATTAGTCAGTTAAACAATTGTTGCACTTTAACATAACTAAATGCGATTTTAACAATTTCATCCCTGTTCTGACCGGGAATCGAACTCGTCAATACTATCGTACTTAGTTGTGCAACCACAACGCTGTAATAATTGTCAGGAGGGCTGTGTGTGAGGTAACCTGGCTAGAAATCGAACCCGGCCCCCGCGAACTAGCCCATAGTAGAAACCAAGCAAATGCTAGAACTGTATGACAGTGCATCTCGACAAATTGTTCCGTCCCCTCGGTAAAATGATCAGCGATGTTACTATGCAAATGCTAGGGGAGATATGTCTGTAAAAGATAAGGGACCAACTTACGCTCCTTCTTCCTATGCTATTACAAATAATGATAATATCTCTTTCGACTACACAACCATATGGCCACTGAGCTTGAAAAAAAAGTCTCTGATGGCCAAGCAGGCAACAATTTATGATAATGAGACAAAGTCTCTCATAGTGCATTGGCACTGCCGGTGGCTACAATTAGCCTACGCAGTGGCCTCCACGGTATGCACTAGCCAGCGTCTTGGTAGGTGTGCTAGGTACCAACTGATGAGCCCAGCCTAGCACACGAGAGCGAAACGCTGGCAAACAGGAATGAGTTAGCTGGAAAATTTATAATGTCCAATAACGGACCATTTATATTGGTATTAAAAAGTCTATATCACAGAAACTTGAACTCTCCTTGAAGTAAACAACGGGAAACTACCTTAATGATTTTTGTATACCTCTTCTGTGTTGCCTACACAATAAAAAAGCATTTTTACTTACGCAACTTGTGACCGGGTGCGTGGCTGCTATTCACAACAACTACAGTCGTGTGCAATAAAAATCATTCCACGGTTTTTCTACATCGTATTGTGTTAAGGAGATGGATTTGCTCCTATTTACGGTACGAATAATAACTAACACATATATTAAATACATTACATAGCACACGCATAGCACTACGTAGATTTGCTCCTATTTACGGTACTACACGGTTATACGAGGGTTGGGGAAAAAGTCTGGGAACTATTTTTTCTTGAAGATACCAGCCCGGTTAGAAAATGTGACATATACAGACGAAAGGACAAGGTGTTAACTACATGTGCGGACAGCGAATAGCACTGAAATATCGTAACACACTAATTTATTACGGTAGTATACAGGGCAATATGGCCTTCCCAGTGCAAGAGAATAACAACGCAGTACACATAAAGATGACATGACAAACCTGGGCATAAAGACCCTCAAAGTAGTCCCCTGCTACTGATACCACACGCTGCCAACGATGTGAGAGGCGCTGAATACCATCTCCCTCAGCGTTTGCCGCACCATGTGTGAATAGGGTCACCTGTTGGCGTACAGCATTAGCAATGTCCTCTCGTGTTGCAAACCGGCTACCACGTAGTGGTTCCTTAATCTTTCGAATGAGATCAAAGTCACAGGGCGAAATGACGGGAGACTACGGTGGGTACTCCAATTTTTCCCATCCCCAACGTCGCAGTAGCTGCCCTACACACTCTGCTTTATGTGGTTTCGCATTGTCGTGCTGGATTATTGCTCTGTCCACAGGATCCGGACGTTTCTCCCGAACGCCACCTCGTACCTGTCGTACTAGGAAGTCCCTCTAGTACTGTGCGGTCACTGTTCTGCCATGTGGAACAAAGTGACAAACAATGACACCCCTGACGTCATACGCGACGATCACCATCAATTTGACTGGGGAAGGATTCTGACGGACCTTCTGCCTCCTTCGTGATCCAGCATGTCGCCACTCCGCGGACTGACGTTTCAGTTCTGGTTCGTATGTCATGGCGATTATTCGTGACAAGAATTGATCGCCGTCCTGTTGCCAGCGTGCAAGGTGGTCGGAGCATATTGCATAGCGCACCCACCATTGAACTTCCGTCAGTGCATGCGGCACCCACCGCGATGCGATTTTGCGCACTTGCAGCTCATTACGCAATATCCTGTGGACGGTGCGTTTCTCGATGCCACTTGCCCTCTCTAACTCCAGTAGCGTCCAACATCTGTCTTTATCCAGGAGCTGCTCGATTACGGCACGTGCCACGTCGGTACGCACACTGACAGGTCGTCCCGAACGTTGCTTATCACTGGTTGACACACGTCCTTGCTGAAACATTCCTACCCACCGTGCTACTGTACGGTATGGTAGGGCATTATTCCCAAGGGCTTCCACTAATTCACTGAGACATTCCATCGCATTTCTCCCTCGGAAAACGGCTATTTTGATGAAAAGTGCTGCTCAACACGGGTTACTTCCATCTCGCACGACAGTAACCAGATGACTGATTTCACAGCCCTCGCTGCGCTACTACCAGCTATCACAGAGCCATCTGTTGTTCTGCATACACACTAGGCCTGAAGAACTTCCACACGACACATATACGTTTGCGATCCGTTTACATATCTACAAGAAAAAATAGTTGCCATGACTTTTGCCCCAATCCTCGTATGAATGGTACGAACTACAGTGCAACTCATTCAGCAGTAAATAAAGACAGTTCTAAATTGGTAGAAGTTTGAATGTCATGGAACACTGGTCATCTGACTTCATGTATCTAAACTTTACTAAGGAAAGGTACAGAAGCCTAACCTACCTTGAGAATGAGGTGGTTTTGGATTATTTTTACTGTTCTTTTTGGCTAAAAAACAATTGCTAGTATTCCAGTCCTGAGAATTGAGTGAATCTTAAAGGATGTCTTAACACATATTTTCATACGGGGGATGACAGGGACAAACAATTCTAGGGACATAGAGGCACACGCGGCGACATCTTCGACCCTTTCTAAGAATTCAATAACGGAAAAACCTTTTCCCACGCCTGAAAATTTCAGGTTCCATTTTGGGATAACATCGAGTGCAGGATTAAATTGAGATGGTCCACTCACAATCGGCTGTGGAATGCGGTTTACAGAGTCAGCGTTTGTGTTAGAGATAAGCTCATTAGGGCGATTGTTTACGGCAATGCTCGCATTGTTGGGGTCACAGTTTGAATGAACCGAATTACCATCCATAGATGTGCACGAATTATTTTGCATGTCAACACAGGGAAGATTTTCACACACATCGTCTTGTATGTTCTCCATTGTTTACAGAAAAAATGGTTAACACAAAGAGCAACAATCAATAATAACAAAATCAAAACCAAGATTATATACAAGATGTAACGGAAATGTGCCGTGAAATAGCATCAATTAATATATAATATCCGTCACGGCACTGTACAACACCAAAGAAGGGGTCTGAGTTGTAAACTAATCCAGCTCTGCTTCAGCCACGAACCGTGCTCTGCTTAACAGCTCACCCACCCCCTATAACACACACCCTATCCAATACACCGACAAGCCCGTGGGTACTTACCTACTTACCTCTCTTTTGGGCCATGGACAGTCTAGAACAGGTTAGAACAGTTTGGAGCTGGACTCGTGCGTAGATAGAGCAATGGGGAACAGGAATAGTAATAACACGGACCCTTCCCAATAAATGAAAGAACGGAGTCAAATGTATGGGTGTTATTGACAAACATAAAGCCAAAGAGAGGGCAAATGAAATAGGTAGCTTCGAATATTACTTACAGAGAGATGCGTCGAACACATAACAAGTAGGCTTAACATCCAGTAATACCAAGAGGCTCATCGAATACAAACAAGAGTAGGCACACTCGCCTCTTATAATCCAATATCTCACAACTTATAGTTGACTTGCCTCGAGTAATTTAAAATACGTGATGTGGGACATATCAATCGTAGTAGTAAGAAGTTGGACATACTTCGAAAGAAATTCACACAACATCAATGCAGTATGTACATCTCAATCGTAAATTAATATGCTCCGAGTTTCAAACGAGCATCACAAGAGACGCGGCTCTAAAGCAATCCACCATCTTGAAGACAGCATCCTAAGGAACAAAAGATAAGATAAAGATGGTTACGAGGCGGGGTAAGCAAAGCCAACAATGAAACGGATACATTCAGAGGAATACAACAAACATAACTAAATAAATAGGCCCACAAATAGCCCAAAAACGAAAATAAAGAAAAATACAACCAGAAATGAAAATAACACCGTGAGATGCGGAGAATACTATCAATCAGGCAGAGAGACAGCACACATGCACACACACACATTTACCATGGAGACCCCAAAAATATGTGTGTGGACCAGAATAGGCTAGTGTGTCAAGGCACATTACGAATACAGTCCGCATAGCATGACGTGTAATTTCATGCACTCACGAGCTCATGTGAGATGCACAAGGATTATAAAGGATCGCCCCATTGAGGCAAGGCATATCCCAACATTAATCGTATCGATAGTAATCACAATCAGCACGCACCAAGGCGCATCCTTATCGCCTCGCCAAGGGTGAACGTGAATACGTCATAGCGTAAAAACAGTACCACATATCAAAAGCTCAGCCATGGAAGAAACCGACGAAAAACAAGAATGGTAAGAATGTCACAGGCACACAAACCAATCATACAACCGACTAATACCATTCTCCGTCCTCACGTGTTTATATAAGGACAAAATAGAACACATACATAAAGGCAATAAAAAACTTGCAGTAAATAGACACGTTAAGTCTGCAGAGTGAAAATATAATTATAATGCCCGCGCAACTACAGCAAACTAAAATATAACAATTACCTGCATGATAGCTGGATAGAGCGCAGAGACTCTATGTAATCACAAACATCGACTCAAAGGAAGAATCGGGCAATAGAATGGATAAATCCAAGGCAGGAACAGCAAACAACATAAGTTATATATCTTGAATCTCGGTATGCACATCTTTTTAAAAATCGCCATGTTGGCTTCGCCGTTAAACAACCTCTCTCCAAGGAAGGCAAGCACGAGAATGGTGACACTTCGGCTGATGGCCGGAAGCGCCATCCATCAAGGAGTACATGAGTTATACGTCACGTCCGGAGAAAAATATCGACAAAGACGTCGAGGACAGTCGATGAGTATGATAATTACCAGAAGAGCACCACCAAGGCGAGCTTGGTGTGGCACAGAACAGTGACGGGACTACTCTATTCTTCCAGGCTTTACCGCCAGGACACTTGGTCTTAAAGGCGAGAAATGTTCTGGTGGATAACATTCCAAGAAACGCCTCAGTCTGTTGCTGCGCACTTTCATGATGGGAGAGACAGAAAAAATGCTCGTGATTGGAAACGCTGCTTGACTGCGATGTTTGAAGAATGTTGACATAGTGTTCCACTGACTTGGAAATAAAACAAATGAATGTGGATGAGTGCTGCAACTATGGATGAATGGCTGTGCGAACTGAAGAGCAGGATGAAAGAGCAGCATCGGCATAATCTCTTATTTCTGGATAATGCAACATGTTACCCACACCTTGAGCTGCACAACATAAAACTTGCGTGTTGCCCACCGAACACAAGGGTGACACATCCTCTGGATTAAGGAGTAATTAGATGCAAGAAAGTTAAGTGCACAACTCTGCTTATGCAATTCGTATTAGCAAACATGGATATTGCTTCATCAGCTTCAAATCCATTTCTGTGATGGACGCCATAATTTGGATTGCAGAAGCTGTTAAACAATTATCCCAAGGAACTGTGAAGTCCTGTTTTAGAAAGGCAGGAATGGCTGTGATTAAGGAAATCCATGATAACACTCCTGGTGGTCATGTGACTTACTGCTTGACCTCAATCATACAAATTTAACAAATGTCGAAGCAGAAGACTACACCAAAAATGATGTGAATGCTTCTACAGAGGCAGACTTATGTGACTTTAATCAGTTCATCAAAAATCACCATAGAGCTTAAATAAACGAGAAGAATTAAGAAGATAGAAACAAAGACATGGAAGCAGAAGAATTTGTGAATATTCCAGTGTGAAGAGGGTCTGTGAAGCTGTGCAGCGTTTGAGAGACTTGGAACGGATTTCACTTGATCGAGGTGATTTTGATTTCTTTGACGCGTTAAGAAAAACATTAACCTAGTCAGAATTACATGTGTGTAGTGTAAAACTCATGTCCAGATATCAATTCATAATAATTTCAAAAACAATTCGAGTAATATTTGCACGTATGTTGCTTCAGAACACGAAAATACGTTGAAAAGATTTACAGTACTGTATTATTGTATGTATGGTGTTGTACTGTAAATTCTTTATCTTGTGTGAGTACGAATAAAGTATTAGGCCTGTAGTATGTATAACATACAGTAGAGGCCCACAATGCAGCAAAGGAAGAAAATGACATAATTAGCTATTCTAGGGAACTCCAGTAAGCAATAGTTTAGTGCAATATATTTTACCCTGTTCTGTATGACGTTTACATTCTCTCAATGAAGACCTGCGAATAACGGATTTTTTGGCACCCTGCAATTCCGTTGTGTATGGGTTTCACTGTACTACTTATCACAGGGTCTTCACACTTAATGCTTTAAAATAAGGGCTCTATTGCTGAAATTCTTTCAATATTTTTCTCAATTGATTCTATAAAGCGTCGAATACGGCAACAAAAGATAAACAACTCATACAAATTAATTTATAATTGTTAGATTATTTAGTCTGCTGAAACTGTTATAACTTATCTGAGTTGAAAATTAAAACACAGTCAAAGTAATAATAACAATGATGCCAGCTCCCACATGATAGGCAGTGTTAAATTTTCGAATACACCATCCGCAACGGAATAGCTAACGCGAAATCTTGGAACCACTTAAAGGAAATATGAAAACTAGGAAAGAAAACTGTCAAACTCATGAACACGTATACTTTCCCAAGATCCTTCAAATCATATGCACTGAAATGAATGGCTGCCCACTGAAATCTGTTCACCTATATTCTCTCTATTTCCATTATCAGACAATGGCTTATCAAATGATGATCATTACCTCGAATGCCTCTTCCTGTGTTGGAACCGGTTCCGTTATCTCTAATATGGTTTCCTCTTTCAGAAGCATCATTTATGACAGAAATTCAAACTCGTCCTGTGGAAAAGAGTACATATTTGGCAAGTCCTTTGCAGACATCTGCAAATCCAGTCACCAACAAATGACCTTGACAATATATTACCTGCCAGTATGAGTCCCTTTCCAAATTTACTGATGATTACAGAAAATTTCTACATATAAAGGATCCTTGAAACGAAGGAGTGCAGTGCAGGAGAAGAAAAGCATTATATCTCAATACTCATGGATCTTTTTTTACTGTGGAGCATAGATACAACACAATAAAATAAAAACAATTTTCAAAAATACAGACCAGCAACCTATACTTTACACCAGTTAGTACAGCTCGGCATGAATTATATCTCGTCCACCTCACCTGTTGTATGGTAAGTCACCAGATAAAATACTGGTTGGATCCTAAACAGATCTACAATCGACTGTCATAGAAATCCTAAGTGTTTCCAAGGACTCATACTAAAGAAACGAGGATTGAGTTAGTGTTCGTTTACTTTCGTTTCATAGCCAGAAAGTGCTATCACACATTACCCTGCCAAAACTACTGAAATTCTGCTTTACTATTTGTTTTATATCACACCAATTTAGACATGATTCACGGCAATAATAGGATAAGAAACGGCTTGCAAGAGGCCAATGCAACCTTAATTAAGGCATGAAAATGGGGAAACCAAAGAAAACCAACTTCAGGGCTATCAACAGAGGGGTTTAAACCAACAATAACTCGAATGCAAGCTGCTAGCTGTGTAATCCAAATCGCATAGCCAACTCACTTGGTCTCTATGAAATTTATAGAACAAAAATATTAATTGTCAGAAAAAGTGACCTAAATTGCACTAGCAAAAGTTTTCTCCAAACAAACAACCTTTCGTTGTTCTACAAACATGGCCGGCCTCTGTTTCCCAAACCTCCGTTGTTCAGCCTGAGGCCTGAACATTACAGGGTTTTGCACGCTCAGCTGTACGGTTCCTGCCTTCAAAATATATGCCGGATACAGTGAGAAGAGCGCGTGGTAACTGTTCGTAAAATTGTGGGCGAAGCAAACAAAACTGACCTCCAAATGAGGTGAATACCATGGGTATATAGACAGGATCACAGGTACATAACTACGTGAATAAGAGAAAGGAATGAGGGCAAAATAGATTTATTAGCTAAATGCATTAATATTATTCACAATACGTGCACAACAAAATCACAAAGAGAAACAAACATAAAACCAAATGGCCATCAAGAACAACGAAAAATATGCCGCGCACATTACCGTATGTTAAACATTTACATTAAGGCAAGATTAATTATAAAGCGGGTCACGGTCGGAATTTAAACAAACACATGACTTTGGAGTGACTTGGGATGATCCCATTACGAAATTCGATCCACGCAAACTTCATTCTCGTGTCCTAATCCCATGGGAATTCGCACGTCAAACGTCTTTAAATACCCGCGGTAGTAAGTTAATCACACTAGTTTTTGATCCAATATTTACATATGTAAAACATTAATCAGTTAAATAAAATCATAATCAAGGCTAGTCCATTGCGTCTCTACCTTATATCTAGTACAGACTCGAAAAAGTACGGCCGTCCGTACACAATGTGAATGGCACAGAAGCCATCAATCAATCTTTAGCTTTCGAGCTAATTAAGAACAAAATTACACAACGCAGATAACGTTGACATACACAAACAAGAGAATAAATAAAATACAAATACCAGCCACATAAATCGAATCTTAAAAATAGCACACTCACTTCCATTTGAAACAGGGGAGTCCCCTTTAGTGAATAGGGTGTCGGTTCAACTGCCGCTTGAGTTTAAACAGCAAGCCGTTGAGAGAACGAAATCTTTATATAAACGTTAAGTAGTCAACATTAGTAGTATAATACAGGGATTCTGGCGCCTCCTCCCGCGGGAAATTTGAATTCTGGCGGGAAATTTGAATTTTTGGCGGGAAATTTGAATTTTGGCGGGAGATTTGAATTTGTAAACAAAGCCACGTGCTTTTTGACAGCTGTCATCGACAACAACGCATCGCTAACCTCACTGCTGCCATCTTGACGGGCCTAAACCTCAGTGGTACCAACTTAACCTAACTAGCGCGAGGTAAACAAAGCCACGTGTTTTTTGACAGCCACGTGCTTTTTGACAGACAACAACGCATCGCTAACCTCAGTACAGCCATCTTGACGGGCCTAAACCTCAGTGGTACCAACTTAACCTAACTAGCGCGAGATAAACAAAGCCACGTGTTTTTTGACAGCCACGTGCTTTTTGACAGACAACAACGCATCGCTAACCTCAGTACTGCCATCTTGACGGGCTTAAACCTCAGTGGCACCAACGTAACCTAACTAGCGCGAGATAAACAAAGCCACGTGCTTTTTGACAGCCACGTGCTTTTCTGACAGCTGTCATCCGCCATCTTTAAACTACAGAGCACCGTGCTGCCCTCTTTATCGCAGTAGCTGCAAATTCGTCACCTGTCATCGGCAGTGCTGCCATCTTGGCGGGCCTAAACCTTAGTGCTACCAACTTAACCTCACTAGCGCGAGATAAACAAATCCACGTGCTTTTTTGACAGCTGTCGAATTTGTAAACAAATCCACGTGCTTTTCTGACAGCTGTCATCCGCCATCTTTAAACTACAGAGCATCGTGCTGCCCTCTTTATCGCAGTAGCTGTAAATTCGCCACCTGTCATCCGCAGTGCTGCCATCTTGGCGGATCTAAACCTTAGTGCTACCAACTTAACCTCACTAGCGCGAGATAAACAAATCCACGTGCTTTTTTGACAGCTGTCATCCGCCATCTTTAATCTATAGAACACAGTGCTGCCCTCTTTAGCTACTTACCTTTGAAATGTGGTGGCGGATAATTTGGAAAATGCTTTTTGACAGCAGCCATCTTTGAGCACCGTGCTGCCCTCTTTAGCTAGATACCTGTGGTGGTAGGCAATTCCACATGACGGCAGCCATCTTTAATCAAGAGGGTACCGTGCTGCCCTCTATGTGGTGGCGGCAAATTCTACATGCTCTTGTTTGGAAACAAACTCACGTGCTTTTTTTTGACAGCGTCATCCGCCATCTTTAATCAACAGAGCACAGTGCTGCCCTCCTTAGCTAGATACCTTTGAAATGTGGTGGCGGCAATTTGAAAAATTCTATGTGCTCTTGTTTGGAAACAAAGCCACGTGCTTTCTGGACAGTTGTCATCCGCCATCTTTAATCCACAGAGCACTGTGCTGTCCTCTTTATGACATGTAGCAGCGGGCAATTTGAAAAGTTCTGTTAGCTGTCATTCGCCATCTTTAATCAAGAGAGCACCGTGCTGCCATCTTTAGCTAGATACCTTTGAAATGTGGTGGCGGCAAATTGAAAAATTCCACGTGCTCTTGTTTAGTAAACAAACTCACGCGCTTTTTGTCAGCTGTCATCCGCCATCTTACATCGCAAACATCAGTGCTACACTCTTTAGGTACATACCTTTGAAATATGGTGGCGGATAATTTAAAAAGAAAAATTCTACGGCAGCCATCTCTCGACGCTAATTGCACAAGATGGTGGCTATACATGACACCTTTAGGGTGCTTACGCAATATGGCCGCTATACATAGGTTCTTATGAGACGCCCTTGGGATGGTTGCGCGAGATGGCGGTTGCTCTTATGAGGTGGCTTAAGGGTCCTTGCACAAGATGACTAGAGACGCCCTAAGGATGCTTGCGCATGATGGCGGACGCAAGATGGCGGCTATACACGACTCCTTATGAGACGCCTTAAGGGTGCTTGCGCAAGATGGCTGCTACTCTTATGAAGAAAGCTAGCTTAGAGTATAACGTGTCATGCCAGTTCGATTCATTAAATTTGGGGGCTTAAATGCAAAATGTTAAATATCTCGAAAACGGTGCATCGTAGAGCAAAACGGACAAAATATTTTCTGCCCAATACCTCGGTTCGCAGTACGAGGAACAAGAAAAACATAGTCTAATGATGAGATCAACGGTTCGGTTCCTACTTAGGCCCTTTGGCATTCGCTCTGTTTTAGTTTGTATTGAAGCAAGTCTTCGTAACATGATCAGGTCTAGCTATGGTAGAGAGTATAACGTGCCGTGCAGGTTCGATTAATTAAATTTGGGGCTTAAATGCAAAATGTTAAATATCTCGAAAACGGTGCATCGTAGAGCAAAACGGATAAAATGTTTCCACCTGATACCTAGGTTTGCAGTATCAGGAACATGATAGCATAAGAAAAACATAGTCTAATGATGAGATCGACGGTTCGATCCCTACTTAGGCCCTTTGGCATTGGCAGCTATCTAATTCTACAAGATGGCGGCTATACATAGCTTCTTATGAGGCAGCTTAAGAGCGCTTGCACAAGATGGCTGCTGCTCTTATGAGACGCCCTAAGGGTGCTTGCGCAAGGTAGCAGCGACAAGACGGCGACTATACAGTACACAGCTCCTTATGATACGGCCTAGAGGTGCTCACACAAGATGGTGGCTGCTCTGATGAAGAAAGCTAGCTTTGCATCGTGCAAGTATCTTTACAGCACTAAACCTCATACCTTTGAAATGTGGTGGCGGGTAATTTGAAAAACTCTACGTGCTTTTTCTTAACAGCAGCTTTTAAAAAATAGCGGCTATACATAAGCTGTTAAGGCCTCCTCTTATGTCAAGGCATAGCTCTATCGAACAAGATTAAACCTGCATCGGGATAGCTAGAGTAAGCACGTGCTGCAGTGATGACGTCATTATGCATGTTTAGACTTGCAAATCACTAAAGAAACATAACAAGACTAGAATCGAACACTGCACTCTATGCCGTTAACTTTATCATGTGATCGGAACATTGATTGAAGTGTTTAGAACACTAAATAAGTGATCAAGACTAAAATAGAACACTGTACTCGATACAACATGTGTTTAGAACATGTCAGGGGATACCTTTGTTCTAAGAAGATTAGATTACCGCGCATTCCTTGTAGGGCTAATAGGCTAAAGGGCTAATGGGCAAAAGGGCTAATGGGCTAATGGGCAAAAAGTGATAAAGGGCTAATGGGCTAAAGGGCTAGGGTGCCTCTCCTCTCTTTATCCGGGCTTGAGACCGGCTCTACAACTAGAGGCGGAGTTAACACCCTAAGGAAGGGAGAATGTTGGGAAATAATCTATACGAATATAGCTACTCGATCGACTATATACTACAGATGGATGACTTAGGTGAGGGTAAGGGCTTACTTAATAATACCTACACGACGTAATTCATGCTCTATTTCAAAAATATCTTCTTTGTACTGTGTGTAACCAGCATCATGATAGGCTCTTAGCAGCTGTAAACGTTTTCCCAGTACGTTGGGGTCTTTACAGTAGCTTATATCTACATAGGGTAACAGAGGCTCGTTGTGAACTTTGAGTCTATATGCAGACAGTTGATGTGTAGGGACTTGTTTTGATGTAATACGTGCTTCAGCAGTAGCGTTTCTAGGTACAAACTTAACTTGTTTCGATAGCGATGAAGCGTTGAAATTTCCTTCTTCTTTACCTTGCATCTCTTCTTGAGATGTTTGCACTGCGACAGAACGTGTAGTAGGCTTAGGAAATGAAGTAAAATCATCAAGCTGTAATGGCAATGAAACATTAAGATTTTCTTATTCTTCTACCTTCCCTTTAGTACTGTTTTGATCAACATCATTATCCTTATTATCATAATCATGATCTTGCCTCTCTTTATCTTGAAGTTTGTGCTTAGTAACAGAACTTGCAGCAGGCCTAGACATCAAGGGAGAATTAAAAATCTCTCGCAGAGGTGTACTTTTTAAACATAAATCAGTGTTCGCTGGAATATGGTTGAGCTCTTTGTATTTTGTTCCCGATGAAGCTACATTACACGCGGCTTCATGACGTTGAGCGTTGTATGCGTTCTTGAACTCTCTTCTACAATGTTTGCATTGAAAAATTGTCCTACATGATATCTCATGACGTCTCCTGTGATAGCTTCGGGAAAATGCTTTTCCACACTCTTCGCAAATATACCTAGAAATAGGTTTTTCCATGACGGACTTTTATCTTCTGCTAACAGATTCTTCTTTGAATCTACTTGACATTTGTTACTCTCTACTTCGATGATGCGAACAGCTTAGCAATTAACAGTAAACTAACACAAAAGCGTATAACCAAGGTAGCAACTGTAAGGTTTAAGCACATCAAGATGGCAAGAGTGAGGTTAGCGACGTTCTGTTGTTGGATTTTAAATTCCGCGCTATAACATGCATAAGGTGGCAGCCTTGAGGTTTACCGCCGTAAAGATGGCAGCAGTGAGGTTAGCGACGCTCTATTGTCCTTCAATGTGAGGTTAGGGTCCGTCAAGAAGACAGCTGTCAAAAAAGCACGTGGCTTGGTTTACTAAACAAGAGCACGTGGCTGTGACGTCACTGTCATGTAATCAATCCTTAGCTCTACGTCGTTAAGAGCAGCATTAGGATTAGCTATGTTTAAAAATCTTGGGAACAGAGCAGCAGTATGAATAGCCATGTTTCAAAGCGTGTACACATCACCTATCCATTTTACATGCATCGACACTCGTACTAAACTTCTTCCGCTAGATCGTGCTGCTATCTTAGCATAACCTATACGTATGAACTTACAGTACAAAGAATAGCCATGTTTCAAAGCGTGTACACATCACCTACCGATTTTACATGCATCGACCCACGTACTAAACTTCATCCACTAGATTCTGCTGCTATCTTAGCATAACTTATACGCATGAACTTAAAGTACAAAGAATAGCCATGTTTCAAAGCGTGTACACATTACTTATTGATTTTGCATGCATCGAATCTCGTACTAAACTTCTTCCGCTAGATTGTGCTGCTATCTTAGCATAACCTGTACCCATAAATTTAAAGTGCATAGAATAGCCATGTTTCAAAGCGTGTACAAATCACCTATCGATTTCGCATGCATCGACTCTCGTACTAAAACTTCTTCCGCTAGATTATGCTGCTTTAGCATACCCTATGTGCATGAACTTAAAATGCAAAGAATAACTATGTTTCAAAGCGTGTACACATCACCCTGAACTTCTTCCACTAGATTGTACTGCTATCTTAGCATAACCTATACCGGCGAACTTAAAGCACAACAAATAACGATGTTTAACAGCGTGTACACATCACCTATTGATTTTGCATGCATCGACTATTTTTTACCGCCAGAGTGTACAACGATCGCATATGTGTATTGCTAACGTATGTGTATAAAGCTAAAGCACAAAGAATAGCTATATTCGAAAGCGCGTACACATCACCTATCGATTTTGCATACATCGACTATCGTAATAAACTTCTCCCGCTAGAGTGTACAACGATCGCAATTGTGTGCTGCTACCTATGTGCGTAAATTTAAAGCATAAAGAATAGCGTGTACACATCACGTGTCGATGATGCATGCGTCGACTATCGTACTAGGCTTCTTCCGCTAGAGCATGTAGCAATCGCTTTTGTGTATCCCTAACCCATGTGCACGAACTTAAAGCACAAGGAAGAGCTATGTTTCAAAGCGTGTACACATCACCTGTCGATGATGTATGCATCGACTATCGTACTAAACTTCTTCTACAACAGCGTGCAATCATCGCTTGTGTGTGCAGCAATCCTAACATAACCTATGTGCACGAACTTAAAGCACAAAGAATACCCAAGTTCAAAGCGTGTACACATCACCTATCGATTTTACATGCATCGACTTTCGTATTAAACTTCTTCAACTAGAGCGTGCGACAACCTTATAAGTATGCTGCTAACTTAGTATAACTTATAGGCATGAAATTAAAGCATAAAGAATAGCGATGTATAAAAATCTTGTGAACATAGCAGCAGCAGTAAGAATAGCAATGTTTTAAAAGCGTGTACGCATTGCCTATCGATTATACATGCATCAACTAGAGTACTAAACTTATCCCGCTAGAGTGTGCTGCTAGCTTAGCATAACCTATGTGCATGGATTTAAAGCACGAAGAATAGTTAAGTTTCAAAGCGTGTACAAAACACCTATCGATTTTGCATGCATCAACTATATTAACACATCCCGCTAGAATGTACAACGTTCACATGTGTTTGCGCTGCTACTTTAGCATGACCTATGCGCACGAACTTAAAGCACAAAGAATAGCGATGTTTAAAAATCTTGCGAACATAGTAGCAGTAAGAATAGCAAGGTTTAAAAGCGTGTACGTATCACCTTTTGATAATGCATACATCAATTATCGTACTAAATAACTTCTACGCGAGCGTGCGACCATCGCTTGTACGTGTGCTGCTATCTTAACATAACCTATGTGCACGAACTTAAAACATAAAGAATAGTTACGTGTAAAAATCTTGTGAACATAGCAGAGTGTTAACTACGTAGGTGTAGATATTGAACTTTGCACGCTGAAGCAGCATACTTATTGACCGTGACGTCACAGCCACGTGCTCTTGTTTAGTAAACCAAGCCACGTGCTTTTTTGACAGCTGTCTTCTTGACGGACCCTAACCTCACATTGAAGGACAATAGAGCGTCGCTAACCTCACTGCTGCCATCTTTACGGCGGTAAACCTCAAGGCTGCCACCTTATGCATGTTATAGCGCGGAATTTAAAATCCAACAACAGAACGTCGCTAACCTCACTCTTGCCATCTTGATGGGCTTAAACCTTACTGTTGCTACCTTGGTTATACGCTTTTGTGTTAGTTTACTGTTAATCGCTAAGCTGTTCGCATCATCGAAGTAGAGAGTAACAAATGTCAAGTAGATTCAAAGAAGAATCTGTTAGCAGAAGATAAAAGTCCGTCATGAAAAAACCTATTTCTAGGTATATTTGCGAAGAGTGTGGAAAAGCATTTTCCCGAAGCTATCACAGGAGACGTCATGAGATATCATGTAGGACAATTTTTCAATGCAAACATTGTAGAAGAGAGTTCAAGAACGCATACAACGCTCAACGTCATGAAGCCGCGTGTAATGTAGCTTCATCGGGAACAAAATACAAAGAGCTCAACCATATTCCAGCGAACACTGATTTATGTTTAAAAAGTACACCTCTGCGAGAGATTTTTAATTCTCCCTTGTTGTCTAGGCCTGCTGCAAGTTCTGTTACTAAGCACAAACTTCAAGATAAAGAGAGGCAAGATCATGATTATGATAATAAGGATAATGATATTGATCAAAACAGTACTAAAGGGAAGGTAGAAGAAGAAGAAAATCTTAATGTTTCATTGCCATTACAGCTTGATGATTTTACTTCATTTCCTAAGCCTACTACACGTTCTGTCGCAGTGCAAACATCTCAAGAAGAGATGCAAGGTAAAGAAGAAGGAAATTTCAACGCTTCATCGCTATCGAAACAAGTTAAGTTTGTACCTAGAAACGCTACTGCTGAAGCACGTATTACATCAAAACAAGTCCCTACACATCAACTGTCTGCATATAGACTCAAAGTTCACAACGAGCCTCTGTTACCCTATGTAGATATAAGCTACTGTAAAGACCCCAACGTACTGGGAAAACGTTTACAGCTGCTAAGAGCCTATCATGATGCTGGTTACAATCAGTACAAAGAAGATATTTTTGAAATAGAGCATGAATTACGTCGTGTAGGTATTATTAAGTAAGCGCTTACCCTCACCTGTCATCCATCTGTAGTATATAGTCGATCGAGTAGCTATATTCGTATAGATTATTTCCCAACATTCTCCCTTCCTTAGGGTGTTAACTCCGCCTCTAGTTGTAGAGCCGGTCTCAAGCCCGGATAAAGAGAGGAGAGGCACCCTAGCCCTTTAGCCCATTAGCCCTTTATCACTTTTTGCCCATTAGCCCATTAGCCCTTTTGTCCATTAGCCCTTTAGCCTATTAGCCCTACAAGGAATGTGCGGTAATCTAATCTTCTTAGAACAAAGGTATCCCCTGACATGTTCTAAACACATGTTGTATCGAGTACAGTGTTCTATTTTAGTCTTGATCACTTATTTAGTGTTCTAAACACTTCAATCAATGTTCCGATCACATGATAAAGTTAACGGCATAGAGTGCAGTGTTCGATTCTAGTCTTGTTATGTTTCTTTAGTGATTTGCAAGTCTAAACATGCATAATGACGTCATCACTGCAGCACGTGCTTACTCTAGCTATCCCGATGCAGGTTTAATCTTGTTCGATAGAGCTATGCCTTGATATAAGAGAAGGCCTTAACAGCTTATGTATAGCCGCTATTGTTTAAAGATAGCTGCTGTTAAGAAAAAGCATGTAGAGTTTTTCAAATTACCCGCCACCACATTTCAAAGGTATGAGGTTTAGTGCTGTAAAGATACTTGCACAATGCAAAGCTAGCTTTCTTCATCAGAGCAGCCACCATCTTGTGTGAGCACCTCTAGGCCGTATCATAAGGAGCTGTGTACTGTATAGTCGCCGTCTTGTCGCTGCTACCTTGCGCAAGCACCCTTAGGGCGTCTCATAAGAGCAGCAGCCATCTTGTGCAAGCGCTCTTAAGCTACCTCATAAGAAGCTATGTATAGCCGCCATCTTGTAGAATTAGATAGCTGCCAATGCCAAAGGGCCTAAGTAGGGATCGAACCGTCGATCTCATCATTAGACTATGTTTTTCTTATGCTATCATGTTCCTGATACTGCAAACCTAGGTATCAGGTGGAAACATTTTATCCGTTTTGCTCTACGATGCACCGTTTTCGAGATATTTAACATTTTGCATTTAAGCCCCAAATTTAATTAATCGTACCTGCACGGCACGTTATACTCTCTACCATAGCTAGACCTGATCATGTTACGAAGACTTGCTTCAATACAAACTAAAACAGAGCGAATGCCAAAGGGCCTAAGTAGGAACCGAACCGTTGATCTCATCATTAGACTATGTTTTTCTTGTTCCTCGTACTGCGAACCGAGGTATTGGGCAGAAAAATTTTTTGTCCGTTTTGCTCTACGATGCACCGTTTTCGAGATATTTAACATTTTGCATTTAAGCTCCAAAATTTAATTAATCGAACTAGCATGACACGTTAGCCTCTAATCTAGCTTTCTTCATAAGAGCAGCAGCCATCTTGCGCAAGCACCCTTAAGGCGTCTCATAAGGAGTCGTGTATAGCCGCCATCTAGCGTCCGCCATCTTGCGCAAGCATCCTTAGGGCGTCTCTAGTCATCTTGTGCAAGGACCCTTAAGCCACTTTATAAGAGCAACCGCCATCTTGCGCAACCATCCCAAGGGCGTCTCATAAGAACCTATGTATAGCGGCCATCTTGCGTAAGCACCCTTAAGGAGTCATGTATAGCCACCATCTTGTGCAATTAGCGTCGAGAGATGGCTGCCGTAGAATTTTTCTTTTTAAATTATCCGCCACCATATTTCAAAGGTATGTACCTAAAGAGTGTAGCACTGATGTTTGCGATGTAAGATGGCGGATGACAGCTGACAAAAAGCGCGTGAGTTTGTTTACTAAACAAGAGCACGTGGAATTTTTCAATTTGCCGCCACCACATTTCAAAGGTATTTAGCTAAAGATCGCAGCACGGTGCTCTTTTGATTAAAGATGGCGAATGACAGCTAACAGAACTTTTCAAATTGCCCGCTGCTACATGTCATAAAGAGGACAGCACGGTGCTCTGTGGATTAAAGATGGCGGATGACAGCTGACGAAATTGCCCGCATGATAGCAGCACAGTGCTCTATTGATTAAAGATGGCGGATGACAGCTGTCTTAAAAGCACGTGGCTTTGTTTCCAAACAAGAGCACATAGAATTTTTCAAATTGCCGCCACCACATTTCAAAGGTATCTAGCTAAAGAGTGCAGCACTGAGGTTTGTTTCCAAACAAGAGCACGTGCAATTTCCCGCCACCACGAAGAGGGCAGCACTGTGCTCAAAGATGGCTGCTGTCACGTAGAATTGTCTGCCACCACAGGTATCTAGCTAAAGAGGGCAGCACGGTGCTCAAAGATGGCTGCTGTCAAAAAGCATTTTTCAAATTATCCGCCACCACATTTCAAAGGTAAGTAGCTAAAAGGGGCAGCACTGTGTTCCTGTGTTCTATAGATTAAAGATGGCGGATGACAATGTCAAAAAAGCACGTGGATTTGTTTATCTCGCGCTAGTGAGGTTAAGTTGGTAGCACTAAGGTTTAGATCCGCTTAGATGGCAGCACTGCGGATGACAGGTGGCGAATTTACAGCTACTGCGATAAAGAGGGCAGCACGGTGCTCTGTAGTTTAAAGATGTCGAATGACAGCTGTCAAAAAAGCACGTGGATTTGTTTACAAATTCGACAGCTGTCAAAAAAGCACGTGGATTTGTTTATCTCGCGTTAGTGAGGTTAAGTTGGTAGCACTAAGGTTTAGGTCCGCCAAGATGGCAGCACTACCGATGACAGGTGACGAATTTGCAGCTACTGCGATAAAGAGGGCAGCACGGTGCTCTGTAGTTTAAAGATGGCGGATGACAGCTGTCAAAAAAGCACGTGGCTGTCAAAAAGCACGTGGCTTTGTTTATCTCGCGCTAGTTAGGTTAAGTTGGTACCACTGAGGTTTAAGCCCGTCAAGATGGCAGTACTGAGGTTAGCGATGCGTTGTTGTCTGTCAAAAAGCACGTGGCTCTCAAAAAACACGTCGCTTTGTTTATCTCGCGCTAGTTAGGTTAAGTTGGTACCACTGAGGTTTAGGCCCGTCCAGATGGCAGAAGTGAGGTTAGCAATGCGTTGTTGTCTCTCAAAAAGCACGTGGTTGTCAAAAAACACGTGGCTTTGTTTGCCTCGCGCTAGTTAGGTTAAGTTGGCACTACTGAGGTTTAGGCCCGTCAAGATGGCAGCAGTGAGGTTAGCGATGCGTTGTTGTCGATGACAGCTGTCAAAAAGCACGTGGCTTTGTTAACAAATTCAAATCTCCCGCCAAAATTCAAATTTCCCGCCAAAAATTCAAATTTCCCACCAGAATTCAAATTTCCCGCGGGAGGAGGCCGCCGAACCCGCTTATTATACTACTACGGACCATTTTTCGGTACATGTTCCACCGGACTTAACTCAAGAGCGGGTGCGTGCAAAGCCTATATCTTATAACTTGAAAACTACTGGAGATATTTCAACCAAACTTCATATTTAGCATCTCCCTGTCCAAAAGTAAGTTTTTAGATCCATACCATGTCAAATTCCCGGAATGAACTTGGGGTTTATAGGGAACCGAAACAGTGATTTTACTCTCCCACAATATATACAAGACCAGCCTGACTTGAATTCGACCAATCTTGATGGAAATCCATTTTCTCATGTGCATTTTTTCGACAGGAGGAATAATAAGGGAGATATCACGAACGGTCGGTTTTGGAGCCTAAGTCCAGCGGACATAGCCCAAAAGTTGTTTTACTTGGAATAGATTCCTTATCTATCCATATAAATAAAATCGTAACGACCGTGTACCTGTGCATTGACTATTATGGCGAAGTTTTCGTACAGCTATCCGTCTAAGGTGTAATAATGACCATCTGCATATTTTTTTTTTAGCTATAGTTTCCTGAAAGTCCTGATTTAACCCACACCCTCGCTCAAAATCAAGATAGCGGCACAATCTGCCAGACGAGCCAGAAAATTGACATTAGGCAAAAGTATACGATTTAGCCTGTGACCGACGGAAAACTTCCAAGACCTTTAAATATTTCACTTTTTATTCCCGAAGAATAACGAAATATGGAGGCAATTTTAATGACGGCGCAGACCTTCGTTTCGGGGTATTTTGCGGCTAAACGGTCAGTCGTATCAGAAAACAGGTGGCCCAATCTCAGTTCAATTTGGAGTGATCTACATCTTTGGTCGTATGACGTTTCGTCGTATCTCTATTCCTTATAATTATGTTAGATGAGTCTCAATTTCTCTATTAGGCCCTATAGCTGCATTTTGCTCTTTTTACACGTGTAATTCGTAGTTCGAATCACTTATATGAAAGATAGAATCATCTAATTCTACACGAATATTGGCCCACCCAGTATCCATACGTGAGCCAAATTCTATGTTTGTACCTGTCACATTCATACTCAAAAGTAATGCACTGTGAGACAACCATACCAAACTTTCAGCCTATTCAACGTTTCTAACTCAATTTTACCCATCAATGGATTATACAGGAGAATATATCTTAAGACTAGCCATTTAGACCGCTAAATGAGACATCTTATGGCACAATCCGTTTGTCGATATGATGTATCGTTTAGCAGCAGTTAATCTGTAATGAAGGTTCGCAATATTGTAAACATGCATATACTTCGTATGTCGATCTCTCTCTCTCTCTCTATATATATATATATATATATATATTCATTGAAGTCGATTTGTAGCTATGTAGAAAGGGTGTGTTTGCCATTACAATTAATATTTTACATCGATAGTGACTCTCAGCAGGAGGGCGTCTGCTAATGTAATTATTACTCTCCACATCGACTTTGACTGGCAGTAGGAATGGGATCCTCCTCCAACTCCTTTGTAACTAGCATTAGTAAGGAGGGACTACCATTTTCATTACTAATTCTCTTCTTGATTTGACTGGCAGAAGTCAACGGAGCATGCAATTATGTTCAAAAATCCCCTAACCGATTGTGTTTGGGAGTAGGCAAGTGTGCCCGCCATTATCAACAAATTTACCCATCTAAAATGTGACTGGCATTAGGCATACAGTAGTGGCCTTGCTATTATAATGGAAACTCACCAATTCGGCGTGACTGTCATTAAGAGAAGGGGCCTGTCATTATAATGATAACAAGCGCAATTCAATTTTGACTGGCAGTAAGGAAGGTGCCTGCTATTATAGTAGAAACTTCTCCAGTGTAATATGTCTGGAAGTAGGAAAGGGCGCCTGCCATTGTTACGAAAACTCCCCAAATCGATTGTAACCGCGCAGTAGGTGATGGGGCCTCTCATTATAATGAAAACTTACCTACTCGTTTGTTATTGGCAGTAGGCAAGTGAGCCTACCGTTATCATCACAACTCCGCAACTCGCAATTTACATTGCAAACAATGTATGGGAACCTCCTCCTGCTGTTTCTGGATAACGCTAAGAGACATGCAATTTTTAAAGAAATCTTATCACTGCATGTACAGTAATTTACTTCGATATCTGTATACACTGTAGAATACCGTAGCGAAGCACGGGTACATTTGCTAGTTTAGTATACGATTACACACTAACAAGGTAAAAGACACTATATAGAACTACACAGACACAGACACAGACTGACGAATGCTTGCGGCAAGCGTGACCCCTACTACCCTTGGTCGCAGCACATGCTACGCTTTGCTCCGCGTGTTTTCACTACTGTACAATTCGGTGAGCCGCGATGAACGATATTTTGTGTGTATTATCACTCAGTAGTTTTCTTAATATTTGAAAATCAAAGGAAAGAATTAGCTGAAAACACAACAAATATTTTAAAAAGTAATTCCCAGTTTCAGTCGGCTAAAATGGAATAATTTTTTTCACCACGAAGTGAGGGGTGACTGCCCACACTCGTCCACCCCTTAATCGCCGCAATTGCTGCTCATGTCTAGAAAACATATTAGGTAGTTTTAAACTCTCTGAACAGTGTCTTTTTAAGACCAAACCAAAACCTGTGTCTCTACAGTTCTTATGAGCATTACCCTGCCAAGCGACCTCTGGTCAGCCTGATGGCCTCCAGTTTGTAAGCCGATGTGTGGTGAGCACAACAAATTTTCTTGGCCGTTATTCTTGGCTTTTTAGACTGAGAATTATACCTCTCTATCAATTAACACCTTCATTGTTCTCATATAGCCTGACTGGACGAGCAACTAGCTGTCAGAGTCTGGTAATAACCTCTTACTTGTCTGAGAATCTATTCTGGGTCTTCCAGGAATGCGGTGTACTTGCTATCCGTAGAAAACACGGCCAGCACTGTCCTTTAACATCTGAATGTAAATGTTGCAAGTCCATATTGATAAAACCTTCAGATTGTCTAGTCAATGAAATGTCCAACAAGTGACTATTTGTTTTACGAACGTTAACGTGGTAGACAAGAGATTGGCCTCTCTCAGGTTAAGATCCAATGTATGTCTGTTTGACGATCAATGCTATCTCTGGGAACACAACAGACAAACAAGTGACCAGTCGCTTAAGAACACAGAATAGGATGGACACGATGACAAAAATTTTTAGGAAGAGAAGAAAAATTTGCAGATTGTTGTCGTCCTTCAAGTTTTTGTTCTTCTTTCGCTCCCTCTTCCAGTGCTGTCCTCTTTATCATATTGTGGGTTCCTTTCCTTGTTCCTGTTCTTCATATAATTTTGACTTGGCACTTGTCTGTTTCCTATTTACATTGAGAGAAAAAATTGATATTTTTATTTTGCAACTATCCAGTTTATTTTGTCAGGTATGTCATGTCTAATTATAAACTTTTACTCTAGTTACCTGATTACAGTAGTAGGGCTAGGCGCGTTCTGGGTCATTAGTCAGCATTTTATTCTGCTGTATCAGCACCCGAGGTCATTGACCCCTAGTAGTGCACCCATGCGCGTTCTCATTCGAGGTAGTTGACCCCTAGTATGGTAGTAGGGCTTTGCCGATTCACGGATTTTACATAAGAGAGCAAGCCTAACCTCACAGTCGCCATCTTGGAGGGCTTAAACTCATGTTTACGTTAAGTTGCCCTTCTCGACATGGAGTTTACCTAAGAGAGGGAGCCTGTCCTCACAGACGCCACCTTGGAGGGGTCTAACTTCACATTAACGGCAAGTTGCCCTTCCCGACGTGGATTTTACATAAGGGAGCATGTCTAACCTCACAGTCGCCATCTTGGAGGTCCTATCCTCAGTTTTACGTGCAGATGCCCTTTCTGACGCGTACAGTCGCTATCTTGGAGGGGCTTAAACTCAATTTTACGGGCAAATGCCTTTCCCGACGTCAGCAATCGCCATCTTGAATGGGTCTAACCTCACTTTGCCGGCTAGATGTCCTACCTGACGCCATCTTGAATAGCAACGCAACGGGAATTCTCGCGACGCTGTCCTAAGTAGGTGGGCAATGTGGATTCGCGGAAGAGAGCAAGCCTATTACGGAGGGGCCTAAATAACTTTTTACGGCTAGATGCCCTTCCCGACGCCTGATCCTCACGACGCCATCCTAAGTAGTTGGGCAATGTGGATTTGCGTAAGAGAGCAGGCCTAACGTCATGGAGGGGCCTAGGTTAACTTTTACGGCTAGATGCCCTTCCCGACGCCATCATAGTAGGGCAGTGGGGTTTCTCAAGACGCTATGTTGAGTAGTAGGGTTATGGGGGATTCGCACAAGAGATCACACCTAATCACATGAAGGTGCGTAACTAAACAGGGCCTAGTTTTTGGGTTAGAGGCCCTTCCCGACGCCATTTTGGAGGGGCCTAACTACACAGGGCACAGTTTTACGGTCAGATAATCTTCCCGTCGCTATTTAGATCCTCCCACCATAGGAGGCACATATGACCTAACCTACTTTTATGGCCAGATGCCCATCCCAACGTCATCTTGGAGGCGCCTAACTGCACATGGCACTGTTTTACGGTCAGGTGATCTTCCAGTCGCCATTTTGATCCTCCTACCATAGGAGGCAAGAGGTCAGCTCAGGTGCACCTGTGTTACCGAGTGGTCTGCTTATGGCTTTACGTCTCCACCCGACAGAAAAGTAACGTGACGTCACAGTTATATCCTTGCGTTCGAGAGCAAGCCTAAACACATACGGACGATATTTTGAAGGGACCTGTCCTCACAGTCACTATTTTAGTGGGGCCTGTCCCAGTTCCACTCTGCTTATGGCTATACGTCCCCATCCGTCGGAAAAATAACGAGACGTTACAGCGTGAGTGATTTTGAAAGAGGTGAGCTTATGGATTTACGTCACCATCCGACAGTGACTAACAAGTCTAAACATGCGTTACTATGACGACGTGATCTTATGTTTAAGGCTTTACGCGGTCCCATCCGACAGACTGTCCCTCCTCCTCACAGTTACGGAGGTCAGCTTAATCCCTCCTTCTCCTCCTCCTTACAGTTACGGAGGACAGCACAATTCCTTCTCCTGACAGTTCTGTATCCGACAGCATAACGTTACGGAGTATAGCACAACCCCTCATCCTTACAGTTCCATATCGGGCAGCATAACGTTACGGAGGTTAGCTTAATCCCTCCTCCTCCTTACAGTTTTACAATACATGGATTTCGAACCCTGAAAATATCATGGATTCGAACCCTGTTCATCGTTAGAATAAACAATCTCTAATACATGGAATCGAACCACTGTTCTCGCTGGTTTAATACAAGAATACCTCACTCCTTATTTCTTATGCTCTCTACACAGTTACCGTAAAAATTATTCACGTGGAATTGAAACTCCCTGATGTGTAAGATAACAACACTGTATACATGTTAACAAACACACACTAATACTTTAAACCGTGAGGACTCGCGCGTGGTCTTAAGGACCACAATTACGCTTAAGTGAAATACCACTTGAAAGTGGGCTGAATAATGATTTGTTCCTTTTTATAAGGTTTTCTTTCAGGCTTCCTTTGATGCTTTTATGATATTTTACTTAATAATATGGTCTTTATTTTCCATTACAACACACAACATAAAATAAAGTAACATAAACTACACAATGAAACAACACAAATTATACTAATCATTATACAAACTAAATTAACAATGCTACATAAATTAAACCATTCCTGAAATTAAAGTGGACGAAATAAATGAAATATATTGAAAACAATGCTACATAAAACAAAAAATTTCTGAAATAAAAATGAACTTAAGGAATGAAGTAGAAAGTAACTACGAAATGAAACTAAAATTTCCCAGACCAGATAAGGAAATATATTTACATAGTACAACGTAACGTGTCGTCAAGGTAATATTAACACAGGAATGACCGAAAACTGCTCTTAGTCCTCTTCTCCATTAGCACAGTCCAGACAAGAAAATAGTGTGTGCTCCCTGCAAATGTAATTTGAACAACGCACAAACGTTGTTTTAGTATTCCTGTCCTTTTCTCTTCCTCGGTAAGCGCACATTCCTCGATACTGCGGTTCTCTTTCAGCCGGTCTCGGTTCATTGTTGATCCCAAGAAATTCCTGGATCCTCATTTTGATTCCCCAGGAAATGCATGCCGGTGATGCATGATACTCCATGTAGACTGCACAATCCTGTAGAAAAAGTCTTCAGAATCTGCCTTCGGTTCATCCTGTCGACTTTACTTCGGAGAATGACGTAACTGTTTTTGCCACCAAATATTTAGAAGGAATTAGGAAAGAGTTAATGAACAACGGTTGCTGACTCCTGAAACAGAGTAATTGCCCTTTAACTCATCAGGTTTATTGGCATCGCATGATGAGGAGTCAATTGCGTCATCTCCATGCATGGACGAGTACAACAACACAACCTCGTTCTTTTAGGGGACGTATGATAATAAAACTCCTTCTTGGCCAACACATAACATACTGCTTTTGTCTGGTCTGTTCTTTGTTTCGACGATAAGAGATTGAATTTCCCGTTTATTTTTCCTGACAGTACCGACCAATGTAAGTCGGTGATTGGTCAGCAGGCTCTGAGCAAGAGAATGGATGTGTGCCAGTTGTCTGTGATAACATTTCTCCCGCTTTGTGAAATTCGTTCCACCAGACTCTCGTCGACACTTTGAGCATTATTGTTCAATGAAAACTGTCCATCAGGTTGCTTGCCTGCGTATACTTCCACGTTGCAAGTATAATATGTTCTGCAAGGGCGTAGACCTTGATGCCTACTTCGTGGGCTTTTTACCAATATACACTGACTGACAGAGCAAATGCAACACCAAGAAGGAGTGGTCAGAACTTTATGCCAATTGCAGGGTAGACTGACGTCACTGAGGTATGCTCATGATGTGAAATGCGCCGCTGTGCTGCGCACGTAGCGAACGATAAATGGGACACGGCGTTGGCGAATGGCCCACTTCGTACCGTGATTTCTCAGCCGACAGTCATTGTAGAACGTGTTGTCGTGTGCCACAGGACACGTGTATAGCTAAGAATGCCAGGCCGCCGTCAACGGAGGCATTTCCAGCAGACAGACGACTTTACGAGGGGTATGGTGATCGGGCTGAGAAGGGCAGGTTGGTCGCTTCGTCAAATCGCAGCCGATACCCATAGGGATGTGTCCACGGTGCAGCGCCTGTGGCGAAGATGGTTGGCGCAGGGACATGTGGCACGTGCGAGGGGTCCAGGCTCAGCCCGAGTGACGTCAGCACGCGAGGATCGGCGCATCCGCCGCCAAGCGGTGGCAGCCCCGCACGCCACGTCAACCGCCATTCTTCAGCATGTGCAAGACACCCTGGCTGTTCCAATATAGACCAGAACAATTTCCCGTCGATTGGTTGAAGGAGGCCTGCACTGCCGGCGTCCGCTCAGAAGACTACCATTGACTCCACAGCATAGACGTGCACGCCTGGCATGGTGCCGGGCTAGAGCGACTTGGATGAGGGAATGGCGGAACGTCGTGTTCTCCGATGAGTCACGCTTCTGTTCTGTCAGTGATAGTCACCGCAGACGAGTGTGGCGTCGGCGTGGAGAAAGGTCAAATCCGGCAGTAACTGTGGAGCGCCCTACCGCTAGACAACGCGGCATCATGGTTTGGGGCGCTATTGCGTATGATTCCACGTCACCTCTAGTGCGTATTCAAGGCACGTTAAATGCCCACCGCTACGTGCAGCATGTGCTGCGGCCGGTGGCACTCCCGTACCTTCAGGGGCTGCCCAATGCTCTGTTTCAGCAGGATAATGCCCGCCCACACACTGCTCGCATCTCCCAACAGGCTCTACGAGGTGTACAGATGCTTCCGTGGCCAGCGTACTCTCCGGATCTCTCACCAATCGAACACGTGAGGGATCTCATTGGACGCCGTTTGCAAACTCTGCCCCAGCCTCGTACGGACGACCAACTGTGGCAAATGGTTGACAGAGAATGGAGAACCATCCCTCAGGACACCATCCGCACTCTTATTGACTCTGTACCTCGACGTGTTTCTGCGTGCATCGCCGCTCGCGGTGGTCCTACATCCTACTGAGTCGATGCCGTGCGCATTGTGTAACCTGCATATCGGTTTGAAATAAACATGAATTATTCGTCCGTGCCGTCTCTGTTTTTTCCCCAACTTTCATCCCTTTCGAACCACTCCTTCTTGGTGTTGCATTTGCTCTGTCAGTCAGTGTACTATCGAAATTGACACATTTCCCAGAACCCCGCAAGCATGTCATCTATGGTGACGTATTTTCCAGGCGAATAATTAATTTTGCAACTGTCAACAAAACCTTCAAATATTTCTCGTATCGGAGCAAGTTTATCATCCTTCCTTCTTTCCTTCCTGGCAAGGATGCCATAAAACCGAATAGCTTGCAGAAGAAATTGGAGTCTTTTCAGACTCATAATAGTACGGAATTATTCCACACCAGTTCCGGCCGTTGCCCATAAATCTCTCAAATTAGTGTGGGAAGAATTTAGTACCCCAGCTAAGTACAACAGTCCGATGACCGCTTTCATCTTGGCTCTGTATGTATCGACAGCATCCCTGTCTCTTTCATAATTTTCCCTTGCCTTTGCGATCCAAATGTTGGTGTATGTAACAATCTGGTCCAGTAAACCATCAGGGATAAAGAACATGCAGGATTCCACAGGTGAGGTGACAATTCTAGCCCGGTTCATAGGTCCAAGCAGGTGGGTAACTATATTACGCTGTCTGGTACGCCCGCGGCCATTGTTTGATCTGCAGTGCACATCCCATACTGTAGTCATGTCTCTTCCGGTATACTGAAGAATACTAAAGTGATTTACATTCAGTCCATCATCTTCAGAGTCAGCAGATTCCTCGGTGTCGGTGTAGTGGTCACTATTCTCGACAACATTTTCTACATCGTCTGCCTCTTCCTTCGAATAAAAGTCTTCGTCACTTTCACTTTCCTCACCACCGAACAGATTTCTTTCACTGCACCTAGTTCTCTTTCTAATTGATCATTGCATAACTCCTCTTTTTCAACACGTTGATGCAACCTGAAAATGTTTTCTTGTTCAGTTGAATTCGTCATGTTAAGAAATTATAGCACACGAGCAGTCGCGCGTGGTCCAAAAGACTACAACATGCGTTACGCGAGAGCGCGCGCGTGGTCTAAAGCACCACAGTCTAACAGTCTTCACTCTAGACAAGACTCCTGACGACTGCTGTAACAGCAGATTTGCTTGGTAATACCCCCACCATGGATATCGTGGAGGGGGGAAACAATCTGCCAGCCGCACGACCAGTGGCAGAGTAAAAGAGCCATGATGTGGGCTTACACGGCCGCGCGAGTTACCCTCTATCATAAAACAGAACACACTCAAAAATACAGACAAGCAAATGCTGTGATGTAGCCCTTACATTTTATTACTACGCGCAAACAAACACGCTTTATTTAGCAATTACCTAAGATACTTCTATCGAAAAGCATTGTGAGGTTAGCATAAGGCTTCACGTCCCCATCCGACAAACAGATTAACTATAAACAGCGTCTTCTCGCTGCAGAGAGGATTTTTTTACACAGAATCGTATACACTTACGCTAATTGGCTTGAACGGTGCTGGCCTTCTTGATAATACTTACCATCTTCTAACGCAAGACAATAAATACAAGTACCATCTTCGGCTGGTTCATAGTATAAAATGCTGCGACTGAATCTTCTGTCGATATTCGTTTAGAATTTAAAAACATCTCAAAATATATAACAGCTTGTTTGTGTAATTATACTTACCATTTTCTAACGAATATTGTTACAAGACAGTCCCTGTTCTGACTGGGAATCGAACATGTGAATACTGATTAATTAGGTGGGCTTTCCGTGGTTTGTCATCCCTGACACCCATGCTATTCGAACCCCGGGACCTGCAACGCATTCGATAATAGCATACGCTTATATTAGTTCGGTTTAATGGCTAAATAGGTTAGCATGCTGAACTTTAGAATAATAATAATAATAATAATAATAATAATAATAATAATAATGTTATTTGCTTTAAGTCCTACTAACTACTTTTTCGGTACCGTATTCGGAGACGTCGAGATGCCGAAATTAAGTCTGCACGAGCTCTCTGACCTGCCAGTAAATCTACCGACACGAGGCTCTCGTATGTGAGCACCTTCAAATACCACCAGACTGTCCCAGGAGTTGATTGTTTTTACTAGTCCAGATAAATTGAATAGTAAACGACAGGCATGAGAATACAGATCGATTTACTAGATTGTGCCGAATAAATTTATATGTTTCACCACTGCAGTGATGTAGTTAATGTGAATATCTATTATCGCTAACCCCCGACGCACTTAAGTTTAGTGCCCCTCTTGGGCGCCTTTTAGTCGACACTTGCAGCAGGTGTTTAGCGTTTAGAACACGCATGTTTGATCGAAACATTTGAAGCTTATAGATTTGAACACTAGAGACATTTAATTATCTACTGTAATGTTCACATCATAGCCATAGATCATAGCCATCTTGAAGAAAGGCAAAGCCAGCGATAAACCAGAGAGCTATCGGCCTATTGCCCTGCTTAGTGTGACATATAAATTACTAGGAAGGCTCCTTCTCAATGTAAAGCGAAAATCAATGAGAAACTACCTCACTCCTTGTCCGTCTCTTCTGTAATGTCTACACCATAAAACGTAAATGAATGTGATTTAACTATATTAAAAGAAGAATGAGCGAAACGCACACTCTTATCGTAAAACATCGAATACTAGACACACACAGTTCTTACTTTGATGTCAAGCAAATTTACACATTATATAGTACTTTATCCTAATTAATCAGATTTCCGTAATACGTTCTTCGAAATACTAAACACGAAACACGGAATTGAATGACACATACAGCGACACTTACTTACCGTGTTTGTTTTTATATCGATATGTAATTCCTTTGTGATATAGTCTAATATTTCTTAATTTTACAAGAGACTATACGATTTAAACGAAACCCCACTCTAGTCTAAAGCTGGCTGCACTGCTCACAGTAAATAACAATGGACTATGTATAATATTTACAAAAACAAGCCGGGCTCTATATTCTACTGTTTGTAGATAAATCTATAGCTATGTATGTATAGCTATGTACTCTTGCGTGACAACATTCCGACAACTCAGTTAATAGTAATGTAAAGACTATGGTAGCAACAATACAGCACACACGCAGAAAATACGGAATTGATTGTAGAACAAGCAAATGCTGCGAGCTAGCCCCTTATACACGCATATTTTATCACTACGCGCACACGAGTTTTAAATTCTCTGCACACACACTTGATTCGCAGATATAGCAATTACATGTTTTAATATTTAATTTCGATTATCTGAGATACGTATATGTGAAAAGAGAGGGATTAAGTAATATATTAAAATTTGATGTGTGCTCTCTGTGTAAAGCGTTAGAAATGAACGAGGTGACGTGATCGATTCTGCTTGCAGCCCATCACCGGATGTGATTTGTCAGCTTTACTCTGACCTTGACGGGAATATGCAGTGCACTTTTGTCTTACCTACAGTACCGATTCCATACAGTGTCACCTCGAATAATACTAATAATAATAATAATAATAATAATAATAATAATAATAATAATAATACTATATACCCTCTGAGCAGTGGTCGCCGGGGGAAGGGCCTTGGCCTACGATGTGACCGCTGCTCAGCCCGAAGGCCTGAAGGAACTATCCCTTTGGTAAAAATCCCTGTCATCACCGGGAATCGAACCCGGGTTACCGAGTATGAGGCAGGCACCGCCGTCAGCACGACGAACGTTATTCTTTGCTTTCTAGACCGGAGTCGCTATTACACAATCGGAGGTTAAGCAGCCCTATAGTTGCAGATAAAAAGATGAATTTTATTATTCCAGTATGTAAGTCACTGTTACACAGCGAACATGCACTGAACAGTCGGTAAGCGCTGCTTTGTCGACAGTAAATTAAAACATCGTGTTCTGCCTGCCCAAGGACACACAGGCAAAGCAGAGCGGCTACGCCCATTCACATAATAAGACCAGACATATTTCTCTCCTGGTCAAGATACAACATTAATGAACAAGGCTTCACTATCCAAAGGTCCTTTTTAGGACCAAACTACTACTACTATTACTACTACTACTACTACTACTACTACTACTACTAGGAGACTGGGACCTACTGTCCGTATTTGCCAACTTAATATAGAAGGCATTAGCTGATCCAAGAGTGAAGCGCTGTCTAAACTGCTACTTTCTTATGAAGTTGACTTAGTAGTTATCCAAGAAACTCATGCTGCAGATGACCAGAAGTTGAGAACAAGAGGAAAGATTCCAGGATATGATCTTCTGGGAGCTACCTGTCATCAAGCATATGGTATTGCCACCTACGTACGCTCCACCGTAGATAATGCCTACCTTGTCTCTTCCAGTACAAGCGAGGATGTTCACACTTTTGTTACTCGAATAGGTGACACTGTAGTCTCAAATATCTATATACCACCCAATGTCAAGTGGCCTAGTCAAGTTTTAGATTTGCATCCACAGCCAGCTGTCTATGTAGGAGACTTCAACAGTCATCATCAGGAGTGGAATTACAGAACCAACGACGACATTGGAGAGGCGCTAATGGATTGGGTTGGAATTAATGACTTTTCCATGTTTTTGACGCCAAGGATCGAGGTACTTTTAGATCTGTAGCATGGAGATTAGAGTATTGCCCTGACCTATGCTTTGTGTCTAGAAACAAAGACGATAAATCCTTACCAATCATCCGGATAGTCCCCACAGACTTTCCTTATAGCCAGCACCGACCAGTCCTCTATGGGCTTGGAATCCAGATTCCTCTAGTTTCAACTACCCCACGACCACGCTGGAACTTCAGTAAAGCTAACTGGTCTGCCTTTACAGAGGACCTTGACAATATTTTGTTAAAGATACCACCAACAAGTACAGGATATGAGAGATTAGTGGGAGTTGTGATATCTACAGCACAAAAGCACATCCCTAGGGGTTTCGTAGAGAGTATATCCCTGGATGGAGTGAGGAAACAGATAATCTTTATCAACAATACATTGATAGTGGTGATCACAAAATTGCAGATCAACTTTTACATAGCTTAGGTTCTGCACGAAGACAAAAGTAGATCTCAAAAGTTGTATCTCTTGACTTTACAAAATCCAGTCGTGAAGCTTAGTCCCTTCTCAGGAAGTTGGGAGGTGGAAAATCCATTACACGATTGAGTTCAGAAATTCACTCAAACAAAATTGCATCCCATATAGTCACGACATCCAAAAGTAGCAGGGATAAAGTGTTCACGAAACGAATAAAGAAGAATCTGAAAATCCTGAAGGACAGTGTCCCGGATATATCGGAGTACTCCTGACCTTTTACTGAGAATGAGATAACTATTGCAATTGCTGATATCAAGCCAGGTGAAGCACCAGCTGTGGATGGTATTCACCCAGAATTTATCACTCATTGTGGGGATAGAGCTAGAGTATGGTTGTCCACCTTCTTCACGAACATCCTACAGAGTGGGCAATTGCCAAATCTATTCAAACAAAGATCATAGCCATCTTGAAGAAAGGCAAAGCCAGCGATAAACCAGAGAGCTATCGGCCTATTGCCCTGCTTAGTGTGACATATAAATTACTAGGAAGGCTACTTCTCAATAGAATTGGCCTAGAGATCCTCGAGAAAATCCCAGTGGAGCAGGCAGGATTCAGACCGAACAGAAGCACTACAGACCAAATAATGTCTCTTGCAACTTACATAGAAGCAGGCTATCAGAGAAAGCTTAAGACATCAGTGGCTTTTATTGATCTAACAGCAGCCTATGGTATAGTCAGGAAGGATGGCCTACCCTTTAAGTTTCTGAAAGTGATACCATATAAGACGACTGCCCGGCTCTTGAATAATATGCTAAGCCAAAGACTTTTCCAAGTACATATGAGGAATACTGTGAGCACCAAAGTATCACTAAATAATGGACTTCCTCGGGATTCTGTCCTTGCTCCAATCTTATTTAGCCTATATATCTCAGACATGTCTGCCACATTTTCTAGAAAATTTGGATATGCCGATGATTGGGCCATTGCTACCAGAGATACAACATTCGAGGAATCTGAGGTGACCTTAACGGACGACGTAAAATTGTTGGTACAATACTTTAAATAGTGGAGACTTACACTTAATGCCAATAAAAGAGAAGTATGCTGCTTCCATCTAAACAGCAAGATGGCTAACAAACAATTGCAGGTGTACATTGGAAATCAGTTGAGACATAATAGATTCCCTAAATACCTAGGAGTTACCTTAGATAGAAAACACTCCTTTAGACAAGACCTTCGTAACGTCCAATCCAAAGTAAGAACTCGCAACAACGTAATCCAAAAATTATGTGGTACAACTTGGGGTTCAACAGCAACTTTACTCCGATGCACCGCTTTGGGATTAGTGTTCTCGGCTGCTGAGTACTGCGCTCCTGTTTGTCTGAATAGCCCTCACACCAACCTCATAGATACCAACACCACGATGTGTCTCGTCACTGGCACAATAAGGTCTTCACCCACATATTGTGTACCTATTCTCAGCCATATCTCCCCGCCAGATCTTCGACGTAAAAACGCTCTCCTCTGGGAATTTAAGAAATTAATAAATAATCTCCAATTATCAATACATAACGACATCGCCGATGTTCATCTGAATCGTCTAAGGTCCCGAAATCCACCATTAAGAACTGTAATAGAACTGAAGAATACCGACTTCAATATTACTAAGGAATGGCAGGGAAGACAAGATCCTAGGCCTGGGTTAACTTTGCCACACACAGGATCGTCACTGCCACCTGGATTTGAGCTTCCTCGGAAAACCTGGTCTACTCTTAACAGGATACGATCGGGCCATGGTAACTGCGCAGATTTCCCCTACAAGTGGAAAAAGAATTCCTACTGCGACTGTGGTGCCTCTAAGCAGACCATCCTGCACATTATCAGCGAATGTCCAAAAAGAAAGTAGAGTGGCGATATCAGTGACTTTGCTCATGCGCTTTCAGAGACAGTTAACTATATAAATAACCTGGATATAAATATATAGTTTGTTCTTCAAAGTCATTGTGTGTTGTATCTGTAAAGGCATACGCTAAATAAACATAATAACGCAAGACTTACATTTATGATTTAAAATTGTAAATAAATCCTTTTTTTTACATAAAAGTATATCCAACAGCATTTGAGTAGTAACATCTCTGATCATTTTACCGAGGAGACGGAACAATATTGTCGGGATGGTTGTGTCATACTGTCCAAATATTTGCTTGGTATTTACTATAGGCTAGTTAGCGGGGCCAGGTTCGATTCCTAACCCCGTAGCCTTAAGACAGAAAGCTGTACAACCTCCTTGCACAGCCGAGATGGTTGCTTTATTTAAGAATCTTATTTATGAAGTTATTTCATGGAACAGGAAGTTAAGTCGGTTTTTCAGATAATGTTATTAGCTGACATTTCACCGTCCGACCACTATTAACTGTTGTGTGGCAAAATAGCCTAGGGTAATCTTGAGTTGAACGTGGAACAAGAAAGCGGCTATAAAACTTCATAGTACGCTTTTAAACATGATGTTCGATACCCGGGCTGCAGGTCTAACGTTACGTTAACCACGCATTATTCTGCTGGAATTACACAGGGCTACGTTTTACGGACAGATGCACTTCTCGTCGCCATTATGGAGGTGCCTAACTCCATAGGGCCAAGTTTTACCTCGAAGACCTGCAAATTACGAGGTGTCGTCTAGTCAACATCATAAATCATTTACCCAGTAACCCGGGATCGATTCCCGGTAAGGACAGGGATTTTTACCTACGGGCTTGTTCGTGAAGGCCGTCAGGCTAAGCAGCGGTCACTTCGTAGGCCAAGGCACTTCCCTCGCGACCGCTGCCCCGGTGAGGACAGGGATTTTTTTCCTAAGGGCTGGTTCGTGTACGCCTTTGGGCTGAGCAGCGGTCACTTCGTAGGGGGCGCTGCCTGACTCTTACCCGAAAACTCGGGTTGGATTCCCGGTGAGGTCAATGATTTTTACCTAAGGGTTGGTTCGTGCAGGCCTTCGGACTGAGCAGCAGTCACTTAGTAGGGGCGCTGTCTGACTCTTACCCGATAACTCGGGTTCGATTCCCGGTAAGGACAGGGATTTTTACTTAAGGGTTAGTTCGTGCAGGCCTGCGGACTGAGCAGCGGTCACTTGGTAGGCGCGGTGCCTGACTCTTACCCGGTAATCCGGGTTCGATTCCCGGGTTCGAATTTTTTACGATAAGATTGTGTTTTCCGATCATTCATCTTTTAATAGAGTTAAATCACATTAATTTACGTTTTATGGTGTGACCATTACAGAAGAGACGAACAAGGAGTGGGGTAGTTTCCCGTTGATTTTCCCTTCACATTAGAGTTCGATTCTAATGGTGTGAAAATTACAGTAGACATTTAAATGTCTCAAGTGTTCAAATCTATAAGCTTCAAATGTTACAAACAGACATTCAGTGTTCAAAACACTAAACACCTGTTATAAGTGTCGACTAAAAGGGTCCAGGAGGGTCTCTAATCTTAAGTGCGTCGGCGGTTAGCGCTAATATATATTAATATTAACTACTACACTGCAGTGGCGAAACATGTACACTTATTCGGCACAATCTAGTAAATTGATCTGTATCCTCATGCCTGTCGTTTATTATTCAATTTATCTGCAGTAGCAAAATAATCATCTCCTGGCTCAGTCCAGTGGTATTTGAAGGTGCTCACATACGACAGTCTCGTGTCGGTAGATTTACTGGCACGTCAGGGAGCTCCTGCGGGACTAAATTTCGGCACCTCGGTGTTACTAAATACCGAAAAAGTAGTTAGTAGGACTTAAAGCAAATAACATTATTATGATTATTATTATTAATCTAAAGTCCAGCATGCTAACCTATTTATCCATTAAACCGAACTAATATAAGCATATGCTATTATCGAATGCGTTGCATGTCCCGGGGATCGATTCGCATGGGTGTAACAAATGACAAACCACGGAAAGCCCATTTTATTAATCAGTATTCACATGTTCGATTCCCGGTCAGAACAGGGATTGTCTTGTAACCATATTCGTTAGAAGATTGTAAGTATCATTACACATGTACGGTGTGGTTTATTTTGAGATGTTTTTAAATTCTAAACGAATATTGACAGAAGATTTAGTCACAGCATTTGCTTGGTACTTCTACTATGGACCAGCAGAAGATGGTATCTTTTATTTATTAAATTGCGTTAGAAGATGTTTAGTATTATCAAGAAGGCCAGCACCGTCAAAGCCATTCAGCGATAGTATATACCGTTCTGTGTAAAAAATCCCCTCTTTAGCGAGAAGACGCTGTTTATAGTTAATCTCTTTGTCGGTTGGTGACGTGAAGCCTTATGCTAACCTCACAATGTTATTCGATAGAAGTGTCTTAGGTAATTGCTAAATAAAGTGTGAGTGTGTGTGTGTTTGCGCGTAGTAATAAAATGTAAGGGCTACCTCACAGCATTTGCTTGTCTGTATTTTTGAGTGTTTTGTTTTACGACAGAGAGTGTTGTGTGTGCGTATAATATTAAAGAAGTAGTGTGTGTTTGTTAACATGTATAGATGTTGTTATCTTACACATCAGTGTTTCGGTTCCATGTATGTAATATTTTACGGTAACCGTGTAGACAGCATACGAAATAAGGGGTGAGGTATTCTTGTATTAATCCAGGGAGAATCTGGGTTCGATTTCATGTATTGGTGATTTTCTAAATTCTAATGATGAACAGGGTTCGAATCCATGATTTTTTCAGGTTTCGGTATCAATGTATTGTAAAACTGTAAGGAGGAGGAAGGATAGGGCTGGCCTCCGTAACGTAATGCTGCTCGATATAGAGCTGCACGGAGAAGAGGTGCTATTCTCCGTAATGTTACGCTGTCGGATACAGAACTGTAAGGGGGAGTGATTGTGCTGTCCTCCGTAACTGTGAGGAGGAGGAGGATGGGGAGGAGGAATTCAACTGACCTCTGTATCGTTACGCTGCTCGATATAGAACTGCAAGGATTAAGGGTTGTGCTATTCTCCGTAACGTTATATTGCTCGATAGAGAACTGTGAGGGTGAGAGGTTGTGCTATTCTCCGTAACGTTACGCTGCTCGATATAGAACTGTAAGGGTGAGGGGTTGTGCTATTCTCCGTAACGTTACGCTGCTCGATATAGAACTGTAAGGATTAAGGGTTGTGCTATTCTCCGTAACGTTACGCTGCTCGATATAGAACAGCAAGGATGAAGGTTTGTGCTATTCTCCGTAACTGTTAGGAGGAGGGATTAAGGTAACCTCCGTAACTGTGAGGACGAGGGACAATCTGTCGGATGGATCCGCGTAAAGCCTTAAGCAAAAGATCATGTCGTCATAGTTATGCATATTTAGACTTGTTCGTCACTCTCGGATGGATACGTTAAGCCATAAGCTGACCTCTTTTAAAATCAGTCAGGCTGTAACGTCTCGTTATTTTTCCGTCGAATGGAGGCGTAAAGCCATAAGTAGAGAAAAACTGGGACAGGTGCTACTAAAATAGTGACTGTAAGAATAGGCCCCTTCAAAATAGCGTCCGTGTGTGGTATGGCTTCCTCTCATACGCAAGGATATAACTGTGACGTCACGTTAGTTTTCTTTCGGATGGAGACGTAAAGTCATAAGCAGACCACTCGGTAACACAGGTGCACCTGAGCTGACCTCTTGCCCCCTCTAGTGGGAGGATCAGAATGGTGACGGGAAGGGCATGTGACCCTAAAACAGTGCCCTGTATAGTTAGGCCCTTCCAAGATGACGTCGGGAAGGGCATCTGGCCATAAAACTAGGTTAGGTTATATGTGCCATCTCTGTTGGGAGGAAAAAAATAGCGACGGGAAGGTTACTTGACCGTAAAGCTGTGCTCTTTGTAGTTAGGCCTCTCCAAAATGGCGTCGGGAAGGGCATCTGACCCTAAAACTTGGCCCTGTGTAGTTAGGCTCCTCCAAGTGATTGGGTGTGCTCACTTACGCGAATCCCCCATTGCCCTACTACTCAATTTAGCGTCGTTAGAATACTCATTGCCCTACTACACAAGATGGCGTCGGTAAGGGCATCTAGCCGTAAAGTGAATTTAGGACCCTCCATGAGGTTAGGCTTGCTCTCTTACGCGAATCCACATTGCCCAACCACTAAAGATGGCATCGCGAAAATTCCCATTGCCCTATCTCTCAAGATGGCGTCGGGAAGTACATCTAGCCGTTACAGTAAGGTTAGGCCCATCCAAGATGTTGACTGTTGACGTCGGGAGGGGCATCTGTCCATAAAACTGAGGTTAGGCTCCTCCAAGGTGGCGACTGTGAGTTTAGGCATGCTCTCTTATGTAAAATCAACGTCGGAAAAGGCAACTTACCGTAAATGTGAAGTTAGGCCCCTCCAAGATGGCGTCTGTGAGGTTAGGCTGGCTGTCTTAGGTAAAGTCCACGTTGGGAAGGGCAACATACTGTAAAAGTGAAGTTAGGCTCCTCCAAGATGGCGTCTGTGTGGTTAGGGTCGCTCTGTTATGTAAAATCCACGAATCGGCATAGCCCTACTATTATACTAGGGGTAAATGACCTCGGGTGCTGACTCAGCAGAAAAATTCTGACTAATGATCTAGAACACGCCTATACCTACTATTGTTTACTCTACATTTCTTACTTCATTTTGCATATTTCTTCCTTTCAGCCTTCCGCCGATATTAAGGACGAAATATGCACAGATGAACACACAGAAGGTCAGTTCGTCGCTTGTTGCAAAGAAGAAGGCATGTATGTACTGTTTAGCTTAATTCAATTTTACACCCCTAACCCTCGACAATATTGAATTTGCTATTTATGTGTTCAGTAGCTCCCTCTGCAGGCAAGAGGTGGATTGAAGTCCTCCATATCCCAATATCCTGGGTTCAAGGCGAGCACATGTCCATCCAGATCATTCTCGAATTCTGTCTCCTGCACTTCACTCATGGTCCGAACTTGTTGGTTTGATCGTGGCTCGTGAGAAAATTCCACAAAATTTAAATTAATCAGCCTAGTATCTAGTGGTCAGCAGGCCGCCTATTTGGCACCACTCTGTATCTGAGCCAGTACAATGATTATTATTTTTACCATCCCATTTCTTTTCTCCATATTGTAATAGGTGTTCCTGGTGTGTCTGGTTGACCATGACCTTGCTGTTCGCCATTCTTGCAACATGACCAGTCCAGAGAATCAACCTGCCGTGAACTAGGCACTTAGTTCTGCCTCCATTCATACGTCTGTACATCTTTGAATTCTTCTATTGAAACCCCAATTTCCTTCATTAGTGACAATTCGCAAATACTTTCATTCTATGATATCGATATATTTACTGTCTCCGTCAGTGGCTTGTTAAGTTTCAAAGCCGTAGAATACACTGGCTCGTATGACGGCATAGTAGATTTTTATCTTGGTGTTGTCAGGTACATATTTTTTTATGCTGTTTCAGATGGAAGAATAACATCAGACACCTGACTGGGATCTTTCTTATATTTCAAGGCCTCGCAGTTGAATGACCATGCTCTGATGTACTCAGTTTGCTTTTCATACTCACAATTTACTCTGACTTTTGAAAATTTGGTCATGGGATCTTGTGGCTGAAAATCCAGCAATGATGCACAAAGCCTGGTGTGTTATATTCCATCATTTGTATTTTGTTTATTCCTCTTCACCTCTATCACCTCGTTATAAACACTGTTCCATGCAGTTTGGAGATATTTAATTGTCTAAATGAGAAATCTTTATTGCTCTCCGACATTTAACTTGGTCTCCTGTTGCTCTTTCCCAATCTTTGTTCTTACATCTGATAGCGTAAGTTGCAGCTGATTTATGCACAATCAGGTGGTCACGGGCAATACATGGTAGAAATGCAAAACGCCACTGACTCACTCATCACAATATTCCAAGGACTATCAAGTCAATAAAACTGAAATATGGTCATGAGTAACAGGTTAGCAACCTATTTGAGAAATGCATCCTAGTATGATTAAATTAAGTGAGTATACAAAATAAAAGTGGGGTTGATTAAGAGCAAGAGGTTGGCCTTGACATATTCAGTGTTCGGGCAGGTGGAAAGTATATTCTGTGATAGGAATTTTGGCAACACTGTCTCTTGTCTGGCTATCTTGGATGAAAGTAAGGAATCAAATGTTTGGTTTTGCAAGACTGTTTTTCTCGAGTATTTAAATCTGCACCTCATCACAAGAATAGGGTAACAGTACCAGTGTTTGACAGGGATACCAGTAGTTGACATGTGTTGAATCAAAACCATTTCATAAGCTCCTTGGAAGAGGTGGAGCGCACAGCGGTTAACTGTAATTCCGTCTGAGCCCGCTGGAGTGAGCCCCTGTCCCTTATGCCACCGGAGCACTCTGGGTAGTCGGGCATTCTTAGAATTTAATGGCGGCTGAAAAGGAAATAAATACAATAAAACAGAATCGTCACACAAGATAGATAGTCTCCGAGAAGGCAGAAAACATCATCCTCCTTCACCTTATTTATAATCAACAATGCCAATCATCACGTGTCATTATAGTAACGCACGAACGCCATGTACCAAAGCATAACCAAAGGGCACGGATTTCCTCACCTTTTCTTTACTCAAATGATCAAGTTTTAAGTCTTCAGTACTATTAATTTCATCTCGTACAGACCCAGATACACAAGAAACATTTAAAGTACCCCTAGGAGGATCAATCAAGTTAAATTTACAGGTGGGAGAAAATTTAACGAAAAATATTTTGTCCCGAAGATCAATAACTAATCTAGTCTTTGACAAGAACCCAGTTCCTAACATCATATTGCACGATAGGTTAGGTACTACAAGGCACGAGCTTTTCCAGGTAAAATTTCCTATCCTCAATTTAACTTTTGCAGCCCCAAGAACTACCATATTATTACCATTAGCAGTTACACATTTTACCTCAACAGGTTCTAATGCAGGTAATTTACAAGCACTCTCCAGTTTAGAATACCATGCAGAATTGATCAAGTTCCCAACGCTTCCAGAATCTATTAATACAATTAATGGTTCATTGTTTACTTCAACACTAGTGAAGGTATCTTGAGAAACAACATTGTTGCAGTTAAGAGGGCAAATAACTTCATCCAAATTACCTACATTCCCAGAATTTGGAAATTATAAGACCTGTTATTAGGTTTTAGTCATTTACGACGCCGTTGAAATGAATTAGGGCAGAAATGTTTAGTATGTTGCTTAGAGTCACGTAGGTAACAACAAATATCAGGTTTACGACCTTTGGATAGACATGAATTCTTAAGGTGCTCAGCAGAACCACACACACAACATTTTTTTAATTTCACACTACAGGGCACATTAGCATAACCAGAACAATTAGGTTTAGTAGAAGGAGGAGGAAGGTGTGCAGATCTGGATTGGTCTCGTGCTTCACATCCTCTGCGAAAGAACACGCAGCCTCTAATTGAATAAAATTAGTGGGGCACTTCATAAGGGAAATATAGGATCTGTATGAAGGAGATATTCCTTTTAGGATCCGAGCCACAATTTCTTCTTCAGGGACCGAAATACTGAATATTTCATTAAAAAATTCCAAGTCTAGAACTTATGTTAGCAAGTTTTCATGCAGGTACTGAGGTCTAAAGCAATGTTGCGGTATAAGGCTCTGAAGGGCTAAAGAAGGAATAAACTTTTCAAGAAATAACCCATGAAATTGACTAATACTAGGTACAGAGAAATAGCTCCAGAAATCCCCCTTTTCAAAATTTCCTCACAATGAGAGAACACGGCTCGTAACATGCCTAAATCATCCACATAATATACGTTAGCAGACTCTGTCATTTCCACAAGGTATCTAAAAAATCTAAGGCACTCCTCGATAGAGTTAACAGAGAAATTTTTCACACCATGACACAGCTCTTTCAAAGAATTATGATATGACCCACTTACTCGGGATAAAATAGTTTCTAGAACAGGGGCAGCTACACAACATGCACCTTAATGAGATGGAGGAGACAAAATTTGGTTTACACAATCATTTATATTAATATTGGGGACAGTTGTACTATCAGTAACTGACAGGTTCTCCATTTCCCTACTTGCAATAATCAAATCAAGATCAGCTGACATACTGGAAGCCAGAGCCAAAAGTCTAGTACACTCACTAACAAATTCTGCATTAGGTTTCAAGGCGAGGAGATCCAGGATGCGCCCAGAAAGTTGGTACACCCTAGCCTTGAGACGATTGATTTGAGACATAGTAGGAGATTGTTCAATAAACTCTTTCTTAATAATTTCTGCTTCTACCATAGAGGCATTAATTAGATTCAAAGACTCACCAATCTTCAAGGCGTCAAGGTTAGGTAAATTAATAGGCACCTGAAGATGAGCAGAAAGCAAAGCGGCACACACAGAAACAGTTCCCACAGCTTCTAATCCCCGAACTCCGAGTTCATACAGCAACTCGGACTTGCGAAGATGATGAGGATGGATTACCGGTCGGGCCATTACGAAAGACATATGAAACAAAATCAATTCAAGGATGAGATAAGATTGTTGCACTTCTATTACAGGAGCATTTTACACATTTTACCACATTGTTCTTCCTTCAATCAGTTAGCATCTGATACCAGACAGTAAACAAAGGATCAAGAGAGGATACAATCAACCTAGGGGTAGATACGAGCCAATGGTACACGAATCAAATAACCACACAGCTCTGTCTACCACTTTTTTGTCCCGTTACGTAGATAAACACACGACCACTACGATAACGGCAGTAAAATGAAACAAACTAGCTGGTACACAAATGACCTAGTTTCAAAGGCAAAACAGGAAGCGTAATCAGACACCCTCAAACTTCACCATAACAAACCGAAAGAAACTTCCCTGAACTGATGGAAGATTGTCTCGTCAAAACCCGTGGAAAATTATAAAAGTACCTGGTATCAAATTGCCAACTATTTAAAAGAAGAACAACATATTCTTTGAAAAGGAAATCAATAGGATTTATTTAATAAATAAAATAAATTGAAATAGTAACTGGGAAAGCGTCGACGCAAAAAAATTAAAAAAGAAACAGTCAAAATTAAGTAGAGTTAACACACCAAGGAGAAGTTTAACATGACAAATCATGGTCGACCAACGCTTAAAGAAAAGGAAAAATGAACTAGTCGTAATTTAAGCTAAGCCTCAACATACTAGAGGAAAGGGGAAATAAAATAATATTTGATTATTATTGTTGATTAAAATTACTTTCGTAACCTCGGAGTTCACACCAACAGGAAGGGTTACCGGCAGCTCAGATAGATTTTCACAACTACACTTCACACCGGTAGCAATTAAACAGTATTTTTGAAATAAAATAGCTCAAATGCGAGTTCAAAATTTCATAAAAGTAAGGGGAAATCAAACAATAAAATAGAATCGTCACACAAGATAGGTAGTCTCCGAGAAAGCAGAAAACATCATCCTCCTTCACCTTATTTATAATCAACAATGACAATCATCACGCGTCGTCAGAGGAACGTACGAACGCCATGTACCAAAGCATAACCAAAGGTTACAACGGAAACAGTAGCCCGAAGAACGAACGAGAAAAGCATAATTTAACACGAAAAGAACAAGAATGAACCAAGAAAATTAAAATAAAGACAGAAAAATTAAATAAAACTTCCGTCCTCTTGGTTAGAACTCAAATGGTTTAAAACTCAACCTAGTTGGGGTGATTTAATAAAGATAAAATTTTATATATTACATGATCTTCAACAATTTTCTACATCATTAATTTGATAATTTAGCTTCACCCCAGATCCATTTGGTAAATATTTAACCTACAACCCGAAATGTTACTTTGCGTGTTAGTAATACAGTTTTATTCGAAAAGCCGAGATCATTACGACGGAAAGCAACTTATAGTCCCACACGCCACATAATAGTTTCTCAAATTGATGAAAGCCGAAAGGAGACCAAGTTCTTTAAGGTGCCGAAAAAATTCCGCTGGACTGAGGTGACGCCATAGCGCCATCTTAATACTCACATAGATGATGAAATCTTAAGAAAATATTTAAAAAACATACAGTCTGGGTACGCTCCCATGAAGATCCAATTTACACTAAAAACATATTGAGGGCGAGAGAAGGATCCCTCTCACAATATTCTTCAGCCGTAGTCCATGTTGCACGCCGAAATCCACTCGGACATGAGACAGACGGAATACAGGTCCATCTCCAACTACTCACAACACTATAATGGACGCTATCACCCTGAGCAAGGATCGACAAGGAACAGCTTGCTCCGTAGAGAGCTCTAATTGGTTAGGGGGCGGAGCATCGTGGTACGAACACTCCGTGTAGAGGTCAGCACGTACAAGGTGCTTTTCTTCCCATAGGATCAATGAAGATGATGAGTGCTATGCTCAGAATACATGTGTATTAAATTAAACAGAAGTGGGAAAGAAACGGAATGAAGATAGTTTGACACAAATTTCAGCGGTGGTTAGCCCTCAACCAAAACGTTTGGAGGAGGGGAAGACGAAAAAATATGACACACTCGGTGTCATATCTAGAAGATCTACGAGCACTCGTAGTATTAGTGTAGCACTGCACTATGATTTGAAATGGACTCGTAAAGTATTTGATCTGCACAAACAAAGTTATTGTTTATGGCGATTTTAAACAAATCACAAGTGACGACAAACAGTGCTCACAGTTGGATTGCACTGGATAATTGCGATGTAATATCACTGAACACGACGTACAAAGTCATTACTATTGGATTGAGTTAAATAATAATTTAGATTGAACTCATAATTGAATCTGTGATGTATCACCCTCTGAAAATAAATATGTGAACATCGGCTGAATAATGACGTAGAAGGTAAGATATTTCACTTTCGAACTTAAAACAGTTCAAGTTAGAAATACGTCAATAATTTGTCCCGCTAATTTGGTCCCGTTTACGATTGAATAATGGCGAAAAATGCACCGTCCTATCTAGATCCGTCCTGGGTTCAACACAAGTCATATCTGGATAATTAAGAAATATTAACTGCACCAGTTTATTTAACTAAAGTTTTAAGACTATATTCTATCTAGAGTATGGTCACTTGGAAAATAAATCCTAAGTTCGATAGCACAATTAAATTCAAATACTTGTGTCAGTAACTTGTAATAATAACGTATAATTTGACGAAATGTTCTAACACCTTAGTAGTATAATTGGACAGTTCGGCGGCTTCCTCCCGCGGGAAATTTGAATTCTGGCGGGAAATTTGAATTCTGGCGGGAAATTTGAATTTTGGCCGGAGATTTGAATTTTGGCGCGAGATTTGAATTTGTAAACAAAGCCACGTGCTTTTTGACAGCTGTCATCGACAACGACGCATCGCTAACCTCACTGCTGCCATCTTGACGGGCCTAAACCTCAGTAGTACCAACTTAACCTAACTAGTGCGAGGTAAACAAAGCCTCGTGTTTTTTGTCATCCACGTGCTTTTTGACAGACAACAGCGCATCGCTAACCTCAGTACCGCCATCTTGACGGGCCTAAACCTCGGTAGTGCCAACTTAACCTAACTAGCGCGAGGTAAACAAAGACACGTGTTTTTTGACAGCCACGTGCTTTTTGACAGACAACAACGCATCGCTAACCTCAGTACTGCCATCTTGACGGGCCTAAACCTCAGTAGTACCAACTTAACCTAACTAGCGCGTGGTAAAAAAAGCCACGTGCTTTTTGACAGCCACGTGCTATTTTGACAGCTGTCATCCGCCATCTTTAAACCACAGAGCACTGTGCTGCCCTCTTTATCGTAGTAGATGAAAATTAGTCACCTGTCATCGGCAGTGCTGCCATCTTGGCGGGCCTAAACCTTAGTGCTACCAACTTAACCTCACTAGCGTGAGATAAACAAATCCACGTGCAGCAGTCATCCGCCATCTTTAATCCATAGAGCACAGTGCTGCCGTCTTTAGCTACTTACCTTTGAAATATGGTACATCACAGCTGTCATCCGCCATCTTTAATCAAGAGAGCACCGTGTTGCCATCTTTAGCTAGATACCTTTGAACTGTGGTGGCGGCAAATTCCACGTGCTCTTGTTTAGTAAACAAACTCACGCGCTTTTTGTCAGCTGTCATCCGCCATCTTACATCGCAAACCTCAGTGCTACACTCTTTAGTTTAAAAATGGTGGCGGATAATTTAAAAAGAAAAATTCTACAGCAGCCATCTCTCGACGATAATTGTACAAGATGGTGGCTATACATGACTCCTTAAAGGTGCTTATGCGAGGTGATCGCTATACATAGACGCCCTTGTGATGCTTGCGCAAGATGGCGGTTATACAAGGCTCCTTATGAGACCCCCGCGGATGCTTGCGCAAGATGGTGGTTGGTCTTATGAGGCGGCTTAAGAATCCTTGCACAAGATGGCTAGAGACGCCCTAAGGATGCTTGCCCAAGATGGCGGACGCAAGATGGCGGCTATACATAGCTCCTTATGAGACAGCCAGTACTCGATACAACATGTGATCAGAACATTGATTGATGTGTTCAGAACACAAAATAAGTGATCAAGACTAGAATCGAACACTGTACTCGATGCCGTTAACTTCAACATGTGATTAAAACATTGTTTGGTGTGTTCAGAACACTACATAAGTTGAATCGAACGCTGTACAACATGTTAGGGGATACCTTTGTTCTAAGAAGATCAGATTGAAACATAACAAGACTAGAATCGAACACTGCACTCGATGTCGTTAACCTTAACATGTGAACAGAACATTGATTGATGCGTTCAGATCACTAAACAAGTAGATCCGAACACTGTACAGCTTGTTAGGGGATACCTTTGTTCTAAGAAAATTAGATTGAAACATAACAAGACTAGAATCGAACACTGCACTCGATGTCGTTAACCTTAACACGTGATCAGAACATTGATTGATGTGTTCAGATCACTAAACAAGTAGAACCGAACACTGTACAACATGTTAGGGGATACCTTTGTTCTAAGAAGATTAGATTGAAACATAACAAGACTAGAATTGAACACGGCACTCGATGTCGTTAACCTTAACATGTGATCAGAACATTGATTGATGTGTTCAGATCACTAAACAAGTAGAACCGAACACTGTAGAACATGTTAGGGGATACCTTTGTTCTAAGAAGATCAGATTGAAACATAACAAGACTAGAATTGAACACTGCACTCGATACAACATGTGATCAGAACATTGATTGATGTGTTCAGATCACTAAACAAGTAGAACCGAACACTGTACAACATGTTAGGGGATACCTTTGTTCTAAGAAAATTAGATCGAAACAGAACAAGACTAGAATCGAACACTGCACTCGATGTCGTTAACCTTAACATGTGATCCGATACAACATGTTAGGGGATACCTTTGTTCTAAGAAAATTAGATTGAAGCATAGCAAGACTAGAATCGAACACTGTAAGAACATTGTTTGATGTGTTCAGAGCAAAAGTACAACTTCAATGATTTACCTAGTGTAAAACACACACTGTGCACATATCGCATAGCTATCTCGCCTATCACTTGCCTAGTATGAAAATCAAAAACACACTGTGCACATATCGCATAGCTAACTCGGCAACACTTCAAATGATTTGCTTAGTACGAAAATAAAAAAATCTATACCGCGTAGCTAACTCGTTCATCGCACTGCTAAGACGCTTAGTAATTGCAAATACACTGATATATGTCATACGAAAATCAAGAAAGCACACTGCGTAGCCAACTCGCTCGGGTCACTCGCTTAGTAATTGCAACACGACTAGAACACTGATAAGAATGTTGCGAGATACTACATACTTACATGTTTTTTTTAAAAAAATATTGGGGGTGAAAGATCATAAATTATATGTACACATGTTGTCTCCTCCAAGTTGTAAGACGAAATAGACGCAATACTGCGAGTTTCCGCTCTAGCTGGCGAACGGAAGTAGAATGATATCTCAGCAAAAAAAAAAAATATGCGTGAGCTTGCATACACGCAAGTCAGACACAATGATTCAGACTAGTTGCCCTTCCTGACGCAAACTGGCAGTATCTAGCCTCTTACATCATACACTATTGTTTTCGACCGGTTGCCCTTCCTGACGTCAAAGAATTCGGATTAAGAAACTGTTTTACAACTTCTAACACGAGAATCGGAGATTTGCAGCTAGATGCTCTTCTTAGATTTTAAATCGCTGTATCACGAACTATTGTTTTACAGCCGGATGCCCTTCCTGACGCGAAACTAAGATTTTAAATCGCAAGATTTTGTTTTAAGACTAGTTGCCCTTCCTGACGCAAAACTGGCAGTATCTATCCTCTTACATCATACACTATTGTTTTCGAGCGGTTGCCCTTCCTGACGTCAAAGAACTCGGATTAAGAATCTGTTTTAGAACTTCTAACACGAGAATCGGGGATTTACAGCTAGATGCTCTTCTTAGATTTTAAATCGCTGTATCATGAACTATTGTTTTACAGCCGGATGCCCTTCCTGACGCAAAACTAAGATTTTAAATCGCAAGAATTTGTTTTAATACTAGTTGCCCTTCCTGACACAAAACTGGCAGTATCTAGCCTCATACATCATACACTATTGTTTTCGACCGGTTGCCCTTCCTGACGTCAAAGAACTCGGATTAAGAATCTATTTTACATCTTCTAACACGAGAATCGGGGATTTACAGCTAGATGCTCTTCTTAGATTTTAAATCGCTGTATCATGAACTATTGTTTTACAGCCGGATGCCCTTCCTGACGCAAAACTAAGATTTTGAATCACAAGAATTTGTTTCAAGACTAGTTGCCCTTCCTGACGCAAAACTGGCAATATCTGGCCTCTTACATCATACACTATTGTTTTCAACCGGTTGCCCTTCCTGACGTCAAAGAACTCGGATTAAGAATCTGTATTACAACTCTAACACGAGAATCGGGGATTTACAGCTAGATGCTCTTCTTAGATTTTAAATCGCTGTATCACGAACTATTGTTTTACAGCCGGATGCCCTTACTGACGCAAAACTAAGATTTTAAATCGCAAGAATTTGTTTTAAGACTAGTTGCCCTTCCTGACGCAAAACTGGGAGTATCTAGCCTCTTACATCATACACTATTGTTTTCGACCGGTTGCCCTTCCTGACGTCAAAGAACTTGGATTAAGAATCTCTTTTACAACTTCTAACACGAGAACCGGGGTTTTACAGCTAGACGCTCTTCTTAGATTGTAAATCGCTGTATCATAAACGATTGTTTTACAGCCGGATGCCCTTCCTGACGCAAAACTAAGATTTTAAATCGCAAGAATTTGTTTTAAGACTATTTGCCCTTCCTGATGCAAAACTGGCAGTATCTAGCCTCTTACAACATACACTATTGTTTTCGACCGGTTGCCCTGCCTGACGTCAAAGAACTCGGATTAAGAATCTGTTTTACAACTTCTAACACGAGAATCGGGGTTTTACAGCTAGATGCTCTTCTTAGATTTTAAATCGCTGTATCGTGAACTATTGTTTTACAGCCGGATGCTCTCCCTGAAGCAAAACTAAGATTTTAAATCGCAAGAATTTGTTTTAAGACTAGTTGCCCTTCCTGACGCGAAACTGGCAGTACCTAGCCTCTTACATCATACACTATTGTTTTCGACACGAGAATCGGGGTTTTAGAGCTAGATGCACTTCTTAGATTTTAAATCGCTGTATCACGAACTATTGTTTTACAGCCGGATGCCCTTCCTGACGCGAGATTTTCAATCGCAAGTATTTGTTTTAAGACTAGTTGCCCTTCCTGACGCAAAACTAGCAGTATCTAACCTCTTATATCATACACTATTGTTTTCGACCGGTTGCCCTTCCTGACGTCAAAGAACTCGGATTAAGAATCTGTTTTACAACTTCTAACACGAGAATCGGGGTTTTACAGCTAGATGCACTTCTTAGATTTTAAATCGCTGTATCACGAACTATTGTTTTACAGCCGGGTGCCCTTCCTGACGCGAGATTTTAAATCGCAAGTATTTGTTTTAAGACTAGTTGCCCTTCCTGACGCAAAACTAGCAGTATCTAACCTCTTATATCATACACTATTGTTTTCGACCGGTTGCCCTTCCTGACGTCAAAGAACTTGGATTAAGAATCTGTTTTACAACTTCTAACACGAGAATCAGGGTTTTACAGCTAGATGCACTTCTTAGATTTTAAATCTCTGTATCGTGAACTATTGTTTTACAGCCGGATGCCCTTCCTGACGCAAAACTAGCAGTATCTAGCCTCTTACATCATACACTATTGTTTTCGACCGGTTGCCCTTCCTGACGTCAAAGAACTTGGATTAAGAATCTCTTTTACAACTAGATGCTTTTTTTAACACGAGAATCGGGGTTTTACAGCTAGATGCACTTCTTACATTTTAAATCGCTGTATCGTGAACTATTGTTTACAGCCGGATGCCCTTCCTGACGCAAAACTAAGAATTTAAATCGCAAGAATTTGTCTTAAGACAAGTTGCCCTTCCTGACGCAAAACTGGCAGTATCTAGCCTCTTACATCATACACTATTGTTTTCGACCGGTTGCCCTTCCTGACGTCAAAGAACTCGGATTAAGAATCTGTTTTACAACTTCTAACACGAGAATCGGGGTTTTACAGCTAGATGCTCTTCTTAGATTTTAAATCACTGTATCACGAATTATTGTTTTACAGCCGGATGCCCTTCCTGACGCAAAACTAAGATTTTAAATCGCAAGAATTTGTTTTAAGACTAGTTGCCCTTCCTGACGCAAAACTAGGAGTATTCAGCCTCTTATATCATACACTATTGTTTTCGACCGGTTGCCCTTCCTGACGTCAAATAACTGGGATTAAGAATGTTTTACAAGTTGCTCTTTCTAACATGAGAATCGGGGATTTACAGCTAGATGCTCGCCGGATGCCCTTCCTGACGGCATAAGTTGCCAGGATTTGAATCGCGGTATCCATCATTGTGTCTGACTTGCATGTATGCAAGCTCACGCGTATTTTTTTTTTGCTGAGATATCATGCTACTTCCGTTCGCCAGCTATAGCGGAAACTCGCAGTACTGCGTCTATTTCGTCTTACAACTTGGAGGAGACAACATGTGTACATATAATTTATGATCTTTCACCCCCAATATTTTTTTAAAAAAAACATGTAAGTATGTAGTATCTCGCAACATTCTTATCAGTGTTCTAGTCGTGTTGCAATTACTAAGCGAGTGACCCGAGCGAGTTGGCTACGCAGTGTGCTTTCTTGATTTTCGTATGACATATATCAGTGTATTTGCAATTACTAAGCGTCTTAGCAGTGCGATGAACGAGTTAGCTACGCGGTATAGATTTTTTTATTTTCGTACTAAGCAAATCATTTGAAGTGTTGCCGAGTTAGCTATGCGATATGTGCACAGTGTGTTTTTGATTTTCATACTAGGCAAGTGATAGGCGAGATAGCTATGCGATATGTGCACAGTGTGTGTTTTACACTAGGTAAATCATTGAAGTTGTACTTTTGCTCTGAACACATCAAACAATGTTCTTACAGTGTTCGATTCTAGTCTTGCTATGCTTCAATCTAATTTTCTTAGAACAAAGGTATCCCCTAACATGTTGTACAGTGCTCGGTTCTACTTGTTTAGTGATCTGAACACATCAATCGATGTTCTGATCACATGTTGTATCGAGTGCAGTGTTCAATTCTAGTCTTGTTATGTTTCAATCTGATCTTCTTAGAACAAAGGTATCCCCTAACATGTTGTACAGTGTTCGGTTCTACTTGTTTAGTGATCTGAACACATCAATCAATGTTCTGATCACATGCTAAGGTTAACGACATCGAGTGCAGTGTTCGATTCTAGTCTTGTTATGTTTCAATCTAATTTTCTTAGAACAAAGGTGTTACAAGTGAACTATGCAGGATGAGTGGAATGCAATTTTTTTAAAGACTTTATTGGCGAAGTACCATATAATGTTTCATTTATCATGACCTAACCTGTACTGTTATTTGTAGAGCATAAGATAATTTAATGGCCTAACCTGTACTATATAATGTTGTAACATAGGCATTTGTAAATAGTAGAATTCTGTCTGTAGTTCCTGGAAAGATCTAGAAAGTTGCATAACTTTTGTACTGGGTGTGTTACTTTGTTGGTATGTGTTCTAGAAAGTGTGTTCTGTTTATTCTGGAAAAATACGACTTTCGCGATCATGCGAATTCTAGAATGTTAGTCTGAGTTCTCGATCCAAAGTAAGGTTGTGATTGGTGAGTCTAGGTGGCGATAGGGAAGACGTGCACGCTGATTGGTTGCCTCCAAGGCCAGTAATTCCTATATATAGTGAGCGAGGTAGTGTTCGAAGGTATTCTGTATCCTGAATTCTGTTGGTCTCGGTTATCTGTCTGCGAGCAGCCTATCTGGATGACGTCCCTCCGGTTTTCGGGATGGCACACTCCCCGGGTAAGCACTCTTGAATTCCGTTCCTGCTAAAAATGTCCGTAATGTTCCGATTTGGTTTTCATACAGGAGTCTGCCCTAACCTCGCCTAGATTCACCAAATTAGTTACTTATGATGCCTTAGTTTTTCTGCTAGACTTACCTGTTCGTTTTCCGAGGCATTCCCGTTTTGTTTCACTAAAATATGTATATTGTAGTTTAATAGTATTTCCCTTGGGGTTTGCCTCTCATAGTTTTGTATCACTTTAGGTACGGTACGCTAGATTTTGGATAACCTGTAAATTGCATTGTACTACTGCACTGGTAACTAGATGTACAGCTGATTTGTAATTTGAATTTACACTGCTACGAACAACCTATGTATATCACTGAACTTATAGCTCATAACTTGGAATGTATATGTAGAATTATCTGGTAAATAATATTTTTTTAAACTAAGGATCACGGTGATTCATTTCGGAATCCGCTATCTAAGCCATGTCCATGCCTTTGGTAGGTTCCCAGCCCTTCCATCTTCCCTTATTGTCGTTCACTAGTTGGCGCTACTGATAGTTACGTACTTGTTTTGTTGGAGATCTGCGTATGCTAGCTACTGTTTTCCCGAGTGTGTAGTGTTTACTTATATTGTGTATTGTGCTCTTACCCTCCCTTTTAACTGTGTTTGTGCCTTGTTTAGTGTTACCACTGTAGTTGAGGTAACAAAAGGTATCCCCTAACATGTTGTACAGTGTTCGGTTCTACTTGTTTAGTGATCTGAACACATCAATCAATGTTCTGTTCACATGTTAAGGTTAACGACATCGAGTGCAGTGTTCGATTCTAGTCTTGTTATGTTTCAATCTGATCTTCTTAGAACAAAGGTATCCCATAACATGTCGTACAGCGTTCGATTCTACATATGTAGTGTTCTGAACACAACAAACAATGTTTTAATCACATGTTAAAGTTAACGACATCGAGTACAGTGTTCGATTCTAGTCTTGATCACTTATTTTGTGTTCTGAACACATCAATCAATGTTCTGATCACATGTTGTATCGAGTACTGGCTGTCTCATAAGGAGCTATGTATAACCGCCATTTTGCGTCCGCCATCTTGCGCAAGCATCCTTAGGGGTGGGGGGGAGTCTCTAGCCATCTTGTTCAAGGATCCTTAAGCCGCCTCATAAGAGCAACCACCATCTTGCGCAAGCATCCCTAGGGTCTCTCATAAGGAGCCTTGTATAACCGCGATCTTGCGCAAGCATCCCAAGGGCGTCTCATAAGAAACTATTTATACCGATCATCTCGCACAAGCACCTTTAAGGAGTCATGTATAGCCAACATCTTGTGCAATTAGCGCCGAGAGATGGCTGCTGTATAATTTTTCTTTTTAAATTATCCGCCACCATTTTTCAACTAAAGTGTGTAGCACTGAGGTTTGCGATGTAGGATAGCGGATGACAGCTCACAAAAAGCGCGTGAGTTTGTTTACTAAACAAGAGCACGTGGAATTTGCCGCCACCACAGTTCAAAGGTATCTAGCTAAAGATGGCAACACGGTGCTCTCTTGATTAAAGCTGGCGGATGACAGCTAACAGAACTTTTCAAATTACCCGCTACTACAGAGAGCAGCACGGTGCTCTGTGGATTAAAGATGGCGGATGACAGCTGACGAAATTACCCGCAGCACAGTGCTCTATTGATTAATGATGGCGGACGACAGCTGTCAAAAAAGCACGTGGCTTTGTTTACTAAACAAGAGCACGTGGAATTTGCCGCCACCACATTTTAAAGGTATCTAGCTAAAGAGTACAGCACTGAGGTTTGTGATGCAAGATGGCGGATGACAGCTGTCAAAAAGCACGTGGAATTTGCCACCGGCACAAAGAGGGCAGCACGGTGCTCTCTGGCGTTTGACAGCTGTCAGAAAAGCACATGGGTTTGTAAAGCGTGTAGAATTTACCACCACCACATAGAGGGCAGCACGGCGCTCTCTGGATTAAAGATGGCGGATGATAGCTGACAAAAAAAGCGCATAGGTTTTTTCCAAACAGGAGCATAAAGAATTTTTCAAATTGCCGCCACTACATTTCAAAGGTATCTAGCTAAAGAGTGCAGCACTGAGGTTTGCGATGCAAGATGGCGGATGACAGCTGTGACGTACCACATTTCAAAGGTAAGTAGCTAAAGAGGGCAGCACGGTACTCTCTGGATTAAAGATGGTGGTTGACAGCTGCACGTGGCTTTGTTTCCAAACAAGAGCACGTGGAATTTGCCGCCACTACATTTCAAGCTAAAGAGTGCAGCACTGAGGTTTGCGATGCAAGATGGCGGATGACAGCTGTGACGCACCACATTTCAAAGGTAAGTAGCTAAAGAGGGCAGCACGGTGCTCTCTGGATTAAAGATGGCGGATGACAGCTGCACGTGGATTTCTTTATCTCACGCTAGTGAGGTTAAGTTGGTAGCACTAAGGTTTAGGCCCGCCGAGATGGCAGCACTGCCGATGACAGGTGACGAATTTTACATCTACTACGATAAAGAGGGCAGCACAGTGCTCTGTAGTTTAAAGATGGCGGATGACAGCTGTCAAAAAAGCACGTGGCTTTGTTTACCACGCGCTAGTTAGGTTAAGTTGGTACTACTGAGGTTTAGGCCCGTCAAGATGGCAGTACTGAGGTTAGCGATGCGTTGTTGTCTGTCACAAAGCACGTGGCTGTCAAAAAACACGTGGCTTTGTTTACCTCACACTAGTTAGGTTAAGTTGGCACTACTGAGGTTTAGGCCCGTCAAGATGGCAGCAGTGAGGATAGCGATGCGTTGTTGTCGATGACAGCTGTCAAAAAGCACGTGGCTTTGTTTACAAATTCAAATCTCCCGCCAAAATTCAAATTTCCCGCCAAAATACAAATTTCCCGCCAGAATTCAAATTTTCCCCCGGGAGGAGGCCGCCGAACTGTCCAATTATAATACTCACCTTGGTAGAGTAATCGTGCACTTTGACGTCTTACTACAACAAAATTTAATCACCTATACAGTTTGAAATACTGATTTACGTTTCGCTATTAGCTCAGTATTATCACTTGTTAGGGTTAAATACAAATTATGTACAGTTTTGGCGTTTTACTAAGGACAAAGTTTTATGACCTTTAGAATTCAATGTTAAATCAGTTCGTAAAGTTTAAACAGTGTCATTCAAATCTTATCACCTCTCGAAATTCAAACATCAAATTACGTTTAATTACTTGGTAGCGTAATATCGTACTAGTGAGAAAATATAAGTTCGGATCAGACTGTTCCTATAAATAGTTAAACACCTGAACTGTTCACGTCTCAAATCATACGCAACTTCTATTACCACACGCAATCTACACTGTAATTTTTCTAAGTCTTGCAGATGCGTCGTAGAATCAGAGTTCAACAGTACGAGGACGTAAACGTCCGTCGGATAGTCGAACTGACGACTTACATCACCGACGGCAGAATGACAAACAACCGACGGACTAGTCTGGACTGTGGCGCCAGGTAGACCGGCTTTACAAGATAGATGCCTGCCTTTTGATACAGGATCCTCGAGAAATTGTGACTGTTTTATTTCTTCTAATATCTACCTTAATCCTTAACGTATTTTTTCAAACTTGGGAGTCATAATCACAAAAAATTGGTTTACACGACAGATGTAGTTCATTTGTCCGTACCTTAATCCACTCAAAAGATATCAATGATGGAAGGAATCGAACATTCTATCGGCTGAAACAACTTGGCCTTGACATTGTTTCACAGTGCGTGACGTCACAACTCCTCGTATCTCTCAGCTGGCACGCTGGCAGACTGCCGGATGAGCTCGCTCGGCGGGCAACATAACTTCACACATCGGGGACTCTAACTTAGAACAGTATTCCTGATATATTTTCCCCTCTCTCATTCTATCTACAATATTCTCTTGATATTCCAGTGAAGCGGTGAATGGTAATCCTTCGTCCTGATTTCTAAGTTCGATGTTTTCACGTGTGTCCCTCCATCTTCTTTCGATTTCGGCCCATTGAGTAGCTCGGTCTTGGTCAGCTGATTCAGTGGGCTTCTTCGAATTCTGATTACGCCCATAGGGTGTTCTACCCTCGTATGGGCGTCTCCGAAATTTACGAAAGCGAGAGGGTGGATCTCTCGTCTGTTCCATTCGCACGCGAGGTTCGGGATTCGATCTCGGCTGTGGCTTTATTTCCACATGATTATACGTTACCTCTTTCAGTTTGTTAGTCTTAGTGGGATTCTGCGTTGAGCATTGTCCAATATTCAAAGAACATCGTCACACTGCTCTAAGTCTTGAAAAATTGGCTGCTACGAGAATCTCTTGAACGTGTGCAGGGAATTGAAGTGTCACTACCTCAATTAATTCATGCTCGGTTAGAGGCGGATCATAAACTGCATCTTCTTTAATTGAGAGAGTAAAAAATCTGAATAAAGTGAGAAATGAATTGTCGTTTTGTACTTTCTTGAATATAATTGCGGCTTATTTAAGTGTTGAATTTCCGAGTTCCAAAACCTTTTCGCTAGTGCTTCTTTAAGGTTATCGTAAGTTTTAATATTGAATTTGAACGCTGAGTACCATGCTAGCGCTCCTCCTTCTAAAAATCGGGAAGCTCTTCTTAACTTACAATCAGATCTAACTTGACTCTCTAAAATATTCGTCGAGATTTAGGGGAAATTCCTTCGCGGTATACTCCTCTTTCCCAGAGAACTTTGCAGGTTTGCCATCCGACATGAGAAATATTACAAGTGTCTCCGCTAGAACCTAGAATATTTGGCACTGTTACGTCCTTTTCAATTTGAGAAACTTTGTTGCAGAGTGTCCCAATTTTACTTGCAGATCTATTTAATGGTTCTGACTTGACCACTAATTGAAGTTTCTACATTCCTAACTTCTTTTCCGACGTCCTTTTTGACTTCGAGAACATCGCGACTTATTCAGGTGATCTCTGTGTGTGTGATATTCAGTTGAGATTTAACATGTTTGTCAGTCCCTTCTTGTTTAGTTTTTAACAAAACTACTTCTCTAGTTAGCTTGTGAATACCACTCTTAAATGATTCACGAACAGTGTCTTGCATTGACGTGATCTTGGCTTGTGCTTGCGAAGGATGTGCATGCGATTCTTGGAATTCTGCTTTTTAACTCCCTACTGGATCAATGAATTTTTGTGAGGTAGGATAAGCAGTCCTTGAATCTGCAACTACCTGGTTTTATGACCTTTTACTGCGTCTAAATCGCGAGTAAGGCGTTCATTAATCTCGGAAAATTGAGAATTAATTTTAGCATTCGAATCAGAAATCCTTTTTCTCGATATCTGAACCAGCTTTGGCGAGTCTGCTCTCAAGGCGGGTATTTACTTCAGACGAATTGCTATCTATATTTTCTGTCATCTGAGTAATACGAGTGTCAAGATGGGTATTGGACTCGTTGATAGGGCATTTATATCACCCCCTAGCGCCTCCAAATTAACGCCGAGTTGATTAGTAGCCGTGTTAGACTCATTTATACAAGCACCTAATTAGTACTGGATTCGTCAATGCGAGCTTCTAAGTTGGTGTTGGATTCGTTAATGCGGGCTCCTAAATTAATATCGGTTCCCTAAATACGTCGTCCTAAATTGGTGTTAGATTCCGTAATTCTTTCATTCAAGGTAATTTTTAGAGTTTCAATGCCTGCTAAGATGTTTTTTATTTTGACAATGTTATATTAGACCAGAATGATAACAAAGAAATAATAATCAAGCTCTTATAAAACTTGCAAATATCACTATTAATGTTCAATGGTAGACCGTTTATAAAAATAATCACTTACACACTGGCAGATATTTCACACGCAATATCAAAGATCAAGATAATTGTATCACAAAAATATTCTTGTAGTTCATTGTTCTTAAATTACCAGGTATTAGTTTTGAATAAATTCAATTAGGTTCAAAATTCGTCTGTTGATTTGAGATTACTCTGATTAAATAGCACACGATCGATAGTGATATTTCTATCACTGCAATTTACTAAAGTTAATACGATCTGAAAATTAATATTTCAGTACTTCATTTAAAAATGATTATAAGATCTATTTGTACACTTATTATATTTAGTGAGATCAAGTCCTGAAAGTCTGAGATTCATATAAGTGTCTATTATGATGAATCAGATTGATTTTTTCTTATGCGCCTTATTATGTTATTCAGATCGACTCTTATACTTTTGCAGCGTTATTTATACTTAGGGCCGTTTTCCCCAAATGAGTTTAAACTAGGTTTATTTTAATCTGGTTTAAGTCTGAGTTTAAACTAACATTCATTTTCCCCATATTGGTTTAAACTTTGTATCAAGTTTAAACCTGGCTCAGAGTTAAACCTTCTATATTGTTGGTTTAAACTGCTGTTTATATTCAACCTTCTTGACATTTTATTAACGTATCTGTGATTTTCCTAATAGAAGGGTTAGTTTTGACTACCAGTACTGCAGCACTTTAATGAAAAACGTACTAAAATTATAACCTAGTATTAGCATTATAAAAATGGGAGAATTTATTGAAGTCTTTGGTTAAATAGGAAATAATTTTGATGTGCAAGAGAGGTTAAGAAGCCGCGTTCCAACAAAAGTTTACAATCTTGGAAAATCGGATGTAACAGAGTTCTTTGATGGATTTATAATTCATAAGCGAACAGCAAGGATTGTCTAGTATCGAAGAAGGATTCATTTAAAACGTCAACTGCACGAAATAATGCTATTTCGCTAGAAGCAATGATTCTGGTTACTTTAAGATATGATGCGCAGGCATTTTTTCATTAACAACGGGCACCACAGACCTTAAATTGCAGTCTCCTTATAATATTATATACTGTAAAATACTGTTCGTGGTATGAATACTGTAATGTGAAGCATAAAAATATTCCTACATAAGTCGTGTAATACGTCCGCTCTTCATGCGGTACGTGGTGGCTGTGGTCGCTAAAGCGTGAAGTCAGCATCGTCCGAATCCGTGACAAGACGGTTCGAATCTAATTTGTCGAAAATATTTTACCATCAGAATGTTGACCGGCACGGTAGGAGAGGCGGTGGTATACAATTTCTAATCGCTAGATTATATATTTATATGATCAGAATAACAATAAAGTATTTCATGCTTGCTAGTAAACTTGTAATAGAATAGATTATAGTTAAGAATGTTTCATCGTATCTATTGCCAGCATACCAGCAATAGAAATATTAATGCTATAGGGAGAAGAGTATTATGTATACTGTACGGCATATCGTGAACTTGGTTATGTTATAAACGAATATGGAATCAAGTAATACATCTCCAAATAATACATCCTCAGTGGTCTGTCTGCTGGATCCAAGGTTTGTGAGATTGATCCCGGCCGAGGGCGATGGATTTTGATAGGAGATAGATCCCGAGCATGCTTGCAATTTGTTTACTTGAAATTCACATAAATGTTGAGGAAAGGAATACCGTAGGCCTATTGCTGAAAGACCAGGATTTTAATATTTCAACGTTCCCGTGTGTTCCGTAAGACAATAGACATCAAAAGACACGTATTAGGCCCACGGTACTTGTTTATGGTAAAGCATGACAGAGAAAAATAAGAAATAAAAGTGCGTTCCAATAAATTGTAGACAGCAATAGGTAGAATTATATGACACAACACTTCGCACAAATGTAAACAATTTATTTATCAGTAAAGCTAATATCCCGCCGAATTTGTTCTTTATTCACTACGTACGATAGCATTAACTCGCCACAAACAGCTGATATTATTACAAAAATGTCGGTCATTGAATTACTTGGCTCTGATTGGCCAATTCCAATCGACCATTCCTTCGACTATTCCTTCAGTGCAGCCAACGTTAGCGCCAACGACAGCTCGCCCGTTTAAACTAAACGAGTGTCGGAAATTGGCGGAGAAAATGGACGCAACTTTAAACTAGGTACTAAAGTTAAACGGGTTTAATTTATACCAGGTTTAACTCGATTTGGAGAAAATGGCCCTTAGGTGCCCTATCATATCGGGCCCTTGTACGTCTGGGGCGCCATTTATACTTCTTCCCTCTCTGTAACAGTAAATGTTGATGACTTCGGCTAGCTGAACACGAGACTCGACACAGGAGTGTCCGGTCTCTATCTGATTCGTCACAGAGGAGAGGGAAGTAAAATAAGTATGATGGAAAGTTTTAAATTTTGCTCAAAAGTTTATTAATAAAAGAAAATCAGAATTCATCATCACCTCAGCACAGTAGTTACAACGAGTATTTCTCCTAGGATTGAGCTGGTTCTGGTACACTGCGGGATCGCAATGTTCGTTCATAGTGGCATCATCTTCCGAGAATGTCTTGAATATCTCGAATTTCTAGAAGGTCTTAATATCTAGAAGATCTAGATGATCTAGGAGCTCTCATAGTATTGTTGTAACACTGCACTAGGATTCGAAATGGACTCGTAAAATATTTGATCTGCACAAAGTTATTGTTAATGGCGATTTTAAACAAATCATAAGTGACGATAAACTGTCCTAACAGTTGCATTGCACTGGATAATAACGATGTAATATCACTGAACTCGACGTACAAAGTCATTACAATTGAATCTGTGATCTATCAGCCACGGAAAATAAATAAGTCGCTTTATCAAAGTCAAGTATGAGAACATCGGCTGAATAATGACGTAGAAGGTAAGATTTTCCTCTTTCGAAATGTACACAGTTCAAGTTAAAATTACTAAAGGAAATTGCCCCGTGAATTTGGTCCCGTTCACGACTGAATAATGGCGAAAAAAGCACTGTCTTTTCTAGATCCGTCCTGGGTTCTACACAAGTCCTCTCTGGATAATTAATAAATATTAACTGCAACAGTTTATTTAACCAAAGTTTTAAGACGATGTTCTATCAATAATATGTTCACTTCGAAAGAATCCTAAGTTCAATAGCACTGTTAAATTCAAATACTCGTGTCAGAAACTTGTAACTTAAACGTATAATTTGACGGAATGTTCTAACACCTTGGTAGAGTAATCGTGCACTTTGACGTTTTACTACCACAAAATTCAATCACCTATACAGTTTGAAATACTGAATGACGTTTCGCTATTAGCACGGTTTTGTCACTTGTTAGGTGTAGCACTTAGCGCAATTAACAACTCAATTACTCTAAGTGACAGCACAAATTCTCGGACCATACCTAAAAGGTACAGATCCGAGTTGTGGACACGTGTAAGTTTGTTATGGTTTATCATTAACTCTCTCTTTGTTTCCAAGTTGTGGTTGTGTTAATATGTAAAATGTAAACATTTTTAGATGACCAGGTCTCCATTTAATCCAACCCTTTGGTGCCACCGGTTCATTAAACGGTGAGTTCTAGTTCATTTTTCTCTTTGATATTTGTTTGGTTTTGCACGTGTCCACCACTCGGATCTGTACCTATTAGGTATGGTCCGAGAATTTGTGCTGTCGCTTAGAGTAATTGAGTTGTTAATTGCGCTAAGTGCTACAGTGAGTGGTAGCCGAGCTCTGGTTTATTCATTTGTTTTTACAGTTCTCGTAGCTAACTGCGTGCTATATGCTTTAATAACCCTTTCTTTAAACTTATCTTTTCTGTTTGTGCTGACTACCAATGGGTTGATTGCATTGTCCCTTTAAGAACCTGGTGGTGGTGTAATTTTAAATTGGTTAAGGATTCAAAGAGAGTAAGAATTTAACCTTGTAATGTATCTTCCTGTGAAAGGAACGCTTTTATTTGGATTAATGTGCTAACTTGTTGCTTCACGTACAACAACGATGTCGAGGGCGGTTCTGTATCCTCCAGTTCAGGAAATCCCAGTTAGTTTACGAACTAACTATCCGAGGCGTCAAGCCTGCTAACACAGTCGCGGAGTGTGCTGCTTTATTGACCTCGCATGTCCAGGTTCCTATTAATCTCGATTTTGTCAAAATAAGCAACTTTGGTGAGTCATTGAATTTTATTACTGATGCCTTAACTAACATTGAGATAATTAGAGAGGAATTCTCTGAAACCTCCCCCACAAAGGGGCAGATTAACCGACTTAAGTCTAGGGTATGGCATTATTTAGGTCGCATCCAAGATTTAATTACTATGAGTCTTGAACCTAGCTTTATTTCTGAATGTACTAAACTGTTGGACATTGCTTCTAGTATTCTGCTGAACTAGACATAATGTTAGCAAGTAAGGATATGGAGAACTTATAGGTTGTTGAAATGGGAAGCTGCTCCTTTCCTCCCTCCAGTAATGCTACTAATCCTGTTGATGCCTCCTCTAATTATCAAGGTGCATGTTGATCAGTCTTTCCAGTGTTAGAGAATCTGTTAGCCCGTTTAAATTCCACTCCTCCTCACTCCTCATTAAAGGACCTCTTCAATGGATTTAAAAAAAATTCAGTCAATTCAATCGAAGAAAGTACCAGGTTTCTGAGGTTCCTGGTAGAAATGACCGAGTCTGGTAGTGTTTATTTTTCGTGCCCTGTTCTCCCACTGTGAAGGGATCTCGAAACGTGAAATTTCTGAAGCTATTTCAAGAAACTTAAAGATTACGGAAATTCATGAGCTTATATTATCCAAGTTTATCCCTTCTTTGGCATTGCAAATTTTGATTCCTCAATGTTGTTTTAGGACTCAACTGCTAAACGAAAAACTTTTAAACTATATTTTTGATTTGAGGCTTTATAGCAAAGTATTTCGGATTTCTGTGCCGGAAGAAGGAACGGTGGCTCGTATTTTGAGAGGTATTTCCCCTGCCTACCTGTCCTACCTCTCCCTCACGAAGAGTCCGACTAATTTTGTTGAATTAGAGGCTGCTTGTACCTTCGTTGAAGATGTGAAGCACGGGGATGCTGCTAGACCTATCTGCCATCCTCCCCTCCTGTGAACCCAGTTTCGGGTCAACCTAGGGATAGTGGTACTCTAAAAAAGTGTTACAGTTTCAGGTCACATGATCATCTTAGGAATGCGCGCCCATCAGTTAAGCGTAGTACTGGTCCTTGCTGTTGTTTGTGTGGGTCGAGGCAGCATCTTAAGAATAATTGCCCAACGTCTTTCCAAAAACGCAATCAATGACAGTGGTTAATAACAAAACTTGCGAATCTATTGCCCCTGAATTTTCTGCAGACTCTTGAAGAGTTATTTGTCCGCAGGAATGTAATAAAATATCCGCTTTGGTTGAGTCTAAAAGCACTTTCACGAAGGCTGAGCTGAATAATGAACCGATCGTTGCTTCAATTGACTCTGGTAGTGTCGTCACGTTAATTGATGCCAGTTGGTATAATGAAATGATGTCCCCTTGTAAGCTGCCTGAGTTCCAGAAAGTCAAAGTTGCATATGTCACGGCTAATAAAGATAATATGGAAATTTTAAGATCTGTTGACGTGAAATTGCGTATTGGTAATTTTACTTGGAACGTTCATTGCTTAGTAACTCCGAAACTAGCTTGGAGCATGATTATGGGCACTGACGTCTTGAAAAGGACCGGATTGGTTTTAGACTTTCGGGCTAGAAAATCCTACTTTAAATTTTCCCCAATTTGTAAATTGGGTATTGTCGATGCTCCCTCTGGTACCTTCAGAGTTTCTTGTGTAGGTAGGTCGTTACCAGGGGAGACCAATGAAATAGATAAGTTGGATCTTAGTCATTTGGATTATCAGCAAGCTAATCAAGTGCGTAACTTGTGCCATCAATTTCCAGAGGTGTTCACCAACAAGTTAGGTCTGACGGATGTATTGGAGTACGAGATTGAACTATCTGACAACCAACCTGTTAGATCCCATCCTTACCGTCTTTCAACTCCTAAGACGTTAGAACTCAAATGGATTATTGACCAGATGCTTGCCGACGGGGTCATCAGACCGTCCACTTCTCCTTACGCATCTCCGGTTTTTCTGGCACCTAAACCCTCTGGAGAATACCGTGCCGTTGTCGATTACAAATGCCTGAACCACAAGATCATCTTGCAATCTATTCCCTTGCCTGATTTACATACTTGTTTTGGGTGGTTCTCCGGAGACAGATTTTTCACTGTGATAGATCTCAATCAACCCTATTATCAGAATCAGCTCTCTACAGCTTCTATTCCCCTGACCGCCTTCATCACGGACATGAATCTTTATGAGATCCTCCGTTTGCCGTTCAGTTTATCGTGCGGAGCAGCTGTTTTGACTAGATTACTGAATTCTATTCTTGGGAATATAAAATTCAATTTTGTTTTCAATTACCTCGATGACCTGGTGATCATCTCTAACATCTTTGAAGAACACATAGATCATGTCCGGGAAGGTCTGGAGCTCTGGGCAGCTCGATATTGTGTTTCCTTGACAGCGAAGGTAAGACGGCGTCATTTTTATTTGTATCACTTTGGGCATCTTTAGGACAGGTGATATTTTGTGTGATGTTGAGTAAGGGGACGCGTTCCTCAGTTAATAAAGGCCTGCATTTGATTGTTTGAGTAACATGCCCCAGGTGGACTTGTGAACAGCGTGTGTTAAGGATTGAACCCCGGATGTTTTTGGTATTAGCTGAATCTCTGCATTTTAGTCATTGCGCCGTGTGAAAGGCGAGGATGATGTGTGTTTCTACCGAGGAGATTATTTGTGTCAAGTAATTTATTTCAGGAAACCACGTTGATTTATGTGTGAAGTTGTAAGGCCCAACAGGTGATTTCTTTTGTGTCATGTGATCTATTTCATGAACCTACGTTGAATAGGAAATGATTACATTTATATCGCGACGCTTAGTTTCGACTTGTCTTTTATGATATGACCGCAGTGGGGATTATTTTTGTCAAGTAATCTTTTTCAGGGTCCAGCTTTGAGGTGTGTGTTGAAGGTATTAGCCTTCACTGTTACTTTCTTGAATTTTTGTGTCACGTTATTTTGTGGTTTTGTGTCATGTGATCTATTTCAGGAAACTACGTTGAATAGGAAGTGACTGTTCAAAGTGTAAATTTACCTCAATATTTACCATCGAGACTGTGTGTGTGAATGAGAGTTGCGTAAATGCGGCATGCTTTTTTTCTTCGCGATGCCGGTAAAATATGGCAACATGTCTTTTGTTCTTTGATGTGCGTATATTGTGCCATCCATGTGATTTGTACTGGTGTGTGGTTAAGACCCAAAGTTGCTTTTTGTGTTCATGAGTATACCCATGATCGAGGACATCATCATAACTGTTTTTTATTTCGTTTATTCTAATTTTTGTATCCTTTCTAGCTGAAGATGTTCCGGATTAGGAATGAAAAATGTACTATTTTAAATAATGTGAGTATATTTTAAAAACGATAATATTTCATAATTTCATAGACTAGCAGTGAAAAACTAACAAGAATTGGAAGGAGGGATTCTCCATTCAACCTAAACCTAGTTGATACAGCGATTTATTGGACACATTTTTCTTCGTGCCAGTAGCCGTTGAATCGAGTGGTATATGGGGGTGATGAGGGCCACAGTTTTATCAAGGAGGTCGGCCAACGGATTGCACGGATTTCCGGCGATACCCGATCAACTGTGTATCTCATTGAGAGCATCAGCATAGTTCTAATGGGTGGTAATGTCACATCCATTCTTGGGACATAACAACCTGCAAAAGAGCTGGATGAACTTATCATTGTTTAATGCATGACTTTGTATTTTGTGACATTCTGGATATATTAGATGACTTCGTCGCCATAAGACCTATCTGTGTCGGTTCGACGTAAAGCAACTAGAAAAAAAATTAGATGGCTATTAAAATGTATAAAATTATGTTTTCAAGAATTCAGTTATTTGACTTTCTATGATAGGAACAGAGGTGGTGTGCCACTGGCTGTTTAGAATGAGAGATTATCTATAGCAAGGAATATCAGATACAGTAATGGACCACATTTTTATTGAACGATAATTTTTTCATTAAGAGAGATGTAATTCTTTGCAGACAGTACCGTTGCCTAAATAAGCTAATACACTAAGTTGTATGATACATGTTATAATTTGTGTGTTTCAAAGTGAAAACATTCAGCAAACAGCAGGTTATTTCATTTTGTAAACGCAATCGGTTCTTTCCCGTCTGCTTTGTCATCAACATGTGGAGAGCTTATCTCCATTGATGCTGTTTCTATGCCTATAGGTACCATGATTTACTCATTATATGGCTTTCTATTATTGTGCACTTTGTTGACTTTGAGAAATGGCATACTTGATATAATGTGGAGTTTAAAAATATTCATACTTCGGACAAGTACATGACGGCAGGTTCTCTAAAATCAGCTGACTCAGTTTGGCACTGCTGCGCGGTTATTTTACTCCTCCAAATATCTGTCAAATTCAGTCTTATCAAACCTGCACCTTTGCTACATACTCAGATAAACCTATGTGGTCGTTTTGAGCATTATTGTTAGTGTGCCAGTAGAACCGTAGGATGGTTCTGTCGCCACCTCCAATTCCGGCCCTCAGGAGAGGCCTCCATCTCATTGAACTCTGGCAAGATTGCTATGCTGGCTAAGACTGCATACTAAACCTCACATCCGCCATCTTGGAGGGCTTAACCTTACTTTTTGCGCGTAAGAGAGCAAGCCTAACCTCATGGAGGGGGCCTGACCTCAGTTTGACGACGAGATGCCCTTCCTGACGGCTAAGAGAGCGAGCTTAACCTCACAGACGCTACCTTGTAGGGGCTTAACCTTACTTTTTACACGCAAGACAGCAAGCCTAAACTCAGAGCCGCTATCTTGGAGGGGCCAAACCAAAGTTTTAAGGCCATATGCCCTTCCCGACGCCATCTTGAGTAGTGGAACAATGGGTATTCTCGAGATGTTATTTTGAGTAGTAGGGCAATAGAGATTATCATAAGAGAGCACATAACCGCATGGAGGAGCTTAACATCTGTTCTACGGCCGGATGCCCTTCCTGACGCCAATTGCACAAGATGGCGGCTATACACAGCTCCTTGTGAGACGGCTTAAGGGCGCTTGCGCAAGATGGCTACTATACATAGACACTTATGACACGGCCTAGGGACGCTTGCGCAAGATGGCGGCTCTCTAATTGCACAAAATGGCTGCAATACTTAGGCTCTTATGAGACGGCTTAAGGGCGCTTGCGCAAGATGGCGGCTATACATAGGCTCTTATGCAGAAACATGACGGCTGTGAGTGATTGCGCAAGATAGCGGCTATACACAGGCTCTTATGGAGGAAGATGCTGGCCATGGGCGATTGCACAAGATGGTGGCTGTACACAGGCTTATACGGAGAAAGCTAGCTTAGAGGCTACTGCACAAGATGGCGGCTGCTCTTATGAGATGGCTTAAGGGTGCTTGCGCAAGATGGCGGCTATACATAGGCTCTTATGAGACGGCCATTGGTGATTGCACAAGATAGCGACTATGCATGGGCTCTTATGGAGAAAGATGATGCCCATGGATCCCTGCGCAAGATGGTGGCTATACACAGGCTCTTATGAGGCTAACTCCTAGAATGTGGGTCAGAGGTTACTGCGCAAGATGGCACACACTAGAATTGATTGTAGAACAAGACGAAACATGTTGGCTATCAGTGTTTAGAACAGAAAATCATATAACGCAAAACATTATAAGATTATAAGATTAACTGTAACTTGTCTTGACGAATAGAAACATAGAACACAGTAGCGATACAGGTTTTCTGTTTAATAGTCAAATTTTCTGTCTTGTCGGATACAGGATTTGCTTATTCTACAATATTTTTGCATGCTGAAAACACGTATTACCTCCTCCTACCGCTTTCTGCTCAATCGAAAAACTCATGCGACGAAGACAACGCTATATAACGTAAGATTGTTTGTAATGTAACGTTTAATTGAGGAAAGCATCTGTCTGTAATAGGAGGGATGGACCTGACCTCAGTAACTGTAAGGAGTCCTCTTGCCCTTTTGCCAGGAGGAGCCCTTTTGCGAGGAAGAGGAGCCCTTTAACCCTTTTGCTAGGAGGAGGAGCCCTTTTGCCATACATATAAGAGCCATTTTGCCCTTTTGCTAGGAGGAGGAGCCCTTTTGCCCATTTGCCCCACAGATAAGGATAAAGTGTTCCTTATGTCCATTTGCCCTTTTGCTAAGTGGAGGTGCCCATTTGCCCTTTTGCTAATAGGAGGTGCCCTTTAGCCAGGAAGAGTAGCTTTTTTGCCAGGAAGAGTAGCCATTAGTCCTTTTTCCCTTTAGGTGAGGAGGAAGTGTTCTTTTTGCCCATTTGCCTTTTTGCTAGGAGGAGGTCCCATTTTTGCCAAGGAGCCCTTTTGTCCTTTTGCCACGAAGTGCAGCCCTTTGGCCTTTTTCCCTACAGATGAGGAGGTGTTCTTTTAACCCATTTGCCCTTTTGTTAGGAAGAGGTGCCCTCTTGCCCCTTTGTTATACGGACGAAGAGGAGAAGGAGGGCGGAAGTATCCCTTCGGAGGAGCAAGAGGCCATAAGAGCCTATGTATAGCTACCATCTTGTGCAGTAGCCCCCTGGGATGGCTTTCTCCATAAGAGCCTGTGCACAGCTGCCATCTTGCGCGAGAACCCTTAAGCCGTCTCTGAAGAGCACCCGCCATCTTGCAGAGAAACCATTAACCCACACTCTAGGACTTAGCCTCATAAGAGCCTGTGTATAGCCGCCATCTTGCGCAAGCGTATATGGCCATCATATTTCTCCATAAGAGCCCATCTATAGTAGCAATCGTGTGCAATCACCTATGGCCGTCTCATAAGAGCCTATGTATAGCCGCCATCTTGCGCAAGCACCCTTAAGCCATCTCATAAGAGCAGCCGCCATCTTGTGCAATCGACAATTGCCAGCATCTTTCTCCATAGGAGCCTGTGTATAGCCTCCATCTTGCGCCATCACTCATAGCCGCCATATATCTCCATAAGAGCATATGTATAGCCGCCATCTTGCGCAAGCGCCCTTAAGCGGTCTCATAAGAGCCTATGTATAGCAGCCATCTTGTGCAATTAGATAGCCGCCATCTTGAGCTAGCGTCCCTAGGCCGTCACATAAGTCTATGTATAGCAGCCATTTTGCGCTAGCGCCCTTAAGCCATCTCATTAGGAGCTGCGTGTATAGCCGCCATCTTGTGCAATTGGCATCGGGAAAGGCATCCGGCCGTAAAACAGAGGTTAGGCTCCTCCATGCGGTTATGTGTGCTCTGTTATGCTAACCTCTATTGCCTTACTACTCAAAATAACGTCTCGAGAATACCCATTGCCCTACTACACAAGATGGCATCGGGAAGGGCTTCTGGCCGTAAAACTGAAGTTGAGCCCCTCCAAGATAGCGGCTCTGAGGTTAATCTCGCTCTCCTAGTCGTCAGGAAGGGCATCTCATCTTAAAACTTAAGTTGCTCCCTTACGCGTCAAAAGTAAGGTTAAGCCCCTCGAAGATGGCGGATGTGAGGTTAAGCATGCAGTCTGAGCCAGCAGAGGTCAATGAGGTGGAGGCCTCTCCCCAAGGGCCGGAGGTGGCGCAGAACCATCCAATAACTATCTACTTGTCCTCTATATCACCGGTAATAATTTGGTAACGCTATGTTGAAATCTGTAAAAATAAACGAAAGTCCTCTGCCTCCTAATAGTCAGTGGTTCGATAACCAAGGAAAGCAGGATTATTACTTTATCCAGAAATATGTGAGAATGGATAATTACTATTTGCAAATCAAAAATGCCTGAACGCTAGAGTAATTAGCTCAAAAATAGATACATTCTCTAAAGACATCAGGGCCAGAGGAAAGCTGTAGTGGACAGCGGTAATATCAGGCCTCCTTTACCGTGCAGTTATTTTATCCAAATATATAAATGACTGAAACTCCAACAATTACTGTCGGAAAGGAAAAACATGAACAACTACACCCGTCAAAGTCAAAACAAGATTTAATCCTCTAGCACACAAGTAAAGGATCACCTTTGGAATTGCTTTCTAGACAATACTAACTGCATACATATTTCTCAGTGTAAAAACTGGTCACACTATAACAGCACAGTGGCCGCATGGAACATGCATTGGCGGGTTTTCATCCTAATATCCAAGATGAAAAAGGGGAGTGTCCATTTTATCCATTCTCACGAAACCGCTCGCTCTTTCCTTCGACATCTGACTACATTTACAGTAGCTGTCAGCTTGCATTTTAAACACGGCACTGAATGTTAAGACCTACTCATATGTGAGAGAAATTGTGAAGCCTACGTTCTGCCGGGTAATCAAATCTCCAACCACATGATTGCAGGAATAAAGTCAATATCTAAGAGTAGAGTCGCCAGCTGTCACGATTTGATCCTGAGTTTACAGGTTTGGTATCTCAACTCCGGGCTCAGGATTCAGGTACAATTTATTTGTGTAAAGTAATTTAATAATAGTATTATTGGCTTTACGTCACTCCAACTACTTTTACAGTTTTCGGAGACGGCGAGGTGATGGAATTTACTCCCGCAGTACTTATCCGTGTCTGTATATCTAACGACACGAGGCTGATGTATTTTATCACCTTCAAATACCACCGGACTCACCCAGGATCGAACCTGCCAAGTCGAGTTCAGAAGGCGAGCGCCATTTAGCTCGGCAAAATAATTAATAGTGCTGAAAGAAAAATACATACGATCATTAATCTTCTCATTGCATTTTTGGCTGTTATCGTGGGATAGAATGATCTATTTGTTGCTACCTGAAATGTTTAAATTAAAACACTTACTAACGCACCGTGATAGATTGATAATCGATGCTATTTCAATGTATATCGTAAAGCTTAATACATACAAGATAGATACCATACCTCTTATGCGAGCAAATCAGACAAAATTCATATTTAAATAAAAAGCAGCCGATAAATTATATCATATCGAACGTTGTTTTCCAGTTTAGGTGCACCAGAATGAACCACACAAGGCTCATCAGCATCGATGAAGAATAAGCCTAAACAGTACGTTCTCTCCTGTGAAGATTACCCGTGTGGCAACACGTACGTTGACGGTGAAAGAGCATAACTTTCACTGGCAATTATCCTCTCTTAATCATCAATTGACTGCATGCCTGAACATTACAGGTCAAGTGTGATTTGGATGGTGTAGTGAATTCCGGGGTGCCCTCCAGAAGATTTGCAAGTATTATAGAATAGAATAGATTTAATTTTCATCAACAGGTTATTTTCCCAATTAAAGATGATTCAATAAAAAATATACAACAAATACACCTTAAGTAAATAACACTAATTTCCTAAAATAATATCCAAGTTCAAACTAAACCTAGAGACCTTTTTATATGCATATTTACAAGGCCTTAAATAAACAAAATAAATAAATAAATAGATAAAAATAAATCTCCTTAAATAATTGACATTATTAAACTACATCTAGTAACATTTACATATTTGCATCTTACAGATAGGGCCTTACATTCATGAGGTCATTAGGGCATGTCTGATTTTAGACGGAGGTGATTGAAAAAGGTCCACTGATTCACCCACCTCATTCAGTGATGTTAGTGCCCTCACAAGCCATGAGTTAGCCCGAGCCACAGTTCTCACTTCAGGCAGATAAAAAATATACCTTTGCTTAGTATTGCGACAAGGAACATGTAATGGAATCAGCTCCAATAATGTTGAGCAATCCACTCTATTCGTTAGACACTTATAAAGAAAGAGGGCATTGGCACATCTGCGGCGTGAGTGCAATGTCCTCATGCTCATAGTCTTACAAAAAGACTCGTAATCAGACGAAGAGAGAGAAATATCCAAATCCTTGTAGCTGATCCATTTCATCAACCTAATTTGGTCTCTTTCCAAGTTTTGTATTAAATACTGCTGAGAAGGCAGCCACGCCTCGCAACAGTATTCTAACAATGGCCTGATTAGAGTGCAACCCTTACATTTCATTCTTACTGACCTTGTTCATACAGTCCTGGAATTCATAGCGTTGTCAGCGTTATCTTCTCCATTATAGTGAGGAATTACGATTTATAACCAAATACTTTAATATGACAATACCGGACAGCTTGCGGTTTTCAGCGAGAACGTTGATGGTGCTGCGACCTACATGACATGGTGTGACCAACTCTTCAATAACGTATTGCCATCTGTATGATTCTTGGAGTACTGGCGTGTTGTTTATAATGTATCAGTGTTTGTCACTAAATAATCTTACATTCCACTAATATTCCAAGAAAAGTGTTATGTGGTGAACAAATTACCCAGCAAGATAATGGCATGGGAACTGATAAGGACCGCAAGTATTAAAAAAAAGTAATGACCTCGCATCTGTGTTGAGGTTACATTCTATGCCCCTTATAGTAAGAAAATCAATCAAATACTCTATTGAAATGTTAGTGGGACGTAAAACCAATAACATTAACAAATATGGAACTCTAGTATACTCAAACGTAAGGGTCCACATTGTTAAACAGTACCATGAATTTCACAATCGAAAACTTGTGGGCCTGTAGCGTAATGGTCATCGCGGTAGTCTTGAAATTGAAAATTGAAGGCCATGAGTTTCGAATCCGGTCAGCTTCTTTTTTTACTGTAAGAAAATAATAATAATAATAAAAATAACTTTCTTTACGTCCCACTAAGTACTTTTACGGTTTTCGGAGACGCCAAGTTGCCGGAATATAGTACCGCAGGAATTTTTTTACGTGGCGGTAAATCTACCTACACGAGGCTGACGTATTTGAGCACCTTCAAATACCATCGGACTGAGCCACGATCGAACCTGCCAAATTTGGATCAGAGGGCCAGCGCATCAACTGTCTGAGCCACTCAGCCCAGCGTAAGAAAATTATTTCAGTGTATTAATGGCACAGACTTGAGCACTTGTCCAACTAATTTAATACGTGTGTATGGTAATTCTTCATGCATAAATTTGTGAAAGAGACTTTAGGAAACTCTGAACACTTCTACCTTGTCAGGAACATCGTAGTTCACTCACGCAACCCCAATTTGTGTTATATATATATTGTGTATTTCTGTTTTCAGAGGTAAAACAGAAAATTCAAAATACAGCAAAAGCGAGATAGCAGCGTGAGGTGAGTTCCCCTGTAGAGTTCGGGAAGAACGGTCCTACCGAAGAAGAAGAAGTCAAAATAATGGACCAAAACTTCTGTTCCTTAATTACAGCTTCTCTTTCCCAAAATGTTAATAAATCATGGATGTTGTTAAGTTATCTGCCCCCTCTGGCGCTTTGGCTGAATAGTCAGCGCTTCATACCCCCACCCCCGCTTTTTTAATCATACCTTCATTCTTCTGAGTGTTGGACCTCTTCCATTTCCCTTCTGACTATTGTTAATAGAGGATGGTTGGGCAGTTGTACTTCCTCTTAAAACAAAAATCACCACCACGGAATGGTTAGCGTACTGGCCTTCGGTTCAGAGGGCCCTGGTACGACTCCCGACTGAATCGGAGATTTTAATCGCGTCTGTTAATTCCTGTAGATCGGGGGTACGGGTTTTTGTTCATGTTCATATGCATCTTCAAGTATACACAACATATCATACGAAAAACGACCAGAGAAACATGCAGTAGTGAGTACGGTATATATCCTCCACATATGATTGCTGTTAGGAAAGACATCCGGCCGGAAAACTAGGCAAAGTCCATGCGAAGTACTGCGCTAGGTAATTGAGAAAAGGCTGGAAGGAGAGAGTAGTTATTAAATATTCCTCCCAGTGGCTGGGTGGATCCTCTAACAAATTCTGCTTTATAATTTTTAGGACACAGCGAAAGGCACGCTTAACATAATGCTCGTTTGGAGGAATATGAAGGAGGCATTTCATATTTAAAAATTTCATTCTTAATTATTATGATTATAAAATTATTTTAACAAACATATTCCCAATAAGTGTAGTGCATTCCTCTCAACTGTAGCATAGACAAGTATGCAGTTCACACTAACACGCTAGATGTCACCACCGTTGCTGTTCGCACTCCACTCAATGCTGTTGAGATAGAGCTGTCCGGTATTGGAGTATTAAAGTATTTGTTATAACTACGTACGTTGTCAGAGAAAAACTCCTGTGTTAATAACAAGAAAAAATCATACTGCGATTACATTTATGGAAGTGAAAGGTACATTACTGTAATTGAACAGCTTGTCCCTTCTTTGACCACATTGCACAACACTTAAAAAATTTGTCATCCTCGGTGTTGTGTTATTTTTTCACTACTTTCTCAATTATGTTTATTGGAATACAGGATCTTTCCAGTCGCGTTATAGGTTATGGAAATTTCCATTATCGACCGTTGTCATACAAATTTTCTGAACTCATGTGTTGTACCATTGTAAAGTACACTAAACCTTCAGAATTTTATAAATAAATGGCTTGCATGATTTTGCTGTTATTTTCTGCGTAATACAAGTCAGCTATAACTAAAGGTTCCCATGTAGTAAGTATAGGTTGAACAGGATGAAGAATACGAGTAGAGGAGCTGTGAGAGTTCTGAATCACTGGCGTCAGCATTTGTTTTGCTGAGTCAGCACCCGAGGTCATTGACCGCGGCCAAGGTCATTGATCCCGTGACGTCATGACCACGTGACCGTGACGTCATCACCACGTGGTATTGTTTGTAAACAAAGCCACGTGCTTTTTAGACAGCTCTCATCCGCCATCTTGAATCGCTAACCTCAGTGCTGCCCTCTTTACGGCACTAAACCTTACGGGAGGGAAATTTGAATCTTAGCGCGAAATTTGAATTTCTACGTGCTTTTTTTACAGCTGTCATCCACCATCATGCATCGCTAACCTCAGTGCTACTACCTTTAGCTACTACCTTAGGCACGTGGTGGCGAGCAATTTGAAAAATTCCACGTGCTTTCTGGACAGCGGCTATCTTGCATCACTAACCTCAGTGCTGCCCTCTTTACGGCACTCGTAGTAGTGGGTAATTTAAAAATTCCACGTGCTTTTCGACAGCTGTCATCAGCCATTTTAAACCAAGCCACGTGCTCTACAAAGCCATGTGCTTTCGACAGCGGCCATCTTGTATCGCAAACTTCAATGCAGCCCCCTTTACGGGTAGCGGGTATGAAATTCCATGTGATTTTGATAGCTGATATCCGCCATCTTGCATCGCAAACTTCAGTGATGCCCTCTTTACGGTACTAAACCTCACGGCCGGGAAATTTCCACGTGCTTTTTGACAGCGGCTATCGTTAAACAACAAAGCATTGTGCTGCTATCTTTACGGCACTATCAGCTGTCAAGCTGACAGCCACATGGTTTTTTGACAGCGGCCATCTTTAATCAACAAAGCATTGTGCTGCCATCTTTGCGGCAGTAATCCTCATCGTGGTGGCGGGGCAATTTGAAAAAATTCTACGTGCTTGCGGCCATCTTTAATCAACAAAGCATGGTGCTGCCTTCTTTACGGCACTAACTTTGACATGTGGTGGCGGCAATATCAAGCTGCCATCTTTAATCAACAGAGCATCGTACTGCTATCTTTACAACACTAAACCTTATCATTAGGCATGTAAATAATAATAAAAATAATAATAATAATAATCGTATGGCCTCAGCTACCGTTTGCAGACATTTCGATTTGACGCCATCTGGCTGTCTGCTCGTCAATTTCGACGTTCCGGTTTACTCTGTCTGCCATCTAGCGGACCTAGAGTAAACCGGATCTCTCTTGGGCGTCTATGGCTGAGATTTAATTAATTTTGTCGGGTAAATACCAAATGTATCACCAGAGATCTTTTACATGCCGACATCGTACGACATGGAGTGTCGAATGGACTTTTTTCCGCCCTTCAAAAATCCGACTACCTCTGCCGGGTTTGAACCCGCTATCTTGGGATCCGGAGGCCGACACTCTACCACGGACCCACAGAATTAGGCATGTAGTAGCGGGCAATTAAAAAAATCCTACGTGCTTTTTGACAACAGTCAGCTGCTATCTTTAACTACATCCACATAGCTTACCCCTATCTTGACAGAAGTAAACTTTATAATGAGGGACTTAGCCACGCCGCAATCAAGCAAGCTGCCCTTCTTACGATCATAGTTATAAAGCAAGCTGCTCTACTCAACATACTTACCGAGCTGTCCTTCTTAAGTGGGGGTAGGAGAGAATGCTTAGATTAACATGTGCGCGCTCACCTCTTGCTATCTATCTACTGAGGGGAGCAGTAGAGTTCTCACTCCCAGAAATGAGTTAACACTTATTTTGCAGAGTCAGCACCCAAACATGCATCGTGAGTGAGCACGTGCTGCAGCGATGACGTCATTGAGCATGTTTATAGCCAACTGCTATTTTGTATGGAATTTAACAGGATAAGCAAGCAAGCTGCTATTTGTCGGCACACTGCTAGCAAGGTGTCCTCAACATACTATTATTTTAGAGAACGACCGGATGCCCTTCTTGACGGTTCCTATATTTGGCCTTGCGCTGTGCTGAGTACCTATTCTGCTACTAGGGATACGTAATTCCGTTGAGATATATAGTCCATTTTGGTTGAAAGCGTCCTGCGCGAGAAATGGTTGCGCATGCAGAGGTGGGAGCTATCGTCCCCCCACTCCTACAGCAGGTCCAGTCGCCAGGCTAGCGCTGAAGTGAAAACGTCTCTCAAGCGGCGCGTGTTGTTACGTGCGGGCTAAGTTGAAATTATTGAAGTGACGAGCATGGCTTCTAGGTCCTCTTCTAAATCTGGGAGACCACTGCGAGGCTAGGCACGTCAAAGTGTTTATACAATGAGTGAACATATGAAACATATTATCCAGATCTCAATCACACTGAGTCGGTTTGGGGAGATTTCAAGGGAGAGGTCCGTGATAAGCATATATTTCAATTAATAGTAATACAGCATAATTAGTTTTTAACATAAAAATATGTGCCATAGCATCTCTAATGCCTTCACTGTTCATAAATAAGGCGCTCCTATTCCCAATATAAATAAAAATGATTATTCTGTACGAAATATTTCTCTGTCTTTTAGATCTCTCGTGACTTGACAGCAGACACACTCGACAAAAAGGAAGCCCTTTGCTGATATTGCTTGCACAGTATTCTCAAGACAAACGGAAAAAATGTTGCGACCACGTAAAAGACACTGAGCAGGAATACTGGGAGCGTGACAACACCATGCATAAGGAATTAGAATTAGACCAGTCCGACATCAACCTCGGTGAAACTTCAGATTGCACTGATTCAGACGAGAGTGAAGATTATTCTAAATAATTTGTAAATAAGATCCCTGAACTCCGAATATTAAACAAACGTGATCATAGAACACGTAAGAAGTCCGATAATATTTTTGGTCTGATTTTATGAGACAGATTTATATTATCTATTGTTCCGGAGCATTTTGTTGCTGTTTTAGTTGTTGTTGTTGTTGTTGTTGTTGTTGCTGTGGGAGACCTGTTCTCTCAGTCATAACAATAGCAGGTTATTCAAGAGTATTATATATTATTATATTTCTTCTGATGAACAAGAAAAGTAGACATTGTTAATGTTTATTATGAAAGTAGCTGAAGTATTTCTACTAATGCTTCTTCTCTGCATTTTCCTGACAAATTCGCATTAATTAATCTCTTTTATACGTATTTCACTAGAAATCACGTTAAGTAGATTATATCTCCGGGTTGTCAGTGCAAACAACTTCCTCCTATTCGTTAGGCGATTGATGAACTGATAGCGCGTACCGATGCGCCTTTCCTTGGTATACAGTACAGTTTCAAAGGAACTTCCTGTATTCGCAGTAGTACCAGTTGCAAGTTACTGTCTTATGTTCAATTGATTTTCTACTAAATGGTTCAAAGCTTTCAATTTTATATAACAGTCATATTCGTAAGAATGTATAATAATAAATGGCACAATAATAAATTAAAGGCTACAGAGTGCTATACACTGAGATTTATTTCACGTTGTATCGAAAGCATCATCCGATATGAATTCTTTTAGGCATGACCCTCTGATTTCTTGATGTCACCAACATTTACTACGAAAGTTACGAAGTATTTCCGTACTGGAATAAAAATGAAATTTTAGAATGTTATGCTCAAAGGCCTGTGTAGTTAATTGACAAGGTTAAACGCAGACAATCGAAATGTAAGACTAGATTTGTACAGTGTACGGTACTATTTTATTTTCACTAGTTTATCATATTAAGTAATTGCTACACCTTTGAGTTAGTGTGATGTATGTACACCGATGAGCCATTGCATAATGACCACCCCGACCCGGGAACGTTTCGCGCCTAAGTTTTCCACACTATTTCAGTCAGTTCCCAAGGCTACGTCCGCTGCCTGAACTCGACTGTGTCAGCTGGAGGAAAGGTTCTAGTTCTTCCCCCACCACCAGGCGAACGCTCCCATAGTTCCTCGCACTCGAGGCAGGCCACACCTCCGATCGTCCAGAAAGATGTTTACTACGAAGATGGACTATAGTCTAACGTGCTTTCTATCTCGGTACGGAATTTAACGGGACAAGCAAGCAAGCAAGCTGCTACTTGTCAACGCACACCGCCAGCAAGGTGCCTTATCTCAGAGAACGACCGGATGCCCTTCTTGCCGGTCCCCATCCGACGGACTTGGTTAGGATTCGAGTTAAAGCAGAAAAACTTCAGCCTTAGGCGACTGCTGCTCTTGCATGCTTTAGTTCAACAACGCATATTTTTTTAGACCTGACAGTAGACATCGGCCATCTATAATCAACAGAGCACCGTGCTGCCCTCTTTACGGCACTCGTAGTAGCGGGTAATTTAAAATTCTACGTGATTTCTGGCAGCTGTCATCTTTAATCAACAAAACATCGTGCTGCCCTCACTACGACACTAAACCTCACGGGCGGGAAATTGAGTGAGATTTAAATTTGTAAACAAAGCCACATGCTTTTTTTACAGCGGTCAGCGGCCATCTTTAATCAACAGAGCATCGTGCTGCTATCTTTACTGCACTTAACCTTACCACTACTATAGTGTTAGCGAGACGATACAGCAGGCAGCACAGTCTTTCCTCCAACTGTTCTGTATCCGACAGCGTAAAACAGTGCAATCCCCTCCTCCTCAACGCTATCTTTAAGAAGTCTATCCTTGCTGGGTTACCCTCCTCATAATCAGCTCAATCCCTCCTCCTCCGTCGATACTTAGCCGCATTCCTCATCCTAACAGCGAGACGATACAGAAGACAGCACAATCCCTCCTCCACTTACAGTTTTGTGAGGGATCTAACCTCGCTGGGCTATCTTCCTTAAGGTCAGCTCAATCCTTCCTCCTCTGTTAACGCTAAGCGACGTTCCTCCTCCTAACAGTGAGACGATACAGAAGACAGCACAGTCCCTCCTCCTCCTCCTACAGTTCTGCGAGGGGTCTATCCTCGCTCGGCTATCCTCCTCAAGGTCAGCTCAATCCCTCCTCCTCTGTCGAGACTTAGCCACGTTCCTCCTCCTAACAGCGAGACAGCACAGTCTCTTTTCCTCCTACAACTTAATCCTACCTCCTCTGTCGGCTTAGCTGCGTTCCTCGTCCTAGCAGCGAGACGATACAAAGGATTGTACAGTCCTTCCTCCTTACAGTTCTATATCTGACAGCGTACAACAGCAAAATCCCTCTTCCGTACAGTTACGAGGTCGCCTTAATCACCTCCTCCTCTTACAGATCTATATCTGATAGCGTAACGTTATAAAAGGCAGCACAATCTCTCTTCTACAACGACAATGCTGTATGTTCGTTAACAAGGTATACTCAAGTCTTTACGATAGGTTTAAAGAAAATGCAAAAAGTAGAACATTCTAATATATTTATTAAAATCCTTGTTGTGTGCCTTTATACAATAATACACCTACGACATAATTCGTCTTATATTTCTTGATTCTCTTGTGTGTTTGCAACATCAGGATGAGCTCTTAGGAGTTGTATTGCTCAATGAGTAAGTTAACATCTTTACAGTATTTTACATCTGCATAGGGTACCAGAGTTTGCTCGACAGATGATGTAGAAGAACTTGTTGTGCTTCACAGTTTGATTGAAAAGAATCTTCTGATGTTTGCACACCTACAGAACATGTTGGAAAAAGCTCTGAAACGTTGAGTTGTTCTTTTTCTTCCTCCTCCTTATCTGGTAGAGTATCAGTAAGCTGAGACGATGATATATCGTTAGTTAAGCGTTCTACTGGTAAAAATACGTGTTTAGAATTTACATGTCGTGTGAGATTATCACGTCTGTTGAATATAGCAGTACATTGTTTGCATGCATATGTTCTAATGTTATGCTTTACAGCTTTATGTCGTTGAAGATTGTCAAATCTTGAACAACCTACACTACAAAGATTACACATAAACATAATGGATGTTTTACACTGCAACCGACAAATAACAACTGCCTATTTATCTGTAATACTGCGTCTAATAAGGAGGAGGGGAGGGGTATTTGATAAGGAGGTGGCATAGCTACGTTTTATATTTATTACATTTAGATGCTCCTTCCGTTATTATCTACTACGTCAAGAAGGACATCCGGCTGAAAAACAGATTCATGCAATTCAAAATCCCGGTCCGCTGGCGTCAGGAAGAGCATCCGTCCGTAAAACAACAACAACATGCTGTAACTATTCTTGTGCGGCAACTGTAAGACCGTACTTTTTAGACCTGAACTCTAGTTCGTGAAGTAAGACACTGGATACTGCGATTTAAAATCCCAGTTCTTGCGTCAAGAAGGGCATCCGACCGTAAAACCGATTCTTGCGATACAAAATCCCGGTCCTTTGGCGTCAAGATGGGCATCCAGCTTTTAAACAGATTCTTGCTGAGCAGGACAGGAAGCAGCCGTGACCTTTACAGCCCCAGCATTTTCCTGGTGTAAAATTAGCAGAGCTGACTACAGTGTAGTTCGAAATCCACTACTTTCGCACTGCATAACGCTGTTGCTCGTGATTTATTCGTTACGCGTACACTGCTTGCAAATCCCGGTCCTGTTACGTCAGGAAGGGCAACTAGTCGTAAAACAGATTCTAGCGATTTGAAATCCCGGTCCTTTGGCGTCAAGAAGGGCATCCGGTCGTAAAACAGATTATTGTGATTTAAATTCCCGTTCCTTGCATCAAGATGGGCATCCGGCCGTAAAACAGATTCTTGCGTTTTCGTTAACAAAGCTATTTTTGATTCTTGCTAAAAAATGCTCAACCACACATGATGGATACTGCGATTTAAATCCGTCCTTTGGCGTCAGGAAGGGCAACCGACCCTAAAACAGATTCTTGCAATTTAAAATCCCAGGTCCTTAGACTTTTTGGCGCCAAGATGGGCATCCGACCGTAAAACAGATTCTTGCGATTTAAAATCTCGGTCCTTAGGTCAAGAAAGGCATTCGGCTGTAAAACAGATTGTTAAGAAGGAAGGGCAGCGGGCGTAGCCGCCTGCCTAGCATTTGCTAACGACAGTGTAGTTCGAACCCCGGTATTTAGGCTGTGTGCCAGCACCGGGTTTCGAAAAAGAAGAGAGACTGGAGTAGGTTACGTGCCTGCACCAAACTGTAGTAAGCTAAATGTTGCGAAGCTGTAAGGGCATATCTGTTGAATGCATTAAGTCTGAGATGCGTAAGTCCCCGGACAAGAAATATCGTGGGTGTGTGTTTTACAGAAACGTTGTTGCATTTGCTGGGAGAAGAGAGTGTGCTTCACGTCAGCCGGTGCTCACTCGCAGGAATGCAAGGCACAGCACGTTTCGCCCGGTACGAAGTCCACTGCTCGCTCGGAACTGTACGATAAGTAACAGCAACAGCACTGGCTCAGTCTAGTAGTGTACAAATACGCCAGCCTCGTGTTGGTAGATTTACTAGCAGAACTCCTAAATTCCGGCACGTATTGTGTTGTTAACATGGCAGGTTCGATCCAGGCTCACTCTGGTAGTGCTCAAATATGTCAGCTCCGTGTCGGTAGATTTACTGGCAGAACTCCTAAATTCCTGCACCTCGGCGTCTCCAAAAACAGCAGGTTGGATCCTGGCTCAGTCCGATTAGTATTTCAAGGTGCTCAGTAGATTTACTGACAGAACTCCTAAATTCCAGCACCACGGCGTCTCCGAAAACATCAGGTTCGATCCTCGCTCAGTCCGGTAGTATTTGAAGGTTCTCGGTAGAATTACAATGAACTCGTAAGGGACAAGATTCCTGCACCTCGCCGTCTCCAAAAACAGCAGGATCGATCCTGGCTCAGTTCGATAGTATTTGAAGGTGCTCAGTAGATTTACTAGCACGTAAGAAAAACTCCTAAGGGTTAGGTAGGGGATACCGTAGATGATGGTTCCCTCTATTTTTTATCTCAGCTCAGTGCCCGAGGATTGCTCCTTCAACTCAGCTCAATGCCGCGTTTACGCTCCCTAAGATAACAGGGAGGGAATACCGTAGATGTTCATTCCCTCTGTTTTTGCTCAGCTCAGTGCCCGAGGATCGCACCTAAGACTGTACATCTTCGACTATACACCCGGATGCCCTTCCTGACACAAACTCTACAATGTAAACTGCTGAGCGAGAATCATTGTCTTTACTAACTACTTACACGGTTTTGGAGGGGTAAAACCCGGTTCCGACACATAGGCTACTATTGGTGAATAGCAACAAGGGGCCCGCACAAGGCTTAACGTTCCCATCCGACAGATGAATCACCATCAACAGCGTTATGCATTACATTTTAGTGTGGCTAGAATTCGGGAGATAGCGGGTTCGAACCCCTACTGTCGACAGCAAATGCTAGGGGGCGACTGGCCGCTTTCTTCCCGCTCCTAGCCCTTTCCTGCGCGATCGTTAGTCTTCCTGACAACGCTAGGAGGTAATTACAAGAAACATAAGGATCTGTTTTACGGCCGGATGCCCTTCCCGACGTCAAAGGTAACAATTTGCCGGGATTTGAATAGCAGTTTCCATCATTTTATTTCAAACTCAATGTGTCTGACTTGTGTGTGTTGGAACAAGGTAATGTGTATTTTTGCTGAGATGACTTGTCACTTCCGTTCACGTTTTAGCAAGCCGTAGCAGAAACTCACAGTACCGCTCCCATTTGTTCTTATAACTTGGAGGAGACAACATGCATACAAAAAATTTATGATTTATTCTTTTTTCTCCTCCCTTTTTTTTACATGTAAGTACTCCTATATCTGTGTGTAAGTAGTACCTCGCAACATTCTTGTCCGTGTGTTTCGAAAAAAGAGTGACGTGTATGCGTATATCAGTGTTCTGCACGATAACCCGTGTTGCAATTACTGAGCGTGTTAACTGTGCGGTATGTGTGACCGAGCGAGTTGGCTACGCAATATGGTTTTTTTGATTTTGGCATGACGTGTATGCGTATATCAGTGTTCTGGTCGATAACCCGAATCACTGAGCGTGTTAGCTGTGCGGTATGTGTAACCGAGCAAGTTGGCTACGCGGTAAGGTTTTTTCTGTAGTTTTTGATTTTCGCACAAGACAAGGCGAAACATTTGAAGTTGTATGTTTGATATATTCACATTATCGTTTACCGAGCGAGTTGGCTGCGCGATGTGTGCACAGTGTGTTTCCGTAGTTTTTGATTTTCACACTAGGTAAATCATTGAAGTTGTATTTTTGCTGTATACATATTATCGTTTACTGTGCGAGATAGCTACGCGATGTGTGCACAGTGTGATTCCGTAGTTTTTGAGTTTCACACTAGGCAAATCATTGAAGTTGTACTTTTGCTGTACATATTATCGTTTACTGAGCGAGTTAGCTACGTGATATGTGTAACCGAGCGAGTTTGCTGCGCGGTAAGGTTTTTCCGTAGTTTTTTATTTTCACACTAGGCAAATCATTGAAGTTTTACTTTGCTGTATACATATTATCGTTTACTGAGCGAGTTGGCTACGCGATATGTGCACAGTGTGTTTCCGAATTTTTTATTTTTCTCACTAGGCAAATGATCGAAGTTGTACTTTTGCTGTATACATATGATCGTTTACTGAGCGAGTTAGCTACGCGATATGTGCACAGTGTGTTTCGGTAGTTTCTGATTTTTACACTAGATAAATCATTGAAATTGTACTTTTGCTATATTCATATTATCATTTACTGAGCGAGTTAGCTACGCAGTATAGTTATTCGCACAAGACAAGGCAAATCACTTGAAGTTATACTTTTCTTTTATTCATATTATTGTTTACCGTGCGAGTTGGCTACGCAGTATGGTTTTTCTGTACTATTCGAATTTTGCACAAGACAAGGCAAATCTTTGAAGTAGTACTTCTGTTGTATTCATATTATCGTTTACTAAGCGAGATAGCTACGCAATATGTGCACTGTCTTATGCATAAGATCGCGTTGAATGATCGATAAAGCTATGCCTTAACACAGCGGGAAGAGGAGGCGGCGGCGGAGGAAGAAGAGGAGATTACAACTGCCGCTATCTTGCGCAAGCTGTTCAGAATTCTAGTCTTCTTAGCATTGCAGTAAGCGACATATTTTCCTGTTCGTATCCATCTTAGAACAAAGGTATTCCTTAACATGTTCTCAACACATGGTAAAAGTAACTACACCGAGTATCGTGTTCCATTCTAGTCTTGTTAAATTTTAATCAGTTAATAATACAACAATCAGTGTTCTAAACACATGTTCGACATCGAGTACAGTGTTCGATTTTTGTCTTGTTATGTTTCCATCTCTTATTTAGTGAACTGAACACGTGTTGTTGCAATAAGGTTAGAATCTGTCGAGATAGATACAAGCGATGTTGAAAAATCATGTAAACGTAGGTTTTTATATTCTACCGCTAGAGTGTGTACACACACCTATCGATAATGCTTGCATCGACTATCGTACTAAAATTCTTCCGCCAGAGCGTGCAACGATCGCATGTGTGCGCGCACACATATCGATAATGCTTGCATCGACCATCATACTAAAATTCTTCCGCCAGAGCGTGCGGCAATCGCATGTGCGCGCGCACAGACCCATCGATAAATGCTTGCATCGACTAACGTACTAATCTTCTTCCACTAGAGCGTGCAGCAATCGCATGTGTGCACAGATCGATGAACAATAGATAGCAGGATGTGCGTGCTCACATGATGATCTAAGCATTCTCTAGGTATAAATACAAGTGTAAGTCGATGTATCCTTCGCTTGCCTCGTAAGAGGCGGCCGTCCCCTGGCCTTCCCAGTGCAATCTTTTTTTGTAGAGGAGCCATCACTACGGCGGTAGACCTCTAGGGAGCCTATACTCCCCCGAAGTCAATAAAGCGTAACCATTTACTTAGATTAGCCTAAGATAAGAGCCGTGGAATTCCATGCGCCCACGCGCCTAAGGTGGCATCCATGAGGATTTTGCCCCGTCTAGATGCCAGCACTTACGTTAGCGATGCAAGATGGCGGATTGTCAGCTGTCAAAAAGCATGTGGATTTTGAATTTCCCAGCACCACGATGAAGAATAGTGGCGCAAAGAGGGTAGCACTTAGTTTAGCGATGAAACTTGGCGGATGACAGCTGTTAAAAACCACATGGAAATTTTCAAATTTTCCGCCACCACTTGCATAAGGTGGCACCCATAAGGTTTAGTCCCGTCGAGATGGCAGCACTGAGGTTAGCGATGCGTTGTTGTTTAAAGATGGCAGCTATCAGCTCGAAGCAGCTTGATATTGCCGCCACCACATGTCAAAGGTATGTGGATTTGTGCCGTAAAGATAGCAGTACGGTGCTCTGTCGATTAAAGATGGCCGCTGTCAAAAAGCAGGTGGAATTTTTAAATTATACACCACCGCGATGAGGTTTAGTGTCGTAAAGAGGGCAGCACTGAGGTTAGCGATGCAAGATGGCGGCTTGTCAGCTGTCAAAAAGCACGTGGAAATTGCTCCGCCACCACGTGCCTATAAAGTTTAACCTCGTAAAGAGGGCAGCACTGGGGTTAGCGATGCAAGATAGCGGCTGCCCAGAAAGCACGTGGATTTTTTAAATTATCCGCTACCATGTGCATAAGGTAGCAACAGTGAGGTTTAGTCCCGTCAAAATGGCGGCACTGAGGTTAGCGATCGTCTGTTGTTTAAAGATGGCAGCTGTTAGCTTGACAGCTGTCAAGAAAGCACGTAGAAATGCAATTTCCCGCCCGTAAGGTTTAGTGCCGTAAAGATGGCAGCACTGATGTTAGCGATGCGTTGTTGTTTAAAGATGGCAACTGTCAGCTTGACAGCTGTCAAAAACACGTGGCTTTGTTTACAAACAAGAACACGTGGGCATGACGTCATGGTCACGTGACCGGGGTCAATGACCTCGAGTGCTGACTCAGCAAAAGAAATGTTGACGCCAGTGATTCAGAACTCTCACAGCTCCCCTACTAATAAGCTGTGCAACTTTCCTACATTTTAATATTTTCCTTTCATCTTCCATGTTTTCTCTAATTTTGGCCATCGTATTTCCACAACAAACATGTATATGTTTCCATGTATTATTGATACGCCTGGTATTCAATTCAGTTAATGTACGATAGTAATGCAGCAATCAGCCATCAATGAATAACTTTAGAGATTTCAGTGGTATGTGCTGCGTATTACAATTTAGCTTTAAGCCAAGTGCCTCACCTTGTAATAACACGATGAGGTGGTATCTTGCATCGTTGTACCAGAGCCCTAAGCCACGAGCAGAATTCAATACGGATGTCCTTATTAAGAAGCAACATCGAAATCGGTTGTAAGCAAATTTCGTTATACACCGAAAGAAAATAACTTCAGATCTATAGAAATTCAATAAACACATTGAACCCTACCAGACAACGATCCCAGGACATAATATGGAGAGATTTTAGCGAGCCGATTACGTTTATCAGTTTGTGAATCAGCAGCCCACCACAAGAGGAGGCTCGGTTCCTCGAGCGAGGTAGGCGAAGAACAGGGCGCGTCAAGCCCTACTGCGTGACAGACACAGAATGATTAATAGCGCAAGCTTGTTCAATTTGTTCTAGGAACTTTTTCCAATTGTGAGGGGGTTATATTGGAAAATTAACAACACGGGTATCCGATATGGGCGAAATAAAAAGGAAAATCAGCCAAGGTATACTTACACTGGTGAGAATTAAACAGTTATAGGTAAAAAAATACATGTCTGAGATTTTTTGTCAAAGTTTAGCCTATTTTGACTTCTACAACTACAGAAAATGTAACAACACAGCATCTAATGTATTAGTTTTAGCAAGCATTTCAAATGGTTTTCATTGTTCTGAAATTTGTCGCTTTTCTTAATTCTGAAAGCTTGCATTATGAGTTGTAATTCTCTTCCAGATTATAACCACTATGTACGAACCATGTACACACAAATTATGATGAAAAGTATGTAACACGTCTACTTTTGAGAGGTAATGTTGTAAACTGCTGAAACTCTAAAATCTTCTCTTGAAAATCATGCATTTTGAATTCTAACTCGTACGTTCTGGATAATCGATTTATACAGCCATGCCGATTTACGCATTAATTCAGCATTCTGGTAGAAGGTGGGAAATTACAGCGAACTATTAACAGATAGTCGGTTGCTCTCAGAAAGAAGAGTTTGTTAGCCGGGGACGTACCCCGCGTCGGTGGAGGGGGCCATGACTTCAAATCATGAGTGTGCGATGCTTCCCTTGTCTTGTGGCCAGCGATGTTGCTAGAAGTGCGCGTCACCTGTCGAGAAGTCGGAGCTGCAAAGAAGGGTCTTTGTGAGTTGTACATTTTGCTCTTCGCACAGAGCGGTTAGAGAGCAGAATCCTGTAATGAATATGTAGAACCATTAGAGGTAGGAGCAGTGCATTTAATAACAGATTCAATGATAATTGCAACCGTTAACGTAGGTGCTGAATTAGAGCAGCTTATAAATTTGTGCTAAGGAATATGAACTTACAATTGGACGAACTAAGATCATTAGGTGTTAATTAATATCTGTTTATGATTGGACGGACTAGTTCAAGTCCGTCAGGTAAGTACTCCAAACATTTACTGACATTCTTTCAAAGAAGAAGCCCTTGAGTTCGAGTATCGCGCGCAGTAATTGTACCAAAACCTTCGTGCGGCCCGCTAGTTCGGAGACATGTTAATCAAACAATTACTCAATAGCCCAATATTTCATGTAGCAGTGACCCATTTTCAAACCCATGAAGAATAAATCCTCACTAGTATGGTGGTCGACATCACAAAGGGACCGATGAACTTCCGTAAGGTAAATATTATCGCCATGAAAAACTAATCACCAATGGCGGACTCTACGAGGCCTTTGTTCATCACATGATAGAGACCAGCTAAGTAATGATAATTGTTATTATTTTATTTAGAAGAGTAGTAACTGCACACGGTCATCTATATAAATATGCAAATATCATTCATTAACGATTATTCGTGGTGATTTTAATTTTCCTAATTACCTTGATTATAATTGTGTTAACACATGCCCTTTTTGGTTGATGGACTGCCTAATGTATTATTAGTTACTTAATGCGGTGTAAATATTAGTAATCATGAGTGTTCAGAAGTATTTGCTTAATGTTTAACCGACATGAATTGACTTTAGTTTAGAAAATATTATAATTAATTTAGACAAAATTTATCCTTCATATTTTGTTATAGACTACATATTGCCTGATCATAAACGTCTCTGGCTTGAACTATCATGGAAAAACTAAACAAACATTCCATGATGATCAGGCAGAAAAACATATCTACTTTAAAATATAATATCAGTGGAAGAAGGAACTCAGAAACATACTGATATTTTAAGAGTGAAATTTTAAACTTTATTTGAGCTCTTCCCCAAAGGAAAGCTGTCCGAAAAACAAAGGTATTAAAAACTCATAGCACTAAAATAATAATAATGATGTTATTTGCTTTACGTCCCACTACCTACTTTTTAAGGTCTTCGGAGACGCCGAGGTGCCGGAATTTAGTCCCGCAGGAGTTCTTTTACGTGCCAGTAAATCTACCGACACGGGGCTGTCGTATTTGAGCACCTTCAAATACCACCGGACTGAGCCAGGATCGAACCTGCCAAGTTGGGGTTAGAAGGCCAGCGCCTTAACCGTCTGAGCCACTCAGCCCGGCAGCACTAAAATAAGGAAGCTTACTATTAACAACTACATTCCTTATCTTGGAAGTAATCAGAAAGAAAATTGTTATATTGCACAACTAAGCAGGGTATATTTGAAGGACAAGGATGGTAGAAATCTAACAAAATATTGTATGGAAGGGAAATATAAAAATATTTGCCATCGACAAAATTATTCAAGACCCTGAATTAATGTAACACAGCTTGGGATATAATAAATTATGAAACTGGTAGAAAGGTAATAAAAGAGTCAAGCCATTTCACCACACATCCTGAATTACATCCTTGTAAACATGTACAAATTGGATAACTTTCAGCTCCTTGAGGAGAATTACAATTTACATGCTAATATTCATAGTTGCCACCAATTACAGAGAGAAAATGATATAAATTTCATGCGGCATGGAATTACATGCAAAAATATCCGTCCATGGTAACTGGTGGTATAATTAAAGTGGTAAGCAAATAATAATATCCTTGTCTTTAATGTTTATTGCTCATTTACCACAAGCTGCCATTGAATTTCTGCACATGAATTCAACAACTCTAATATTTCAAATTCTCACTTACTGCACTCCAATTATGTCATTTTTCTTAAAATAAAAATGCAAATGTAAACAAGAATTACCTGCTTGTGCACCTGTTCCGCCCTTCAGTACATTATCCGTCACAATTACAAACAATACACATTTAATATACTTCAGACAACTTCACGATTTGTAGACCATAAACATGGAGTGCTGCTATAAAGCAGGTGCATGTGCGTAACAGTATTTTTAGGGTGGAACTGCAGGTTGCTCAGCGAAAACAATATTATTCTACTGAAATACAAGAAAGCAAAGATCTACTTTCACTGCTGTTTTCAGACAATTACACTTTTAAGGATATTGCCTCCAATAGAATATCTAATGAGCCATACTCCACGGTAAGTAGATAGAAGGGCATTAAGAGGAACCTGTTGGGCAAACAAATTTTCAGGCACTGCAGAACTCTACGACACATCTCTAGAGAGAGATACAACAGTTATTTAATAATAACAATGTTACTGCTTTTTAAGAAAGACCTGTTAGAAAAACGTGGCACTGTATACATGAGAAGTGTGCGCCCGACACGTGAGTTAGTGTACTGGTAACAACGCCGACTGTAACACTGAGAAAATTTACTATAGCACACATAGCTATGGATGGGCCTTAGCCAGAGTGAGTTAAACTTAGAATAGGGTGAAAATCGTAACGTGAACGGCCGGGCTACGTCTGATGGACCCAACATAAAAACAATTATGTAAACCATTTCACTGATTGATATTGCACTAAAAGTATTTTACAATAAAATGGCATAATGTCAATTCCCTGAAAACATTTTTTAGAATAGTCGACTCCATAAGAAACCTAATGTCCACTGAAAAATCAGCATGACATTTAGGTTTCAAAACACACAAGGATATGAAAATCTGTGAAAAACAATTTGTACTTAATATATCTATCTGTTAACAATATTTCTTAAAATGAACATAACGATTCCCAATAAAACAAGCAAAATGTAACGTGTAAATAACACTTAGAGAAATTCCAACTGGGTCAAATTCCTTAATGTGTTCTGCCTTTATCACCAAAATAATGAGTACTACCTTCATTTAAATCCTTTCTAATCCCCATAAAATTGAAATTAGCTATAGTTGCATTTCCGTTGAATTCTTCTTCTTCTGCAATAAATTAGCCGTTGGATTCAAGATTACTGGTTATCACAAAACCGTCAATTTCATCATTGAATAACATTAATGCTATTTGCTGAAGAAATGAACGTAGTAAGGGTTTCGACTCTTAAACCACAGGGAATAATCTTCTCAACGTCTTGGACAGAATTAGGTCCGTCGACGGTCGGGAAGGGCCTGAGAAGCCTCTCGCATTTTGGGTAAGTGCCAGAGGAGGACTAAATAATAAAGCTAATAGATAAGAACTGCATCGCATTCTTATCGCCATTACTAAATGTACATAGACTACCAGCCCTCAGAATGCTGAGGCCTTGATGTATTTGCAAAATGTCATACTGCTGGGTCTCAGGGCCCAAGCCCGACCATTTTAGGATTAATAGTTGTCAAACAAGGTGAGACTTCGAACAAGCATATCTGCATGTTGAATACAAGGCCGTAGCTGTTCTATAAATTCCTCTTTAGGATTAAGGATTCCTGAAAATCACGTTAAAAATGCCATGTAACAACATGGGCGTTACTGATAGTGTCTTAACATTTGTTCCTTGGGATCATACTTGAAAAAGAACAAACGAACAAAGATTCAAAACATCAGTGTAGATGTTCACTGCAATGAGCTAATAGGTCCGCCCGATTATGAGAGAAGCGGAAGAACGTTTTCAACTCATTTATTAAATTTGTTTCATCGATCTTCAGTGCTGGCGAGTTTGTTTCTCTTAATATAATATTTCTAAGAAAAGTTATACCGCACTTATTACACTGAAGAGGGTATTCGCGAGAGTGACGGAGCAGGTGTTTACTAAAAGTAGTCTTTATAATGAATCGCGTAGAGCCTCCGTAGCTCAGACGGCAGCAGATCGGCATCTCAACGCTGGATACCGTGGTTTAAATCCCGGTCACACAATGTGAGATTTGTGCTGGACAAAGCGGAGGTCGGACAGGTTTTTCTCCGAGTACTCCAGTTTACCCAGTCACCTTTCATTCCAGCAAAACCCCCCCTTATCCTTTCATAGCATTCATCACTCATTAATATATCACTTTGCGAGTGGCGAGCTCATCGTACTAATAGCCTATATATGGTTCATTCATTACAGCCCTGACCCGGCCAATGAACGGAAAACAGGTTGTAGGTTTCCATTTTCAATTAACCATGTAACACATTCGTTACAAGCTTGAGAGATGCGTGTATAAAGTTTTAAAAAAATCGTTAGAACAGTGTGAGAGATATATGAGAATTTCTCACCTGATACTTTAAAAGAATGTCTCAGTTCCCCAAAGAACAGCATACGTAGTTTTATTGCAGGCTTGAGAAAAAGAACATTCGCATTGTTATCATTAGTGTGAACGTGGCTTCGGATGACTCAGCGGATTTTTTTCCAATACCAGCCTTTGGACTAAAGCTTTTACATTTTCCAGTATAAGTGACCAGGGGAATTCGAAGATAAGATTTCCTGAAAACTTACTACCACTTTCCTTACACATATGTAGGCGCCAAGGGAAGGTGGGTTTAAGGCGAGATATCTGGGAGAAGGCCACCATAAGAGTGGGGAGACTCAAAAATACCTCTAAGCATTTGCTCACCAAGCCCATTTTTTCACGAAACCCTTCACATTATTTACGCAACTTCGGGCGACATCCGGTACGGATGAAAAGGTCTTTCCGAAAAAATATGTTCGCGCTAAACGCATTATCACATTCAACAGATGAGTATTACCGCTCTCCAGAGTGTTTGAGGTTTCAGATATTATATACACAGTTTGCTCTCTTGAAGAAAGCTCTAACCACATACTTTACAAAAAATGAGGGCGATCATCAGTATGCGAAAGAAAAAGTATTCTCAAGAACAAAAATTCGCAGAATTATTATTATTACAACGCGAAACACAATAATGTGGACACTTGCCAGTATATGTAAGTTACAAATACGCGCAGTCATTTTCACGCTACCCATAACTAGCTCAATATTATTTTTTTACGAAGAAAAACATTTATGATGTTCTCATTAATGTGGGCGTCATGCAAATGTCTTAGAATGTGCTGCCGAAGAGAATACTTAAAAAGAAAAAACATCCCCACATTCATAGCAGAAATGCAGTCGCTCTCCAGCATGTGTATATAAATGTCGCCGAAGACCCGATCCGTTAGTAAACCTTTAAACACACATCACAGGACTTCAAACGCTCACCAGTATGTGAAAGCAAGTGTCGCCGAAAACTCGATCTGTGAAAGTATTTATTACCACACACCTTACAGGACTGCTCATCAGTATGGGTAATCATGTGTCTTTTAAGATTCTGGGAAGTAGAAAACGTCTTTCCGCATACATAACAAGAATATGGACGCTCTCCAGTATGCGTTGTTATGTGATTTTTAAGACTGCACTTGCTGGTAAATTTCTTACTGCATACATCACAGGAATATTGACGTGCCGGTGCACAGAGGTGTTGCGAAAAATTCGACTTGACAGCTAACGATTTACCACATACGTTACACGTATATGGATGTTTCTCTGCATTGGAGATCAGGTGTTTTTGAATATGTTGCTTGGTAGAAAACTTCTTACCGCATACATCACAGGAAAATGGACGCTCCCCCGTATGGATAAGCAGGTGTCTGTCAAGATTCTGCGAGGCAGAAAACCTCCCACCACATACATTACAAGTATGCGGACGCTCTCCTGTATGTGTACGAAGGTGTTTATTCAAATTGCTTTTGCTAGAAGACTTCTTACCGCATACATCACAAAAATATGGACGCGTGTGTGTAAGTTGGTGTTGTCGGAAACATGGCTTGTCAGCGAACGTCTTACCACATACGTCACACAAATGTGAGTGTTCACCCGATTGGGTAAATACGTGTTTTTGAATAAACAGCTTGACAGGTACCTTATTCTTAGTGGGCAGGGTTGACCTTTCATCAGTGTGACCTCGAGTCAATAATGCTAAATTCGCAAGCCTAGAAAACATAAAACATGAAGGTTATGACTTTTGTCCAAGTAAGATAACTAAATCAAATACAGTAACAGAAGCAAGCACTATATATGTTCTGAATTTGATTCTGTTCATATTACACCACAAATCTCAATAATTTCAGATAAAGTCTCATAAACAGACAATCCATAATACTTTTCATTTGCCAGAACAGCTGTATAAGATTGTGAGTAACCACAGCACATCCGAAAATTCAATGGAGTCCAATATGGTAGCAATGATTGTGAGAAAGCTTCTCTTAGTGATCTCCTTCCAAGCTTTATTCAAGTTTATTTGTAACTGGAACCCATCACATTTAGGATGCCAAACAATTCCTAATGTTTTAATAGCTTCACTCCCAGTGATGTTAAAAGTTTACAAGTTTTCTCTATCATCTACAGGGACATTGGCAAGGGCTTCTTAGCAATTTGACATCCAGTTTCAGAGATACACAAGTGTACTATAAGCACAGAAGAAAGTTCTGATTGAAGATCCTTAGCTTCTTCAACTGAGCTAGTACCTGTCAACAGGTCATCAACGTAAAAGTAGGGGATGAAATGGGGTGAGATTCTCCATGTTCATCAGCAAGTTGAACTAGAAATCTCGTAGCAAGAAAGGGGGCAGAATTTCTAAGAGTAGTAAGGTGTTAGCCCTTGATACCTTCATCACAGGATTCATGCCACACAATTTTCTGAAGTCTCCTGTAGTCGGGATATATTAACACACTTCTGTGCATATTAGCAATATCAGCTGAAACAGCAACAAGGTACGTTTTGAACTTTAAAGCAATAGAGAGGAAGTCACGCTGAATTTAAAGGTCAACCATTAAGAAGGAATTCAATGCTATCTCATTTCAAGATTCAGAACTTCTGCCATACTCAACTCCTTCCTTAGTTGTCATGCTAGGATCATTGACCACAAGATGATGGGTATGTAAAAGCTCAATGTGTTGGAAGTCTCGTGGGATGCAATTTCCATGTCTCCAAATTCACTGTATTCACACATGAAGATTACATACAGCTGTTTCAAGCTTGGAAATCTAGCATGTATTTTCAATGTGTTTGAGCATTTTAACAACATTTTGCTTAGACTCATTTACAGGTGACATTTCAGGATGAATAGGAATTTGTCAACAAGTGTTACAAGGCTGGCACCCTGAACCTAAGCGTTAATCTTAACGCAAAACTCAGGGATGGTGCATGATGATACCCAACCTAATCGGTGATCGAACAAGGTGGGATAACCTTTCTTATGCAAGATATTAGAAGACACAATTTCATAGTAGACATCAGCTCCTAGCAAGATATCAATAGCAGAAGGCTAACTAAATGTACTAACATAAAATGACGTCATGAGCCATATAACAATTGGAACAATCAATTTGTTGTGCAGGTAGTTGGCGTGTGGTCATATTAACAACATCACAGTTCAATATCAATGTATAATCTGACACATTAGAGAAAACACAAGGTAGCATGTGGATCTTCCAGGTGATACATGAGCATTGACTAAACAAGCTATAGGTAGCCAACAAGTCTTAGTACAAATGCCAAGCTTCGTGACAAGGCTACAAGTCACTAAAAACAAATGACTTCCCAATCTCAAGAAATCCTTAACTAGTACAATCTAACGTGAACTGTTTTTCACTGCTATACACAACATGCTTAGCAAAATATTTGAGTGGGTGAAACAATTGCAGAGCCCATAACATTTATATAATTATTGGAAATTGTTTGTTCTTTACAAACCAATAATTTTTGGGGTCAATTATCCTAGGGCACGGTCGTTTGCACAGTTTGGAAACATACTGTACCAGTAAAAGAGCCCGACTTAAAGATTTTACTTTAACGTTAGCATGATATACTTCTCAGGGCAAAATTGGATGGACACTAGCTAGGGCTTGGTACAGGAGGCAGGGTCCTATCAACAAGAAAAATTTTCATCAGGTTGAATAAGAGTTTATTCATGAAATGGATACCAAAGTGCACATCACCTTCTTGTAGATTAGGGCAGCCTTCAACATCGTCCTTTTAATGGTCCGGATTCTTAGCGCACCAGGTTGAACGGGCTGGAACACGTTCCGGAAGTCGCCAATACTTCGTTAAGATGAGGTTGGAACGCCCACGTTGGTTGGGTATGAGTAGGTCTCGAAACTTCACACTTCTGGACGATCTCCGATGGTCTCCGACGACGTTGCGTCCAATTTGGCTGATAGACTCTGTGTCCCTAGAGTCTCTGAATAATTTGTTTCATCACTCGCAAAAATTACAAGTCAATGTCCATGAAGTCTTTAAATAATTTGTTCATCAACACTCGCAATAGCAACAAGTCAATGTCCACAAAGCCTTTAAATAATTTGTTCTTCACTGCTCGAAAATTTACAAGTCAATGTCCATAAAGACTTTAAATAATTTGCTCTCCACCACTCACAAAAACTACAAGTCAATGTCCACCAAGACTTTATATAATTTGCTCCTCACCACTCGCAAAAATTGCAAGTCAATGTCGATCAAGACTTTAAATAATTTGCTCTTCACCACTCACAATAATTGCAAGTCAACGTCCATAAAGACTTTAAATAATTTGCTCTTCACCACTCACAAAAACTACAAGTCAATGTCCATAAAGACTTTAAATAATTTGCTCCTCACCACTCGCAAAAATTGCAAGTCAATGTCCATAAAGACTTGAAATAATTTGCTCTTCACCACTCGCAAAAACAACAAGTCAATGTCCATAAATACTTTAAATAATTAGAGTTCACGCGCGCACAATTGATAAGTCCCGCACGGCCGTTATAGTTGAAGTCCGCATGAAGACTGTTACAACTCGAAGATAGCCTCAGACGACAGCGGCAGCGTGGAGAGTCAAGCTGAATGCTCGGCTGTGACTGAACGAGCTGCGTAAAGTGAGCCCTCCTTTTATTCAGTTTCAGGGCTTCCACGCAATCATATAGCGTGATCCCATGAGGCTGGTTATCTCATGAATCCCTCAACGGATTTCCTTCAGATTCAATATTTGCGACGTTTAGATTATTCCCTTCAAAATGACATATCGCTCAAGTCGCTACGATAATTATAAGAGAAGTTTTGAAATTTTCTCAATCGAATGTTCGCGAAGGTGTGACGCTCGAGTCCAGAACATACCAGGTCGGGCCAGTTACACGTGGCGTGTCGGGCAGGTGATCTAACTTGCCCCTGCAGCTACGTCACACACACGGCTGTCCTCGACTCGCTTGCTCGTTCCATCGCATGAAAACAGACCAGGCCCGCTTTGAATAACACGCGTGATGATTGAATGCTATTAATTATCAAGAAAAATACTCATGTACAGGTCATAACCGGTACAATACGAAGCATAAAAACATAGTTAACAATGATTATTTTTCCCTTAAAACTTGCAGCAATAATCAATGATTGCTTGTTTGAACCGTCTACAATAAGAATTATTATGATTATAAAGTTTTCAAAACCTACAATTGAAGGAAGTGCTCTTGTTGGTAATGTGAAGTAAAATCTAAAACGAATGATAATGACAAAATGATTGTGCATCCAAAACAATCAGTTGATCCAATTAACAAAGCATAATTTCCAGACATGATACCTGCAGTCCAAAGGTTTCCAAAATCCGTATCATGGCCCTTTATAACAGTACTAATAACTGGTAATGCAGAACAATGGCCTTCTTCATATAGTGCTACTAATCACAGATAACGTAATCATGGTTTTTTTCGGATGGTGGTACTAATCACAGATAATGTATGCACATGGCATGTCACAAATAATGGCACCACTCATAGGTGTTCGTCACATAAGGGTACTACACAAAAGCAGTGCAGACTGATGGTGTTCCTCACATACGGGGACTAAACAGGGTCACCGATTAGATAAATGATGATGATATTTCGATATTTCTTGTTTAATGGGGTGTACCAGTTAAGTAATATGCATCTTTGGTACGAGATGCAACAATATTAAACAATAATTAAAACTTCAATATGTATTCACTGACCAGAATATAAAATGAATGATGATGAAAAATGACCATGAATCCAAAACAATGAGCAGATCCAATTGTAAATGCCTGAATGACTTCACTACACCCGGTGATATTAGAAAGAACTTTAGGATAAATCATAGAACTTAGATTGGAGTATCAACGCTTGATGCTGCATCAGACTGTATGCACCCCGGAGTCGGCGTGCTTTCCTCCTCCACAGGGCGAGTTAGCTTCATGTATTCTAGGTCCTATAGCCAAGAACTTCCATTCACGGAATGGTCAGTTTGAATCCCCAACTCTGAAGACAGTTTTGCAGTTCTTCAACAATTTCACACCAAGCTGGTCAATGTAACGTCACTGTAGCGTGAAACTCCTCCTCTTCAAAGACTTAGTAGCGTTTTACCTCCTAATAGACAGAGTTGTGAATGACCTCTTCCTACCCAGTACTCATTTCTGTTACAAAGTTGAGTAAACCTCAGATATATCACTCTGACCTCTTAACAGACAATCGAACATAGAACTTTCTTGAACAGACATAACAGAAGTGCTGTTAAAATTTATACTTCATCCATTCAGATTAAAACAAAAGCTTTCCTTGCTATCGCCATAAAGTATCAAACACTGAATCTCTGAGTACTGAGATAGAGATTTGCACACCAAAAACTACAAATTTGTTTGCAGATTAATGTGTTAATATTCGTACTTGCTTAAAAATCTGGTTTTCACATAATCTTTTGACAGAGAATCAGTTCATCATAAGTTTCAACTATTGAGTAGTATGACAACCCGACGATGAGCGGCAACACAGCAACTTCAACGGCGAACTAACAGAGAGCACCATCAGTAAGAAATCTACCACCTGCGGGAAAAGCCTATTCCATGGTGTCTGGAAATTCCACACCACCACCACCCTTATGAGGAAAACAAAGTGTGATGCAGGAGTATGCAGGAAAGAGGCTAGGAGCCTGGAAGACAGTGATTTTCCAAAACCAAACCATTGCAAGTAGCTTGTTATTGCTCCAGAGGAATAAATCCCACCTGCATTAACTCGCAGTCCATGCACACCACTGTCATTCAGTCAGGTGGCATCAGAGAGAGTGTTATTTTAGCATAGTTCCATTTAACAGCTGCGAATCGCTCGTTGGGATTTATGCTGTTAAATATCAGGAGCTAGGCACAAGCAGCAACAAACACTGCACTGCCACACAAAATACAACACCACAATGGCAGAGCTACAAACACCAGTCTTCCTACCCCATTCTTTATAGTGAAGTTCAGAAATCTGCACCCGGATATCAACCACCCTATCGCAATCTACAACATAAATACCAAGCTCCTGTCAAACGCCAAATGAGATAACCACCTAGAAATACAGTGGAGCAAAGATGGCAAAACCATCAAAAATTCCAGAGCGTTTTACACAGTTCTAGTAAACAAAAGAGGACTGGCGCATATTGGATGCATGCTGCAGCACAGAACCAGGCTCAACAATGTGGCGCAGCTGTCTACCCACACATCCAGCCTCCACCTAATCAGTGGTTACATATGGGTTCATTAGCAGCTACATGGAGGACATCATCACTGCTCATCTTCAGCAACAGGGACACCAAATATTCCAGGCCAATCAGATCCAGAATTCCAATGGACACACCTCGCTGATGTGTATCCTATCCCGGAATATGGCGACTATGAACAATCTGCTGAGTGATAGTGGGCTGATCTACGCGAAGCAACATCATGTGGAGGCCTCTTGGTCATCTCTACCACAGAGCAGTCACTGCGATCGCTGCCAATTCTATTATCATTTTACTATTGCATTCTTGAAAACGTATGTGCAACTTATAGTAGTCAGTGCACCTCAAGTGTTTGCACGAAAAAAGGATCACTCAAATGCAACACTTTTGGTGAATCTCATCCATCCTTCGCAGTTAAATGGAAGGATTAACCACCAACTTCTCAGGCAAGCAGCAAAAGTGTTACCTATCACCCCCATTGACCTCCTGTCCCCACCCTCCCCTTCCAATCATCGCCCTCCTTCCAATGAGAACATTCTGAAAATTGTCACTATGGTGCCGCAGAATATTCTCCCATTCCAATCTCCTGATGTTCTCTGTCAGATCCAGCTAGCGGCGCGACTGATCTTCCACACTCACTTTGATGATACATTCTCTGGGAAAAGAATGCACTGTGCATTCTTTCCAATTGGTCCTAGTCCCCTATTGTAGTAAATGAATGTTTATTATGAAAAATTGTGTTCTTTGCAGATCAATAGATATCATGGTGGTAGCAATTAGTCTTCACTAATCCAACACAACATCTTTATCATTTTGTAAATAATATCTGAAAACTTAAAAACAGAAGTCACGATTGGAAATCAAATAATAGCTTTAGCAAAAATTTATATACCTCCTGGCTATTCCCCACCTCACAAATTTGTAGAATATAGATTGTAAAACCAGTACTTACATTATTATCAGGGATTTTTACATGACATCATATACACAAAAAACAAACTATTTATGATATACTATTACTATTACGCTGCATCATATATGACCCCAGAATTTGTGATCCTCAACCATAAACTAACAACAAACTGTGATGTCACCATGCTACATTCAATGGGAAATCACCAAGTCCCAGCCCTGCTAACAATAACAAATGTACTAACTAACTGATGAACCATCATTTCCCAACTGTCATGCGATATACATGAACCGATTGGGTAGTATACAAACAATATCAGACATAATACACAATACTGAAAACCACATACTTCACCGAACAAATTACAAGATGAAGTTAAGAAATTAGAACCCCACTAACTATTGTCAACTGACTCAATGTTCCTCACCATACCTCCCATCCATCAAATTCTCCCTTCCACCCTAAGCACTCCAATTATTAAAATATTTCCATGAACTTTACAAGGTTCCAACCTGTGACCCAAATATTCTCCATGAACACAGAAATACCCTTAGACATGCTTGCCTGGGCAAGTATATTCACTGAATTATCCAACATGATTGGCATTCACAAATACTGGACCAAATTAAAACAACTGACAAACATAAAGCAATCCTAACCCTATTATCCAATAACACTTCACAAATTTGCACTCAGTGATAATAAAACAAAGACTGACATTTTTGCAGATCTTTGTAATTTTCTAACCATCATCTGATCCCAATGTCTACCATCCTGACCACGATGCAATATCCGAATATTTAGATTTATTACATGTGATAGATATCCTCTTTCCCTACCTTTGAATCACCTCCAGCTCTTGATTCCCAACATCCCCTAAATGCTCCTATTACAGTACAAGATATAAAAGACGTATCCAGATCTAAAAAGAACACTGCCCCTGGGCTAGATAAAATTACTTACTGGCACATAACAAGCTCCACATCCCTTCCTAAAACTCTGAAATATATTACCTACCATTATTCTCCATACTGGAATCTTCCCCCCACTTGGGTACATGCCAACAACCATCTCAGTTAAATTCATATCGACCCAAAAGTCTTCTAACAGTGTGTTCTAAAATCTTAGAAATCACAATGGTATTTTACCAACAAAGCAGGTTAACTACAGTTTTCTACATATTAATTATCTGCACATAGTCTGAAATGTTAACAACAAGCCTCTGTTACAATATGTAGGTGTAACATCCCAACCTACCTGTAGAATGCTTCTAACTGCTAAGAGCCAGTCAAGATTGTCATTATGCAAAATGTGAAGCAGAGATTCTAGAAATAGGCAAGAATTACACAGTACAGTTAGTACAGTACCTTCCTAAACCTGTGCTTTTTCTGTAGCATACAGTACAGTATAATGTTGCACACTCTTCAATAGCCTCTATCTCTTTGGGTGTTAACTCCAACTGTATCTATAGATCAGGTCTCAAGTCTGGATAAAGCAAGAGAGACGCCCTAAATAGTAGGCTAGCTAAAATGTAGTTTAGGGGGAAGTATAAAATTTAATTCTTGTATAACAGCATTAGAAATCATTTTAACAAAGTATGTTATGTAACTACATGTAAAACATAACATTTTAATCATTTTTTTCTGAACAGGAGATTTTGAGTTTTCGTACAGGCTCTATTAACACAGATATTCACGAATTTAAACTTTTACTGAGCTGTAAGAAAATAGTTACATAAAATGTTTAAAAAACTTGCAATGCACATCTCATTAATCCATGCTTATAGTAACTGCTCATGTGCCCTTGCTCAATTTCCCCCTGATCATTTGCAATTGCCTATTAGGCCCTGCCCATTACATCATGCTTCATTCCCCCTTCCTCATTAGTGACCGCTCATTGCAGATGACCATGGAGTTTTCAACAGGCTTCCCCCTCACCTAGTCAGTTTTACAAACTTGAAAGATGGATGGGAATCAGTAGCATATTCAGAATTATATGATATATTCCCAGCCTTAGTCTATATAAACATGATATTCTACTAAGTTTTTAACTTCACTTCTATCATTCTTATATCAGCCTTTATAGCTTTATAGCTATGTCTCAACATATGTTTTTTAAGTTCTGAACCCAAAGCTTTAATCTCTAAGTGATGTAAACATTATGGTATGCAATTAGAAATCTCTAAAGTACAAATCTATCAGCTCAAAAAAATTAAAATAAAAAAATGAGTGACTCCATGGACTCTCAGCTCTGAGACTCTGAGATCAACCTCCATTATTTCCATAAAAGCAATTCAAATGTGTTAGGCCTTACACCACCTCCATAGTCCTATATAAACAATTTAGAGTCACCATCTTGTACAGAACTACAAGTTCAGCCCTGAGTCCAGCACCGATTCCCTATGGCTACCTTCCAATGTTATGCCCCTATGAGTACAAAATACGTTTTAAGAATTACACCATCTCCCTAGTCCTATTTGTACAATGTGTAGCCACCATCTTCCTTCAAGTTAACATCTCTATGAGTAAAGCATACCTGTAATGCCTTTTACTATGTCCCTAGTCCCATTAGTAAAAGGTGTAGCCAAACAAATCTTTTAAGTTGGGCTCTGAGTCCCCATGTTCACCCTCCAATGTTATGCCCCTATGAGTAAAGCATACGTATTAAGCCTTACACCATACCCCAAGTCTCATTAGTACAACATGTAACCACCATTTTGTTCCAAGGTCACTTCCAAGGAAGCTAATGATTCTGCGCATTGCACTAAGATAATTGGAGGTATTGTTGTACGGGTTGAAAGCAGCATGTAGTCGAGTATTTTGAAGGCTCTTAATTACCTCGATTACTGGGAAGTAAAGGCTGGAGAGAGAGTGGTAATGCCTGAGCTGTGTTTAGGTACATTTCCCAGGCTCATTCTACCGCCTTTAAGTTACTCACAGAATGTTGAGGCAATGGCGTCAGGGGAGGCAACAATTGCCATTGTGCTGATTTGCAGTGTTTACTATTAAGGTATTAACACATGTCTTTGCTGATGTTACTTATCTTGTTTGTGTAGTTTTTGCATGCTTTGTGGATGAGTTTCTTGGTCGTATTCGTCACACATTTATATTTGTCCCACATAACACTGCTTGTATCTTGTCTCCATTTCCTGTAAAACATATTCCTTTTGCGTATCATTTTGACTATTTCTTTTGTGATCTAATGAGCACTTTTCTTGGTAACGATGGGTAGATGGCTTATTACAATGTATGATAGCAGTTCCCAGCCAGCTTTCTTGTATTTACAGACTTCTGTATTAAATTATTTTACTGTTGGTTTCTTGTATTTTATGGTAGCTGTAAGTGCTAGGTGCTCGGAGAAATCGAGGATTATTTCTGTCTTCAGTACTGAGGATGGAGTGTTATAAAGGACAAGAGTTTTCATTATATGGGCTGGGTCAGTAATTAATTGATCAAGGAACATGACGTAGAATGCTGCAATGAAAGTTGCTGCTAATGGACTGATGGAAAAAGGCAGGAGTTGAGGGCAATCATGCTGCCTGAACATTTCCACGATAAACACACCAGCCCTGTAGATACCTTTGAATCAATGTGTTATAATCTGTACTCGGCTTAGAGATAGTAGTAATTCCTCATTGATGTCAGAGGGGAAGTTCCAAGCTTGGCACGTGTAACTGGAAAGGAACTTAAGGCTTCCAGCGCACATGAATTCCACGCAAACCAATTATACCTTTGTTACCAGCTGCTCAGGTGCACAGGCTTTAATTTGGGTTTCATGGGAATAAATATTCCTCTCACTGAGGTTTTCTAAATACTGTGTATAACTGAGGTACCACTTCTGTCACAGATTGGTGAATTTAGCCACAATTCACTAAAGCCACAATCAGTGGGTCTAAAGCAGCAAGAGTGGCCAGAACTGCCTCTTTACACTTCACATATTTCAGGCTGCGAGCAATAAAGTAATACAAGGTTACTGTTCTGTTATGTGTAGTCCAGATTCTGAGTTGCTAAGATCGCTATATCAGGGTGTCCACAAAATCCAGATTTTGAAATTCCCCGACATTTCCCTGTTTTCCAGACAGAAAAACAATTTTTTCCCTGACACACAATGACAAAAAATTAAATTATAATAGAAGTTTCCAGGTATGACTGTAATATTAAAATACATTTTGAAAACTTAGCATGCAAAAAATAAATGAGTAATTAATGTGCATATTAAATTTCAAAACTTGGAAGTTGAATTTAGTCCAATTTAATTCACGTTAAGATTTTTTAAAAATTACCATTACTGCTTCAGTGAAGAAATTTCTTCATCTCTAGCCAGCAACGACTGTCAAGCTTCTGCCATCACCCTCCACTTCTTTTCTTCTAATTATTTCAGCAACAAAGTGGCCTTTCTCTTATTTTTTTGCAAACAATACTTTCAATGCTTCACGTTTCTCCTTCAGATTTTGAATATACAAAGCATGGGCATTCCTTGCAGCATGGAGCATGTTCTTATTAATGTAGACTTTTTGAATTCCACCAAGGTTTGTGATAGCATCATATATTCTTCCTTGTGCTACAATGGATTCTCGTATCATGTTCTCTACTATAATTTATTTATTCAGAGAAATACCATGTTAAAGTGAAGCATTTCCATGAAACAATATCTGTATAATTTTGAGAAAAGAAGTCAACTTTTCTGTTTTCAAATTTACTGTTGGCAAAACAGTGCGAGCCAAAAGTGATCTAATCTCTCGTTTTTAAAAGACAAGGAATTCACTACTTCTTTGAAAGCATCATTCTCACAAACAGAAGTGAACTCCCTTTGCATATGATCGGCTGCATTGCCCGAGATCCATTTGTTTTCAACAAACGCATTTTAAGCTACCATTAGCCGTTTGCTGCTTAGAGGTTGCATGGCTACACTTGGATCGAAACAAGAAATTCCTTTAGTCAGTTTATACGACAGCGGTGACCATTCCAGTATCTTCTTGCACAAAGCTACCATTCCTCTTAGACAATCTGTGCGAAACACTAATATATCTGTATCATTTAATCCAGGAGTGTCACGAAGTGCTCCTCTAGCAGCATAACCTATGTCAATTTTAGATGCAGGCAGAAGATTTTCATTACTATCTAAATTAGTTTTGAGGACATTTTCTGAAGACTTCAGTGACTCAGACTTAAGACATCTTGTCATGATATTTTTCATTGTTGCAGTGAGAGATTCATACAGGAGTGGTGCAAATGGAAGATCTGTATGAAACTGTTTTAGGAATGGTTTCAAATCTCCAACAAGTGATAATAAAAATGACAACTTGGCCTTTAAGTGAAGTTGATACAATTTTGAAGCTGTTACAGTTGGGATTTTCTTGTCTCTGTTTGTTCCTTCCACATCTTTGTCAACATTAGGTAAGATATCTATAGTACGTTCAATGACTTTCAAATTTTCAAGCCATGTTTTAGCACAATATTTCAAAGGAAATACGTTTGAACCCGAATAATGTGTATAATCAGCACGTCTTGCAGGAACATAGTAAAAGACGAAGTGAAGAGCACGAAGAAACTCGGCAATATTCCATTGGGTTTCTTTCACTGCTGTTTTATATGAATTGTGCACAGTATGCAGGCCACAAGATCCAATATTCACCAAAATAGGAGTATCTGGATCATCACTTAATAAATTACTGATATACTGAAGAAACTTTTTATTAACATTTGGACCATCCGTTGAAATTTGTAAGAGTTTTTTTTTAGATTGAGTCCCTGCAGAGCTTGCAAAGAAACCATTTAACAAATCTGAGGAAGTCAAAACCAACAGTGAAATGTGTGCACTTATGACACATCTCAAGAACTTGCTTATGAAAATAGGGAGCCAAACCATGAGTGATTGTATATGCAACCTTTGTTCTGTGCAGTTGAACTTTTAAGGCGATTTCAGAGTCTGGAAACATTACTGGGAACAAACGTACACTAGCTTCACTGGAACATAAAGAATGGTATTGCATGACAGTATGCATGCACCATATAATCTCAGCTTTGGTTACTTGCTATCTTGAAAGATAATTCTGTAGACATCTCGTCTCTGGTGAACCTTCTTTAATGGAAGGAGAGGAAGAAGAAGAAGCAGTGGAGTCATATGTGATAGAGTTTGTTGGGGTAGCTGTGGCAGGCAGAGGACAATTTGTGTTTGCGGCCAGGGTAATAACTACTGTGTTTAAGTCATTTGTTACTTCACTATTCGATGTTCTTTTTTAAAATTACTTGAAAGGGATGATGAGAACTGGCTGAACTTGACACTACAGGTATGCTTCTTTCCTTCCATGTGACCTTTTAATGCCTGCTTCCCCATGTTGCTAAGAGAAAATGATGTTTTACATATTATGCAATATGCTGAAAATTTGTCTTGAGGCATGGGTTTCAACCATGTTCTGAAAGTATCATCAAGCAGCCACCCTTCATTAAACAAAGTTTTCCTTGGCTTTGATGAAGACATTGTTACCTGGAAAAAGAAGAAAATAAATTGCAAAAATCTTTAAATAGTCCTATACTCCACACGGCTTTATCTAAACCGACAGTTCGCAAAACATGTGAGCATTGCCTTACCTATGCTGCCAGCACTCTACTGTTTCGATAACAGCATATGCAATACAACTGCGGTTCAGAGCCCTCGTGAAATGTAATACCCTACTATGAAAATCACACGCAAATCACAAATGAAAACAAATTCACAAAACCTGCACTTGCTAACAATATTAGACACTAAAACAAGAATAGGTACATTATTATTAAGAGTAAAAGAAATAAATTATTCGCGGCTAATGACTGGCATAAGAAGGAGGTTATGGCTGATCAATACCACGGTGTCAATTTTTGCCAAGTCACATTCTTGCCACTTGTCTTTCACGAACTATACTACGGTATGGTACACAGATGAACAATATGGTAACCAACACATGGATGTACACTGACTGACAGAGCTAATGCAATACCAAGAAGGAGTTGTCAGAACTTTATGCCAATTGCAGGGTAGACTGACGTCACTGAGGTATGCTCATGATGTGAAATGCGCCGCTGTGCTGCGCACGTAGCGAACGATAAATGGGACACGGCGTTGGCGAATGGCCCACTTCGTACCGTGATTTCTCAGTCGACGGTCATTGTAGAACGTGCTGTCGTGTGCCACAGGACACGTGTATAGCTAAGAATGCCAGGCCGCCGTCAACGGAGGCATCTCCAGCAGACAGACGACTTTACGAGGGGTATGGTGATCGGGCTGAGAAGGGCAGGTTGGTCGCTTCGTCAAATCGCAGCCGATACCCATAGGGATGTGTCCACGGTGCAGCGCCTGTGGCGAAGATGGTTGGCGCAGGGACATGTGGCACGTGCGAGGGGTCCAGGCGCAGCCCGAGTGACGTCAGGACGCGAGGATCGGCGCATCCGCCGCCAAGCGGTGGCAGCCCCACACGCCACGTCAACCGCCATTCTTCAGCATGTGCAAGACACCCTGGCTGTTCCAATATCGACCAGAACAATTTCCCGTCGATTGGTTGAAGGATGCCTGCACTCCCGGCGTCCGCTCAGAAGACTACCATTGACTCCACAGCATAGACGTGCACGCCTGGCATGGTGCCGGGCTAGAGCGACGTGGGTGAGGGAATGGCGGAACGTCGTGTTCTCCGATGAGTCACGCTTCTGTTCTGTCAGTGATAGTCACCGCAGACGAGTGTGGCGTCGGCGTGGAGAAAGGTCAAATCCGGCAGTAACTGTGGAGCGCCCTACCGCTAGACAACGCGGCATCATGGTTTGGGGCGCTATTGCGTATGATTCCACGTCACCTCTAGTGCGTATTCAAGGCACGTTAAATGCCCACCGCTACGTGCAGCATGTGCTGCGGCCGGTGGCACTCCCGTACCTTCAGGGGCTGCCCAATGCTCTGTTTCAGCAGGATAATGCCCGCCCACACACTGCTCGCATCTCCCAACAGGCTCTACGAGGTGTACAGATGCTTCCGTGGCCAGCGTACTCTCCGGATCTCTCACCAATCGAACACGTGTGGGATCTCATTGGACGCCGTTTGCATACTCTGCCCCAGCCTCGTACGGACGACCAACTGTGGCAAATGGTTGACAGAGAATGGAGAACCATCCCTCAGGACACCATCCGCACTCTTATTGACTCTGTACCTCGACGTGTTTCTGCGTGCATCGCCGCTCGCGGTGGTCCCACATCCTACTGAGTCGATGCCGTGCGCATTGTGTAACCTGCATATCGGTTTGAAATAAACATCAACTATTCGTCCGTGCCGTCTCTGTTTTTTCCCCAACTTTCATCCCTTTCGAACCACTCCTTCTTGGTGTTGCATTTGCTCTGTCAGTCAGTGTAAATAAAATTACAACTACATTGAACACTATTAAACCTATACACCACACACGCCGAGTTAGGTAGCTTAACCACATGTTGATGTAGACAATACAGTTGGCAGACAGGTTTCAAGATTGCACTCAACCGATATAAATCGATATAAATGGCAGCTTGGGATTGGCTGGATCAAGAACGAATACATTCGAACATACTTCACAAACTCAAAATCTCCTAACCAACAAACAACCTTCATCTTACAATGTGATGTAGCTTAATTTTAAATCTTGTTCTCTATTCACAAAATTACATGTGATATTACAAGCTACTAGTCGTGCCTGAAAACTTCCTAACCCTCTCACGAAAGATAGGTTAGAAACTCAACATGGCGCGCCCCGAATGGTGTCACGATGCATTACACATTTACACAAGACATATCTACGTCAGCGCATTTAATAAGAATAATAATAATCATGAGCACTCGAATGAGTATTAAGTTTAAGTGAATTTCACACTTTCCTGCATTCAGTCAGTGTTTGTTGTCTGGTTTTACATTTTACGAGGTAGTGACTATCGCACACGTCATTACACAGTTAACAAACACAGTCATCCGTTGGGTTGTGTAATTTTGTCTATATGCATATTTTGTTGTGGAAGCCATGTATTAAAGCGATTAGAAAAATTGAGAACGCAATATAGGCTTAATTCACCAAGCTTGCCATTCACCAACAACACAGCATATTCAATAGTAAGCAGATCAAAACAGTGAAAATTTGATCGAACAATCGATCGATCATAGTTGCTACTGCTTGCTATAGGCTATCAATATAGCTGTTGATGCTATTGGTTACTTCACGCTCAAGATCACAATTAATTTTTTAAATGTCTATTCAGTTTTCTTTACAATTGATTCCTGCCATAAAAGACATGCCCTAGATTAATGTTATAAAAACTGAAAAATGTGCTTCTATTAATGGATAGATGCGGTATGTCCATTTTATCTGGCAGAAGAACGAATTTCCAGATATTTTTCCCGAATTTTCTGAATTTTTTCGCGTCATTTATTGAATTCCCTGACATTTCCCAGTTTTCCATATGGGTGGCCACAGTGTATATCCACTCCATGATGTCATGTTAAAAAAATTATTCTGAGATAGAGAAAAATTACATTTTCCAACATGACCATGTTTGTACCCTTGAACTAATTTTCCACAGTACAGATTGCACATATTCTCCAAACTGGTGACCAATAAAATAAACACATAACAAATGGCTGATTCACATCACCTTCAGGGTTTTGATGAGACTTCTGAGTTTGGTCCTGGTTTCCATTCAACATCTCCTCTAAGAGCAACTAAACGCATCACAAAGTGCAGCAATGATACGGGTGGTTTGGCAACCTTGCTCCCTCCACAACCCTACCCCACCCAGATGTCCTTTACTCATTCCTATGGTGGAGTGTAGACCTTCACTTTCCCACCATGCCCTAGAATTAATCTCACTTTTAGATATTACTAATAAACGCTTATTAATTTCTAAATCTGTACACAATTCTCTGTTTGTCAAGGAGAACTTTGATATCATTTTTTACGCATGCTATTACACATTTTACCATTAAAAACATGATACAGACTCAGAGAACACGTATCACTACAGAGCTGCTAGTCCCAATTATAAACCTTTTTCTGGTTATTTTGTTGTGATGAGTAGCAGATTTAAATATTCGAGAATAGCATTCCTGCAAAACCAAACATTACATTCCTTCAATTTTTCCAACACAGCCAGACAAGAGGCAGCATTGCCAACATTTCTACCTCAAAATATACTTTCACCTGCCTCAACATTGAAGATGCCGAGGCCAGCCTGTCGCTTAGAATCAAGCCACACATTTGTTTCTCATTTACTGAATTCATTTAACCCTAACAGGATGCATTTCTCAAACAGGTTGTTCAACTATTACTCAGCTTGTTGTTTAAAGGGGCCTAACATCGAAGTCATCAGCCCCAAAACTATTACTCATGACCATATTTCATTGTTATTGATTTGATTCTTCGTGGAATATAGTCATGAGTAAGTGAGTGGTAATTAGCATTTCTACTACACATTGCCCATGATCAACAGATTTTCTAAAAAGTAGCTACTACTTACTGGGACAGATATGAGAACAATTACTGTTAAAGAGCAACAGGAGGCCAAGTTATATGTCATGGAGCAATAAAGACTTGACATTTAGACAATTAAATATCTCCAAACTAAGTGGAGCAGTATTTATAATAAGGTGACAGAGGTGAAGAAGAATAAATAAAATACAGATGACATAATATAACACTCCAGCCTATGAGGATCACTGCTGGAGTTTCAGACACTGGATACCAAGATCATATTTTCATAAGTCAGAATAAATTTTGAGAATGGAAAGCTAATTGAAGTATATCAGGACATGGTAATCTAATTGTAATTTTTTTTTCTAATTGCTTTACGTCGCTCCGACACAGATAGGTCTTATGGCGACGATGGGACAGGAAAGGGCTAGGAGTGGGAAGGAAGCGGCCGCGGCCTTATTTAAGGTACAGCCCCAGCATTTGCCTGGTGTGAAAATGGGTCATGGTAAACCATTTTCAGGGCTGCCGACAGAGGGGTTTGAACCTACTATCTCCCGAATACTGGATACTGGCCGCACTTAAGCGACTGCAGCTATCAAGCTCGGTAAAATTGTAAATAAACAGGCCTTCAAATATAAGAATGATTCCAGACAGGTGTCTGATTTTATTATTCCAGTGAAACAATTTAAAAAATATGTACCTAATAACACGAAGATTTAAAAAATCTACTATGTCATAATAGGAGCCACTGTCTTCTATGGCTTTGAAGGTTAAGAAGCTGCAGGAAGCAACAGTAAATATACGGATGTCACAGAAAAGACATATTTTCAAACTGTCACTAATGAGATAAATTGGAGTTCGATAGAATGCAGAGATATACAGAGATATGAAAGGAGACCGAACAGAGTGGGTATTTCAAAGCAGCATGATTCACTGGACTGATCATGTTGCAAGAATGGCCAACAGCAAAGTAGTGGTCAACCAGACATCCCAGTAAAACCTATTACAATATGGAGAACAGAACTGGGAGGGTAATATTAATAATCATTTTACTGGCTCAGAACGGAGTGGTGTAATCTAGGCAGCATGCTGATCACTAGATACTATGGGCTCAGTTATTTTAATTTTGTGGAATTTTCTCAAGGGCCACAATCGAACCAACAAATTTGAACCATGGGTGATGTACAGGAAACAGAACTTGAGAATGACCTGGTTGGGTCTGTGCTCGCTTTGAACCCTACATATTGGGATATCGAGGTCCTCACTCCACGACTTGACTGCAGAGTGAGTTACTGAACACAAAAACTGCATATTCTATATTGTCAAGTGTTAGGGGTGTAAAATGTAATTAAGCTAAATTGTACTTACTTGTCTTCTTCTTTGTACCCGGTGACTAGCTGACCAACTGTGTCTTCATCCACGCATATTTCACCCTTATTATCAGTATAAGCCTATAAAGAGCAAATATGCAGATCAAAGAAAGAAATGTAAACAGATAACTAGAATAAAAATTTATAAAGAGACATGACATACCTGACAAAATAAATTTCTTACTTGCAGAATAAAAATATCAATTCATTCTCCAAATGTAACAAGGAAACAAAGAAACAAGTGTCAAGTCATAATTTTATGTAGAACAGGAACATGAAAAGGAACTCATAAGATAAAGGAGACAGCACTGACAGAGGGAGAAAAAGAAGGAAAACATGAAGGACAAGGATAATCTCCACAACGCTTGTCTTCTCTTCTTACAACATCCTGTCATCATGTTCTTCCTATTATGTCACTGGTCACTTGTTTGTTTCTTGGTTCCCACAAATGACTCTTATTGTCAAACAGACTTACATTGCAACTTAATCTGAGAAAGGTAAATCTCCTGCCTACCATGTCCAAGTTTGGTCAACAAATAGTCACATGTTCGAATTTTCATTGACTCTAGACCAGGGGTTCCCAACCTGGGGGGCGCGCCCCCCTAGGGGGGCGTGGGGTTTTATCAGGGGGGCGTGAAGTGATTTTAACTCGAACATTACAATTTTGTGTAATAAACATTTTTCGAATCTCTCCAAGTGATTGTCGCGCCAAGTCAATCGTTCAAAAGCACTGGTAATTGCCAACTTTCGGCACAAATCTCTGCGGAGCCGCGAGGATGGAGGTGAAATAAGGAATTTGCTGTGTTGTGAAGAGCAAAATGTAGCCTGAGAGCAGGTGCGGGAACAAGAGCACCCAACGCACGTTTAATTGCACACTTTGTGGACCTATTTGCGTGAAAGTAAACTATGACCATACGCGACATGTTTCAACTCATCAATGATGTAGTAGTTGCTTTCGTTTTCCAGTATTATTGTTACATACTGTACAAGGTTTTTCTCATAAACAAGACATATTACATCAAGGAGGTAATCGTATAAATTTCGGTATTATATCAAATTGATCTAGTAGCGAGAACAACAGGAGATAAGGCAATAATAGTAGGCTAAATCATAAAAAATTATTTAATATAACATGTTAGGCTTTCGCGGCTAGCGTGAAATTCTATGTAGGCCTACTTGTATTTTGGGCTACAACTAATTAATGTTTAACCACAGCAATTAATGAAACAGTGATATTTTCTCACCAAAGATCTTAACTGGCAATAAGTTATTACAGACAGGAGTCAACATTAACTCTGAAGAACAAAGAAAATCGGAGTTTCAAAAGCAACAAGTGTAGTGGAAGTTCCTCCTTCCCTCTCACTCTGCGGCATATAGACTCGTTTTGTGGGTAACTCGTCCCTGAATGCTCTGTTCCCACCCCTACACATTCTTATTCTTCCCTTGCAGTCAAATTGGCGAGAGCTGTATAGTACAACTGTCCCATCAGAGATGGCGCTGTAATGGCCATGACAACAAATCGCCGATAGACCATCAGTGGCCATGCCCTTCGACTGTTGATTCTGTGCCTCGTATACTTTCGCAGTGCACATGTCTGTCAAGTTGTTTATTGTGAGTGTTGTGTATGCTTCGCTGTAACAGTGCGGCTGTGTGAATTGTGTTATTTAATATTGTGACTTTAAAAAAAATTGAAAACGATGTCCAAGAAGAGACTGTACAATGATGACTACATTAAATATGGCTTCACAGTCGTTGAACGGAACGGAATACAACAGCCTCAATGCGTAATCTGCCACTGTGTTCTGAGTAACGATGCGATGAGGCCCGTGCGTTTGGAGAGAGATTTAAACACGAATCATTCAGGCTTAAAAGACAAACCCACAGAATTTTTTGCAACTAAACTCAACTCACTAAAACGAATGAAATTAGATTCATCGGGTACTTTTAACCAAGAAAATGAGAAAGCAGTGGAAGCATCATATGAACTAGCTCTTTTGATTGCCAAAGACAGAAAAGCACACACAATTGGGGAAACATTGGTAAAGCCGTGTATGTTATTAGCTGCAAATATAGTTTTGGGTGAAGGGAGTCAGCAGATATTGTCTAAAATTTATCTTTCCGATAACACAGTGAAGTGCAGACTTCAAGAACTATCAGAAGACATTAAAATGCAAATTTTGGAGAAGGTGAAATCATCTCCAGTGTTTTCAATTCAGTGTGATGAAACAACCGATGTGGCCCATTGTTGTCAACTGATTGTATATTGTCGATTTGTCGACAGTGGAATTTTAAGAGAAGAAATGTTATTCTCCCAATGTTTGAAAACAACTTCGAAAGCTTGTGGTGTGCTTTTTGCCATCGATAGTTTTTTCCAAGAACATGGACTTTCCTGGGAAAATGTAGTGGGTGTATGTACGGATGGTGTACCTGCTATGATCGGGTCACGTTCTGGGTTTCTCAAATTGGCCAAAGATAAAAATCCAAACATCATGAGAACCCACTGTATAATTCACAGGCAGGCTTTGGCGGCCAAAACCTTCCCCAAGATTTTAATAACACTCTAAAAGTCGCTATAAGAATTGTGAACTCTGTGAAGACAAGTTCTTTGCAGACAAGATTGTTTGAAGCCCTTTGTGTTGACCTTCAAGCCGATCACAAAACTCTCCTTTTCCACACAGATGTTCGCTGGCTATCAAAAGGGAACATGTTGGCTCGGCTGTTCGAATTAAAGTCTGAAGTTGAAATTTTTCTTCTTGGTGAAGGTAAGAACCATCTGTATGAAGTGTTTACTGATGGCAATTTTATCGTGTCATTGGCATATCTTTGCGATTTTTTTGAAGCTTTGAACAGTTTGAACTTAAAGCTCCAAGGCAAAAACTCCAATATTATGCTTGCTTATGATGCCATCAGAGCTTTCCTGGAAAAAATACAGTTATGGAAACGCCGGCTTCAGTTGAACAACTTCTCATCCTTTCACCGCCTTAATGAAATTTTGCCAGAAAATGAGATCGTAATAAACTTAAGGTGCAAATTCAATCACATTTGGATTCCCTGGCACAAGAATTCAATTCCTACTTTCCTTATATCTCGTCAGATGAATGGTCCTGGATGTTAACAAGAAATCTGTTTGCCATTGATATTGAAGCACTGCCAGCACAACATCAAGAAGAAGCCATAGATTTGAAGTGTGCTTCAAAGCTAAAAGATGATTACAAAATATTAGGACTGGGCGACTTTTGGGTAAACTTTCTTGCAGTGTATCCTGAAATAGTCAAAGTAGCATTGCGTGTCATTGTCCCATTTTCAACGACATATTTATGCGAGTGAGGATTTTCAACGCTGAGTGTCATAAAAACAAAGCAGCGCTGTCTGCTTGATGTTGCAAATGATCTCCGCTGTGCTCTATCAAATATCAAACCAAACATACTGAATCTTACCAAGAGAAAACAGTGTCAACCCTCTCACTGACATTTGTTGACTAATTGAAGGATTTATTGTAAAAGTGTGTTCTTTGTATTGTGCTGAAGTGAAGTTAGTATGTCATAGATATAAAGTGCGTACTTCATATTATTTTTTTCATAAATCATTGATTAATGGAATAATTTATTATGTAATGCCATTAGGTTAGGTCTATATCCTCCACGTCAGTATATCGGAGAGGTTACAGAAGCGACGGTGGTGGGCGGGGGGCAGGGGGCCGGGGGAGGGGGGGCCGGGGGAGGGGGGAGGGGGGCAGGGCGACCAGGGGCGGGGGGCGCGATGACCACCCGTATCTGAAAAGGGGGCGTCAGCTGGCAAAGGTTGGGAACCACTGCTCTAGACAATCTGAAGGCTTTATCAATATAGATTTAAAGCATTTGCATTCATATTTTAAAGGCACTGTTTTCTAGGGATAGCGAGTACACCACATTCCTGGAAGCCCCAGAGTTGTTTCTCGGAGAAGTCAGGGATTATTACCAGACTCTGACGGCTAGTTGCTGGTCAAGTCGGACTACATGAGAACAATGAAGGTGTTAATTGATAGATAAGTAGAGTACATAGTCTAAAAAGCCAAGAATGATGGCCAAGAATAATTGTTGTGCTCACAACTGCAAGGCATCAGGCTGAGCAGAGGTTGCTTGGCTGTGTAATGCCCATCAGAGTTGTAAGGTGCTGGGTTTTGGTTTGTTATTTAAAGGACTCTGTTCAGAGAGTTTATAACCTACGTAATATGCTCCCTAAACATGAGCAAAACAGCCTAATATTTTTAAAAGTTATCATTCAACTGACGTAGTTTACACTTAACTTGGTATGTAATGTTAGATAAATATTATCCCTCTGGCTTTAGAAAGAGAGAAACCTTACACTTAGCTTACTCGGAAGTCAACTTTCAACTGTTCTAACAAAAGTGAAAGCATTCAAATCAGTTAACTGCCATCGAATATTTCACCAATAGAGCAATGGTCAAATGAATTCATTAATCAAAACCTTACTAATGAAAGTTGAAGCAGCATAACTAATGTTGTATATTTTCAAGCTAACAACCAGCAAAAGAGAAGAAAATCCCAATGTCTTGTAGCACATGCTACAAAAAGAAATCAAGGATTCAAACTACATGGGTAAAACTATTGTGGACTTTCTCAAGACTCAATTCTTCTCGCATGAGTCTCGTCAGGATCGGCTGCATCTATAGATATGCCACATAGCACATGTAGCATTATACTGACTTTAATATAAAATGTTATTCAGGAAAGGCAACCCCATTCGTTGACAACAACAGAGCTTCAACAAACAATATATATTAACTTCATGAGAAAACACATGATTTAAACGGGCAGTTCTCCAGATATATCCATAAAATATTTTCAATGGACTGTGCGTATGAATATTTAGTAGGCCACAGGTGAATGAAAACGGAAATGATGTTTATTTAGCACTAGAAAATGGAGGCAAACTGAAGTATGGGAGATAAGGTGGTTGGAACTGTAATAGTAACAACACTGCTGAAGAGACGCCATGCAATGGAATCTAATAATGTTACTGACAGCACACGTTACTTATATATCTACCTTATCTCAGAGCATATCGACTCTCCCTTCTGAAATCACTAACATGTGAACTGGCGTAATGAACACAGCCTCACATTAGCTTGCAATCTAAGACAGTGTTGTCACGATACTTCTGAAAGAAGAACAATGGAATTGGAAAAAAGGTAGAATGTGCCAGAGGTCGTACAGCACAACAGTGTCACAAAGGGCTTCAACAGCTTGTGGGGAATTGGCATTGCCTTACAGGACAGTGGCATGGTGAGTAAAAGTCTTCAATGAGGGACGCCAATATGTGGCAGACGTGCACCAGCCATGTCATCCTAGTGTCAGTGAAGAAGAAGTGCACGTTAATGGATACTGGGCAATGTCACATGGTATGTGAGCTCGAGCTAGACAACGGATTAGCAAATACGACTGTGCTTATATTTGAATGAACAATTGGGCAAGAGAAAAATTTAATCAAAATGGGTTCCGCATGATTCTACAGAAATGCAGAAAAGAAAACGATACGATGCTGCTCGTAACCATTTGCAGTAGTGTGACAAATCATATATGCCCCATGACTAATTATTTGAATATTGTGCAACACTGAGCATTCATCAGTTTGGAAATTTTTGTGGGAGCGGCGGTTAGCCAATGGATTTCATTCTGGACCACGCGAAGATAAAGGACCGGCAGTAGCAAGCTTTGAGATCGCTAGAATTTAGAAAGTTTGAATGAGTCTGCTACGTGTGTCGCACTTTCGCCTGTTGCACGAAACGTTTGAAGTGGACCTATCACAAGTAAGAAGGGGCGGTCTACGGCGGCGGTGAATCGCGAAACAAGTGAGCCCGCAATACCAAATTCGTTCATCGCAGTGCTGACCCGACCCTACCCTCATCCTACAGGTGAAATCTGTTATTAAGCCTATGCTCCATGGTTTTGACATGTCCACTCTGAGTCGTGGTTGAATTTAGAGGTGCATGTGTGATAATATTTCTGCTACTTTCAATTACAGTTTTGAATTGACCTTTTCAAACGGCTATGTGCTTTGGCAGTTGAACCGCCATGCCTTAGTCTCATAGGAAGCCCCCTCGTTTGAATGAGGCATTTAGAACTATAAAACAGCTGGCTCATTCATTATTCGTTTCTAAGCCATGTTCATGCCAGTGGTGACGGCGATACTCTTTGTTAGTGAGAATATTACTGCTATATCTGAGAACTATGTAGAACGATCAGAAACTTTAATTTGAGAACTATGTCAGTTACGCACTAACCTGGTGCAGTTCAATTCAGTTATTCACGGGAGTGAACAGTTCATAATCATGGCAGTTACCTCTGCACGCATTTGAAAGTCGGTACGCGGCGTCGCATGCATACAATTGTAACTTTGCAGACTGAATTAGTTTTTCACGTATGCATAGACAGTTATCAGGTCGCGAACCGTGGTCGCGTATGTTACGTGTGCGACCCGTACGATCGGTGATCTCGCGGATAAACACATACGGTATTTTACCCGCCGAACAGTAACTGAGAACAATGCCAAATTTCTTTGTGGTTTAAATCAGTGTTATAGTAAAGTGTTTGTATCCAGAGTAGGTGTGTATTTAATAAGTGTAGAGGTACTAACGGTATCATCATTTTAGGAGTGTTAATTACGATTAACATGATGGCAACTTCAAGCAATAATCCGGTGTTTTGTGGCAGCATCCCATGTGATGAAATTGAGGAGTAAATTTTCCGGCGCAGAAGACGCGTGACATGCGGAAGCAGTATCGACAAAGATGAGTAAAATGCCTTCATTTTTAAGCATGTGTTTAGATAGAGGAAATCAGTTCGGATTCATCGTGTGTAAATATAGTTGTAACTTTAAATATCAGCTCTTTGAAGCTGAGTTTGCTATTTTCAATTCATTTACATGTAAATCCAGGGGATAATGCATGTTTGCCCTTTATTTGATGTTCAATTTAGTAATGGAAAAAGGGATACAGTTAGGTATAGTTAGTAGTGTTTTTCATTGTTATTCTCAGAGTATTCCATTACGTGTGTTTAGTATGTAATTCAGGTGTTAGTTTCTTCATGACCGAGGCTTCGCACCCCAAATTTCGTGAGGGAGAAAACATACAGATCATAGTAGGTTATTTTATTTATGTATGCAACATGTTTTAGAGATTTTTTTGCTACCGACAGCACGGAGGCCAGCGTTGTAAACGAGTGTCTTTCAGTTAAGCAGAAAGAACCAGTAATCCGGAAGGAGTGCAAGATGATTTAATAAGAAAAGCAGATACCACATACACTGCCACGAGGGAGTTGAAACAGGAAAAAAGGCATATGAAAATTTTATTCAAGGGAAATATATGACAAATAGCTGCACATCGGGAAACGGGCTTGAATACGCCTGGAAATGCTGAGTTGCAGCCGAAAATCGAACTCCTATGCTGCACGTTTATGAAGGCCTGACTGACGTCCTGTTTAATAGAGGATTGCGCACCCACTACAATGAGATATAGAGGCCTAGTTGTCCGGTTGAGACAGAACATTTGTGTAAGTGAAAAAGACGTAATGTTTTGTGCAATGCAGCAGCTGAATAAGTGAAATGTGAAGTTTCCCTTGTAACGTGGAAGACAGAAATGGGAGCAGACTCCGCTGTTAGGAGGAGGGTCGCTCTTGAGAAAAGGCCCGCGTATGAATGGCTTCCGACCACTTCCTGTGTTATCCCCTGCAGGTAGAATTCTTGACGTTTACAGCTGATAGTCGACAGTGAGAAGTATGCAATACCAGCTGTCCAAGGGGGCGTAACCTACTAGCCCAGCTCTTTAACTGGGCCCTGCAACATCGTGACCTCATTCATGAAGAAATGTATACATAATTCTGTATGTAATTTTATATTTCAGACGCCCTGTGATTTATACTGTATTGTTTGTTTATTTTTCTTGTCTTGTCGTGTTTTTATTTGTCATTGTCCGTGATATTAGGTCAACGTTGCATAAGCATTTGGATTTCAGTTACCTCGATGCTAATTTTTCAGGGATGCCAGCTTCAATGCTGGTTCATTTGGGAGACGGCGGTCTGTCGGTAGATTCAGTGTAGCCTAAGGATTAGGAAAACCTGGATTGACTGTGATGGCTTAATGATTTATTTGTGTAAATATGTACAAACTGGATTGAAACTAGCTTGATACTCTTTTATCAAGGAACATGTTACGGACGTTTGCGAACGCAACCCCGTTGGGGTAACGGGCGTATTTATTCATCCGCGTCGATATAAAGCGAGATGTAGATTTTCCTACCAAGATTTACTTTGTATTTTAAACTGTTAATTTTGATCGGCATTTTGATCCGACTTATGTGTTATCCTTTACTGTTATTTGTTCTGATGTGCTCGGCACAAGTTCATACAGATATTGACCCTTTTGAGTCCATTCTATCCTTTTTTTAATTAGATTTGAATTTTAGATTGAATTATTACCATGTATTTAGATCAATAAATCCATTTCACCCCCTAATTTGTTCCTCATTCACAATAGATGATACGTTTCCCATTCATATATACCATTGGTATTTACCTCGTAGGAAGTGAGTTTAGTGTTACGCCCATCCTTGACCGAACGTTCCACGGTTCTACCGCCTTAGCATGGCATATTTATTTTTATTTATTTATTTATTTGTCATAAGTCTGTACAGAGTTCTCCTCCATATTCACAGACACTATACATATGGGTACATAAATGCCTGAATGAGTTGATAATGAATGATTTCATGACTGAATTGAATTGTCATGCATGCATGAATAAATGAATGAACACTTCTCTCCCAGTCACGGATAATATTTATATTGGATGGATGGGAACGGTTCAGAACTATAAGTTTGAGGAACAGGTTTCCTTATGCCGTATAATTATGCTAGATGAGTCTTGGGCTAAACTGTATGAGCAGCAACTGAAATGCCGATCAAACCAATGGCATCATCATGGGAAACCAGTAAGTTTGAGAGTTCGTGATAACCCCAGCCAGGTGAAAGTTATTGGCATTCTCATGTATGTCTGTGATGGTTTTATCATAACGCACTATGTTCCTCCACAGCACACTGTCAATGCGTATTACCCATCATTATCCACGACAACGCTCGGTCACATACAGTGCAAACCGTGGCTGATTATTTCGGTCAATGGGGCTGGGAATCACTGCACCATCCACTGTAATCCATGGATTACAGTGACTCTGATTTGATTCACAAGATGAAGGAACTACTTTGGGGCCTTTACTCCAGAACTGTTTCAGACATTTGTCTTCTTCTTCTTGCTAGTTGCTTTACGTAGCACCGACACAGATAGGTCTTATGGCGACGATGGGATAGGAAAGGCCTAGGAGTTGGAAGGAAGCGGCCACGGCCTTAATTAAGGCACAGCCCCAGCATTTGCCTGGTGTGACAGACATTTGTCAGGCTGTAAACTGCTCCATTCAAACTATCAACACAACAGGTGCTGCAAAATATACCCGTATATTCTATGACTTCTAAATCACTGGTAACAGGATGTGCACAAAGCTGGTGACTACTCTAAAGGACAGTAAATCCTGGTACAAAATTCATCTCTTTTGTGTGAGTTGTAATTAAATAGTTGCTACTGTTTAAGTTCCAACCCGTGTATATGTCCAATAACATTCTATTTACAACTTGCTTCATGGCACACCGGCACAGATAAGTCTTAGATGGGAAAGGAAAGGGCTAGGAGTGGGAATCAAGCAGCCTTGTCATTAATTAATAAATGTATTGTTCCAGAAGTTGCATGGTTTAAATGTGCGAAACCACAGAAAACCATCTTTAGAAGAATGGCTGAAGGAGAAGTGCAAGGATGTTCAAGGCTTTATGGTCCTATGAAGGGTAGGAATTGCATACAAGAAAATTAAGGAAGCCTTTGGAGGAAGGAAAAGTAGGTAAGAAAGAGAAGTGATGGTTGATACAATAGTGCCGATGGATTGGATATGGAGGAACATATTCAACAGCTTGCTTATGATCCTATGAAACTGCAGTCAAAGGATTGGGCTCATTTCATATGTGCATCCTTCCCACTGTATCCAAGCAGAATCCCCTCAACAAGAGCTCAGATGGAAAACAACTTCTAGGGAAAGAAGACAAAGCAGAAATATTGCAGGAACATATCCAACATTAGTATCAAGGTAAGGAAGTAGATGAGAGGGTTCTAAAATATACAGAAGCTGTTGATGCTGATGAAATGGGAGTCACAATTTAGAGGTCAGAATTTGACAAAGTTTTGAGAGACTTAAGTATGTACAAGTCACCAGGAATTGATGACATAAACTTAGAATAACTGACTGCCTCAACACAAACCAGCATGGCAAAATTATTCCATTTAGAGTGCAAGATGATGCATGATGCAGGAGAAGCGCCATCCAATTTTTGGCAGAATGATGTTATACCATTCCCACGAATGCCGGTGCTGACAAGTGTGAAAACTATTTTATTATGAAAAGATAATTTTAAACTGAGTTGGAGGACATCAATTTGGCTTCAGAAGAAATTCAAGAACACGTGAAGCAATCCTGACTTTACTTCTGATCCTAGCGTACAAAATTCAGAAGGACAAGTGTGCCATATCCTGGCCATCTCTATCCTTATCTGCTTCACTTTTCAGATGAACTGCTTGCCCGCTGTTTCTTACGTATTTTCATTGGTTTAGGTATCATAGCCGACTTTGACTTTATTGTACATGCAAACTTAGCCGTTATCATATATTTTAGCATGATGCTTCACGGGGTGGAACTTGGGTATTCCACGTACAAGAAGGAGTGTTTAGCTGTTGTTCTCGGCATCGAAAAGTTCCATTCCTACATACAACATAGTCACTTCTGGATCAAAACTGATAATCAGGCGTTAATATGGATGAGCGTCAATGTCAAAAAATGAGGGAGAACAGCTCAATGGATTCTTTGATTGCCTGCCTATAAATGTAGCGTGGTTCATGTGAGAGGAAAGGACAACGTTGTGGCTGACTGACTGACTGTCTGTCAAATATATTTAATTGTGTGGAAGAACCGGACGATAGCATTGAATGTAATCCTGATTGGAATTTTTGGTCAATGTTCTTCAAATTTACCTCTAGAGCTTTAGTGATATGGCTGAATTTCAGAAAAGGGTGATGAATGTGTTAAAATATTAGACGGAATTTCCAATAATGCCCCCAACCGGGTGCCCGTCAAGACAAAGAGAGCTCTCTTGTGTTGTAAGTGTCCCCGATACAAGTCTTCAAAAGTGTTTATTCCCCATGATTTGAGACCCATGATTTTAAATTACTACCAAGATTCATGCTGAGGTGCCCACTTTGGCCAATTTCAAACTTTTCACAAAATTGCTCAATATCATTGGGCAAATTAAAAGAAGGGTGTCTTTGAATATATCGCAAGCTGTTATATGTGTAAAAATCTAAACCTGTTTGAAATAGCCAAGTCGCTCCCCAATTCGCCTTCAGTGCCAACCCTCCTGGGGAAAAATTATTTATTAGCACATTTTCACAATTTTTGGCTCTCCCAAGACTTTATCATCAGACAACACCTGTGTTTTTTACTTATTCTCTTTTTCAGAATAATATTATGTTTCATATGGGGGTGCACAAGTACACATATATATTGTTCATAGAACCGGAAAAGGCATTCATTATTGTTGATCAGACCATGGTATTTGAGATTCTGAAGGTGTTTGGTACCAGACACCAAGAAAAAAGGAATATTTACAATCTGTAGAAAAATCAGTCTTCTGTGATAATAATCGAATAATTTGAGAAAGCAGCAGCATTCCATGAGCACGTGAGGAAAGGCTGTAGGTTCCCCCTCCTTTTGAATATTCATATAGAAGAGACGATTAAGAAAACCAAAGAAGAATTTGGAAAGGGAATTACAATCCAAGGAGATGGAATCAAAACCCTGAAGTCTGCTAATGTTATTGTTATCTTATCTCACTCTGCAGAAAATCTGGAGAAATTGTTGAATGGTACAGACAGAGAATTGCAGAAGGAGCAAAAGATGAAAATAATAAATCCAAAAGTAATGGAGTGAAGTGGAATAAAGTCAGCTGAAGCAGGAAATATTAGATTAGGAAATGAACATTTAAAAGAAGTAGATGAATATTGTTACTTGGGTAGTGAATTAACTAGCGACAGCAGAAGTAAGAAGGATTAAAATGCAAACTGCAGGCTAGCACAAGCAAAGGAGGCCCTTCTTAAAAAAAAATGCACTCTTCAAATGAATAACTTAAGTGTTTTTGAAAAATTTTGTCTGGAGCATGACACTGTAAGGAAGCAAAACGGGGACGATAATTAGCTCAGGAAAAGAAAGAGGGTAGAGGCTCTTGAAATGTAATGTTAAAGATGAATGCTGAGGGTAAGATGGGTAAGTCGAATCACGAACGATGAGTTACAGAATTAAATTGGTGGTCCTGAAAGTTATATTGCTGCACGTTTGACCCTGTGAGTAACAAATTTTATTAAACTCAGATGCTCTAGTCATGCTCCAAATGTCATTACTCAACACCACTCATACCCCAGAAGCTTCCATATAGTCACAGCCATGGAAATGTCCGCCTCTGTAGCGTAATGGTTAGTATGATTAGCCGCCATCCTCGGGGGCCCGGGTTCGATTCCCGGTACTGCCAGAAATTTAAGAATGGCAGGAGGGCTGGTATGTGGTTGAAATGGTACATGCAGCGCACCTCCAATGGGGGTGTGCCTGAAAAGAGCTGCATCACCTCGGGATGAGGACACGAGTTTAATTTTTTTTAGACATGGAATTAAAATGGGACTTTGGCACAAGCTACACTTTGCTCTGTAAAGAAGGATTAATGTGAATATTGTCCAGTCTTTAGGTTACTCAATATTTTTCTGCTATTAGCTTTATGTTGCACTGACACAGATGGGCCTTATGGCGACGATGTGATAGGAAAGGCCTAGGAGAGTGAAGAAAGCAGCTGTGGTCATAATTAATGTACAGCCCCAGCAACTGCCTGGTGTGAAAATGGGAAACCATGGAAAACCATCTTCAGGGCCGCTGACAGTGAAGTTTGAACCCACTATCTCCAAGATGCAATCTCACAGTCGTGCAACCCCAACCACACGGCCAACTCACCCTTATTCAATTGTTATCTAAACTTTATTGCATACTGAATATAAGACACATACGACAGCGTTTCCTTCATTTTCAGCATTTCTCCTAAAATATTGTCAATACCAGTGGGTTTGTTGTTTTTCAGATGTTTGATGGCAACTTTGGATTCACTGCATAGAATTTCAGGTTCCATGTTATACTTTACTGAAAGTTCCTGTTCTCTGATGTTATTTATTTTCCAAAACAGCTTTTCACAGTATTGTTTTTACCTTTCTCTTACTTCTTTCTTTTCATTGATAATATTGTAATTTTCATCTTCACCCGTGTGTGTCATCTGAACTGACGAGTAAGAACAATTTGGCTAAATTTTACAATAAGACATCGTCATATTTTATTACACCTTTCTCTCACCCAGAATTAAATACCATCAAGCTGATATGGGAAAGTGTAAAGAATCGCATTTCTGAACATAATGTGGTACATTTCAAGTGAAGGTTTATTGGACGATGGTAAAGATAAAATATTTGTGAAGTGAAATGGACAGGAATAGTGACTGTGATGGAAGCAATACTGAAACCGCAAGAAAACGTGATAATAAAGGGACCGAAACTGCCAGCGGAAGTGGAATAGACAAGGGTACAGAATATCATGAAATAGTCGAAGGGGCATTATCTAAGAGATTTTCTATGTCCGGAAATGGTGACATAGTCATCTGTCAAGTGGTTATACTGAGTTATGTGAAATGTACAGTTGTGTGTGTAATTACACTGGGCAACAAAATTTAAATTTTTGTTCGTTAAATGGAAGTGAAAGGTGTTTCTGGTACACATTTTTTCTGCTGATTTCAAATCTGTTTTTAGAATTTTTCTATCACGCACAGTTTTTGAGTAATGTTTAGAAAATTAAAAAAAAATTAAAAATTGTTATTCCTACTAAAATTTATTATCCTAACTTAAATTGAATTTACATGCATTTTAATTTGCAAACACTTTTTTCTGCTGATTTCAAATCCGATTTTAGAATTTTTCCATCACTCACGGTTTTTTAATAATTTTCAAAAAATTTCTTAAAATGTTGTTGTTCCTACTAAAATTTATTATCTAAACTTAAATTTCATTTACATACCTAAAACGTATGAGAGGTAGATTTTCGGCTGAACTTAGCTTGAGGAACATCTCTTTTGAGTGACCAGCAGTAGTCAGCCAGCATATTTGGACCCCATTTTCCCTGGTAACGGCTTTCAAATTCGACGATGTCTTGATGGAAACGTTCCCCGTGTTCGTCTGAGACAGTGCCGAGATTTTCAGGGAAAAAGTCAAGATGCGAGTCCAAGAAGTGTATTTTAAGAGACATATTACATCCCATGTGTTTATTGTTTTGTAGAAGTTCACTAATATGTTCCCTGTAATTCTCTGACCTGTAGTTTCCTAGAAAGTTTGTGACCACCTTCTTAAATGATGACCATGCAGCTAGTTCGTATGTTTTTAACTTGCTTTCAAACACTGTATCTTTCATCAGTTCTTTGATCTGATGACCAACAAATATGACTTCCTTTCGTTTAGCTACAAATATTTTTGGAAATTTGGTTTGGAGAAATTGAAATGCATCCGTATTATGATCAAGTGCTTTTACAAAATTCTTAATCAAACCTAGTTTTATATGTAATGGGGGCAGTATGATTTTGTCAGATGCAACAAGAGTCTGATGAACGACATTTTCCTGTCCTGGATTAAATGACTGTCTTTTTGGCCAGTTCATTTTTATATAGTGATTATTTCTATCTCGACTATCCCACTTGCATAAAAAGCAGCGAAATTTCGTATATCCTAACTGCAAACCAAGTAAGAGAGCTACAACTTTCAAATCTGAACATATCTGCCCGGAATACTTTTCATACTGGATAGCGGATAGTACCATTTTCATGTTCTCATATGATTCCTGTAAGTTAGCTGCATGGGCTACAGGAACTGATGGAAATGTATTTCCATTGTTAAGCAGTACCGCTTTCAAACTTCTTTTTGAAGAATCAATGAATAAACGCCATTCTTCTGGATTATGCTGCTGCCCTAGTGACTCAAAGAGACCTGTAACATCATTGCAGAAAACTAGTTCTTCCTTTTTAGAAAAAAGATGCTCAAATTCCTTTTGACGTTGGCGGAAGAAGCAGACTTTGGTATCTTTCTCTATAAGGTTCCTACCTTTTAGTCTTGAAGCGAGTAATTCTGATTTGGCTTTAGACAAATTAAGATCACGAACCAAATCATTTAGATCTGATTGTGTAAGTAAATGAGGCTCAGAAGAAGCAGCAGAACTTTCTACAAAGGGTTGGTCATCATCCATAGCTCTTCACATAACTTCACCAACATCAACTTCTTCATCTCCATGCATCAACGATCTATCCGGTGGAGAAGGTATAGGAAGCCCTGGACCATGTAGAACTGGTCTGGTTGCTGATTTCAGAGACGGATATACAACTGTATGTTTTGACTCTGAAGATATACCAGAGATATTAGTCACACAAAAATAGCAATCGGTCAAATGATCCGTAGGTTCCCTCCACTACATCGGAATTCTAAAAGGCATATGGCGAGTCCCCTTCATCCATCCAGTCAGTAGAGTTACACATATGTTAGGGGTCCAATTCTGATTCAGATCCATCTTGCAATCAAAATACAACTCATAAGCTTCCTTAATTAAAGTAGTAACACTTCGCCTCTGCACTTTAAGGGTTAACTCGCCACATATATTACAGAAATTATCTGATTTATTTTTACAATTGCGAGGCATTTTTCACACAATAAAATAAAACACTACTGTATATTGAACACAAACTATCTCCCTTCAATAGACTTTGGAAGCACAACTCTATGCAGACAGTCGCATGAAAGAAATCTCTAATTCAACTGACAACTGCAATGTTTTAAAGTTTCTAATTGTTGTGGCAACAATGAATAATATGGAATTCTATACATTCTTAAGAGAATAAAAAGTAAAAAAATATAGTAAGAGTATGATAAACCAACAATTATAATAGTTTATTCATCTTTGTTAATGGTAGCATGCTAACCCGTAAATATGAAAACAATGATTTGAAATTACAAAAAAACTGTGGGTGATGGGAAGTTTCTGATTTCATATTCGTAATCAGCACACAAAAGTACATAAGAATCACCATAAATTATACATTTAACAAAATCATTGTTGACCAGTGTTACTGGAAGGTGATGATGATGATGATGCTTGTTGTTTTAAAGGGCCTAACATCGAAGGTCATCGGCCCCCTTACTGGAAGGATCTATGAAAGTCTTATTAACAGGAATACTGCAATGTATGCTAAGATTGTATGTTCCACAAGGCCTGGACTTAAAAATATCCAACTTATACTCTCCTATGTATGCTCGTACCTATTTGTCGCCTTCCACTACAGCGCTCTTCCTGTCCTACACATAAATGAGTGTTCTCCACAATTGCACAAGCTGTATGCACAGATTGCGACTTAGTCTTCAACCGAACAAAAAAGAAACCTATACCATCTGAAATCTTTTTGGTATACAACATAGGGCAGAAAGGGCAAAGAATATCATATACTTAGAAAATTACATAGGACCATTCTGCAGAAATCAAATGATGGATGGAGAAAGCAGAGTCCATCTCATTAGTGTGTGGCAACTCCTATCCTGAAATGATCTCAGAATAAAGCTCAAAAAGAGAATAACAAAGTGTTGTGTCCTCTCCAACCTACTAAATACCATAGAGCTGTATTTCATTAGCCAGAGTAAAGAGTATCCAAACTTTCAAGATGTGGACATAATGGCAAATGGTATAAATCCCCTGGGTTATTTTTATGTCGCACCAACAGAGATCGGTTTTATGGTGATGACAGGATAGGAAAGGGCTAGGAGTGGAAAGGAAGCAGCTGTAATCTTAATTAAGGTACAGCCCCAGCATATTACTGATATGAAAATGGGAACTACAAAAACCATCTTCAGGGCTGCTGACAGTCGGGATAAAACCCAGTGATCTTTTGGATGGAGCATAAGGATAGGGAAGTACCCCAAACAACCAGCTGTTGACCTCAGCTCATCAGGACAATTAAACTGAAAAGGCTGAAATACATGTGCCACATTATGTGGAATCCAAAAAGCAGGGTCTGTTACAAGAAATATTCAGGAAAAAATTCAGGCAAAAGAAGGCTTAGCAGAATATGGACATCTGGGATCAATATTTTGAACAAAAGTGTTGGAGCTCTTTGACACATGACAAAAGGAAGATAGCCGTGCTTGTAGCCTAAATCCAGTTGGGATCAGGTAGCAGTAACAGAGATGAAACTAGCCACCAGATGCCATGCAGTGGAGGGACTTTGAACAATTCATGACCTAGCATAAAATTTTGAACTACCTGAAGAAAATATGAACGATTCAAATACATTGGAAATCTCACTATACATCTTTCTGAGGTCCTTCAAAATGCCTGCTTTAAAATGAGGAGTTGTTCAATGAAATCTATTCAGCAAGTTTTTACAATATCCATTGTCAGAAAAAAATGATCATAACATTAGATTACCTCAAATGTGTTCACCTGTGCTTCTCTTGGCTCTGCCAGGTCTGATTTGGGTTCTTCTTTCAAATGTGTCTCCTCTAATGTAATTTTATAATTGTCCTGTGGAAAAGTTAATGTATTAGGCACATTTTTCAGACATATCTGGACATTTGGTTATATATGAGAAGGCTTAAATATTCATAATTTCCTAGTAAATAAGTCAGTTTCTGTTTCAAATCTTCATTATCACTTTTCAGGAAAATTTCCATGTCGGGTATCCTTAAAAACATGACAAATAAGAGACCTTCAAGAGTGGAGAAATGTCGTGTTAGAATGCTCAGAGATATTTTTGAAGTGTAGAACAATTACATAGTATGAAACCTTCTAAAATAACATTGAAAATTCAGGAAAATGTACACACATACTTGCAAATAATCTGCTCATAATAAAGAAAAACAAATTCTGAATAATAAGGAACTTCACAATTTATCACTGTTATCTTTCACATTCTGTACCGGCAAATACAGCTCAACATGAAATACATATCATCCATATCTCTTGCTCTCTGTGAAGTGCTCAACCTAAAGGCAGGGAGGATGCTCAATAGCTCGACCATCAGCTGACACAGAGAGTTAGCTATCACTGATTAGGCAAACTAAGGAAATGAAGAGTGGGGTAGTTTTCCATTGCTTTCTTCTTCTAGTCAGACAATGCTGTTACATTCCAGTCTCTCATATTCATTGAAGTGTACACACGGACTCACCATATGAACGTCAATTTCACACCCTTTCCTACAGGATATGAGAGTATTATTAATGGTGTTACTAGCATTGCTCATATCTCAGTCACTTTCATATTGTCAGAGTCAAGGACGAGACTGAGACATAAAATACAAGTGACAAACTGGTTCTGGGCCAATACGGAAGTCATCAGGTAATGGGCAAACAGTATCTCACCAGAGGTGGATTAGGGCAGGCCACCTCATATGAAATTTGGAAAGGAAATCATCAAGCACAAAAGCCCTTAAACTACATGAACCATACAAAGAATTATTCCTAGAGGTCATCTGAACGAACTACAATATCATAGAAGGGCTGTACACCTGACGTCAGCACTCCTTGTAAAGGCATGGTAACATATGTTTAGCTGACAGGGATATTGCAATTTGCTTTACATCGCACTGACAGATTGGTCTTTTGGCGATGACAGGATAGGAAAGGGCTAGGAGTGGAAAGGAAGTGACTTTGGCCTTAATTCATGTACAGCCCCAGCATTTGACTGACATGAAAACAGGAAACTGCAGAGAAACCATCTTCCAGGCTGCCGATAGCGGGGATCGAACCCACGATCTCCCGAATACAAGCTCACAGCAGCGCGACCCTAAGCACACGGCCAATTGCCCAATACAGGGATACTGTTACTGGTGACAGGACTTCATATGTCTTGAGAAGCAAAAGGTTGGATTGTTGCCTCAAGAATGCCAGCTCTATGTCCAGCATTTGGCTGCAGTAATCATTGTAACTAATCCAAGGATACATTTTAACTAAGTATTACTGAATTATAACTGACACTGATACTGTAATTCCTGTTCATAATTAAACTCATTTTAATGTTTACACAGACAAAGTACGATGACACAAAGTAATTACTTATCTGATTATGTTTCTGATTTCCTTTTTAAAGATCAAGGAATTAACTGAACAATGGGTTGTGAGGATGAAAAAAGACAAACAGAAAACCACTCAATAGTCACTTATGCTTTGCGCAACTTGAAGATAAGTACACGAATCAAAAGACCAGTGGTGATTACTGCCAAACCCACTTCTAGAGGAACATCCCGTTATATAAAGTGAGGAGAATGAAATAATTTCACATTATTTATTCCTAATAATTGTCTACTCCTATTTATCATGCAATATAAAACTGTAGATATCTGGATGGTATTATAGTAAAAATAGGTATATATTTTGATGTGAATTACATCACAAGTCGTACAAAAATAGATGGTACTAGTTTCGACAACAAGTCAGTGTCATCTTCAGCCAGTGAAATAAAAGGTACACGTTTCAAATTCCTAAAATCAATATAAAAACACATAACAAAGAATGGACAATAGCTAATGTTAAGTTAAAATAAGAATGATAAACGTTTGGCATGAAAACATGAATTATGAGTGATGTGCATTACACTGTTGTGTTATAAGATTTTTTTATGATCTAGAGGTGTAATCTTAATATGGCTCTATAAAATTTATGACCTTCACACAAACACCTCAAGAACCACCTACCCAAAGACTTTTATGACACTGTCGAACACCACTATTGTCATAAAGCTAAATTTCATTCATTACATGGATGATATATTTTAACTTTTCTCTCATAACAAGACAGAAGCCTAAATACATTTATAGGCTTAGATTGCTCAAGCTAATGTACCATATACGTGCGCATTAAGACTACACACCAAGACCATAAAAAGACTATTAACACAACAGTCTAATGCACCTCACTCACAAGTCATGTTTGTGCCAAACTTTTATCATCCTTATTTTTTATTTAACATTAGCTATTGTACATTTCTTGTTATGTGTTTTATATTGATTTCAGGAATTGGAAACTTGTACCTTTTATATGACTGGTCGGAGATGACACAGACTTGTTGTCAGAATTAGTACCATCTATTCATGAACGACGTGCGATGTAAATCACATCAATGTATTGAAGACGGTTGTACAAGGAATGCATATGGCCTGGAACATAGTTTTTAATTAGAAGGATATTTGCAACGGGACAGCTCAAACTCATGAGTAGAACGCGCGAGGTGACGGGACGGCACGGAGCCGCAGGCAAGAAGCGAGCGAGCTACGTCACGGGCTGCAAGCACGCGGGATGACGCAATCATCACGCGAGCTTGACCTAATCGTCTAGATTGCACCAGGTCACATGGGGCAAGATCAGCACTGTATGGAGGGTGATCAAGCACACTCAAATTTGATCTGGCAAGAAAATCCATTCTTACATTAGCACGATGTTCTGGAGCATTGTCGTAATGCAAGAGCCAAGTGTTGAGCCGTGATTTTGGACGGAGCTGCTTCAGAGCCTGGATGACCGGAGGCAGAGAAATCTCACTGTACCACTGTAACTGTCCTTTTGTGTTTATAGCACAACCCGAGTCAGGATGCCCCGTTTAGTGAAGAATACTGCATTCATCCTTTTCTTCACTGACCTTGACTTTCGCACAGTCACAGGAGTACCCTCATCTTCAAACAGCGACACCTTGTTCTGGGATTTTTTGGGGATATCGTAATAATAAAGCCAAGTTTTGTCACCTGTAACGATGCTATTGACGTTACGCTAAGTACCATTTGCAAACTGTTTTAGCATTTTTGGGCACCATTTCACTCGATGTGCACTTTGTTCTTCTTACAGTGAATGGGGCACCCAAAAGGAACAATCACTTGTAAATTGTATAATCAGGATGTACTTCTATTTAAACATGCGTAAATTTTGTTCCTCCGGTGAAAGTCTTATTGTACTGTATAGTACGATTATTACCGCACTTAAGTTGGTTAATTTTCAACCTCAGTGGTGTCTTTAAAAGTAGGAAAGATCACAATATGAAGATAAAGTTGGAATTCAAGAGGACAAATTGGGGCAAAAATACGTTTATAAGAAGGGGAGTTAGGGATTGGAATAACTTACAAGAGAGATGTTAAATAAATGTCCAACTTCTTTGAAACCATTTAACAAAGGCTAGGAGAACAACAGATACGGAATCTGCCTTCTGGGAAAGTGCCCTAAATGTAGATCAGTATTGATTGATTGAACCTTTATGTCTCTAAATTCGCTCAGAGAGCATCATCAAAAACCAATTTATAGCAATTATTTTCACTGTTGATGTATACACAACCCCTCCCCACCCCGCTATATCCTTTTTAAACAGGTTTTTAGTTGTCCATACATTTTATACTCCCCACTTTTAATTCCCAATCCCCGCAACTGATGAGCAGAACAGCCTAACATTTTTAAAAATTATCATCCAACTGACGTAGTCTACACTTGACTTAGTATGCAATGTTAGATTAATGTTATCTCGCATTTTTTTAAAAGGGAGAAACCGCTGTTCTAACAAAGATGAAAGGATTCAATTTAGTTAACTATCATTGAGCATTTCATCAAGAGAGTAATATTCAAATGTATTCATCAATCTAAACTTTACTAATAAAAGTTGAAGCATCACAACTAATGTATATTTTGAAGCTAACAACCAGCAACATAGAAGAAACACCCAATGTCTTGCGTAAAAATGCTGCAGAAAAAGAAATCAAGGATCCAAAGTACATGGGTAACACTGCCCTGGAAAATCTCAAGGCTCAATTCTTCTCAGATGAGTCTCTTCAGGATCGGCTGCATCTATCGATATGCCACGTGGCACATGTAGAATTATACTGACTTTAATGTAAAATTTGATACCAGAAAGGCAACCCCATTTGTTTGAACAACAATCCATATTCACTTGAGTCGTATGCGCGAACAAACGTCTATGTTACATTCCCTATATATTGAGAAAAACTGCAATAAAGATAATTGTTGATCGCGGGACATGGCTACGCGAGAGAATGTAACAGACTTTTATTCCGTAAACCAACATGTTATAAGTGCACGCGCTCACTCATTCGTACATAATGTATGCAAGCAGAGGAGAATAGTGTTATTTTAAAGTTTTATTCTAATTATAATGATTTGGTGCGTACATCTTTCCACTCACTAGGCTCACGTTTCCTTTTCCAGCATCTGTTTTTCGTCAACTTGTGTATACTGCTTGAGGACAACAGTATATTACGACCACTACTATCGTCTGATTGCATGATTATGGTTTCGATGAGTAACTAAATACACTCAGTAATATAAGACTGAACAAACCAGAAGAATCTCCAGACTAGAATGTGTTTTTACATTGCATTCAATTCGTGACATTGTCGAGCGCTCGCGCGGTAAACGATGTAACATAGACTTTTGTTCCATTATTTTTCAAGTGCATTTCTCTTCACAATTTCTGGAATACTATAGCCATCTGTTGAGATATGCTCAAACTACCTGCAAATACATATCCGGGACACATCATAGATGTTTGTTCCGTGAATATCTGAAATTCCCCATGTAACATATTATCCGCGCACTTTTTAGTGATAGATTTTTGTACTCGTTGGAGAAGTAAGAAGGGTTCCGTTAATACTGCCAACTGAATGGAAATGAAATCGGAATTGAATCGATAATATGATCGATCGATATGAATTTTATAAACCTTTATTATTTTAAGCAAACAACTGTGTCACACACACAATATTTAATACTATATAACATTTCCCGTTGCGAAACGTGTTCCTAGCATGAATTCTATAGTTTGGCTTTGCTGTGTAAACAACAACAGTACGAGTACTTAAAGTGTACGCCAGATGGCGCACAGCGATGATTAGCGATTCTTAGTTTGTGTTTCAAAGGTTGCCAATACGAATCTCGAAGATAACCAAAGTCGACCGCTTCAGCACTAGGGTGTAAATCTATCACTAAAAAGTGCGCAGATAGTAGACGTTTGTTCGCGCATACGACTCACTTCATGAGAAGAAACATGCTTGAAACAGGCGATATATTCTCTAGATATATCCACAAAATATTCTCAATGGACTGGTCATATTAAGATTAAGCAAGCCACAAGTGGATGAAAACAGAAATGGTGTTTAATTATCTCTAGGAAATGAAGGCGAACTGAGGTACGGGAGATAAAACGGTTGGAACTTTAATAGTGACAACACTGCTGCACAGACGCCATGAAATGGAATCTATTAATGTCACTGACAGCTCACCTTAGTTGCATACTTACCTCAGAGCATACCTTCTCACATCACACGCATGCAAACTGGCAAAATGAACACAGCGTCGGGTACGTTTAGCAATCTAAGACATTGTTGTCACGATGTTTTTGAAACACGAACAATGAAACTGGACGAAGATTGAATGTGCCAGAGGTCGTACAGCACGGCAGTGTCCTCAAGGTCTTCAAGAAGCTTGCAGCGAAACTTCATAGCCTTGCAGGACAGTGGCACGGTGGATAAAAGTCTTCAACGACGGACGTCAATAAGTGGCAGACGTGTCAACCAGGTCATCCTGGTGTCAGTGAAGGAGAAGTGCATGCTCTTGCCGTGTTAATGGACACTGGTCGATGTCATGTATGTGAGCTGGCCCCAGACACTGGGTTATCAAATACGACTGTGTTTCATATTAGAGGGAACACCTGGGCATGAGAAAAATTGCATCCTAAATGGGTTCAGCCTGATTCAATGGAAATGCAGAAATGATCACGATACGTTGCTGCTCATAACCATTTGGAGTACCGTAAGTAGGAATAATAGGCTTTCCTATGCCATATCGTTACGCTGGTTCAGTAATGGGCTAAATTGTATGAGCCACATCTAAAATGCTGCACAAAATAATTGCATCATTACAGGTGACCCGTTACGTAGCCAAACACCACAACTACTACGATAACGGCAATCCAAAGTACGAATTAGCAGTTACGCAAATGCCTTAGTTCAACAATAACAAAGTGGAAGCACAGACAGACACAATTCAGTCCACACAAAACAACAAATAAACAAGAACTTGCCTTAACTAGTGGAGGAGAGTCACGACAAACGGTGGATAATTAAGTAAGCACTGTATTTGGTATCGAAACACTTCATTTGAGTGAAAGAAAGAACACCTTTACTTTAAGAAAATAAGAAATTGTAATTCAATAAAATTAAATGGTAAATCCTTAACATCGTCCTCATAAGAGAAATAGTTTTTAAACAATTTAATTATCTACAAACAACAAAGAGAAGGATCAAATTTCAAACAGTTGTGAGCGGCTCACTTAAAAGATACAAATAAAATTAACCAGTACTACGTTTCTGACAACACGACGACCGTAGAGGTATAACAGACCAGCATCTACTCAGGTCCCTTAAAAGGAACAATTTTTAACTTGTTAAAATTATTACAGTGTAATCCAGTGAGTTTCCCCAAGAGAGTCCAATGCAAAATACATACCTCAGCGTAAAATGAAAACCAAAACTGTCGAAAGGACAGAACTACCAACACCGAAAAAGGAGAAAAAGTAATTAAATAACCTAAGAGGTTGAGTCCATATAACGGAATTTTTTTTGCTAGTTGCTTTACGTCGCGCCGACACAGATAGGTCTTATGGCGACGATGGAACAGTAAAGGGCTAGGTGTGGGAAGGAAGCGGCCGTGGCCTTAATTAAGGTACAGCCCCATCATTTGCCTGGTGTGAAAATGGGAAACCACGGAAAACTATTTTCAGGGCTGCCGATAGTAGGGTTCGAACCTACTATCTCCCGAATACTGCATACTGGCCGCACTTAAGCGACTGCAGATATCGAGCTCGGTAAACCGAAATTCAACGAAAGCGAGAAGCATATTCACAAAGGCACTAATCAACTCAAAGCAAACACGGTAAACAACGGCAGAACAATCATCACCAGTACAATGGTACTGCCATGGCAACAAACAGAATCTAGGAATGCCACAAACGACCAATCCACATAACACCAACCCAAGATCGTTACCGAAGGGCATAAACCCCAAAACAAAAATTAAAAAAGAAAAATTTAACGGTAGGGAGAAAGAAAAGCTCAAATGTAACTTCGGACTTCTTGGTGAATACACACAGAGGCCTAAAACCCTACATCAGCTTAATTCATTGAAACAATAAATAGGATATGTTTTAACTTCTTACCAAATTAATGATGATAATAATACAAATTTTTTCGATTTTACCAATGTAGAAATAATTTTATAAGGTTCGGTATTGTACCAAGAATGCATAGGACCTGGCCCATGTAAATTAAAAACTTTATTTCCAGCATACAATTCCATTCCGATATGTGAGCAGCTGAGTGAAGGAACATTCTAGTACCTACCAGACTTCACGAGCAAGCCAGGCAAGGTCAAGTGACGTCACTGCCACTTGTAACTTACCTCCCCTGTAGACGTTTCTCGACATTTCTTCATGAACTTTTTAACTCCTGGACCGATTAAAACAGGACCAACGCTAAATTTTTCCTGGCATTATAAAAGGAAAACCCTGCAAATTTCAAGTCAATCTGTCCAGTAGTTTTTGAAATACAACAATTTAAAGTTTCGGAAGAATGTGCACTCTTCATCACCTGACTCATAGCGCCGCCCATCCGGCGGGGATATATAGGCCACTATGTCAAGGCCAGGAAGCAGACAGAGAGAGGCAGAGAGGGAGAGAGAGCAGTGTGACCCTCGTAACGAGTACAGTCTGTCAGTGCAGTCTCCTCAGTGAAGAAAGTATGCTCCGTCGCGTTTCGCGAGTACGTACTTATGGCCATAATCGAACGCCGTTGGACTTGTAAAGAACGTCGCACCGTACTTATTGTAACGTGTCGCGACGACGACAAAATTCTAGACGTTTCCGGAATACAACACTTGTGAAATTATTGGAGTGAACATTCAAGTATTTGATATTTACAGACTAGTACATGACTTTGTGGACTTTGTTTATTTCGCGTAATAGTGAACTACGACGATATCTCAAATTATCGTGTGTGATAAACAGAAATCATCATTTACGACTACTTTAATTATTCTAGGACTCATTTCTTTTAAAACAGTACATCCTTGAACTGTGTGTAACTTATTTTCTCAGTGTTCGTGCCATATCAGGACAAGACTTTACTGTTTTTCAGTAATAAACTCGGCGAACATTAAGAACTTTTTATTAGATTATTCATGCTAGTATAATATAATCACGACCAGAAAATCATCTTAATCTACTTATGATAGTGGTTCAGAGACTGTGATAAAAATGGTTATACATTGCATTTTCAAGTGTTTGAACTGTGCTTACTACTTCACAACCGTATCTTCTGACGTTATCAGTGACAATTTTAAACTGCCTTATGCAGCAAGGACTGTAATTATTAATTTATCATCACATCATAAGATTAGAAAATGAACTGAACTGTGTTTTACGACAGTGAGTGATAATAATATCCGTGATTACTAAATTTAATCATGCCAATTGAACTTTCCGTGTGCTAATATCACCTCCAAGAGCAGCGGAAATCTTTGTGAAATACTACAAGATCAAGTTACACCAAACATCATTTCATCTATGGTACCCATCGAGGGACGTCAACGTGGTCTCTTCATGGAACATCGCCGAGTTCGAGTCTCCATCCGCACTCCGCGGGATGTTCCAGACTCCCATTCTCCACTTCAACATTCGTAAGCAGAATTTTCTTTTCTGAGTGAGTATTCACAAACTGACTGACTTTTTGTGAAACTATTAATCCAGAACAGTGATATTCCCAGTGCTACGTGTGAATAATATTTCATAATTTTTCATCACATTTGGTGATAAATTTATTTTTCAAATTTAATAACTAATTCACATTCACATTACGTAGAAGAACTTTAGGGTTTTCCAGTGTTTTATGATCCTTAATTTCAATTCTAACAAACTGAGAGACATTCAACAAGAATTTAAATCTTTATTTCAACTTTTCAATAATAAGTGTATGTGTTCATTTTATGATTAAAGACTTAGAAAGACTCTAGGTGCAAAATTGATACTTAGTGTTTTCATGAGAGTTAGAAAGACTATAGGACATCAATGTCCCATGAAGGAGTGATTTTTTTTCCGAAATGACTTTAAGAAGATCTCCATTTAAACCTTTGATTTTGACAGATTTTGATGAAAGATTTGAGTCCTATATTAAGATTGCAGGGTGATGAATCTTTGAATATTATTAATAAATTGTTTGGAAAAAGTATAACCATCTATTATTCACCCCGTGATTCTATCCCTCCCTGTATCGGCTCCAAAAAAAAGCTCACTACCTGAGGTCCTTCTCATGCCCAAAACCCACGAACATTCCTGGTACAGAGAGGATAGGAACATGATGGATAGCCGCAACGTTCAGGGCTCGATTTGGAGCCATGCCAGAAGTAATAAATAGCCGCAACGTTCAGTGCTCGATTTGGAACCGTGTCAGTTGTAATAGACAACGATCAACATTCAGGGTTCGAATGGAGCTACAATAAATTTCTATTCGAGTTCAGGGTTCAACCGGAGCTACTACGAACGCGAGGAGCTTGTTGTATTTGACTTCATCAAATAAATCCTGACAGCATGGATTATTTACTTGCAGCAATCGAAGCTCTTAGGATTAGTATTAACGATCAGAACGCAAAAATCGATCGAATTAATACGCAGATGGTAGAGTCAAACACACAAATACAGGCGCAGATGGTTCATTCTAATACTCAACTTCAACAACAAATGCAGGCACAAAATACTCAACTGCAGGCGCAGTTAACCGAGTCAAACAGCAAGGTCGAAGACTTAACTTCTAAGATTGACAGGACCTTAGAAACTAAATTTGCAGAGGCCGATTAAGTCATTAATAAAAGGCTCACTGAATCCAGTGCCCTTATTGAGCAACGGTTCCGTGAAGCTGGAACTCACCTCGAAAAGAAATTAACAGACTCAAGCGCACCAGTTGAAGCCACACTAAAAATCATGCGGGACCAGTTCGTTGAAAACTTAGAGACTATCAAGGAAGAAATAAAGACGGAGGTCGTCAAGTCTTTAGACAAAGATCTTAGAAATGTTCTTTCTTCTGTGCAAGCATTTTCCACCGAACTTAGAGACTTACGAACTGAATTTCAAGAATCCCATGGTAATATCCCGCAAGCTCAAATAAAGCTACCTCAGGTTCAAGAAAACCTTCGAGATGACTCATACCCAGATAGCTGCTTTCTGTAAGAACGTACAAGTCATTAAAACTGACTTGAGAAACGAAATAAATGATTTAGACGCCTCAATTAATTCCAAAATTGAGAATTTGTCCGAAGAGGTTAATCAAATTAAACTCAGAGATCATACGACTGACGTCACAATTTCTGGTTCGTCGAGGGAAGTACACAACACAGCAACCCTCATCAAAGTACCGGATGACAAGCCAGTCAAATTTTCCGGACGTGACGAGTATACTCCCCGAGAATTCTTGTTAAATGTCGACGATTACCTGCAAGAGAATAGGGTAGAAGACGACAGAAAACTTAGAGTCGTATCCAAGCTTCTAGAAAGAAGAGCCTTACCATGGTTCAAAGCTTTTAAGAGCAGCTTTAAAAACTATGAAGACTTCAAACAGGCACTTCTTAAACGTTTTTGGGATGTGAGACGCAACACCTCGTCAGGATGCAACTATACGCTAGGAAATACAACACTTCGGTCAATATTTCTCGATATTCCGATTATTGCCTAATGCAATTAAAGAAGCTACAATTTTTAGATCCGCCTTTGCCAGATATTGAACTCATTCAGATCTTGACACTTCAATATCCACCTCATGTTCAGGAGATATTAGTCGCCGCCAACATTAAAATACTGGAGCATTTCGACGCTACTTTGCGGAGACTAGACACGGCTAATACCCAATCTAATCCGAAGACTAACAGGAATAGAGAAATAAGTACGAACTCTACGGAGATAAAACCGCCGGAGAGAGAGGAACCCAGGACACGTGAAGAAGGCAGAATAAGACCTACCAACCCAACAAGATTCTGAAATTTTAGACATCAGAGAAATCAGGACAGACATCCTTACCGACCAAGGAATTCATGGAGAGAGCGTGGAAAAACTCCTGAAGGAAATCGCGAGTCCAGTAGACGGGACCTAGAAAGAAGATGGAGGGATACACAGGAATACGTCAGGGAAAGAAACCGCAATCCTGATGAACCTGCAGCCACGTCCCTGGAATACCAACGTCAATTCAGACCAAGAGAGCAACGATCGCCTAACCCTGAATCAACAGGCGCTATAAAAAACGCCGATCACACAGTAGGGAGATTGACTACAAAACACGATGAGGACGAAATGTCAGATTATTGTATTGCTGTCATCAATTACTGGCACATTGACGATTCTGAATTACTGTTCGAAGGCGCACAGACACCAAGGCCAATAATTACTCGTTCATTACCTGTCATAACAGTACGCGCAGGCAACTTACAGGTGATTACGCTCATCGACTCTGGAGCGCAAGCTTCTTTAATTTCTGATAGGCTTGTGGACTCGCTTAAAAATCAGAACAATATTTTATTATTACCTGCAGCTCAGATTAAAGTAAAAGGGATAATTCCTGATAAAGTAGTTAAGTGTAAATCCCAGGCATTTTTGGAATTCGAAATAAATAGCCAGTCATTCGAACACATATTTTTGGTAGTTTCACGTCTTAACTTCAACCTAATACTTGGATCAGATTTTATGATCAAATACAAGGGAACCATAGACTGATGATGCCAACCTCGTGAAATTAAACAATAATTCCGTAGGATTGCAGCTGGTAGGACGAAGCGACCTGGAAGTTCAAGAGAATGGAACCCGTTTCGAAGAAGCCGCGAGCGAGGGAGCGCCAGCCGTAGCAGAGAGTAGAAGGGGTGACCAGAGTGAGGACAGTGCAGAGTCCCTATTCAATGAGAACTCCATAATAGTTCCGGATTATGTAATGTCAATAGCCAGTGTGGTTGAAGACCCGGAAATCAGATTAAAATTGGAGGAGGCTAAGAATGAAGTTTTACAAAAATTTGCATCTGTGTTCGATGATAAACCTGGAGAGATAGCTGGTTATGAGTATCATCTCAATATAAATGACTTATCCCCTTACCAGAAAAAGCCATATCCCATTCCAGAGAAATACAGGGAAGACGTTCGTGATTTAATTCATAAAATGACAGATGATGGGATAATTTCGCCTTGCGTAACTAAGTATTTGAATCCATTGGCCACAGTGCGTAAGCCTAACGGCAATATCAGGATTTGCCTCGACGCGCGTGTCCTCAACGACCGATTGACCTTAGAATATGACCGTCCTCTATTAATTAAGGATATCATCAGAAGATTCCACGGCATGAATTCCTTTAGTTGCCTTGACGGAACTTCTTCATATTATCATATAAAATTGGACGCTGAAAGTAGACTTTTTACAGGCTTCTTGTTTGAGAATAGGACCTATGTTTTTAACAAAATGCCTTTTGGAATTAAGAACTCCGGATGTGTGCTGATAAGAGCCTTAGAAAAACACATATCAGATGAAGTGAAGGACATAACTACGATTTAAGTTGATGATATTTAGATTTCCTCGAGAACTTTCGAAGAGCACGTGAGAGATGTCAACCTAGTCCTGCAGGAATTGGAGAAGAAGGATTTCAAAATAAACGCCCAGAAAAGTCAGCTTTTCCAAACATCAGTGTTATTCCTAGGACATGTAATTAGTGGTGATGGAATTCAGCCCAACCCTGCCAAGATTAGGAGCATCATCGACTTTCCTAGACCTCAGCGCATTAGAAACGTGAGACAGTTCCTAGGACTCTGTCAATTTTCCTCTCAACATTGTCCAGGTTACACTGAAACTGTAGCTCCTCTTCAGCAACTTCTTCTTAAGAATAATAGATGGAAAAGGACGGAAGAATGTGAACGAGCTTTCCTTGCCACCAAGGACATGTTGAAAAACTCTGTCAAACTAGTTTATCCGGATTTTTCCCTTCCGTTTTTCATAGAGTGTGATGCCAGCTCTGTAGGAATAGGCGCAGTGCTGTATCAAGTGAGACCTGAAGATCCCGATCACAGACTTTTCATCTCATTTTTAAGCAGGAAACTGCGGCCTCATGAAAAATCCTACACCGTAACGGAACTCGAAGCTTTGGCTGTTTATTCTCTCCAGTATTGGAAGAAAACAATTTATGGATATCCCATTACGATTTTCACATACCATAAAGCTCTGACATTCATACTGTCATCTGACATGACAAATGAAAGAGTTACCCGATGGGCTCTCTTCATACAGCAGTTCGACCTCACAGTAATACACTAGCCTGGTCGTAAGGACGCGTTATCAGATGCGCATAGCCGCAACCCTGCTGACGTCATCGAAATTCACGAAGTTAACGCCATGAATGATGATGACGAAGAATGTCTTCGCAAACTACTCTACCTTGCCCAGATGCAACGAAGAGACGCCAACTGCAGGAAATTGATTCGATTTTATCGGGTTCAATTCCCGTCGATGACGATGACTTACCACGTCTTTAACGACTGTCTTCAAACTTCTGTTTACAGGATGGAATCCTAATGAAATACATTGACTTAGCCAAGACGCAATGCAGGATTTATGCACCTGTGAAAATTAGGAAGGCCATCATATGGCACTGTCATTCAGTTTCAGGTCATGCTGGTACTGAAAAAGTTGTCAACCTTATTAAGGAGAGATTTACATGGGAACACCTTAGGCGAGACACTAGGAGAATTCTGCGGTCTTGTGACTTCTGCCAGCGGATCAAGCCGAATAATTACCTACTCAAGGAATTTCCCAAACCGCTGATCCCGGAAAAACCCGGAGAAATTGTGGCAATCGATCTGTACGGTCCCTTGTCAAAGGCGACCAGGGGGAACAGATATGTCATTGTTGTTGTGGATGTCTTTTCCAAGTATACCATGCTGTTGCCTATCCAGAAAGCTAATGCCGGTAACATCTTAAGGAGGCTGAAAAGAAACATCATCCCCGAGATGGGAAAGCCGGAATACTTATTAACAGATCACGGAAATCAGTTCACTTCCGTAGAATTCCAACAGGCTTTAGAAGAACTCAACATCCGTCATATCATGAATTCTATCAGGCACCCGGAAGCTAACCCAGCTGAAAGGATAATGAGAGAACTCGCTAAATTCTGCCGAATTTACTGTAGCGAACATCACCGGAATTAGATCGAGGTATTGCCAGTAATGCAAAGGATTGTAAACTCTACTGTGCACGAATCCACTAACGACATTCCTCTCAGCCTGCATCGCGCGATAAAACCAGAGCGACCTTGGGACAGAATTCTACCAGCCCTACCTGACGTAATTGTACTGAAGCAAGTTAAGATCAACGACGCGCTGACACGGTTAAGACATGCAGCCGCCATCAGAGAACGACGCCAACGTAATAGGAAGTTCAGAAGACCACTAAATCCTGGAGACCTAATTTTAATACGCAGGCCAGCTACTTCCAACCCTGAGAGAAGGATTTACGCTAAGTTTTGTCCACTCTTTGTAGGTCCCTACCGTGTCCGCACTGTACTGAGAAACGGAGCTTATGAAATTCTAAGATTGGATGACACTTTTGAGGGTATTTATAACTCAGCCAACTTGAAGCAATATGTACCACAGGAAGAGTGAAGTCTGGAAAAGAAAATCCTGCGAATTTTCTTTTCGTCAGACCAGCGGTAAGATGTACCAGGAATGCATAGGACCTGGCCCATGTAAATTAAAAACTTTATTTCCAGCATACAATTCCATTCCGATATGTGAGCAGCTGAGTGAAGGAACATTCTAGTACCTACCAGACTTCACGAGCAAGCCAGGCAAGGTCAAGTGACGTCACTGCCACTTGTAACTTACCTCCCCTGTAGACGTTTCTCGACATTTTTTCATGAACTTTTTAACTCCTGGACCGATTAAAACAGGACCAACGCTAAATTGTACCTGGCATTATAAAAGCAAAACCCTGCAAATTTCAAGTCAGTATGTCTAGTGGTTTTTGTTATATAACAATTTAAAGTCTGGGAAGAATTTGCACTCTTCGTCACCTGACTCATAGCGCCGCCCACCCGGCGGGGCTATATAGGCCACTATGTCAAGGCCAGGAAGCAGACAGAGAGAGGCAGAGAGGGAGAGAGAGCAGTGTGACCCTCGTAACGAGTACAGTCTGTCAGTGCAGTCTCCTCAGTGAAGAAAGTATGCTCCGTCGCGTTTCGCGAGTACGTAGTTATGGCCAAAATCGAACGCCGTTGGACTTGTAAAGAACGTCGCACCGTACTTATTCTAACGTGTCGCGACGACGATAAAATTCTAGACGTTTCCGGCATACAACACATGTGAAATTATTGGAGTGAAAATTCAAGTATTTGATATTTACAGACTAGTACATGACTTTGTGGACTTTGTTTATTTCGCGTAATAGTGAACTACGACGATATCTCAAATTATCGTGTGTGATAAACAGAAACCATCATTTACGACAACTTTAATTATTCTAGGACTCATTTCTTTTAAAACAGTACATCCTTGAACTGTGTGTAACTTATTTTTTCAGTGTTCGTGCCATATCAGGACAAGACTTTACTATTTTCCAGTAATAAACTCGGCGAACATTAAGAACTTTTTATTAGATTATTCATGCTAGTATAATATAATCACGACCAGAAAATCATCTTAATCTACTTATGATAGTGGTTCAGAGACTGTGATAAAAATGATTATACATTGCATTTTCAAGTGTTGAACTGTGCTTACTACTTCACAACCGTATCTTCTGACGTTATCAGTGACAATTTTAAACTGCCTTATGCAGCAAGGACTGTAATTATTAATTTAACATCACATCATAAGATTAGAAAATGAACTGAACTGTGTTTTACGACTGTGAGTGATAATAATATCCGAGTTCGAGTCTCCGTCCGCACTCCGCGGAATGTTCCAGACTCCCATTCCCCACTTCAACATTCGTAAGCAGATTTTTCTTTTCTGAGTGAGTAATCACAAACTGACTAACTTTTTGTAAAACTATTAATCCGGAACAGTGATATTCCCAGTGCTACGTGTGAATAATATTTCATAATTTTTCACCATTTCTAAGAAGTTCACATTTGGTGATAAATTTATTTTTCAAATTTAATAACTAATTCACATTCACATTACGTAGAAGAACTTTAGGGTTTTCAAGTGTTTTATGATACTTAATTTCAATTCTAACAAACTGAGAGACATTCAACAAGAATTTAAATATTTATTTCAACTTTTCAATAATAAGTGTATGTGTTCATTTTTATGATTTAAGACTTAGAAAGACTCTAGGTGCAAAATTGATACTTAGTGTTTTCATGAGAGTTAGAAAGACTATAGGATATCAATGTCTCATGAAGGAGTGATATTTATAAATTTTTTCGAAATGACTTAAAGAAGATCTCCATTTAAACCTTTGATTTTGACAGATTTTGATGAAAGATTTGAGTTCTATATTAAGATTTCAGGGTGATGAATCTTTGAATATTCTTAATAAATTGTTTGGAAAAAGTGTAACCATCTATTATTCGCCGTGCGATTCCATCCCTCTCTGTATCGGCTCCAAAATCACCGCACACTACCTGAGGTTCTTCTCATGCCCAAAACCCACAAACATTTCCTGGTACAGTATACATAGTATGAAAACAACATATTACAAATTAAACCCGAGGATGGTGATAAGTACAACAGACTAAAGAAAATGCCGAGAATCGAGGAAGTAGAAACTTGAGAGAAACAGCTTGCACCAAAATCCACCATAGTGTGATTTCCGAAGTCAACAGTCCAGATAATGAAGGTCACATCCAATATACATGGTAAAGAACCTACATTTCCTGGAAACTGATGGGGACGCGTTAGGTTCCGAATACAATACTCACACCGTTTTTGTTATCAGAAGGATGCATGTAATATCCAAATTAGAGGACGATTACAGGAAGCCAGAAGATGTAAGGGTGAGAAAGCTCCCTTTTTAAAGGTAATTTAACCCACATCCATGGTTTGTGTTAAATTCCAGCCCCAGAGTAGACACCAAGCACGCTTTCGTCGCACATTAGTCAAGCGTTGTTCAAGCGACCGAACGTTAATGGCGGAAAACTCCTCACAAAAAAAGAGAGCAGATCAACCAATATGGCCAGGGCTCGCTGATTGGTCTGAGGCGGGGCCACATAGCCAGGCAGAAGGAAGAAGATGAAAAAATTAATTCCATCCCCTGGTCCATGGAGTTTCGACAGCCGAAGTAGGGGACTGCCTGTAGGGGTGAAGTACAGTGGGGACTTCGAGGGCCCTGGGACCGCTACGGTAGCTGTGAAGGCCCTTCAGGAACTCTGAAAAGTGGTGGCAAAAGGGACTCTGGTTAAGACGCAGCAGGTCGTTATGCTACTTCGGTTCCAAAATGGATTTAAAAAATAAGTAAATAAATGCAATGTAAATTTTAATCTAATACCAGTTGTATAGTATTATTTGAAGTAATTCCACATACTGTATATAAGTTGACTGTGTTTGTAAGTATAGGAGATATTATAAGTAGAATTTTGTAAACAATATAAATTTATTATGGATGAGCTGTGTGTTTAATAGAAAAAATTGTTAGCGTAAATTGTATATTATTGTATTCTAGAAATAGTTTCTTCTTCTCTCGTTAATTTAAAATTTAGTGCTTGACAATAATGTATTTTAGTGTACCATTTGCCACCGAGGTAGACACCTCATTTGCAAATAAAGAGATTTTGATTTTGAAGATAGCAGTATACGACACGAAAGGAGTATGTCATAAGAATCAGAAATTAGTAGCGAGCGCTAGGCCCGAGAAACATATGAATTACATAAGATATATGACTTGGAACAAAATAGGGGAGAGACGGGTTGGGAATTAAACAAAACGAGGCACAGATTTCTACGGAAAAAAGGCCAGAATGAAAATAACAGAGGAGAAGGGAAATGAACACAACACATCCGTGTCACTGGAAACCTCAAAGACTGAGAGTTCGTGTGAACCCCAGCCATGTGAAAGTTATTGTTATACCCATGTAAAACTGTGATGGTTTTATCCTAACGCACTATGTTCCTCCACAGCAACCGTCAATGCGTATTACCCATCATTTTCCACGACAATGCTCGGCCACATACAGTGCAAACGTGGCTGATTTGTTCGGTCGATGGGGTAAGGAACTGCTGTACCATATACTATATTATACAGCTTTAAGCCGTTATGACTTTAACTTGATTCGCAAGACGAAGGAACCACTTCGGGGCCTTTGTTCCGGAACTGTTTCAGAGATCTGTCAGGCAGTAAACTGCCCCATTCGAACTATCAACATAACAGGTGCTGCAATAGATATCCTATGATGTCCACATCATTGGTAGTAAGATGTACACAATGCTGGTGACTACTGTGAAGGACAGCAAATCGTGGTATAACATTCATATCATTTGTATGAGTTGGGTCATGGCAGAGCAAACAAAGAGGAACAGGAGGAAGGTCTTCCATCAGCAATAAATCACTGAAGATGATCACAAGAAATTTAATGATTCATGTCTCAATGTTTTTGGTAGCTATGTCCAAGAGGTGATCCAAGATATTTTCACACTTCAGGCCAACCCACCTGTGCATTAAGATCCCCCGTACACCTACTGTTACATCAGGAAGATTTTTACACTACCACATCTTCAAGATCTTTGTCACTAGGTAATATCTATTGATGGTAGTCCAGGTTTTAAAGAGGAGAGTTTTTAAAAGAAAGAAAATAGTTAGAGCTATTTCAGAACCAATCCTCGGAACTTAGATGTTTGTTGAAATGGCTGATAAGGTGTTGGTGTGGGAAAATAAACAGTTTGGTGTGTATGTTAACTTAGGTAAGGGATATTTAGACACTGGCGAGTATGTAGTGCCCAAGGAACGTTTAGACTTTATGGTGGCAGCACTGAATAGAAGCTCAAAAATACCAGTGGGTGGAGGGCAATAATAAGTGAAGTAAACTTTGGTGAAAGAGTATTTCAGAAAACTGCAAGACACAAGCACAAGCCTTTGGAATGAAGTTTGTTGGACTTCACTCCCAGTGCTCATTTCCTCAGCCAGCAGACTCTGAGCAAAAGGCATTTACTTCTCTTGGTGATGCTCACAATATAAAACTAGCAATGAATTCGCTAGTAGAAAATTATGTTCTGGTAGATGGTAGTGCTACAGACCAGGAAAATATTACTGACATGAAACACCTGGAAAAAGTTCATGGTGTATGGCTTTTTTGTGCCAGGAGTGTCCGAGGACAAGTTCGGCTCACCAGATTAAGGTATTTTGGTTTGACTCCCGTAGGCTACCTGCGCGTCATGATGAGGACGAAATGATGAAGAGGCGACACATACACCCAGCCTCCGTGTCAGCGAAATTAACCGATTTGTGGTTAGAATTCCCTACCCTGCCTGGAATCGAACCCGGGAACCCTGTAGCCAAAGGCCAACACGCTATTTAGCCATGGAGCCGGGCAAGAAAAACTTGGTACTATTACAGGAAATGAAAGGAGAAAGATTTTAAAGTGAGTGAGACAGAAGATAAACGTTTCCTTAGGTGCATAAACCTTCAGTAATTCTGTGGCTAATACCCTTAAATTTTGCAGAGATCTGGGTCATGAAGAGCTTACTGATTGTGAAAATACAATTCAGTTTGCAATGTTCATAAATCTTGCATTTTATTTAATAAACTTGTGATGTACTGAAAATCGAATGAAAGGACAACAAAACAACTGACCGAACAACATTGTAAACACTCGGGTTAGATTGCTAGTACTACCACAAGAGAGACAAGAGGGCCATCCCAGCGTGAAATCACGCCAACTACTTAGGGTAGGCCTCGATCAAAACACAAGACACAGGACTGGAAAGCGATGTAATTGGGCTAAACCAAAGGTTAAAAGAACCTCCACAGAGTGTAGATCCAGGGGAACAGGATAGAGCAATTCATGTGAAATACCACAAAATACTCAAGTGTTTAACCACATTAAAATTTAATAAACCAGAATATTTTGAAAAAAGGAGAGTAACACTCATAAATAATTCATTAAATTTAAAAACCAACATAATTCAACTAAATAAATTAAGTTAAGAATAAGAAGAAATAAATTAATTCACTGAAACCATTTTAAATCACAAATTTTTTAATATTATTTAAAATACTTTGCACGTGGACTGCAGTTCTTTTTTTAAACTTTTACATCGATGGTCACACGACTGTACCAGTATGAGAGCTATCAATAACGATTCCTAAAAATGAATGGGGTACCCCTTTTTGTGAACAAAATTTTCTACTAGAATATTGAAGAGCATGATAATAACTCCATTTAAGTAATAAGTAACAAGTAATACAATAAAGAAAATAAACTAGAAGGGAAGGTGAAACATTTCAACCAACAAATTCAAAATACCATGAATGGCAGAAGACGAAGTCGGAAACAAGAAAATTTACCTATTGGCGACATGTCTAAACACGACATATTCACACCAAATACAACGAATTTCACCAAATCACATCACAAATTAAACCAAAGAAATATCGTAGATTAAACATTCCTTAAATCACCTTGACAATGTTACATAATAGGAGGTACAATAAACCACAGTCAACATCAATCGAAGACTTGACCTCTACACCACACAAGCGTCTGATCCACAACGCTTCCCGAAAAACAATGAACTCATAAAGGTGATGCAATGCATATCCAATCATATCTTATCAATACCCATCATCTTGACACAACAATGACATAACCGTGCAACAACAACAATAGCAAGAATAAAAGTTACGAGAAATAGAAAAAACATAGCATAAAGAAAGTGAAGCTCCAAAAGGATAAGAGCACCTTAAATATTCTATACAAAATAAATGAGTTAGCTACCAAGAAAACGTATTAAAAATAATAAAAACCAAGGAAATTAAGGTAGAACACATCTGATAACGACAAATTTAAATTTTACAATGATAATAATATCCTCTTAGGCTTTAGCTGTGCCCAGAACAGTCTTCAAATATAATACTACGAAGTAACAATTAATTACGGAGACCACAGGTTTGATATTGTTTTAAAGCCGTCAAAGTACATACCGAATATCACCTTGGAATTTATAGGGGAACACTTTTAAACTAGTTCCAATATTATTTCAACCAATGAATTCAAAATTTGAGATGTTTTCACTCAATACCACAGGAACTAACAATGCATCGCCTTTGCACTGTACAGCCAATAATTCAGTTGGACATGTTTAAACTCATGGGAACTCCTTACGCCAACACAGTCATGGTATGAAGTTTACAAAAATTACCGACGAAGAGGTCCATAAATAATCCTTTGAGGCACCTCTTATCAGTGAATTCTGAAACTGCAGAGGATGCTGACGACTGCCCCAGTAGATTTCACTCTCAGGAACAGTCTGACTGATCAGACTCCTCAAAGGGAGTAGTGGTAACCACGAGTGGTCGACAAGTGAAAATGCTATAGATGTTGATTCCCACAGGGAATCTGAAATATCTGACCCGAATGAGTAAATTTATAATGTCCAATAACGCACCATCTATATTGGTATTATTAGGCGAAAACGCCTAATAAATTGTGTTTATGAATTCCTTCAATGCTTAACTTCTTATTTTTGGAGATTACTTTAGGTGAGTGACTGAAATCACCAGATAGATAGTTTGATGCCCATTGTGCTTAATTTTGATTTGTGCCACTCTTTATAAAAAGGGAAGGATATGAAGAAAAATATGTTGTAAATATTGTTTTGTTTTCTCCTTGGAATTACTATCATTGAGTTTACACACCATGAGTGTGCATTCCTTGATATTATGACAGCATGTCTACTGTTTCATGTGAATATAAAAACTGATTCAATCTAAGTGATTTATAAAAAAGGGAAATTCCCTTCAGGTAGAAAGAATGTTTCTCACAGGGAACATGCTCTAGGAATAAAGACATTCTGTTAAAGATATCTCTCTTATTTATCATCCTATTAAAATAGTGTACAAGAGAAGAAAGTTTTAGAAATAGATTCCCAGTAAGATTGGTAGATTTCATATAAAGTTGGCCATGTATATTTTGTGGGGGAGTAGAATCACAGTTTTAGTCTTCCTACAAACACCAGTCCATTCGTTGATGTCGAAATGATATTGAACGTAAATCTATCCATGCATAAGAGGATTCTAAAGATGGATTCAAATATATTCTGTAGTTTTTCAGCTATAAGATTGTAACCCCACCCAAGAGAATGGTAGGCAGTTAATCTCCCAGCAGCTCAATTTCTTCTCAGGGTATCCATCTCTCGAGTAAAGATTTTACTTTGGGTCTCGCTTAACGTGAGTTCGAAGAGAATACCGGTTCACGTAGAATGTAATATTAAATAATTAATTCATCTGACTAGAGTACCAACGATGTAAGTCCTTGATACATTCCAATCAGGCATCAACCCAGTCAATTACTTACTTAGCTTACCAACTAGCTAAAATGGAAATAATTCATCACACGCAAATTATAGAAAACATAATAATAATATTTATTTGAATAAAAGATTGTTCTAGGAAAAAGTAATGCGATTTAGGGTAGTATTTGCTTTGTTACTATGTACAGATAATAAATCAGAGTCAGCGCTGGCTCGTAAAAGAAAAATAAATGCAATGTTAAGCTATTTACACCAATTCCGAACTGAATTCAAAAATGAATTCATTATTATTTACAATTGATCACTGGATATCCACAGTCTTCATTGAAAATAAGTCTTCGAGTTGGCGCAAATATCGTTATGGTGTTTAGATTACTCATTATCATCAAAATCTGGCTAAATAGATCTGAACAAAATGCAGTTAACCAGAATGAAATGAAAATAAACAAATAAATCTGAGTTTGAATATGAATTTAAATATAAATCTCCTCGTAAATCTGAAGATAAGTTTAAACGTAAAATTAAAAATAAATATGGAAATAAATCTGAAATTAAATTTGAAAAATAAATTGAAAAATAAATCTGAAGTCATTTAGTCTCGATCTTTCTTCTATGATGCGCTTCTGTAACGACTTACGGGCTAAGGCATATTTCCCTAGTGCCTGTTAAATCTGGCTTCTTGCCTATCATTTCCCTATCCATTATTTTCTTAAAGAACGTAAATTCAAATAAACTCTGTGTTAGAATGAATAAGTTATCTATCTAGCCTTCATGTAATTTTTGATTCACACACACATCTATTTCAGGCTCAATGTGCTCTCCCTTTGTCATAATCCGGGACATTTCTCATATTCGTAAGTTACTCAATTCATATGTGCAGTCAGAATGTAAATACTACGCATTTATGCTCGGAAAGATATTACTGCATTTGTAAATATCATATTTGCATCTGGCCATGAACACCGTTATAAAATATATCATAATATTCTCGTATTTGAAATACAGCATCTACTATTGTCATATAATCCCATCAAATCTCAATTCTACTTCAATGTATATCACTCATACCTTAGTTTAGGTCATTCCCGCGGTGTGCTCAGCTTCACGTACATGTGTCATTTCACACAATTCCTTACCTCTCGTGACATGGCATTTCCTTTGATGCAGGCAATCCTTGCCCTCACCGTAACACATAAATAAACATCCGCATTTCATTATACATAAACTTATTTCGTCGAATTACCAATACTGTATCATTATTTCAACATACAAGTAACACTTCATTATAATAACCTCCACTACAACATGTCGCGATTACTCTTATATTACCATGTCAAATCTGTCACAATTCTCTTTCTTATAAATACATCTCAATAACGTTATATGTATCATAACCACAAAACTGAGTTCAATACTCTTATGTCGCGAAGCAAAGAATACGTGATTCTACACATTCATCTCGGACGCGCGGACCAAACATGACGTAAACATTTATTATAACCAATACGAGATTTATCGAAATTCCACAATGTGTCAACTCATTGCTATCAGCTGTTTTGAAAGACACTTCCTACAAGTTCTCGTAACTCATTAGTTATTCTGACCAAAAATGCGGTGACGTGTATGTAACATACTAGAATCTTATTCTGCAATGCTTGATCGTATTACTATAGACTTAAATATCTCACACTTCACTTTCATTATTCACTTGCACACCTAATTCAAATGTTTATATAACCGACTTATCAGCACATACCTAAAGTAAGTGTATACGCGAATCAAAAACTACATAATTAAAAAATGTACAGACTTAGCTCGCTTGTCGTTACATCTGATCCAGTTGTTCCGCCTCCACTCGGATGTCGTTAGCTCTGCGGTCAGGTCATGGGTTGGTCATCTGGTCTTCCGTTGCCTTCCTCATCATGGGTTGGTCATCTGGTTTGCCGTTGCCTTCCTCATCATGGGCTGGTCATCTGGTTTGCCGTTGCCTTCCTCATCATGGGTTGGTCATCTGGTTTTCCATTGCCTTCCTCATCATGGGTTGGTCATCTGGTTTGCCGTTGCCTTCCTCGTTATGGGTTGGTCATCTGGTTTGCCGTTGCCTTCCTCATTATGGGTTGGTCATCTGGTTTGCCGTTGCCTTCCTCATTATGGGTTGGTCTCCCCAGTTCCGTCCATCATGCATGTTTAGCAGGCACACATCATATTATTTCTGCTGGCAACAAAAATATACATTTCGTAGCAGAAAATAGTCATGATAAGATCCATCTGACAGTAATATAATTCTCCAGTTGTGATTCCTTTTTCTTGCTCTCTGAGATATAACTTGATCTTGTCGGGATTAAGTTCTCCGTATTTATATATCTATATCAAGTCTCTCTGGTAAATCTCGAAAATTTATTCTTCTTCTTTCTTGAATTAAACCAAAGTAGTCTTCTTGCCGTATGAAAGTATATCTCTTGGGCTTCAATTGGTTCCTCCTTACGGAATGTGTCGCAATTGCTCCCGGGATCCTTCCTGGCGTATATCACCGTATCTTGCCTATTTTTTATATTTTAATTACCTCTGGTTCGTCGTCCGGTGAATTATTACTTGTTCTACTACGACGATCCCTTTTCTTCAAGAATTTCTTCTAAATTCTTATATATGTTCACGTCTTACTCTTGCTATGCAAATTTTTAAGATGGAGTTTTTTTAACAATATCTTCGCTCTATTTTTTTAACAATTCATTTGACACTCCACTGTTCCGTAATGCCTTCAATATTTATCCGTTCAGACATGCATGGCCTTCTATAATATCGCACTACATATATACTCGTATCTCAATAGATCAGATGGGCCATACCTTCATTCGGCGCCATTTCGAAAGCTGTCTACCAGATGTAAACGGGCACATTTTTGTCCCCCGTCACGGACAAAATATATTGGTCACAATGTATTTTCTCTTTTCTAACTCGAATCGTAAATGTGAGTTTGCATCTCGTATCGATTGTTTGTCACTCCTAGACTGGCTATTCGATTACCCAAATATCGGCAGATTAATATCGATCCTGTCGTTATTGATATTATTTGTCTTCTTTGCCATATTAACTGCGTACATAAGAGCTGATTTCTTCCTCATGTCCAGTCCAAATGAAACCTTTTTATCATTCTCTCAGCGAAATTCATGATGGTACGTTTATTAGTCATTCTTGAACCTGTTGTTTTTCCTGTTCAGATCCCACATTCTCATTTTCTTGGATGTAAGACTTAATATTACAGGCATTATGTATGTTTCTATATCTACCGTTCAAGCTTACTATCTCATATGCATTGTTTCCTAGCACACGCTCGACTTTATATGAACCATTGTATAACTAGGAACTTTGCACATATTTTAGCTGGTGCATTGGATATCGGAACAGTTTTAATTAAGACGAGATCGCCTTGTTTCAATGGTACTTGGAATTTCTTGTTTCGTACCTTCTTAGCCGCTTTTGTGATTGATTCTTTAGCCTTTCTTGGATCATTACTGTTATTTCTTGGGGATCTGGCTTCCTTTCTAAGTGCATTGAGAATATACTGTTCCAAGTTCTTTGCGGGTGTATATTCTTATGGGCTACGCTGGGAATCTGACCGATTGATTGGTTAACGGTATTGTTTAAGCTCTTTTCTATGATGTCTAGCATGTCTACCCATTTCCAATGATGTTGGCTGCAGTATACTCTCCCGAATTTGGCAATCTCTTTCATGTACCTTTCTACGGGATTCGCTGCCGGGTGACGCACTGAACACAATGTATGCTTGATACCCTCAATTTCCATTCGCCCGCGGAATATTTCAGATGTAAACTGTGTTCCTCTATCAGTGAGTATCCTTTTAGGTTTTTCCATCTCAGGAAATGCTTTATTAACTAGGCCCGGTATAACTTGTTTAGTATTCGCTCTTTGAATAGCTTGCAATGAGATATATTTTGAAAATATATCAATAACTACCAGTATATATCTCTTTCCTTTCCTTGCGGTTGGCAGTTTTCCGAATATATCTACTGCATATATTCCTTGTGCTTTCGATGGAAATTGGAATCGGTTTATGGCCGCAGACGTAATTATTGTGCTTGACTCGCTGGCATATGTCACATGTCTTCACTATATTTCTGACAGATTTTCGCAATCCTATCCAAGTGAATTTTTCCATTAATGTACTAATAACCTTGTCTATGCCTGCATGACCTGTCATCTTGTGGGTGTGCCAGATTAGCTCTCTCTGTAATACCTGTGGTATTATGATTCTTTTCCTGTGGTTAATTTTGTCCACTATTTTCAGCAATATTCCATCCACAATTTCATAATTATTTTTCAACTCTAGTTCCGGTTCCTTATCTGTCAACTTGTCGATTATAAGCTTTAATATCCTGTCAGACTCCTGGAATTCTCCCAGATTTTCAAGTTTTCTCAGTAATTCTTCATCTTGAGTATCCAACTCAATTTCTAAAACGTGTTCTTCTCGTTCTGGAGGGTTTCGGCTGAACGCATCGGCTAAGATGTTCTGCTTTCCGCTGCAATGTTCAATTTTTAAATCACACTGTTGCGTGAATAGCATCCAGCGGGTTATTCCTTCGCTAACCATTACCGCCTTCAATCCGAAAGTCAACGATTTATGGTCTGTTCTTATTGTCACTGGATATCCATAAATGATTCGCCTCCACTGGATAATTGCAAGAAGTTCGAGTTCAGTAGTGGTATAGTGCTGCTCATGTTTCTTTAATTTTCTGCTGGTAAATGCCAGATAGGTTCGTTTTGGTTCTCATCGTCTTCCTGCCCCTATACCAATGCTCGATGCATCTGCCTGAATTACAAACTTCTTTTCATAATCTGCGTATCCAAGTTTTATACTCTGTCTCATAAGTTCTTTCATATTGATGAATGCCTGTTCAGCCTCATCGCTCTATTTCCATTTGTTATTGACCTTTAACAGGTTGTGTAATGGTGCAGCCGTCTCCGTATATCCCTCGCAATGATCTGAGAAAAATCCCGTCATGCCCAAAAATTGCCTTACATGCTTTATTCTTGTCGGCCGTGGAAATTCGCAGATAGCCATTATTTTCACAGGGTTAGGTCTTATTCCCTCGCCATCGATTACATGACCGACAAAAAGTACCTGCCTTTGGCAAAATTTAGACTTAGGCATGTTTATTTTGAAGCCAGTTCTCTGCAGAATGCTTAATCATTTCTCTAGGTTGACACAATGCTCTTCTAAAGTGGAACTCCCAAAAACCAGATCGTCGACATAGCAATTAACAAATTCTTTTACTTCACTTGTGAGGCTTCTGTCTAACGCCCTTATTAATACGGCAGAACTGTTTTTGAGTCCGAATTGCAACCGACAATAGGCTTAAGTCTGATTAATAAACATGAAGCTTGTTAATAATCGTGATTTTTCTTCGAGGACAATATGGTGAAACGATGCCGTGCAATCCATACTTGTGAAGTACTTCTGGCCTCGAAATTTCTTCACAATGTCTTTGATCCTAGGGGCCTGATTGTACTCAGGAATTAGCTTTTCATTGAGCCTACGAGCATCAAGGCATACTCTGAGTTTCCCGTTGTTTTTCTTTACAATCACCAGCGGATTTAAAAATGGTGTGGTTGTTTTAATAATTAATCCATCGGTTAACATTTCCTCAATGATCTTCTTTACCTCAGCGAAGTGCTTCTCCGGTACATCATAAATCTTTCCCTTATACGGTGTCCAATCATTGACTATTAATTTATATTTGAAATTGGGTATTTGCCCCGGTTTGTCATCAAAAACTTCAATATATTTATTTATGATTCCGTATAGTGTTCGCTTTTCTTCTGCTGACACCTCAGCTTTAGCAATAGCCTCCCAGATCTCTGAATTCTCACAATTTTCCTCTTCGATGGCTATGATCTCCTCGATTCTCTGGATCATTTCGGACTTTATTTCTTGGCTAAAATCCTTTTCTTCTAGCTCTAGGTTCTCTCTGGTCAATAAATCCACTTCCTTTCCTTCGATCTTTAAGTATTCATTCCTTTGCAACGTATCCTTAAGTTGGATTGTTTCTACTATTTTGTTTCCATCATTCTCGATGATTGGGAATCGAAACTCACACCTTTCCATGTCAATTGTCATCCGTTAACTTAACGTGAAGCCTATTCCGAATATAATGTTATATTTTATTTTCATCACCATAAACGGGTGTTCAAATTCATGTTTACCGATCCTTATGTTTAGATATGCTTGAATCTTGCACTTTACCGAATTATCTGGTATGATACCTCTGATTTTTACCCCAGATACGGGTATTACCGGTATTTCTATTTTCTTGGACAACTCTTGAAATAACATGTTTGACATCACACTGATACTGGCCCCAGAATCTACTAAACAATATATCCTGATGTCGGCTACTCTCACTTGTATTACTGGTAATTTAAATGTTGGTTTTTTGTTGTCACGTGTATCATCTCGAATTAAATCTTCCGGCTGGATGTCCCAGTGTTCGATTTGAGCTACTACCCAACTGCGAATTTTGACAATATTTTCCTTTCCCAGATTATTTACACTCTCCTTATCTACTAATCTGCCATCGGCGTTTTTTTCTCTCCGACAAGTCAGAGTTGTTCGTACTTCTCTGCATATCTGTTTCTTTCCATCTTTCTTCTTCCCTTCTCCGTTTATAATTTTGGAGCTCGAGACTTTCCGCTCCTTCGACGTCACCATTAATGCCCTTGTCTTTAATAGCTTCCTCCCAACGGCTTCTGTTTTGTCTCTGCTCCCTCAGGTCCTGTATGTACCTTCTATTTCCCTCGTTCTTGCCGTATTCGCTCGGTCCTCGTATTTCGCTGTACCGCCTTCTGTTTCTGTAATACGGTTGACTTCTATTCATGTTGTAACGGGTGTTATTCCTGTACTGTAGGTTATTTCTAGTATTTCTTTGCCCACATCTTCCAGGTTGGTATCCGTTGCATTGACGTCTCCTCCGTTCCTTGTCCTGTACTTTAGCACGGTTTTCTGTTCTACCCTCATTAAGCTTGTCTTCTCTACCGTTCGTGACTTCAGGGCTAATGGTATTAATCGCCACGATTTGCCTGAGATTCCTAGGATTCATTTCTATTAGGCAGGTGGATGTTAAATCAATCTGTCTCAATCGCTTTTCCATATCAATGGCTGTTTGTATGTCTGAGGCTGTTAACAATCTCTGTACCTCTAACGGAAACTGCATTTAGATAGTTTTAATCGCCTCAAGTTCACTCGGTGCGGAATCTAGGTCCTGAAATCGATGAAATTGGTATGAAAAGTAGTCGCTGTACCGTGTTTGCCCTGCAGTTGAGAATTTCTTAGAATAGAGTTCTAGACTCAATTGCTGCTGAATTTCCGGGTCCCAAAATTTTCTCAGAAAGGCAACTTTGAACTGTTCAAAATTATGAAAAGTATACTTGAACGCCTGAAACCATATGTTCGGATTCCCATCCAGATGTTTTTCGATTATTCGCAGCTTTTTCTCTTCTTGAATTCTCAACTCTCTAAAGTACTCTTCGATATCTCTGAGGAATTGTTTCGGGGAAGTCTTCGCTCAACCGTCAAAACGTTTCGGGCGGTCATCATAATTCTTAATGATGTTAATTATCGGGGTACCATCACTCTGATTGCTTCCATTTATTAACTCAATGTCTCGCCTACTTGGGTCGCTTATTCTTGAAGGTGTATTTTCTCTTTCATTTATATGTACTTCAATTGCTCTTGGCCTTTCGCTCGAATTTGAAATCACAGATTTCGCTGACTGACTCTCCACCTTCATCTCCTGTATTTCCTTTCTGGTCTGCTTCATCTCCTCTTCGGTCTTCTCCATCTTCCGTTCTGAATCAGCCTTATTGCTTTCAATTTTCTCCTTTAATTCGTTTATCTTGTCAGCTACTTGGCCTGTAGCTTGGGTAAACTTCTCCTCTAAGTCTTGTTGTTTTATGATTAGTCCTTCCATGCCACTTGTTATTTCGTTTATCTCTTCATCCCTTAATTTTCTGATGATTTCTTGGCTCTCTGTTACCTTGTCATTCATCTTCTTCACTTCTTCCCATTTCTTCTCATTACACCCTCTCATTTCCTCCAAATTAGCAGTCAACTTAGCAATTTCTTCATCCATCTGCGTCGTAATGATACTTCGACTTTCTGTCACTTCTCCTCTCACTCTATTTATTTCCTCTCGCATCTCTTTATTTTTATTCTCCATGGTTTCTGTCAACTCAGCACGCATATTCTGAATTTCGTTCCTGATTCCGGAAATTTCTTCAGTCACTTCTTCCTGTTTCCCTTTTAACTCCTCGACCATTCCTTTATGTTCATCTTCTATTTTCCTAATGATTTCCTCCAATGATTCCTTCTGTTTCTGTTTATCTTTTCTTTCCTCTCTCATTTCTTCCATGAATCTCTGGAATCTTGCCTCGCGTTCCTGTTCTTTCTCATCTTGCTTTCATCCTTCCTCTGCTTGCTTCTCATACAATTCCGGTATCTCTTTTCTTCTATCCTCGACTTGTTTCTGTTGCCATTCTTCCTGTTTTCGTTCCTTTTCTGCTCGTCTTCTATCCTTCCCTTCTTTCTCTTTCTTCTCCTTCTCTTCCTGTTCTTGTTTCTCCTTCTTTCTTTCTTCTTCCTGCCTCTTCCTCTCATCTTCCTGTTTTTCTCCTCTTCCTGTTTCTTCTTCTCTTCCTGCTTTTTTTACAAACTCTAGGAACCACAGTGGAATTCCTTCTTGTTTTTCTTGTATTTTCTTCATTTCTTCTTCTTGCTCCCTTCTAGTCTGTACTCTTCATTGTTTTGCCATGTTTTCGTCAAATACAATCCTATTTGGTATGATATCTATAGATTCCTAACAGATTCTCTATTTTTCCTAAAAATTCTCTAATTTTCCTAACAATTCTCTAAATTCACAAGATATCAGCATATAACATCACAGAATCAACAATTCCTTAATCTACTAAGTTTAAAACAGTCCAATGCTTCAACCTTATACAATAGTTTGCAGTTTCTTGTTTGTAATAAATTATAATGTGGATGGACCTTCCTGGAGATCAGCACCATCCCACCAGATAGACCATGAACAACTGGACCATGAGTTCAAATTTATTATTTCGACTTCATTTCGGAACTAGTTCCAAGAAAAGAAATCAAATTTCCGCTATGCGGCATCTAATATCCATTTAAATATTCATCAACCTTCACAATACTCAAAATCAACTCAGTGTCAGTAAAAATAAACTTAAAAATCAACCTAATTTACATTCTTTCTTTCTTGCGAACCGGCCAAACTTAGGACCACGCCAATACCACTTCACTTCCTTCTAATCATCCCTTCTTCCTTCCTCTTTCTCCACAGTGCCTTCATTCTTTCAGAATGTTGCGCTCTTCTCTCTTCAGTCCATCTTCCCCCTCTGCGCTCTTTCTTTTCTTCAACCAGAACTTTTATGTTGGAAAGTCTTTTCCTGAATTGGTCTCTATCACGACATTCTTCATCTGCAATTCCTAGCCTCTTGAGTTCTTCCTTCATCTGCTTGGCATATCCCCCCTGGCTCTTCAAGTAGTATATTTTATTAAAAATTTGTTTATTTAACCTTGTTGGATCCATTCTGACCATGTGTCCATAGAATCGCAGCCGTCTTTTCCTTATTGTTGTTTCCAGGTCTTCTGTTCTTTTGTATATCTCCTTATTTGAGCGTAATCTGTAGTTTCCCTCTACCACCCTTGGGCCGTAAATCCTCCTCAATATTCTCCTTTCAATCTTTAGTAGTTTTTCCAGGTTCGTTAGTGTTGCTGTTTCCACCCCATACAGAATCACTGGTTTTACCACAGCATTATAATGTCTTAGTTTCGCATTGATGGAAAGATTCTTTTTGTTGTAAATGGCTTTGGCCGCAATGTTTAGCCTTTCCAACTTAAGTTTTCTATTTTCCATGGCCTCTTTATCCATCCCGTTGCTGCTGATAATTTCTCCCAGGTATTTAAACTGCTTTGTGACCTTCACTTCGCCATATTTCGTCTTCATTGTTCTCTACACATAATTCCTGTCCGTGCTCATCATCTCTGTTTTCGTGAAGGAGATTTTTAAACCTGTTTTCTCGGCTATCTCCTGTAGTTCATTTATCTGTGTTATTGCTTCCTGTTCTGTCTCAGCGAAGAGTGCCAAATCATCAGCAAAGGCCAAACACTTGGGTTTGACATGTTTATTTTTACTACCTATTATAGCACCTGAGTCATTATGTTTCCACAGTGTTTTCATGACCTTATCTAGAACCACGTTGAAGAGTGTTGGGGATAAGCTGTCACCCTGTCTCAGACCTGTTTTTATCTGGAAGGGTTTGCTGATCTCTCCTCGAAATTTCACTTTGGATATGGTGTTTGTTAGTGTTAACCTAAGTAAGTTGAGTGTTTTTTGATCGATGCCATATTCTCTCAAAATTTCCATCAATGTGTCTCTATCTATTGAATCGTATGCTTTTTGAAAGTCAACGAAAGAGATGAAGATGTTCTTTGCCCGCGCATTGTAATATTTGATTATCATTTTTAGACTCAAGATATGGTCTTGACAAGAGCGCCCTCTCCTGAAGCCACCCTGATACTCTCCCAACTTGTGGTCAATTTGCGGTGTCAGTCTGTTCAATAGGAGTTTAGAAAAAATCTTATACGTGACAGATAAAAGTGATATTCCTCGGTAGTTGTTGACGTCTGTTTTCGGTCCCTTTTTATGTAGCGGGTGTATTAATGCCACTAGCCAGTCTTCTGGTATTTTCTCATCTCTCCAAATATTCCGGAACAGTTCTGTCGCTTCAGTGATAAAGGCGTCATTGGCTATCTTCCACAGTTCTGCTATTACTCCATCTTCACCAGATGCTTTGTTGTTCTTTAGGGAGTTTATTACTTCCCTTACTTCTTCCTCATCTGGTGGTTCAGAATCTGGGTTCTGGATTATGTCCTTCTCAATCTCCAATTTTTCCCGTGGTGATTCACAGTTAAGGAGGTCTTCAAAGTACTTTGCAAGGATCTCACAGTTATCTTTATTGTTGAGGGCAAGAGTTCCGTCCGTTTTCTTGAAATGCAGGCTCGGTGCTATGTAGCCTTTGATTCTATTTTTAAAGGCCCTATGGAATAATCTGGTATTGTTTTTCTTGAAGTTTTCATCCTTTTCTGTGACTTCTGCCCTAAGGTGTTCTCTTCTGACTCTTCTCAGTGATTGGTGGGTTTGTTTCCTTATTTCTCGTGATTTTTCCAAATTTGTCACAGTCTTATTCTCATTCCATGATTTCCATGCCTCAAATCTTTCTTTGATTGCATTTTCACATTCTGCATTCCACCATGCATGCTTGCTTCGACGTTTCGTAGACGCTAATTCAACTGCTGGCTCCTGCAGATTTTTTGTCACTTCATTCCAATTTTTTGGCACCTGTAGCTTTTTCCTGTATTCTTCCCTCTTTTCTTGGATGAGCAATTCACGGTCAATTTTTGGCACTCTATTGCCACAGAAATGTGTTTTTCGTCTGGGTATGAAATTCATCTTTATCTGTGATAAATAATGGTCTGATGTTACATTAACTGCTTTTCTAACTTTGACGTTATGAATTTCCTTGTAATTGTTCTTGGATATCGCTACATGGTCCAGTTGAAATTCGCCTAACAAGGGGTTTGGTGATACCCATGTTTTCTTTTTATTGGGGCGTGCTTTGAAATGGGTAGACATGAGTTTGAAGTTGTTCATATTGCATAAATTGATCAGTCTTTCTCCGTTTTTATTCGTCCTGTTGTGTGCCGGATATTGTCCAACTATTTCAATGTACTTCCTTTCCCGCCCCACTTGTGCATTGAAGTCCCCCAGGAGAATTTTGATGTTATTTTTTGGGATCTTTAGTATTTCATCCCCCAGTTTGTCCCAAAACTCTTCAACCATATCGGGGTTCTTTTTATTATCCTCATTTATTGGTGCATGAGCATTTATCAGCGTGTATTTCTTATTCGCTGATTTGATCGTCATGAGTGATAGTCTTGAGTTTACACTCTTGAAGTTAACTATAGTGTTTAGAAACTTTTTGTTTACTACAAAGGCTGTTCCCAGGTGCGGGACGTTTTTCATGATCTTTTTTCCGACCTTTCCTTTGAAGATTCTGAACCCATCTGATTCAAAAGGTTCTTCATCCATGTACCGCGTTTCCTGGAGGGCCAATATCGAGATGTCAAGTCTATGTAGCTCCGCTGTTAACTGTTTCAGTTTTCCAACCTGAATAAGGGAGTTGATGTTGAATGTTCCAAAATAGTATTTTCTCTTATTCTTGAATTTAGCAATGTTCTTGTGGTGCTCCGATTCACTCACGAGCTTCAAAATGTCAGGCACCCTGGAATCCGAAAGCCTGATTTTGTCTTCAGGGTAGTTTAATTCGTAAGAAGCTTGTTCCATGATATTAATGTTCATTTTAGGGGTTGGACATAGTCCAACATTGTACAACTAAGGTTGTTAGCCTTAGAGGGCCTCATGATGTTTTCTGGCGAAAGGCAGACATTTCCTCCTACCTTAAATACGTATGGTTTTCCCGCCAATACTCGGGTGGCTAACTGCAGTGGTTACCCACTGGGCGATGGGGTCGCCACATCCCTACGCCTCTAATTTACATTATTATAAGAAGAAAGAAATCATCTGATAAATAATAATTATTCCCCAACATCATCCATTTCTTCGGATAAAATTATATTTTCATGCATATCCCATCTTCCTTTTCTTGTTCACTTCCCATCATGCGTCCTGTCATTACTACATTCCTGGGAATCCTTCTCCACACAACACTTCTTCATTACAACTCCCTTAATCCGATAAGTTTCACCTTAAACTGCAAACTTAATTGCTCATAGTCTACAGTTTGTTATTGCATTACGTTCCCACGGCGTCTTTCTCTTCTCGCCCTAAGTTGGAGTGTTAACATTATCTGTTTGGCGAGTTATATTTCTACATTCACGCGGTGTCTTTCTCTTCACGCGCCACGTATGGACATCAACTTTATCTGGGTGTACATCTCCGGTACCTTTCTCTTCAATTGCCCTACGTATAGGACACAGCTTTAACTGATTGGCGACCTCTTTCTTTACGTTCCCGCGGTGTCTTTCTCTTCTATTGCCCCACGTATGGGAGCCAAGTTTAACTGTACCCCCACCCAAGAGAATGATAGGCAGTTAATCTCCCAGCAGCTCAATTTCTTCTCAGGGTATCCATCTCTCGAGTGAAATCTGAATATTTTAGTTTGGGTCTCGCTTAACGTGAGTTCGAGGAGAATACAGGTTCACGGAGGTCATAATATCAAATAATTAATTCATCTGACTAGATTACCAACGATGTAAGTCCTTGATACATTCCAATCAGGCATCAACCCAGTCAATTACTTACTTAGCTTACCAACTAGCTTATCAACTAAGTAAAATGGAAATAATTCATCATACGCAAATTATAGAAAACATAATAATAATATTTATTTCAATAAAAGATTGTTCTAGGAAAAAGTTACTATGTACAGATGATAAAACAGAGTCAGCGCTGGCTCGTAAAAGAAAAATAAATGCAATGTTAAGCTATTTACACCAATTCCGAAATGAATTCAAAAATGAATACATTATAATTTACAATTGATCACTGGACATCCACAGTCTTCATTGAAAATAAGACTTTGAGTTGGCTCAAATATCGTTATGGTGTTTAGATTACTCATTATCATCAAAATCTGGCTAAATAGATCTGAACAAAATGCATAGTTAACCTGACTGAAATGTAAAATAAACAAATAAATCTGAGTTTGAATATGAATTTAAATATAAATCTCCTCGTAAATCTGAAGATAAGTTTGAACGTAAAATTGAAAATAAATCTGGAAATAAATCTGAAATTAAATTTGAAAAATAAATTTGAAAAATAAATCTTCCTACTATGATGCGCTTCTGTAACGACTTACGGGCTAAGGCATATTTCCCTAGTGCCTGTTAAATCTGGCTTCTTGCCTATCATTTCCCTATCCATTATTTTCTTAAAGAACGTAAATTCAAATAAACTCTGTGTTAGAATGAATAAGTTATCTATCCAGCCTTCATGTAATTTTCGATTCACACACACATCTATTTCAGGCTCAATGTGCTCTCCCTTTGTCATAATCCGGGACATTTCTCATATTCGTAAGTTACTCAATTCATATGTGCAGTCAGAATGTAAATACTACGCATTTATGCTCGGAAAGATATTACTGCATTTATAATTATATTTGCATCTGGCCATGAACACCGTTATAAAATATATCATAATATTCTCGTATTTGAAATACAGCATCTACTATTGTCATATAATCCCATCAAATCTCAATTCTACTTCAATGTATATCACTCATACCTTAGTTTAGGTCATTCCCGCAGTGTGCTCAGCTTCACGTGCATGTGTCATTTCACACAATTCCTTACCTCTCGTGACATGGCATTTCCTTTGATGCAGGCAATCCTTGCCCTCTCCGTAACACATAAATAAACATCCGCATTTCATTATACATAAACTTATTTCGTCGAATTACCAATACTGTATCATTATTTCAACATTCAACTAACACTTCATTATCATAATCTCCACTACAACATGTCGCGACTACTCTTATATTACCATGTCAAATCTGTCACAATTCCCTTTCTTATAAATACATCTCAATAACGTTATATGTATCATAGCCACAAAACTGAGTTCAATACTCTTATGTCGCGAAGCAAAGAATACGTGATTCTACACATTCATCTCGGACGTGCGGACCAAACATGACGTAAACATTTATTATAACCAATACGAGATTTATCGAAATTCCACAATGTGTCAACTCATTGCTATCAGCTGTTTTGAAAGACACTTCCTACAAGTTCTCGTAACTCATTAGTTATTCTGACCAAAAATGCGGTGACGTGTACGTAACATACTAGAATCCTATTCTACACTGCTTGATCGTATTACTATAGACTTAAATATCTCACACTTCAATTTCATTATTCACTTGCACACTTAATTCAATGGTTTATATAACTGACTTATCAGCACATGCCTAAAGTAAGTGTATACGCGAATCAAAAACCACATAATTAAAAAATGTAAAGACTTAGCTCGCTTGTCGTTACATCTGATCCAGTTGTTCCGCCTCCACTCAGATGTCGTTAGCTCTGCGGTAAGGTCATGGGTTGGTCATCTGGTTTTCCGTTGCCTTCCTCATCATGGGTTGGTCATCTGGTTTGCCGTTGTCTTCCTCATCATGGGTTGGTCATCTGGTTTGCCGTTGCCTTCCTCATCATGGGTTGGTCATCTGGTTTGCCGTTGCCTTCCTCATCATGGATTGTCATCTGGTTTTCCATTGCCTTCCTCATCATGGGTTGGTCATCTGGTTTGCCGTTTCCTTCCTCATTATGGGATGGTCATCTGGTTTGCCGTTACCTTCCTCATTATGGGTTGGTCATCTGGTTTGCCGTTGCCTTCCTCATTATGGGTTGGTCTCCCCAGTTCCGTCCATCATGCATGTTTAGCAGGCACACATCATATTATTTCTGCTGGCAACAAAAATATACATTTCGTAGCAGAAAATAGTCATGATAAGAACCATCTGACAGTAATATAATTCTCCAGGGTTGATTCCTTTTTCTTGCTCTCTGAGATATAACTTGATCTTGTCGGGATTAAGTTCTCCGTATTTATACATCTATATCAGCTCTTACTGGTAAAATCTCGAAAATGTATTCTTCTTCTTTCTTGAATTAAACCAAAGTAGTCTTCTTGCCGTAAGAAAGTATATCTCTTGGGTTTCAATTGGTTCCTCCTTATGGAATGTGACGCAATTTCTCCCGGGATCCTTCCTGGCGTATATCACCGTATCCTGCCTATTTTTTATATTTTAATTACCTCTGGTTCGTCGTCCGGTGAATTATTACTTGTTCTACTACGACGATCCCTTTTCTTCAAGAATTTCTTCTAAATTCTTATATCTGGTCGCGCCTTTCTCTTGCGATGCAAATTTTTAAGATGGAGTTTTTTTAACAATCCCTTCGCTTCTATTTTTTTGTAGAACAATTCACTTGACTCTCCATTGTCCCGTAATGCCTTCAATATTTGCCCGTTCAGACATGCATGGAATTCTATAATATCGTACTACATATATACTCCTTGTATCTCAATAGATCGGATGGGCCATACCTTCATTCGTTGCCATTTTGAAAGCTGTCTACGAGATGTAAACGGCCACAAGATGTCAAAAACGAAAAAAGACAGGCAAAACTCCAAAGCTAAAAGATATGTAGGTATCATTATTGCACCTGAATTGGATAATTATAAGAAAATGTTGCCAAAATAATCCATGTATAGAAACATAATTATTACAAATTTATTTATATAGATTACAGTCATTACTAATATGCTTGGATTATCAGCCGATGGACTAGAACGATGCAGCTTTCCAGGTCACTTTATCCTGTCCCATCTGATTCTTCTCTAACTAGTGAAGTGTTTTCCCCAGAAATTTTGTCAGCCAGGTGTCAGGAATCAATGGCCAGACGGGGAATACTGTGTACCAAAACAGATATGATTTTTTTTATTTATTCCCCTCAGGGCATTCATATTACAAGACGGGTAACGTTAAATGTTTAATTGAACTATTTTAGTGTTATTATCATGAACAAGACTATAGAGTATTTTGAACTTCTAGTGTTCTGCTGTTTGTTCATAATCATCCAATACTGGAGATAACCATTCCATTTGACATACAGGTTTGTGACGCCGTGCGGAACCACTAAACAATTAAACTCTGTTGTAACTGATGCAATTAAGCTGAAAATTATGATCATACAGTTTTACAATATGTAACTAGTGCATATCTAGGTTATGTTAGACGGTCGCTCTGCTAACACGGCAGGGCAGCGCGACCATTTAAAAGGTCTTAGGGAGAGCACTGCAGTTGAACTTATATATACTACAATCGTTTTATCACAATGTCATGGCCTGCCCTACCACTCCCTCTAGATGTGCTCCCAAACTAAATTCCTGAAATCCAGCAGGACTTTATTTCAAAAAAAAGGTAATAATGACGAGGTTGTTATAACATTCCTTCAGTTGTTGTAGATTTCATAGAACATTAATACAGCTGTTGCTGTACCTAGTCACACAATCAGGTCCGGTGATACCAGTGTTGTAATGGGTGGTGTGAATAAAATCAGCACGCACTCTTTACTCGCGAATTTAGAGCGAAACTCGCAACAAGGTGAATAAAAACCGCCGGTCGGTAGCAGTACTCACAGCAGGCCTTTGACCTTGAGAACACACTCCAGTCGCTCGAGTAGCTGAGTGGGCAATCCAGATTTCTGGTGAATAAAGATAAAGCAGGCTTTCTTTCCAGTAAGCATCTGCTCAAGTTTCCTTGAGTGAATTCAGTAGGTGACTCCAAATGACAGTGTCAAGTTCAACAGCATGGGAGAGTTTTTGGTGGTGGTTAATCCAGAAAGAAAATCCCCCAAATCACCATATGAATTCACCATTAAACAGAATATTGTGTCTGTTAACTAATAAAATGCCAAACGTGGACATATTAGACGACGAGAGTATCTTATTACGGTCAGTTAGATGGCAACTCGCACAGAGAGAAGACATAAAGTAAATAGAGTAGCATTATTGTGTACCATAAATAATAGAGTCCTTAGATTAATTTAGATTAATAATGTATATTTTAGGAGGAATTAAAATAATAATTTAAAACACACACTTACCACTGTCCATAGTTCATAAGTATAATATTAGGTTTATATTTTAATTTATATTGTAAATTATTTATAAAATTGGAAATAAGAATTGGAATGTTCTGTATGTGAGCAGAAATGCCTGTTGAACAATAAATCAAATAAATAAAAATAAAATAAAAAATAAAATTATATAAAATTTGCAGAGAATCATCTCAACTTGATTACAGTGTTATATAGGTCCAGTAAGGAGCATGCTGAACGGTTAGCGGAGCATTTCCTTGGGCACTCCAAAGAAACAAGAGGTGGTGCACTAACAAACTAAGACAAAATGAAAATCTTCTTGCGTTATATTGCTGACTCTGGGTTTAAGAGTGGAGTTGGTGGAGACATCTTGGAGCACTGTGTCAAAAACATTTTCGCAGGTTTTGACATGAATACAAATGAAAGCAGATTATCAGATAAAATTCCAACAAATGTTGCTTGGATGCAGGAAGCACAGGCTAAGTGACAAGAACGTTTTAAATTCCCTTATGCTTTTGGAGCTGTAAACTGTACTCATGTACAAATTCAGAAGCCACATATTCATGGGAATGACTATGTTTACAGAAAAGACGTCCCTAGCATTAATGAACAGGCCACTTGCAATGGAAGGGAAGAGTTCAACCATGGCCTGGCTCTGGCCATGACTCGCGAATCTGGAGGAATTCCGATGTTTTCAGAGTTATGATGCGTCTGTTGGAAGATGATATAGATGTTGATTCCCATAGGGAATCCAGCCTAGCACACGAGGGCGAAACGCTGGCAACCAGGAATGAGTTGGCTGGAAAACTTATAATGTCCAATAACGGACCATTTATACTGGTGCCTCTGTTGGAAGTCGAAGGGATGACAACTCCTGCAAATCTGGCTCCTCATAAAATACATTCAATTGTCAATATACCATTTTCATCATAATTAGCTTTTGTTATTTATGTTCTACCATTGTCCTCAATTTATTAATGTCTTCATTTTCATGCCATGATATCCTACCTTTCAGAGAGCCGATGGTAGGATTATTCTCCCCCTGCATTAAATTCACCAGCCGCTTATCCCATTATTTTAATGATATGGGTTTGTTTCCAGTACGCTTTAATTCTACTTTATATTCCAGTCTTGTGTTCATGTTTTGTACATTTTTTACCAACAGCTGTTGGACCAAAATATTTGTTAAATTTAGCAAGAAGTTCACACTGAACTGCATTTATTGCACTTATTTTCTTGTGTTTCTTAACTGGTAACTGCATTTATTGCACTTGGTTCCTTGTGTTTCTTATCAGGTAACTGCAGGGTTCCCAAATATCCCAGATTTTATGGGACAGTCTCATATTCATGTTAAATGTCCCATGCCCGGAACGGTTCTTATCCGGGATCGTTGTTGTCTCGTATTTTCGAGCATTTTGTAACTTGAGAGAAATGAGTAAATTTTTACATCTCTGATATAATATTTCCTTGAAAAATCTCTCTTTTCTTCTTCCTGTCTGATGTTTTCATTGCAAAGAGGACTTACTCTGGTATATTTGTTCGCAAAGACCGAAGAAACACTTTGGTTCATTGCTTACAATTTTGGCGAGTTTTGATTTGGCCAGCATGGTGGATATAATGGGTAAGAATAAACAACTGCCGTCAGTGCCACATGCACTGTGCTCTTTCCATTTGCAAGATTTTTGATGCAAGAAAAAAAGATATCCTTCTATGATATTAGCGCCCTTATTTGTAAGTTAAACATACAGAATATGATTTTTTCTTACAACTGGCTTAACATCGCACCAACATAGACCGATCTTATGGCAATGATGCGACAGGAAAGACCTAGGACTGGGAAGGAAGTGGCCGAGGACTTAATTAAGGTACGGCCCCTGCTGTGAAAATGGGAAACCACGGAAAACCATATTCAGGGTCTCCGACAGTGGGGCTCGAACCCACTATCTCCCGGATGCAAGCTCACAGCTGCGCGCCCAGTAGAATGATGTTGATGTAGATAAAATATGTGATGGGTATTCAATTATACACTGACTGACAGAGCAAATGCAACACCAAGAAGGAGTGGTCAGAACTTTATGCCAATTGCAGGGTAGACTGACGTCACTGAGGTATGCTCATGATGTGAAATGCGCCGCTGTGCTGCTAACGTAGCGAACGATAAATGGGACACGGCGTTGGCGAATGGCCCACTTCGCACCGTGATTTCTCAGCCGACAGTCATTGTAGAACGTGTTGTCGTGTGCCACAGGACACGTGTATAGCTAAGAATGCCAGGCCGCCGTCAACGGAGGCATTTCCAGCAGACAGACGACTTTACGAGGGGTATGGTGATCGGGCTGAGAAGGGCAGGTTGGTCGCTTCGTCAAATCGCAGCCGATACCCATAGGGATGTGTCCACGGTGCAGCGCCTGTGGCGAAGATGGTTGGCGCAGGGACATGTGGCACGTGCGAGGGGTCCAGGCGCAGCCCGAGTGACGTCAGCACGCGAGGATCGGCGCATCCGCCGCCAAGCGGTGGCAGCCCCGCACGCCACGTCAACCGCCATTCTTCAGCATGTGCAAGACACCCTGGCTGTTCCAATATCGACCAGAACAATTTCCCGTCGATTGGTTGAAGGAGGCCCGCACTCCCGTCGTCCGCTCAGAAGACTACCATTGACTCCACAGCATAGACGTGCACGCCTGGCATGGTGCCGGGCTAGAGCGACTTGGATGAGGGAATGGCGGAACGTCGTGTTCTCCGATGAGTCACGCTTCTGTTCTGTCAGTGATAGTCACCGCAGACGAGTGTGGCGTTGGCGTGGAGAAAGGTCAAATCCGGCAGTAACTGTGGAGCGCCCTACCGCTAGACAACGCGGCATCATGGTTTGGGGCACTATTGCGTATGATTCCACGTCACCTCTAGTGCGTATTCAAGGCACGTTAAATGCCCACCGCTACGTGCAGCATGTGCTGCGGCCGGTGGCACTCCCGTACCTTCAGGGGCTGCCCAATGCTCTGTTTCAGCAGGATAATGCCCGCCCACACAAAGCTCGCATCTCCCAACAGGCTCTACGAGGTGTACAGATGCTTCCGTGGCCAGCGTACTCTCCGGATCTCTCACCAATCGAACACGTGTGGGATCTCATTGGACGCCGTTTGCAAACTCTGCCCCAGCCTCGTACGGACGACCAACTGTGGCAAATGGTTGACAGAGAATGGAGAACCATCCCTCAGGACACCATCCGCACTCTTATTGACTCTGTACCTCGACGTGTTTCTGCGTGCATCGCCGCTCGCGGTGGTCCCACATCCTACTGAGTCGATGCCGTGCGCATTGTGTAACCTGCATATCGGTTTGAAATAAACATCAATTATTATTCCGTGCCGACTCTGTTTTTTCCCCAACTTTCATCCCTTTCGAACCACTCCTCCTTGGTATTGCATTTGCTCTGTCAGTCAGTGTAAGACCCTATTTATCAGTGATAAAAGCAGACAGTAATTTGCCTGTAAGTTCAAAGTGGTTACAAATATCCCAAAGTGTAGGGGCATGTGAAGAAACAAACTTTGTGAAAATGGTTTCTTTTTGTTTAAACATAGCCTACTTGCCTCAAATTCTTTCGTCGGGAGGGGTATTTTCACATATGAATGCAAAATGTTCGGATGTGAGAAACAGAGGTTTTGTGTACATTTTCTTCAGTTTCATGCAAAGACTATTTATTACAATCAGTCCAAAATATGCTGAATGACATAATATCGGCATGGAAATGAAATGTTTGTTTCAGTATGTGTACTCTTATTTATTATTAAACTGCCCTGTGATGGCATTTCACTTCTGTAAAATTAGAAGTTCAGTAGTTGTTGATTATGTCATGCACTGATATTCTCAAAAACACACCTGTCTCTATATTTATTTTCAGGAATCTGGCAACTCTATGTTCCTTTATAATGGAGATAAAAGCAGACTGGAATTCCACATTGTCTTCAGCCATGTTGAGCATTGAACTATCCAGAAGATATCGAAGTGTTATCTACATGGCACATGCCCGACCTTGATCAGTGACACTGAGTGGCTGCTCCAGACACTCGAGTTTGCATTGTGCTTCCGCTCTATATTATTATTCACTGCAAATGCAGAGTGGAAGCTCATCGGCAGGGAGACGCTCAGACACTCAGCGGGCACACGCTCACTCGCTTAGTCTTATTTTTATTCACACCACCCAATATCATGGTGGGAAAAGTGGTGGTCATCAATTTTGCCCGTGACTGGTTTTTCAATTCAGTATAACATGTTATTCATTTCAATGGAATATTTAACCATCTCATTATCCACATGAGCCCTGTAAATTCCTCACCACAACAGGGAATAAGAATAGTACTCCTCTAGATTTATTTATATGTAAAATCTCAAAACCAAAGGTGTAGGAAGCCTTAAGAGTATTGAGTCAGTCATGCCTTATCTTGAAGCATTGCAGTTGTAGTTGTTATAATTCTGGTGATTTCAAAGTTCCGACAAGTTGGGACTCCCATCTTACTGATAAACAGAAGTTGTACTGCTACCTGGATGAGTAACTCTCGGGCCGTTGGATTGGACTCAGTAATGAGAACGACCTGGTGGTGTTTACATCACTTTTTTGTTGTGGGGACATATTTAAGGCATTCTTTAAGTACCACTAATGGGTATTTACAATTGCAAAGACACTAATTTCATGAACACCCCCAACTGCTGCATCTAGGAATGCCGTCAGCATTGCTAACATGCCGTGACCATCCTGAGCAAGGCATAGATTGTTCAAGTAGAGGAGTATAAATAATCATCTTCCCCCTTCCCTAGCTCTCTCATACCTTTGCTCTTCAGTGGCTTCCATGACTGTAGGGTGTTCTGGTGGTATTTCATTAATATAATACATAAAAACTCAACAGAATGGCCCATAGTATGGTTAATGTAGCTCTGACCTTAGAGATGGCTGCACAGACATTAAAATCAGTAAGTAAACAATTTCTTAAATAAATTACTGATACCAATAAAAAAGGAGAATATACATTAAGTGGAAGCAGATGGAACATAGCATGAGAAATTGTACAAAAAACTAAAATCTTGAAAACATCAAAATTAAAATTTCCATCCATGATCACACAGACCCTTTATACAATGAATTGGAAAATAAAATTATCAAAGTTGACCATCAATGTTATAAAATCTATTCAATCAGGAGGAAAGATGAGTAAAAATCAATAATTAGCAAACTCCCCGTACAAATATTAATATAAATCTGTTGGTGACAAAGAGGATAATATAGAATAATCAATACTGCAATAATAAACTTGATCCTCTCATAATGGTAGGCAAAAAGGACCCGACCAGTCACAACCAGTTATTTCTTCATGAACACTAACCTAAATGTCACTATAGTAGTTTTATCAAATGAAGAAAAAGTCCATAGCACTTATAGGATCTCTAATCAACTCTAGGATTCAGGCAGTGATATCTCAAACTCACTGGGAATCTTACTGGACTCCTGTAGGTAAGATGAAGGTGCACATTCTCTACAGAATAGCGCCAGCTCAGTTAATTTACACTGAAAATTATCAGTGTAATGTAGCCAACCATTAAACAATCCGTCGGGAAAATTAAGAATATAAGGTTCCAATGTCAACAACTATCCACTATTTCCAATAACAATGAATGACATCCAGCATGCCATCACCACTTATCTGATGGCCATTGACAGCTACACATAGTGCTAAGGGACATACAATTTAATATAACCTTACTCACTGCACACCTACCAGACTAACACCTAGATATTTCATGTAGAACAAAATGAAACATCTGACAAAGTACAGTTTCAAAGTTGGTGATTTTCTGCCTCTTGTTATGCACTGAATATTATTCCAAGTGAAACACGTTGTAACTAATAGCTCTGAAATGTTTTAAATATCACTTAAATTTTGATCACTATTAAGTAATCGGGAATGATACTTACAAAGGATGTACTTGCTGTGCCTTCAAGCCGAACAGATTCCTCCTTAATCTCTAGTTTCTTGCCCATTTCACACTGCAACAGAAGTCAAATGAAAATGAGCCAAAAATTACTCCCACTGACATTTTACTGAAAGATAGGTACTGGAAAGGTATATTTATATTATCATCATAAGGATCATAGTTTGTTGACCAAATAAGTAGTAGGCAGTGCTGTAGCCCTCCATTATTTTCAATATTTTATCACAGTCACATAGCCTCTAGTCTTCCATGGAAATAAAATCACAGGTACAAGGCTTTTATTTCAAACATCCCAAATGCACTGGCTGAGACTGACTGTTAGCAGTACATATTTTTGAAAACGGAGAATTCACTTCTCCTTTAGCAGGTCAGCAATCTCTATTTGCTAACATTGTGGGACCATGCAGTTGGTTTGCCACTGATAAGCAGAGTCTTGGAGGGCCATGCCGATCCAACTGATGAGCCCAAGTGTCATGTCTGGGCGAAACTCTCCAAATGCACATGGCCTAACCACCCATACGCTGTTTCTTTTCACAAGATTTTAAATTCTCTCCAACTGGAATATGACTGACATTAGGAAAAGGGGCCTATTTTTTTATTGAAATGTCCCCATCTTTATTGTTAATGGCAACTGGCAAGTGAGTTAGCCATTATGGTACAAACCCCTGAACTCTATTCTGAATGGTGGTAGGAAATGTGGCCTGCCCTTTTTAACAAAACTCCACAACACCCACCTTACATTGAAAACAATGTATAGGGTCCTCCGCATTTTGATTCTCACATAGTGCTAAGGGACAAACAATTTAATATAACCTTACTCACTGCGTGTACACAGAAATCCACAGAAAATGTAGAATACTGTAGCAAAGCATGGGTATGTTAGCTAGTTTGTAATATTTCTTCAAGGAATATGTGGCATTATGAAATCACAGGTGTAATTGTACGCCACATGCAATTTTTTGGAGCTACTTGTTTCCATTTCTTGTCATTAATATCACTGTTTCCTTCCTTTATTTTTTTTATTTTATGTTTAATGGGTAACTTGTATTATTATCAAGGCAATCTTTTATTAACCTGACACCAGGGAGTGGTGAGGGAATCCCTAAATACTTGATTTTGTCGCACTGCACAATTATTTTGCACCCGTGTCTCTCCTTCTAGGTATTCCAAGTTCCTAATCTTCTGCATCACTCTATGACTGTTGCATGTTGGTGAAAGTTTGTTACTTTTGATTGCGGTGCGTTGTTACCATCCTTGCAGTTTGTTATATTAGTGTTTCCAGAATTGTTGAATAGTATAAATGTATTGACTACACTTGAAAATACTGGAGTATGGTTGTTGAGATGCACAGAAACTGTTACAATGGATAGATCAAATGGAAGTTAGATATAATGTTGAACGAATTAAACAAAGTTCTCTGGAATTGAAACTGAACCTGTTGTTACGAATTCTGACCAAGCGGTACAAAACAGACCCTATACAGAGGGAAATATGAAGGAACCACATGGGAAGTACACTGCAGAAACACAACACATAATACTACAATAATGATTAAACTCATGTTTTAATGGTTCACGTTTTTCAGTACTACATTATGCGATGTTTATATTACATTTTAACCTTGTCGGGAACTAGTTTTGGCCTTGGGTGCCCATCATCAGCCATAATATAAAGCTGTACAAATACATCTAATGACTAAAACAAATGCACAAACACAAATGACATTAAAAGTTACTAAAAGGATGAACTATGTGCAAAACACATAAAATGTGAAATTAAAATAAGAGACTCAATTCCTTGGATGCATTGCATCACATTAAAATGGTAGCGCTTCTTGTTAAAATATCATGAAAAATTGCTTATGGAGATTGTCAAAAATGGCACGCAAAGATATGATTAATAGCTGGTAGCTCATAGAATGCAATTGGTGAAAATTCACAATTCAATGCGGTGTCCATTAAGTTGACCTAAATAAATGATAGTTAAAATTAATGAACTAAAAGGAGAGAGAGTGCAAATCAAATGGCATTAGTTTTATGAGACTTATCTTACGTTACAGCATGTGGTGTGTGGCCTACTGTGTGCCTCACTAATAGGGAGGACTACAGATAGGAACATGAGATTCAAAGGGAACACAGAAATGGAAAGAGCAAGCCAAGGAGAGAGGAGAGAGGAGAGGGCTGGGAAAGGAAGAGAGGGAAGGGGTTTAAGGCAGGGCCAAAGGATGTGGGAAAACAGGGGGGCTGCTGAGGGAAGGTGCAATGAATAGAATAACTTGAATTATGACTTTTTGGTTTGATGTTTATAAAAATAGGAATTAGAAGGTCAAACAGGATATATGGCTTTTCAGAAATGTCATTACTGTTATTATTTTGGATAAAATATTGTTCTCTGTGCATGAAGCAGCTTTTTGTAATGTTCACGAGGGGTCATTTGTTCATGACTTTGTGAGAATTTCCACATCTTGTTTTATGTCTGTGAATTTGTGGTTATAGTCATGCATATGCTGTCCCACAGCTAAAAATCTATTGTATTTAAGGGCATTAACATGTTCTGAGTATCTTATATTAAAGCTCCTTCCAGTCTGTCCAATGTAAGGAAAATTACAGCAGTACTATGCAGAGGAATCTTGTGAGACATCTACCAAGTGCCAGATGGAAAGCACAAAATGAAAATTCCACAAAGGAAGCATGGCATTTATGTTTCCCTGCAGACACTACAAAGCTAATTGTGCATTATACCAATCTCAAATTGGCATATGCGTAAAAGAGTCACCAATGAAAGAGATGTTTATGATACTGATTAAACAATGCAGAATTCCCTATATTTATAATTAAAAATAGTGTGAAACTACAATAATTCTTATGAAAATAAATACAGAAAGCTTTAATTAACCAATTAGATCTGGAACTGTATTATAAAGGTTACATGCAATTTATTTCATGCATGAGGGAAGTTCTTACCACGTGCCCACTTCTGTCCCTAGCGAACTCATTTCCTGTGCCAGCTTAAGTAATGATAGCATATATTAAGTTAATAAATTCCATGTAATGCTTTTCAGTCATTCTGAATCTCCAATAATAATATGCTCTTATGATTTTCTTGCATTCAGCTAATGCTTCTTCTTATCATGTCTGCCCTTCTTTCTTTTCTTTGGAGGCTGTGTTAAATATGTATCTGTCTTCCCACTGTTATTGTTTAGTTTATGTTTGTGGATTGCCTTTTGTTTAATGCATATTGGAATTAATTGGAATTGATATGTCTGTGATGGTGGGAATAAATTTATTTCCTTAGTTGTGGGAAATGTTGCAAATTTTTCAGGATTTATATTTTGTGAGCCTCTCTTGGTGATATTATTCAACTATAAATATTTTTTCCACTAAATAACATTTTTTTTTATTTGTGCCTTATTCTTGTTTTCAGCAACTTGGGAGCTTGTCAAGGATTCTCCATTTTATTATTCATCACATTCTAACCATGAGATGTGAATTATGTTAAAATTCAACTGTCAAGAGATCCCTGATTATTATCTTATTTAAAGGAACTTCATTATTTTCATCATACTTATCATGAATCATGTCATATTTTACCATTTGAAATACACTATTCAAGTTATTTTAACTTATAAAATATACTCTTAAAGGTAACAGAAGATCTCAAATCTTCTATTCAGGCAATGGTAGAGAACTTATTATGTACCATTTTGCATTGTTGTTCACACCTTACAATTCATTTCATGTTCTTGTTCACACCTCCCTATTCTCCACGGAATGGGCCTGTTTTCACCATCACTTCAGTTGGGTATTTATAGAATTCAGTTGCCTTCAAAAGATACGTCTGTTGTATGATGTTCCTTGTACTCATGAGTTTACTGCTTTTCATGTTTATCATTTCTTATATTTTGATGGGCCCTGTTTTGCTTGTCCTGCCTTATACTGCCTGTAAATATATTGTTCACACACAGAAGCAGTGAGCGGTAACATCATAGCCCATAGTGCATGGGTGGTGCAGAATAATGCTTTAGCATAAGGGATGACACTGTGTGAAACTAATAAATGAAGGAAGAACATGATAAAACAATTATAACTTCTTACCATAAAATAAAAAATAAAAAAACTAACTATGCCTGTTTTCTTCTTTTACTACCAACAAAATGTTTTGCTCCTAGATGGTTGCTAGAGATAGATATCATGAGAAAACAGGTCAATGTATCAAAATAAAAAAGTGAAAAGATGTGTAAAGTTCTGACACAAGGCTGACGCCTTCAAACACCACTAGACTGAGCCAGAATTGAAACTGAGTCAATCAGCCTGGCATGAACAATGATAGATCACTAGAAAAATAATATCAAGTAACTGAACTTGAGCTACACAGGTGGAAACATGAGGTAGAGGATGCAGTACAGGCACTATACAAGTCCGCACCAGGTGGTATTGATGACTACATAATGAAATAAAGACACAGCTTCTGGATGACCCAGTTGAACAAGTTATCACTTCTCAAATATTTTCCTGTATTCCTTATTTTTAACCAACTATATTTTATCTTTATCTTATGCTTCCTTTTTTTCTTGTATTTTTCTGCCTTTCTTCTTATTCTACATTTTCCGCATCAAGAGTGAAGAACAGTGGACCATCGTTGAGTGCTGATGTCTGCCCTCCTGATCAAGCTGGGAAGCTCAAGCCAGCCTGTTGGGGCTCAGAACAGAGGGATGTAGAATTGGTATTGGCATAGAGAAAACCTTTGGCAGTGTATGAAAATGTGGAAATTGTCATCATCCTTTTGTGTTTTTGTATTCATTCTCATATCCTCTTCATGCTGCAACCGCTACCCACACTGAACTGTAATTATACTCATCCTATTACGAGTTTGTTTCACGTGACACTTGTTTGTTCCTCTCCAATAACAATTGCACCTTTTGTATTTGTCCCGTTTCTAAAAAATTTACCTCCTCTATTTTATCTTATATTTCCTCCCTATTCATCCTGCTTCCTGCTTTAAGACTGAAGATCTGTCAAAATAGCCCCTGAATGAGTGTTAACGCCCTCCTTCATGCTGAAGCTGGGAAGGAGAACTCGTCGAGGACTGAGAAGACATGGATGCAGAACTGGGATCGAAAAAAACTCCCCTATCATGTGTTCCCCTGTCTCCCTCACTGTCTTTATGAGTTTATTTGACAATTGTTTGTATCATTCCAATGCTTATTCCCCCATCCTTTGATTGTCACAGATTAGATTCAAGACAACCCATCAAATGACCGCTCCTACTATCCCTGTAGACTCTGAAGCAACCTTAACTGTCATCTCAAACAGACACAGAAAGCATCTGCGTGCTCTTACAATCAGAAATAAGGCCATTCATGTAAATAACCTCAATAACATTCAGTGGCTCAAAGGGCAAGAGAAACTTTGAGGGAATGAAAGAGCAGACTGCAAAGCTAAAACTGCACCCAGCTATCTACGCATCATTTCTTATTGCACAATACCAAAAGACAAGAGGCAGGAAGTTACTGAAACAATGAAAATTCATAGCCTGTTGCCAGTCGTTCAACTGGGTCACGAATGAAATGAATGATGCTGGCATCTAGTGGCGAGGATAGGAACTGTGCCAGCTGCCAAAGCCTGTTGAACTCCTCTGGAGTTATTATTAATGACCGACAGGTGAAATTAAATTATAATGGAGTGAAAGATTACAGGAAAGGCCAAGTACTTAGAGAAGAGCTTGTCCAGCCTCTACTTTGTCCAGTAACAATCTTAAAATCTTATGGGGACTGACTAGAATTTGTACCACAGAACCCAGTGCTGAGAGGCCAGCATACTGCTGCCTGAGCCATGGAGGCTTTTACTGGAAAAATATTACTCGAAAATCTAGACTGAAACATATATAACCGAGCTCGATAGCTGCAGTCGCTTAAGTGTGGCCAGTATCCAGTAATCGGGAGATAGTGGGTTCGAGCCCCACTGTCGGCAGCCCTGAAGATGGTTTTCCGTGGTTTCCCATTTTCACACCAGACAAATGCAGGGGCTGTACCTTAATTAAGGCCACGGCCGCTTCCTTCCAATTCCCACGCCTTTCCTATCCCATCGTCGCCATAAGACCTATCTGTGTCGGTGCGACGTAAAGCAAATAGCAATAAAAAGAAAAAAAAAGATACATATATAACCTCACAGAATGCTTCTCAGGCTAAACTATGCATTCCAAGTATCTCCCACAGACATTCTGTATATTTTGTGCATAATTACATCCACAAGCAATTTTTTTAAACCAAGGCTGCTTTAAATCACTCCTTCACAGAATAAACATAATTACTTCACCACTGTGTGACAGCCCAAAGAAAACACATGTCTTCGCACATCATGAAAGAATGAACCCTACTCTACCATAGTCTCTTCGCCTAACTCATAAGCAAACATCACATCGAAACTCCCAGCATTTCAAGCTTCACCATATCAACCTTCCGTAAGATTCAAAAATAACATGACTGCATTATAATGCACAACTCAGTCAATGCCACTGGTAAATCAACATGTGATATCCTTTTCATGTGCTATTTAAGTAATTTAAAAAAGACGTGCCGCCATCCTCATATGGGGGAGGGGGATAAAAATTAGGACTTGCAGGCAACTTTAAGCCCATGAAACCTATAAGTTATCATTCTGGATAAATGTCACCGACAGTGTTCTTATGCAGATTTGAAACTCCCAGCATGTCCCCCTCAGAGAATTTTGAGAATTTTAGATTTTTCTAGGGTTCCTGAAGTCAACAGCTTGTCTGGTACCAAGTTTTAAGTTTCTAAGATGGCTTGAATTGTCTCATTAATTCACGTCTGTTTTCACTTTTATGCCTTAATTTATATAGGCCTATATATATATAGTACAGTATAAATAGATCGCTCCAAACTAACTTCCATTCATTAATATGGATTATATTTCACCCGCTTCCCTAGTGGTTCTAGGGGCGTCTTACTCCCAATGTATGTTTTTGCAGGTAGTAAGTCATACTTGAAAGTCATACTGGAACATACACCCGTCCAATAGCTCGGTCATTTTTGACAATTTACTTTCTCACCTTTTCACTATCTATGGTGAAAGGGGACAAAAGTTGGACTTTAAAGATCCGGAATGTTACTATTCAATCTCAGCGACCCGGAAAACTATGGATTCGGCAGTATATTCGATTATTTTTATATCTCACTCCCCCTTCCCCACCCTAATGAGGGCTAAACTTTGATTTTTAAGAAATCAGGAGCGTTAGTATTCATCTCAGCGACCCCGATAACTAAGGATTCAATACTATTTTCGATTATTTTTATGTCTCAATACCCCTCGCCCCCCCCCCCCCCACCAAGGGGATTGAACTTGGACTCATAAAATATCCGGAGTCTCACTATTTATCTCAGCGACCCCAACAACTGGATTCGACACTACTTTCGATTATTTGTATATATCACTCTCCCATTGCCCCACCACGAAGGGGCTGAACTCGGACTTTAAAAACTCCGAAACATTGCTATTCATCTCAGCGACCCCAAAAAGTATGGATTCGACACTACTTTTGATGATTTTTATATCTCAGCCATCTTCCCCCTCCCCTGCCCCTAAGGGTTCTCTGGGGTGTATTACCCCCACGCAGTTTGCCTCCTGATACTGCAAATCTGGAGTGTTACTATTCATCTCAACGAACCCGAAAACTATGTATTCGACACTATTTTTTCTATATATCACTCCACCGTTGCCCCACACCACAAAGAAGACTGAATTTGAATATTAAAAAATTCCGGAGAGTTACTATTCATTTCAGCGAGCCCGAAAAGTATGAATTCGACATTACTTTCGATGATTTTTTTCTCACTTCCCAACCCCCCCCAAGGCTCCTAAGCATTCCTGTGGTGTCCCACCCCCACGTGGTTTCTCTCCTGATACTAAAAATCCGAAGTGTACAATTTACCACGTTGACTCTGAAAACTATGTATTCTACACTATTTTTGATTAATTTTATATATCACACCCCCCTGGCCCACCACCCCAAAGGGGGATGAACATGTCCTTATAAAATATCCGGTGTCTCAACATTCACCTCAGCAACCCCGACAACTATGGATTTGACATTATTTTCGATTATTTTGATATATGAATCTCCTCCGCCCCCCACCAAGAAGGGGGCTGAACTTGGACTTTAAAAAATCCGGAGTGTCACTATTCATCTCAGCGACCCCGAAAAGTAGGTATTCAACACTACTTTCGATGATTTTTATATCTCAGCCCTTCGCCACCCCCCCCCCCCCCTAGGGGTTCCTGGGGTGTATTACCCCCATGTGGTTTGTCTCTTGATACTAAAAATCTATTGTGTCACTATTCATCTCAGAGACCCCAAAAACTATTGATTCGGCACTATTTTCCATGAATTTTATATATCACCCCCCATAGGCCCCACCCCGAAGGGGCTGAACTTGGGCATTAAAAAATTCCAGTGTCTCGCTATTCATTTCAACGAGCCCAAAAAAGTATCGATTCGACACTACTTTCGATGATTTTAATATCTCATCCCCCTCGCCCCCACCCCTAAAAGTTCCTGGGCTGTCTTACCCCCACGTAGTTTGTCCCCAGATATTAAAATCCAGAGTGTACAATTCACCTGGGTGACCCCGAAAACTATGTATTCGACACTATTTTCGTTTCATTTTATATATCAATCCCTCCTTGCCCTCCACCCCAAAGATGGCTGAACATGGACTTCAAAAAAATCTGCAGTGTCACTATCCATCTCAGCGACCCCGAAAAGTATGGATTAGACACTATTTTCTTTAATTTGTATATCTGATCCCCTCGCCCACTCCCGCCCCTATGTGTTCCTGGGCTGCCTTAGCCCCACGTGGTTTGTCTCATGATACTAAAAATCCGGAGTGTACAATTCACCTTGGCGACCCCGAAAACTCTATATCACTCCCCCTCACCCCCCACACCAAAGGGGGCTGAACTTGGACTTTAAAAAATTCCGGAGTGTCACTATTCATCTCAGCGACCCCGAAAAGTATGTATTCGACACTATTTCATTAATTTGTATATCTGACACCCTCACTCTCCCTCCTGCAAGGGTTCCTGGGCTGTCTTACCCCCACATGGTTTGTCTCCTGATACTAAAAATCCAGAGTGTACAATTCAACCTCGGCGACCCTGAAAACTATGTATTCAACACTATTTTCGTGTAATTTTATATATCACTCCCCCCTCGCTCCCAAACAAAAGGAAACTGAACTTTGACTTTTAAAAAATCGGGAGTGTCGCTATTCATCTCAGTGACCCTGAAAACTGTGCATTTGACATTTTCAATTATTTTTACACCTTGCCCCCCTGACCCCCACTCCTAAGGAAGCTACGGATGGCTTACCCCCACAGTGCTCGTCTCCAGATAGTAAGTCATAAGTGTACCAAGTTTGGCTGAAATTGCTCCGGTGGTTTAGGAGGAGATGTGTCATTTATATACACACATACATCCATTTTTATATATAGGCCTAGTAAGATAAAAGAAAATATAGTCAATTTAATATATCCCTTAGCAATTAGATAGCAAGATACTCCTACATTTCCTGATCAACAGATAAAAGTAGAGTTATATAACCAGTCAAACTCAGACAACAGCTAAGGATTTAATTGTAATCACTATTAAGTTACCTGGAATGATACTTACATATGAAGTATTTGATGTTTCCTCAAAGCAGATTGGTTCCTCTTTGATTTTTACTTCCAAGTCCATTTTAAACAGTGTTTGATGGTATAGACGGTTTTGGGATGTAGATTACTTCCACAGACCTTGCACTGAAACGTGAGCAACCAACACTATTATTGCTGTTTGAATGTACTCTAATTTGTTCATTATATCTTGTCCTCTATACTACAACTGATTTTTTCTTACAGTTTGTTTTACATCACACTCGCACAGACAGGACTTAAGGCATTATGGCTAAGAGCGGGAAGGAAGTGACCGTGGCCTTGAGTAAGGTACAGCCCCACCATTTGCCTGGTGTGCAAATGGGAATGTACAGGAAGCTGTCTTTAGAGCTGCCATGGACACTCCCTACCCACTCCTAGCCCTTTCCTATCCCATTATTACCATACATCCTATCTGTGTCAGTATGATGTAAAGCCAATAGAAACAATAAAAAAAAAGAGAAATTCTACAATACAACCAAACCTTCAAAACTATTCATTCTTGCTCAACTTTTAAGGCTAATGATCTGCTTTAACAACTGTGAAGACACAACCGCCCCACCCTGTCCCTCTGTTCATTGGCTATGAACATTCTGTACTGCTCAATATGAACCTCACTGTCTTTAGACTAGAGTCCAGAGGTGATTCAGTTGAAATATACATTTGAAATTCACTATTAGGAATGTTCCGGTATAGTTCATACAGTTTTGTTTTCAATCCACAAACATTCGGGTAGTAAATGGGGAGCCCAGTCTCATTCATCACATTTGCAAACTATGTAAATCATTCTGGCTGTTAATGACAACTGTGTGTAAACCCTGTGCCTTATGCACAGTCCCCACCTCAGTCAGCAGCCCATTTAAGAGCTACCACACAATATGTTGAATTCAGTAGCAGTTTAGCCAGATTCCTCATTGATGAAACAAATTATTTCATAAGAGGATAACCAGGTACTCATTGGTAACTTTACCCAAAAAGTTAAAACCATTATTCATTACGTTACAATATATACTGTGTGTCTGTTATAACAAACAGTTCCGAACTGGCTATGAACTCTTTTGTTACAACAAACAGTTCTGAAATGGCAATGAACTCCTTTGTTACAACAAACCATTCCGAACTACTTATGAGTTCCTTTGTTACAAGAAACAGTCCCGAACTGGCTATAAACTACTTTGTTCCAACAGTTCTAAACTGGGTACGGAATTCCTTCAAAATTATCTTAATGAGCGTATGCGAATTAGAATTCTTCCAGAACTGTTTGTTAATAACGGTTTGTTGGAATTAGTAAAAGATAATTGTGAACCGTCTCAACACCATCTACGAATTGTTTAAAAAACCTTTAATGCCGGATGATGGAAGACCTCACTATTCAGATGAGCAGTACCGTATGTAGTGGCATCACCAACTGGTCGAATTATATGTGCATGTATAGAAAACGCAGCCCCTGGTATTGAATGAGAACTGCCAGCATTGGCTCCGAAATGGTTCTAAATGTACATAGAACAGCATGAATTCGGATCTCGTAGTTCAGAACCAGTTCTGAATTTCTGTTGGAACTGCATGTATACTATTGCGCACGAGCAGGCTATTCAGAATCAATTTGGTACCACGTTGGAACAAACTTGCATGTAATCTCACTAAGAGCGGTACCGGTAGGTGGGTAATATTTAGTGTAAAGAGCCTACAGTCGGCTGGAAAACAGAATTACCTGCGCCTGTTCTTGGCGTGTTTAAATCCGAACTGAACAATAAAGCTTTCCTATTACGTTCCTTACGGAGAAGTAGAAGACTGAGACTCCAAATTTATTAGCAACATGTTCAAAGGTTTGGACACAGTGTAAAACGTAAGAAACTGCAATTACCTGATACAGAAAATCTTAAGGGAAACAGCACAATCCACAGAAACAATCTACCGCAATATGTCCGAGATGCACAATACAACAAATGAATACGAACATTAAATAGCAAGTCAACCACTTCGAAAGTAAACAAGAAATAGCTAATAAATTTATAACTAGTGCGTTGTTCCTCGGCTGTATATACATACACATCCGGTATAATTCACTTATCTCCAACTAACTACTGTAGGCTACATGGAGAGAAGTCATGAGTCTTCTTCTTCTCCTTCTTGGTTAGTTGGTGGACATCGTCGTAAGACGCTACGTCCAGTCACTGGTTTGCGGGTTAAGTAATGTCTGGGAGAGGTGCCAACAGTAGAAGAAAGTAGTACACTACAAAAGAGGAGGGAGAGCTATGTAAAAAAGCTAATGCAACGGTTAATGATGAAACTTAGGAAAATACCAATGATATATAGGCTAAACGATCAGGGAAAAACACAAAAACACTGGGACACAGGGTTCTAATTCTTCACGTCTGTGTGGTCTGTCACGACGTCTTAGTAGAAACAAACAAGACCGGACCACATATAAGGGTGAGTATTATCTGCGCACTTTTTAGTGATAGATTTACACCCTAGTGCTGAAGTGGTCGACTTCGGTTATCTTCGAGATTCGTATTGGCAACCTTTGAAACACAAACTAAGAATCGCTTATCATCGCTGTGCGACATCTGGCGTACACTTTAAGTACTCGTACTGTTGTTGTTTACACAGCAAAGCCAAACTATAGAATTCATGCTAGGAACACGTTTCGCAATGGGAAATGTTATATAGTATTATATATTGTGTGTGTGACACAGTTGTTTGCTTAAAATAATAAAGGTTTATAAAATTCATATCGATCGATCATATTATCGATTCAATTCAGATTTCATTTCCATTCAGTTGGCAGTATTTACGGAACCCTTCTTACTTCTCCAACGAGTACAAAAATCTATCACTAAAAAGTGCGCAGATAATATGTGCAAGTCCGTACCTAGACGAAAGGAAAATGTTACAAATGGATGTTACATACTACGAAAAAATTGATGTTTAAGTCGACAACGTGAAAAGTCAGTTAGGACACTAAACACGAAACGTTTAACGGCAGTTGGTAACCCTCATGAAAAAGCTTACCTATACATTCGCGACGGTGATGTTCATATGTCTGACAGTGAAAAAAGATGGGAGTTACAGTACTGACTGCTCGGCCACATGAACAGAAGGTACTGTCAAGAAGAGTAAGGCAAGAGAGATGTGTAAGCTTACAGACCCGATTTAGGCGGAGGCGGATGTGTGGAGAGTGCTCCTACAATTCTATTACAATAGCCGTATGTTTTACTTGGAAGGAGTGTAGTGTTCCAAAAAAAGAAGAGTATCTTCCTGTAATGACTTTAACAAATGCTTCAAGCGGACATTTTGTCCCACGTCTGCTATTAAATCGTCAAATTTCTTAGAAACGTTGCGACATTGGTCGGCATAAGTAACATTTGAATTACCGTGTAAAGCCGTGACAGAGGGAGATGCTGATAGTGGTGCGTGGGAATCCGAAGGTTGCCCGTGGGGACTTGACTTTCGTGATGTAGATGCAGGCTCGTTAGAAGTTGCAGGTATCAAACGCACGACTGGAGTGCCAGAATGTTCTGGAACCGTCTTCGGATTACTTATCAAATTGAGATATGATGCCCTGTCATAACCTGGTTTAACGGGTGGGCGGGAACGGTTACTAACCACCATAGTAAATTTACGCTTTCGAGGGAGAGTTTCTTCCGATTGAGATGATCTATTGGGTAAAGGAGGGAAATGTTGTGGCAGCAGAAGGGGGTTGGATAGGGACTGTAATGGGGCAAAATAGTTTTTCACTTCTAAATATGATTTGTTTTCAACACTCATAATGCGTTTAATTTCTTTCTGTTGTTTGTGGATTTCACAATGTTCTGCTCCCGCAGGATGATTTCCGCCACAATTAGCGCATTTAACTACTTGGTGAGTGCAATCTTCAGTAGAGTGAGTAAGGGAACATTTTCCACATCTCGGCTCCCTGGAACGACAATTAGAGCGGTATGTCCATACCGCTGACATCGTTTGCATAATAAAGGAGAGAATATAAAGGCCTGAACCTCTAAAATGACTTTAAAAATGGACACACTTTTCGGAAGGTGTTGACTTTCGAATACAACCTTCACAGTACCTGTAAGGATATATTCAGTTTTTCCTTCTTTGGATGAACGTCTATTTAGACGTTGTACTTTCACTACAGGATATGGTGTGTCTAAATAGGTGAGAATGTCGGATTCGGAAATAGTAGTGTCTACTCCCCGTATTACCCCTACGCGCTGAATATTCGAGGACGGAATAAAAGCTGTCAATTTCCTTTCTTTAAGAATGGGGTGAGAAAGAAAGGCTTTTGCAGCCTTACTAGACATGAAAGTGACTTGGATCCTATTTCTTCCCTTCCTATGGATGGCCTTGACGTCACCAATTTGCCTCTCGTAGAAAATCCGACCCAGAGTCATAGGGTGAATATCAGTGGCGAAGCTAGGGGGGAATCTAAGAGTCTCAGATTCCCCAGACGAAATACGAATAGTAAATTATTGATATAAGGCACGAAAATTATGTCTAATAAACTTAATAGACTTGACGGCTCTCCGATCTGCCGCGCTACTCGCAGAGCACTGAGCCTAGCCGTTGAGTCTGGCTTCAGCCAGACTCTTACCTTTCTGCTAGCGGGCGGGGCTTGTGCTGGTTGCTATGACAACGTATGACGTCATGCAGCGGTAAGTGCTCACTTTGAAACCTAGCTGGGAGTCTAGTCTCCAAGTCAAAGAGGATAGAATAGAATAGAGATGAAACTCAATGATAAATTTCGGTTCCAAGCCACTTGGCGCTAATAGTTTTAGTCTCTTTTCCGAGATAGCGCCACAATGTGCATTCTGGTGCAATACCTTAGTATTACTATCAACAGATAGCGCGGAGAATTAACATCCGGCGCAGTGACGCACATCCGGGTATGCTTACGGCTCTTCCCCCCCCCCCACTTTCCCTGCCCCTCGCCCCCCCCCCCCCCCCGCCAAACGGCGATAATTATGCAGTTCTACTACTTCCATGCCCAATACACTGTAATTCATATATTTTTATTTTCAAGTACTTACTATGTTGTAAATAATGATCTGATACCCCTAGTTTGTATGGCATACTATGTTATTGAGAACATAACCACACACCTCAAAGCAGCTTTAACTTCAAATGAATGATTGACACATTAACACAAAGCTGATATTATAACAAATAAGAAATCCCTTCGAAAGCAAGACAACAGAGCACACCATATGCAAGACAATGGGGTATCACATCAATATCCAAGTACCACATGAAAATAAAAATAACAGAATTAAATGCGCTGAGACAGGAAATATATAGAACTACATTAATAGAACCATTCAGCTTTCAGCCCCTGATGTGTACTCAAACAGGAAATACAGGATTTCAGGAGGACTGGCGAAGATATATTTCAAATAAACAAGCACAAGAAACTAAGATTCACATCACAAGCACATGAGCACTTGGAATTCAAACAACACAAATACTGTAGCATCATGGGAACTATCGATTAAAATCGATATAAGTTCGAACAAGGTTAATCGATTGGGTAAAGTCGAATTCGATGCAATTCAGCAATATTATCTCCACAATGCTTGACATTTTATGACTAATTAATTTGTGAGAAGTGCCCACTGATTGAGGTTAGACTTGAAATACTTGAAATACTTCACTTCGAGACAAACTGCCTTTAATTATTATCAACGCTCATTTCATGCTTACTTGCGTGCCATCTACAGAACCTGTGTATAACTATTTACACGTTATGAATGACCTCCAGCGCCATCTAGAAAAAGAGACTGAAACTACCTGAAGCTAGCTACAGATTGGAACCAAAAGCCCTATTAGAGTTTCACCCCCCTGCTCCAAGTCTCGAGTTACGAGTTAATGTTTACGCTCTGATCTGTTGATCTGTGAAGTTTACAACTTATTAGGAGTGGTCTGTGTTTTGTGAAGAGTTGCCAGTATTTTTTAAATCCGTGTATAATGAATGAAAGTAATGATCTTATTACATACTTGCTTCGAACTCCATTTTCTTCTTTGTCTTTCGAAGAAAAATGTGCCCTGAAAGACAAGCGGCCACAGCCATTATTGAAAATTGTGCAAAAGGATGGAAACCAAATAAGAACTTTCCAGTCCCAATGGTATAAGGATTATACATGGCTTACAGCAAGTGTGACAGATTGTAAGTTTTAGTGTTACATTTGCATATTATTTGGAAGTGATAGTGAATGGAATGAGGGTGACATCAGTACCCTACACATTTTTCATAGAAGAGCACGTAAACACCAGATTTCAAAAAGACATATTCAGAACAGTGAGCGTTTTCTTCTTCTCGGCAGGAGTAGAATAGATCATGCGATATCAGAAGCGGCTCGTCTTGCAGCTCTAAAGCATAATGAGTTAGTAAATCATAATAGACGGGTCCTTGGCAGGTTAGTTCAAGTGGTGTGTTTTCTCGAAGAACAAGAACTTCCATCCCGTGGGCATGACGAGAGTAATGACTCCGTAAATAAAGGTAATTACCTCGAGACCTTGGAATTGCTAGCACAAGAAGAACAATTCATGAGAGAGCATCTGGGAGCAACTTCAGGATTTAAAGGAACTTCTAGTGACATTCAGAATGAACTTATTGACTGTGTAACTCAAGTGATGAATGAAGAGATTCAGAAAGAACTTTCTATTTGTGAATTTGTATCAGTTCAGGCGGATGAAACATTAGATATATCTTGTCAGAATCAGATGAACATTATATTTCGGTATTGTGTTGGTTATAACGTTCAGGAGAGGTTTGTGGGGTTCTACGACGTCTCAAAAGATAAAAGTGCCACTGGACTGTCAGCCGTAATATTGGATGTCTTACGAAACTGGGGTGTAGAAAAGAAGTTAATATGTCAGACTTACGACGGGGCTTCCGTAATGGCGGGTTCTACAGGGGGTGTTCAAACTATCGTAAAGCAATTTTGCCCACATGCAATGTTTATACATTGCTATGCACATAAGCTTAATTTGGTACTCTTGTATGGGGCAAAATCTGTAAAGAAAGTGCGTCTCTTTACTTATGATTTGACTGCCTTCCATACATATTTCAGCAAGTCATCAAAGAGAACTCAAGTCCTAAGAGATAAAGGCTTTAAACTTCCCCCGGCATGTACGACACGTTGGAACTTCCACTCCAGAGCAACACTAAGAATAGCATCCCATTTCAAGGACTTGAAAGAAGCTCTTACACACATTGTTGATAAAGATGAAGAATGGGATGGCGAATCTGTTAATGGTGCTATGGGACTGGTTAAGAGATTAGATGACCCTAATTTCCTCTTCCTGTTGTGCGTCTTCAACAAGATATTTTGTTACACGGATCATTTATTCAAGGTGCTGCAAGCAAAATGCACATCTAATGTAAATATCTGCAACCATGAGATAAAGCAAACCATAAATAACGTTAAAAATCTGAGAAATGAAGAAACAGTGAATGAATGCATAGACACCAGCAAAGCTCTCAATACCGCAATGGCAACAGAATCATTTGTAGTGCATTAGCATATAAAATAATTGATACCACCGTGGTACAGATGGAAATACGGTTCTGTGACTTTGAAACTTCCATTTTGCAGAATTATTGGATGAGAATCAATTTAAGGCTTACAACACAAGTTTTCCCTCAATGAAAATGAAACAACTCCTGAAGATGTACCCTTTTTTCGAAAGTGAACAACTGACAAATGAACTTGTGAATGTGTACTCTGATGAAGTTAAACATCTACCAAATACTGCTAAAATATATGTTGGATAATGGTCTGGACAAGGTTTACGAACAAACAACACGTTTGGTTCGTTTAGTTCTCACATTTCCAGTGACAACATGTTCGAGTGAAAGAAGTATGAGTGCGCTAAAACGCATAAAAACCTTCCTGAGGAATTCAATGACAAACAGTAGACCATGTAATTTAAGTACACTTGCGATAGAGAAATCTCTATTCCACGAACTGTCAAATAATCAGAGCTTCAGGGACCGTGTCATTGATGCATTTGCAGAGAGAAAGGAGCGCCGCATACACTTGCTGTATAAAAGAATTTAAGGTAAGCTTGAACAATATTCTTAGACTCCCCAAGTAATATAGCTAGCTTCGCCACTGGTGAATATGTCCTATTTTATTTTGAGATTCGGTCGATTCGACAAATACTATGTAGGGGCCAAGATGAGTGTTAGAATAGGTAGATACAGGAACGTGCGGACGCTGATCCATGTCACGTATTGTATCTTGAGAACTGTCTCGTTGGGTATCAGTATTACTAGCGTCCATGTGTAAGTCCTCACTCACGGCATCTTTACTAATATCAGGAGGTCTTTCTAAAGGGCCACCGCCACTATCTACAGACATAGTACTCCAAAAAGGGATTACACTATACTAGCACCGAAACAAACACAAAAGAAAAATTACTAGGATACAAACACAAACATAAAACACTCTACTTATCTACAGACGGGAAAAAGCCGCTGCACCAGTGACCGGAGCGAGACGTGTGCACTGCACAACTGCCGAACACCGAATGAAGTAATGAGTCATATGGGACAACCAAGACGAACTATTATTTTTCTTGTTCTTGAAGTGGATTTGGGCTCGTTATTTCACCCAGTCGCAATACTTATTTATAATTGAACTAGCTCTATACTCGCACACAATTCCTATAAAGTAGGACTCCAATGCTATTCGCAATTTTCTCCGTCCATGCACATTTGTGCGCAATAAAACATTTATTTATAATTTTCTCTGATTGACAAGTACGTGTAGATGGAGTTAAGGAGATCGTGCAGTTGACTCAACATTGCACAAAATGGTTCCAAAGCACTTGAAATAGTTCACTAGAAAACGTAGCACCTAGACAACAGACAGTGATTAGATTATTTATATAATACTAGGAGATACAGGAAAATCACAGGGACACAAGGTATACTTATCTTCACGCTAGAGTAATCCATCTCAGCGACTTTTTACACAACAAACATGACCGGGTCTACATATAAGGGATAAGTAGGAAAGGGAAATTAATATCGGGTCAACTTATATTGGGGACATAGAGGGAAGAAAGTGTTATTGATATCATAAACAAATAACCAAGGGGCGTGACTGTGTGATGATACGACGGCAATGAAAGTGTACACGCGATTGGGGAGGGGAACAGATGACAATATACAGTAGCTATGTGGCGTGGGTTAAAAGCTGGCGTTGGAGTGGACGCGAGTCAAGTTGAGGATATAAATATTATGAAGTACACGAGTATGAAGGAAAATATTATGAAACAATTGAATGATGTCAAGTTATGTTTGTTATGAAGGATTAGTGTTGTAAATTAGAGTGATCTAAGAACTGGTTTAATATAATTACGGTATTATTGTGTGAGAGGGCTTGTATACCAGACATACAATTGACGTGGGGAAAGGATAATTTAAAGTTGTTAAGCTTGAGTACAGGCAGCGGCGAGTGGAGTTATATAACGGACATTGAAAGATGAGATGATTAATATCGGTATCTGCAGATCCACAATTACATAGGGGGTTTTGTTGTAAACGAAATCGAAATTTATAAAGAGCCGTGAGAGCATGATTAAAGCGAAGGCGTAAGATATCGATGATATGTCGACGGGTGTAGTTTGCGTTATGATACCAGAGAGTAGCAGGTAATAGTGGTTGTAGACTATGATAGAAGTTTCGCTTCTCGCGTGCAGATGTTGTCCATATGTGTTGCCATAATTGTTTTTGTTGTGATATAACAGAGATATGAAATCTGAGGCTGGAACAGAAAATGTAACTAGGTTTATAGGTAATAGTGAAGCCTCTTTTGCCAATCGATCAGCCCCTTCATTACCTGGGATGTTTTTATGTGCCGGTATCCAAATAAGTGTGACTTGGACACCTAATTGATGTAAATTAAGTAGGATGTGCTTTACATTATATACATACCAATTGAGAGTAGACTTCTTATATTTTAGTATTTGAAGCACGGATAGGGAGTCAGTAAATATATTATCAGATTGTATACATTAATTTTTTATGTAGAGTAATGTTTGTCGTATAGCAAGGAATTCTCCAGAAAAATAGAAAATGTGACGATAAATGATACAGTTTAGCATACTGAGTTTGTTCGTAGTAAAAAGCAGCTCCAACACCACAAGAATTTTTGGATCCATCAGTATAAAAGTTCTTACCTGCATTAATAGATGAAATACGAACTTTTATAGAATATCCTGTAGAGGAAAATATGAAAGCCGGTAAGGGAGCATAGAGAATGGTGATTCTAAGAAAAAATAATAGTAATAGTGTATTGAATCACTTCATAGGATACAGAATAGTATGGTAACACATGACTACGAATAATATTAGGTTTAAATGGGGAAACGGACTCAAATACCCAAATTAAGGCAGGGGCTCGATAATTTTGTGTGAGAGATGATGGGAATGATTGAGCGAGTACTTGTGTTTTGGGGATAAAGTTATTGGAGATCACGAGAAGTTGCTTGAGATGATATTGAGATGCAAGGAATCTGCGTCGAAGCAGAAGTCACCAGTTTCTAATAATAATGCATTAGTAGGAGTGGTATATAATGCACCAAAACAAACTCGTAGCGCTTGATTTTGTATCGTATTGAGGGATTGAAGGGAGGATGGTGATGCAAGATCAATGATATGTGCACAGTAATCCAAGCGAGCACGGATGGTGGAGCAGTATACTAATCTTGCTGTAACAGGATCAGTTCCCCAGGAACGACGTGTAATAGCTTTTAGTAGGTTAATGTATGTGGCAGTATTGTTTCGTAGGAGTTGTAAATGTTGGGTAAGGTGTAATTTACGATCAAGTATAATGCCAAGATATTTATGATGCGAACGTACGGTAATTTCATATGTATCGAATAGTAAAGGCTCTGAATTATAAACACGCTTGGTAGCAAAAATTTCCGCAGAGCATTTGTCGGGAGATAAGGATAACCCATGAGTGTGTAACCAAGACAGGACTTTAATCAGGAGCTTTGTTATGCAATTTCGAGCAACATCCACATCTTTAGGGAAAAATAGATAACTATGTCGTCAGCATACATAAGAATTCTCGCAGATGGGAGGGCAAGTTGCTCAAGGTCGGACAAATATAAAGCAAAGAGTATTCCACTGAATATATCACCTTGAGGGAAGCCGACAGTAACATGACGAGGAAATTGTGTAGTAAGAGGAGGTTTGAAGATAAGAGTGCGATATATTAACAGATGGCGTAGAAGAGTTATGAAAGTGGTCAGGATTCATTTCTGTAATAACACATCACATAACATATTCAGGGGGACTGAATCAATGGCTCCTCGTATATCTAGGAATACAGGAATAATGTGCTTTTTCCTACATTTAGCTAGTAATATATCAATGATAAGCATATTACTCGCATCCTGAGCATTCCTACCTTTACAGTATGCATACTGATACATTGGAAGAAGGGAATAATACTCTAAATACCATAGAAACCCTGGAAGCATGATTTTGAGAAGTAGTTTGCGTAGACAAGATATCAAGATTATTCTCCTAATATTGTGAGCGGTGGTCATTGGACGAAGTGGCTTTGGAAACGGTACTAGGAACAAAGTGTTCCATTCCGGAGGAGGAGTCATAGTTGTTAACACAAAATTAAACTACTGAACAAGCACTTGTAGAGCTTTGATCGGTAATTGTTGTAACATAGCATCAGATGTAATCAGGACATGGTGTGGACGATTTGCAAGAGTTAAGAATGGACGTAAGCTTTGGGAGAGTTACGGGACGAAAAATGACTGAAGATCGACCACTGGAAGCAGAGAAAGCTGGGATATAAGGTGGGATTACATGATCTGGAATTAGGGATGTTAGAAATTCATTAAGAATATTCTACGTGATATGAGGGCGTGGTATATGAGTGGAAGCCCTAGTGAGAACACGGATAGCATTCTATAACTGAAATGCAGAAATATGTATATGGAAGGTGGATATAAAAGTTTTCAAGGCTTGTCTTCGTTTTTCATTGAATACACGTCTGACAAGAATGAAACTTTGAACTGGGATGAGCATGTCACTAATGTATGCAGGAAAGTTCATTCATCACTTCATCCCCTTAAGATTCACCACACCGTATTACCTCTCAACTTAAAAATAAGATTGGTTCAAACACTGATACTTCCAATTTTTAACTACCGTATTGTGATGTGTTGCCGGAAGCTACCAGTGAACAAAATAAGAAGCTGCAGAGAGCTTTAAATTCCTGCGTTAGATTTATTTTTTCATTGAATTTTGCCTCGTATGTATCCCCTTTTTATGCACAACTTCCTTGGTTAAAAGTAGAGCAGCAGAGAAATCAGCATGTATTCACCCTTATCTATCGACTCTTGACTGAAATTATACCTGAATATCTCTCCAGTAACTTTCGTTTTCTATCTTCCTTTCATGATCGTGACAAGCTTTCTGGGTCAACAATTGCAATACCTCCACATCATACACCTGCATTCAGTAATTCTTTCCTTGTGTCGGGCGCTAGAATATGGAATGCTTTACCCCCTGAAATTAGAAATTGTTCCTCATTAATTACCTTCAAAGGACAGTCTAAAGTTTTCCTCTTGAATACGTAGGCCATATTACGTAGTTATGTGTGAATGCGTGAGTGAATGTCTTGAGTAAATAGTTCCCAAAAGTTTACATAAATTACAGTTATATGATATGAATTCCACGTAGAGTAGTTAATATTGAATTAATTTTGTTCATTTTGGACTTAAGATGTAGATCTATTTGTTTTAGTCTATATTAAGTTATATTATTATATACAGTGTGTTGAGTTTGAATATTAAATTTGTATTCATTACCAAGCCGCATAATGTGGTTAAGTGTAAGAGAGGGTCAAGAGCCCTAACTACGCCACAAATAAAGACATCAATAATAATAATAATAATAATAATAATAATAATAATAATAATAATAATAATAATAATAATTTTTTTTGCTAGTTGCTTTACGTCGCACCGACACAGATAGGTCTTATGGCGACGATGGGACAGGAAAGGGCTAGGAGTGTGAAGGAAGCGGCCGTGGCCTTAATTAAGGTACAGCCCCAGCATTTGCCTGGTGTGAAAATGGGAAACCACGGAAAACCATTTTCAGGGCTGCCGACAGTGGGGTTCGAACCTACTATCTCCCGAATACTGGATACTGGCCGCACTTAATAATAATAATAATAATAATAATAATAATAATAATAATAATAATAATAATAATAATAATATGACGTTTGAGATGAAAGTAGTGTGAAGGGGTTAAAGTTTTACGAAATATTTTGAAAAGCCTTTTGCGTTTGAGGATTAATTGGTGGCATTCAGAGTTCCACCACTTATTATGGTGTTTGACGGTGTTTCAAAAGGATGGTATAGATCAAGATACTGTGTTATTATGTTGAGAATTGACTGATAGGGTAATTCTGTTACTGGGCATTTCTCTAATTTGGTTATCATAAAGGACTTAATGTACGAAGCGTTGAAATGTTGCCGGGAACGAATTTGACCCGTGTAGTCGTGTTTAGGAGGGGGTTTAGTAATACAATGTCTTAACACATGTCATGGGATAGTCACCTAATAGCGATTGGGGCATCCTCTGGCCCTGCGAACTGCAGTGAGACGCCGTGGATGTGAGTCAACAACTTCCTGGTGGTCCTCTGGACGCATCTGATACCAAATCGTTTCCAGAGCGGCCGCAAATGCTGGTCTGTTCGTGGGTGCAGGATCCATAGCACGGAGCCTGCATTCCAGGACATCCCAGATATGCTCGGTAGGGTTCATATCGGGGCTCCTGGGTGGCCATGCCATTCGTTTGACCTCCGCTGCATGTTCCTGGAACCATTCCCGGGCGACGTGGGAGCGATGTGGAGGCGCGTTATCATCTTGAAACATCGCAGAACCGTTTTGGCTCTGGAAGGCCAAAAATGGGTGGAGATGGTCTCCGAGCAGCTCAACATACCGCGTACCATTAGAAGTCTCTTCCAAAACAACTAGGAGGATTATTCCATACCAGGAAAATGCACCCCAGGCCATAACGGAGACACTAGCGCCCTTGACCACACATTCGAGGCACGCGGGATCCATCGCTTCACGTGGTCTACACCATACACGGTGCCTCCCATCGGCATGGTGCAGTTGAAATCGTGATTCGTCCGACCATATAACGTCGCGCCATTGTTCCAGTGTCCATCCCTGGTGAATGGCGAAAAATGCGCGTCGTTGTGCCCGATAACGTTGGGTTAACATTGGCACACGTGTGCGGCGCCGGCTCCCATACCCCATAGAACGCATGTTCCTACGGATTGTCCACTAGGAGACGTGTCAAGCACGGCCTGTGTTGAATTGAACCGTGATTTGTTGCACGGTTGCCCGTCTGTCACTATTGACAATCCGTCTCAGATATCGCCGGTCACGGTCATCGAGGGTGGCTGGACGGCCGGTCGTTCGTCTCTTGTGGACGGTGACACCCGCATTCAACCATTCACGATACACCCTGGACACGGTTGATCGTGTGAAGCCGAATTCCCGCACCACTTCCGAAATCGCACTTCCCATCCGTCGGGCACCGACCACCATACCCCGTTCGAACGGCGTCAGCTCACGACGACGTTCCATGTTACACCTGTCACATGCTCAGCCACTGCTCACAAGGTCTCCTATACAACTGCCGCTGGCGCAGGGGGCGTGTGGTGCGCAGACAACACACCTGCGCATCAGTGCTCCGCTATCCCATGATATTTGCTCAGTCAGTGCATATCCAAGTCCATAAGTAATGATGATGGGAAAGTGATCACTTGTATGAGTGTCACTTAGTACTATCCACGTAGTTATAGATGCAAGAGTTTTGCGACAAAGTGATATATCGACTGCGCTAGGCATCGAACCAGGAGGAGTGAGCCTGGTTGGAGAACCATCATTCCGAATCAGGAGATTATGTTGATTTACAGCATGTATGAACTGTGTGCCTTTAGAGGTGTCCAGATAAGCTCCCCACTGAGTATGGTGTATATTGATATCTCCCAAACAAGGAGTTTTCCATCGGATGGAAATTGATAAAAAAAATTTAACCATTGTGCAAATGAGATGTAATTATCTGGTGGATTATATAAGTATAGAACGTATGTGTTATGATATATACGTCCCAGGTCATAGGTGTTGGGTATTATGTATTGCAGATGTAATTGAGTGCATGATAACGAATTATGTATCATAAGTGCTACACCGTCAAATCCTGGTCCGTCATGGCGTTCAATAGAATATTTTGGAAAATAAAGGTTAGTTTTATGGGAAAACCAAGTTTCTTGCAGAACGACTATATGAGGAGATAATTCCTGCATTAGAATTTTTAGTTCGTATTGTTTATTTTGTAGGCTCGTAGCATTCCATTGAAGAATGCTTACTGCCATTATTAAAGAAAAGGTGTAAACTTTTTTCGTAGTTGACTAATAACTGGTAAAATATTGGGGTGATCTCCAATTAGTTGTGTAAGTTGCATTAGAAGATTGAGAACACTCTGTTGAACATGTTCCCTCTGTGGGAGTGTGTTACCTGTTTGTTGTTGATGCTGTGCGGGATGCACAGAGGTTAATAGGTTCCATGTTGATGGAGGTGGCCGAGTGGGTTGCATGGGGTATTGATGATACAGAGATTGTAAGGGGCGAGAAGATTGAGTGGGTTGCACTATCTGGAGATATCCAGCTCTACCATAGCCGGGAGGAGGCTTAGATGGCAAATCCTTGACGATCACTTGAGTGAATTTATGTTTGCGCGGCGTTTCTGGTATTGGAGGAGAGTGTTGAATGGGTAGGGGAGGAAATTGTTGAATGTTTCAATAATCAGAATAAGTAGGTGGAAATAGTCTGGCGGAAGCTTCCGAAAAGGAGATATTATCAACGCACATGAGTTTCTTTATCTCTACTTGTCTCTGATGGACAGCACAGGCAGATGAGCTCGTTTTATGCTCTCGATTACAATGTAAACATAATTTGACATTGGCAAGGCAGTCTGAGGTAGCATGATTTAAACCACAGTTCCGGCGACGAAAGTTTTTAGACTAGCAATTGCGTATGGTGTGACCATAACGCTGGCATTTTGAGCAAATAATGGGGTAGAATATAAGGGAATTGACTTCCAATAATACTTGATAGATTGAAACATATGTCGGCTATGTTTTGGAGTAAGAAAAAACAATCTTTACTGAACCAGTAGGTAGATATACTACCTGACAATCCTGATGAGTTTTACGACTTAGGCGATGAGCAGAGTGAAGTTTGACGTCAATCATAAGTAAAGTAAAAATATCTGATTCAGTTAACTCTTTTTCTACACCTCGGATGATGCCTATTCGTAAGATATTGGAGTGAGGTGTAAAGGCATGTAGCTTGTGTGTATCAAGAAACTTATTCCTCAAAAAGTCATTAGCATGATTAGCAGAGTGAAAGGAATCCGTTTACAACCTTTATATTGAATGGATTTAACAGGAAATTTACGTTCATGTAGTAAACGCCCAATAGCCACACGGTGAAGGTTACCAATGTTATTACCATTTTTCGATGAAACAAAAACAATATACGGGCGTGGGTGGTTAAATGGGTGCAAATTACATGCAATATTGTTAGTAGGTTGAGCAGGATGTGTAGTGTTATTATTGCGTTGGGTTGAATTTTGCAAAGAAGAGGTATTATGAGAACTATCAGTCACACTTGTAACCACGTTCACCACTTCTTCTCATTTAACATTACTATTTGATGCGGGCTGAGAGTCCTCATCACCTCCACTGTCGGTACTCATGTCACCACTTCACAAAACCACACGCAAGCTATCACTCGAAACTAGGCGTACGTTCTAGAAACGTCAAGACACGGAACACGAAACCTCGAACACTTCTAACCGTACAGTACGATGTCGCTAACGAGACTAAGACGAACTATTACACTTAGTCCACAGGACAGGGCGTGGGTACTTACCGGGAGACGGGAGACAGCTGTGCGCCCCTAACCACACGGCCAACTTGCCCGTTGGATATGAAAAGAAAGCCGGTCTTTCAGAGTGCTGTGACGGATCTTCAGTAGATATTGATTGATTTGGTTGTTACCATGTACAATCATAGCTTCTGTACTCTTAACTTAAACCGGCTGCATTACTGGAACTGTTCGTAAAATTGATAATATCGTTCTTCCTTTGTGAGGAGGTAGAATCATCATTTAATTTGTCTTCTTAAAAAAGGAACCACCTTGATACTTCGCCCCGTGAAGGTGACTACCTTCCAGGTCGTAGATATTTCGATTATGGGAGTCTCAAGGTCAACTCTACTGCACCCACAAACAAGGCTGTATATTCCGCATCCCTGTCTTTCTTAACTGTCAATGCCGGGAATAGAATTAAGGATCCCTTAAGTCAAGCTGTAAGATAAGGAGACCCACAAGTAACCAGCCGGCCCCGCGGTGTAAGGGTAGCGTGACTGCTTCCTACCGGAGGCCCAGGGTTCGATTCCCGGCCAGGTCAGGGATTTTTACCTGGATGTGAGGACTGTTTCAAGGTACACTCAGACCACGTGCTTATAATTGAGGAGCTAGTTGAGGGTGAGATGGCGGCCCCGGTCTATAAAGCCAAGAATAACGACGGAGAGGATTCGTCATGCTGACCACATGACACTTTGTAATCTGCAAGACTTCGGGCTGAATAGCGGTCGGTTGTTAGGCGATAGCCCTTTGAGGCTGTTACACCATGGAGTTAGGTTTGGAAAAGTGAACACAGAAGGAAGCGACACCCATGCAAGGCTCTTTAGCTTCCAGCTAGTTCTTCCGTCTGGTTTTGTACATTTAGGACAGTTGGAAAACGTACGCCTTAGTAAATTCTCCTCATAAAACATTTGTAAAACTGCATCCATTTATAACAATAATCACAAACGGCTCCTTTTCATGGGTGTCAGTTAGTTGAGTCGCTGTTCTCCTGAATCCGAGTTCGCAGGTTCGATTCCAGGCTTAGGTTGGTGGCCCATAAAACGGTGTTGAAAAGCCACGTTAATAAAAATTATACGTACGAATATTGGCGTCACGAAACTGTAACTTTATACTACTATATTCTGTATCCCAGGCTTGTGAGGGAAACTAATTAACAATTTGCTTTATTTCGCTTCGACACAGATAGGCTTTATGGCGGTGGTGGGATAGGAAGAGCCTAGAAGTAGGAAGGAAGGAGCCGTGGCCTCAAGGTACAGCTCCAGCATTTGCCTGGTGTGAAAATGGGAAAAAACGAGAAACCATTTTCAGGTCTGCCGACAGAGGGGTTCGAATCCACTATCTCCCGGATGCAAGCTTACACATGCGCGGCCCTAACCACGAGGAAACTAACAGGACAAGTTAAACCCTTCCTACCATATGCTGTGACAAGTTTTTCTTTACCAACTAACAAAATATTTATTTATTTATTTATTTATTTATTTATTTATTTATTTATTATTTATTCATTTAATTTATTTATTTATTTATTTATTTATTTATTTATTTACTAGCAAATGTACCCATGCTTCGCTACGGTATTCTACGAAGTATACGGATATCGAAGTATATTGCTGTACATGAAGGGAATAAGATTTTTTAAATTGCATGTCTCTTGGCGTTATCCGAGAAAAAGCATAGGGAGGTCCGCAGACGTTGTTTCCAATGTAAAGTGCGTGTTGCAGAGTTGTGATGATAACGACAGGTCCACTTGTCTGCCGCAATTCACTATGCGTAACGCCAGTCACATTTTGATGGGTAAATTTGTTTATGGACGGGGGCACCTACACCTAATGTTAAAGAGAAACAGGTAAAAGAGGTTTTTTTTTTAAATTTCACGCTCCCTTGCCTTCTGCTAGTCAAATCAAGAAGGGAAGTATACATTACAATGGTACACAGGCGGTGAAGAAGGACCCCATTCCTATTGCTAGTTAAAGACGATGTGGGGAGTACTGATTACAACAGCAGACGCTCTCCTGCTGACAGTCACTATTGATTTGTAAAGTTTTAATTACAGTGTAAGACACACCCCCTTCTAGATCGCTACAAATCGACTTAAATTAATAAATGTAGATCGACATACGGAAGTATATGCATGTTCACCTTCATTTACAGAATAACTGCTACTAAACGGTGCTTTCATATTGAAAAACGGATTGTATGAAAAGACGCCCCTGGCCTCATTTAGCGATCTAAATGGCTGTCCCTATGATATTTCCTCGTATCACATCTATTTAAAGGCAAGATTAGTTTAGAAACGTTGAATAGGGTGAAATTTTTGTCAGGTTTTCACACAGTGAATTACTTTTCAGATACTTATCTGTCAGCTTCAAACATAGAATTTGGCTGGGTGTGTAGACTTTGTGCAGAATTTGATGATCCCATCTTTGCTATAAGTGAATCAAACCATCAATTATACGTGTACAAAGTGCAAAATTTAGGTAAATCCAGAAATAGAGCCAAATTTAACATAAGGGACAGAGATACGACAAAAAGTCTTAGGACCAAAGTTGTAGATCACACCAAATTGTACGGAGATTGTGCCATCCGTTTTGTGATACGACTTACCGTTCAGCCACAAAATACCTCGAAAGTAAGGTCTGCACCGTCATTAAAATTGCCTCCATATTTCGATATTTTCCGTGAGTAAAAAATAAAATGATTAAACATCTCATAAAATTTCCATCGGTTACAGGCAAAAAGCTATAATTTTGCCAAATTTGTATTTCTAACTCATCTGGGAGATTGTGCTGCCATCTTGATATGGGGGAGGGGGTTAAAAATTAGGACTTTCAGCAAACTTTTAAGCCCATGAAACCTATAGGTTATCGTTCAGGATAAATATCTCCGACTGTGTTCTTATGCACATTTGAAACTCCCAACGTGTTCGTCTCAGAGAATTTTGAGAATTTTAGATTTTTCTAGGGATCCTGAAGTCATCAGGTTGTCTGGTACCAAGTTTTAAGTTTCTAGGATGCCTAGAATGGTCTCATTAATTCACGTCTGTTTTCAATTTTATGCCTTAATTTATATATGTATAGTACAGTATATATAGATCGCGCCAAACTAACTTCTATGTATTAATATGGATTATATATTTCACCCGCCTCCGAAGTGGTTCTAGGGGCGTCATACTCCCACAGTATGATTTCCAGGTAGTAAGTCATACTTGAAAGTCATACTGGAACATACACACGTCTATTACCTTGGGAATTCTTGACCACTTATTTTATCACTCTTTCTCACCCTCTATGCCAGACGGGGGCACTTTTGAAGCAGCACTTTAAAAATCCGGAGTGTTACTATTCATCACAGCGACTCGGAAAACTATGGATTAGGCAGTATATTCGACGATTATTATATCTCACTGCCCCTCCTCCTAAAGGGGGTTAAACTTTGAGTTTTAAAACATCGGGAGTGTTACTATTCATCTCAGCGACACCGAAAACTATGGCTTCGACATTGTTTTCGATTATTTTAAAATCTGAATCCCCCTCACCCCCCACCAGAAAGGGGGATGACCTTGGACTTGTAAAATATCCGGGGTCTCACCATTCATCTCAGTGACCCCGACAACTAAGGATTCAACATTATTTTCGTTTATTTTTATATATCACTCTCCAATTGCCAACCACCACGAAGAGGGCTGAACTTTAAAAAATTCCGGAGGGCCATTATTCATCTCAGCGACCCCGAAAAGTATGTATTCGACACTACTTTCGATGATTTTTATATCACAGCACCTTCGCCCCCACCACCACGCCCCTAAGGGTTCCTGGGTTGTCCTAGCCCCACGTGGCTTGTCTCCTGAAACTAATATTTCGAACTGTACAATTCACCTCGGTGAAATCGAAAAACTATATATTCGTTACTATTTTCTATTAATTTTATATATCACTCCCTCCTCGCCTCCGATCCGAAAGGGGGGTGAACTTCGGCTTATAAAATAACCCGAGTCTCACTATTCATCTCAGCGACCTCAACAACTATGGATTCGACACTATTTTCGATTATTCTCATATATCATTCTCCCATTTCCCCCACTACGATGGGGGCTGAAAATGGAATTTAAAAAATTTGGGAGTGTCACTATTCACCTCAGCGACCCCAAAAAATATCGATTCGACACTACATTCGATGATTTGTATATCTCAGCACCTCGCCCCCGCCCCTAATATTTCATGGGGTGTATTACCCCCACGTGGTTTGTCTCCTGGTACTAAAATTCCGAAGTGTCACTATTCATCTCAGCGACCCCGAAGACTACGAATTCGACAGTATTTTCTATTAATTCTATATATCACTCCCCCATCACCCCAACGAAGAGGGCTGAACTTGGACACTAAGAAATTCCGGAGTGTTGCTATTCATTTCAGTGAGCCCGAAAAGTATTGATTCGACACTACTTTCGATGATATATATGTCACACCCCCTCGCTACCCCCCACCCTAAGCTTCCCTGGGGTGTCCTTCCCCCACGTGGTTTGTCTCCTGATACTAAAAATCCGAAGCGTACAATTAACCCCTGCGACCCTGAAAACTATATATACGACACAATTTTCGATTAATTTTATATATCACTTCCCCCTCGCCGCACACCCCAAAGTGGGAAGAACTTATAAAATATCCGGAGTCTCACTATTCATCTCAGCGACCCCGACAACTATGGATTCGACACTCTTTTCGATTATTTTCATATATCACTCTCCCATCGCCCCCTACTACGAAGAGGGCTAAACATGGACTTAAAAAATTCCGGAGTGTGACTATTCATCTCAGCGACCACGAAAAGAATGGATTCGACACTACTTTTGATGATTTTTGTATCTGAGCCCCCTTGCCCCCCTGCCCCTAAGGTTTCTTGGGGTGTATTACCCCCACGTGGTTTGTCTCCTGATACTAAAATCCGGAGTGTCACTATTCATCCCAGCGACCCCGCAAAGTATGTATTTGGCACTATTTTCGTTAATTTGTATATCTGACACCCTTGTCCCCCCGCCCCTAAGGTTTCCTGGACTGTCTTATCCCCACGTGGGTTGTCTCCTGATACTAAAAATCCTGAGTGTACAATTCACCTCGACGACCCCGAAAACTATGTTTTCGACACTATTTTCCTTTAATTTTATATATCACTCCCCCCTCGCCCCCACCCAAATGGGAGCAGAAATTTGACCTTTAAAAAATCGGGAGTGTCACTATTCACCTCAGCAACGCCGAAAAGTATGTATTCGACACTACTTTCGATGATTCTTATACTACAGCCCCTTCTCACCCTCAACGCCCCTAAGGATTCCTGGGGTGTCCTAGCCCCACGTGGCTTGTCTCCTGATACTAAAATTTCGAACTGTACAATTCACCTCGGCGAAATAGAAAACTATGTATTCGACACTATTTTCGTTTATTTTTATATATAACTCCCCCCTCACCCCCCATAGGGGGCTGAACTTGGACTTCAAAAAAACCTGATGTGTCACTATACATCTTAGCGACACCGAAAAGTATGGATTCGACACTATTTTCGTTAATTTGTATATCTGATCCCCTTGCCCCACCCGCCCTAAGGGTTCCTGTGCTGTCTTACCCCCACGTGGTTTATATCCTGATACTAAGAATCCAAAGAGTACAATTCACGTCGACGACCCCAAAAGCTATGTATTCGACACTATTTTCGTTTAATTTTTTATATCAGTCTCCCCTCGCCCCCACCCAAATGGGAGCAGAAATTTGACTTTTAAAATATCGGGAGTGTCACGATTCACCTCAGCGACCCCAAAAATTATGGATTCGACACTATTTTCGATTATTTTTTACCTGACCCTCCTAACCCCCCGCCCCTAAGGGGGCTAGAGGTGGCTTACCCCCCCCAGTGCTCGTCTCCAGATAGCAAAGAACTTGTTTCAAAATTTGATTGAATTTGCTCCAGTGGTTTTAGGAGGAGATGTGTCATTTACACACATACATACATACACACATACATACTTACATTTTATATATAGTAATAACATTTATTTATTTATTTATTTATTTATTTATTTATTTGTGCCCTTTTTACAGTGGTGAAATTAATCCTCGAGGCCCTCTCGTACACTTAACCACATACTATTCATAATCTTAAATTAAATACTGAGATACTTTAAAAAGTTAAAGCTCCAAAACTACTCAAAAACCAGAGAAAAGTGAAATTAAAATTTGTGACTTCATATGTTTAGCTTGTCATTTTAAAACACAATAGAAATTTATTTTCGAGCCACAACTTAGTTTATTAAACTCGCGTATATGTGGAAAACGATACTAAGCACATAACTACCCGTAGGACTTAAAATAACCCGGATTTAAACACGTTACAGATTTTGGTTTATCTTTTTATACAGCAGATAGAGAAGTAAAACGCCTACACGATGATCGGACGAATTATATTTATATAGCTCTGCTCCTACCTTGACATTGCTGTGCGGGAGTGAAAGCTGTGTGGACTGAGAGTATCTTAATCATAAGTTAGAAGTAGCTGACACGAATGTAGCGAGAATGATTGGTGGTACAAACAGGTGAGAAGAATGGCAGCGGGCCTTCGAAATAAAGAGATAAGGGCTAATTCAATAGCAATCGCTCTTTATGAAGTCGCACGTGTCATTTAGTTTCTGTGATGGCGACATATGAAGCGAACGAAGGAATGTGAGTAGTATAATAGGACAGTTCGGCCGCCTCCTCCCGCGGGAAATTTTAATTCTGGCGGGAAATTTGAATTTTTGGCGGAAAATTTGAATTTTGGCGCGAGATTTGAATTTGTAAACAAAGCCACGTGCTTTTTGACAGCTGTCAGCGACAACAACGCATCGCTAACCTCACTGCTGCCATCTTGACGGGCCTAAACCTCAGTAGTGCCAACATAACCTAACTAGCGCGAGGTAAACAAAGCCACGTGTTCTTTGACAGCCACGTGCTTTTTGACGGACAACAACGCATCGCTAACCTCAGTACTGCCATCTTGACGGGCCTAAACCTCAGTAGTACCAACATAACCTAACTAGCGCGAGATAAACAAATCCACGTGTTTTTTGACAGCCACGTGCTTTTTTGACAGCTATCATCCGCCATCTTTAAACTACAGAGCACCGTGCTGCCCTCTTTATCGCAGTAGCTGCAAATTCGTCACCTGTCATCGGCAGTGCTGCCATCTTGGCGGACCTAATCCTTAGTGCTACAAACTTAACCTCACTAGCGTGAGATAAACAACTCCACGTGCTTTTTTGAGAGCTGTCATCCGCCATCTTTAAACCACAGAGCACTGTGCTGCCCTCTTTATCGCAGTAGCTGCAAATTCATCACCTGTCATCCGCAGTGCTGCCATCTTAACGGGCCTAAACCTTAGTGCTACCAACTTAACCTCACTAGCGCGAGATTAGAATCGGTAAACAAATCCACGTGCTTTTTTGACAGCTGTCATCCGCCATCTTTAATCTATAGAGCACAGTGGTGCTCTCTTTAGCTACTTACCTTTGAAATGTGGTGGCGGATAATTTGAAAAATGCTTTTTGACAGAAGCCATCTTTAATCTAGAGAGCACCCTGCCGCCCTCTTTAGCCAGATACCTTTGAAATGTGGTGGCAGGCAATTCCACATGACAGCAGCCATCTTTAATCAAGAGAGCGCCGTGCTGCCCTCTATGTCATGGCGGCAAATTCTACATGCTCTTGTTTGGAAACAAACTCACGCGCTTTTTTGACAGCCGTCATCCGCCATCTTTAATCAACAGAGCACAGTGCTGCACTCTTTAGCTAGATACCTTTGAAATGTGGTGGCGGCAATTTGAAAAATTCTATGTGCTCTTGCTTGGAAACAAAGCCACGTGCTTTCTTGACAGCTGCCATCCGCCATCTTTAATCAATAGAGCACTGTGCTGCTATGATGCGGGCAATTTAGTCAGCTGTCATCCGCCATCTTTAATCCACAGAACACCGTGCTACCCTCTTTATGACATGTAGTAGCGAGCAATTTGAAAAGTTCTGTTAGCTGTCATCCGCCATCTTTAATCAAGAGCGCACCGTGCTGCCATCTTTAGCTAGATACCTTTGAAATGTGGTGGCGGCAAATTGAAAAATTCCACGTGCTCCTGTTTAGTAAACAAACTCACGCGCTTTTTTGTCAGCTGTCATCCGCCATCTTACATCGCAAACCTCAGTGCTACACTCTTTAGTTGAAATATGGTGGCGGATAATTTAAAAAGAAAAATTCTACAGCAGCCATCTCTCGACGCTAATTGCACAAGATGGTGGCTATACATGACTCCTTAAAGGTGCTTATGCAAGATGGCCGCTATACATAGGTTCTTATGAGACGCCCTTGGGATGCTTGCGCAAGATGGCGGTTATATATGGCTCCTTATGAGATGCCCTAGGGATGCTTGCGCGAGATGGCGGTTGCTCTTATGAGGCGGCTTAAGGGTCCTCGCACAAGATGGCTAGAGACAACCTAAGAATGCTTGCGCAAGATGGCGGACACAAGATGGCGGCTATACACGTCTCCTTATGAGACGCCTTAAGGGTGCTTGCACAAGATGGCTGCTGCTCTTATGAAGAAAGCTAGCTTAGAGGCTAACGCGTCGTGCTAGTTCGATTCATTAAATTTGGGGCTTCATTGCAAAATGTTAAATATCTCGAAAGCGGTGCATCGTAGAGCAAAACGGACACAAAATTTTCTGCCCAGTACCTTGGTTCGCAGTACGAGGAACAAGAAAAACATAGTCTAATGATGAGATCAACGGTTCGGTTCCTACTTAAGCCCTTTGGCATTCGCTGTTTTAGCTTGTATTGAAGCAAGTCTTCGTAACATGATCAGGTTTAGCTATGGTAGAGAGTATAACGTGCCGTGCAGGTTCGATTCATTAAATTTAGGGCTTAAATGCAAAATGTTAAATATCTCGAAAACGGTGCATCGTAGAGCAAAACCTGATACCTGGGTTTGCAGTATCAGGAATATGATAGCATAAGAAAAACATAGTCTAATGATGAGATCGACGGTTCGATCTCTACTTAGGCCCTTTGTCATTGGCAGCTATCTAATTCTACAAGATGGGGGCTATACATAGCTTCTTATGAGGCAGCTTAAGAGCGCTTGCACAAGATGGCTGCTGCTCTTATGAGACGCCCTAGGGGTGCTTGCGCAAGGTAGCAGCGACAAGACGGTGACTATACACAGCTCCTTATGATACGGTCTAGAGGTGCTCACACAAGATGGTGGCTGCTCTGATGAAGAAAGCTAGCTTTGCATCGTGCAGGTATCTTTACAGCACTAAACCTCATACCTTTGAAATGTGGTGGCGGGTAATTTGAAAAATTCTACGTGCTTTTTCTTAACATCAGCTATCTTTAAACAATAGCGGCTATACATAAGCTGTTAAGGCCTCCTCTTATGTCAAGACATAGCTCTATCGAACAAGTTTAAACCTGCATCGGGATAGCTAGAGTAAGCACGTGCTGCAGTGATGACGTCATTATGCATGTTTAGACTTGAAAATCACTACAGAAACATAACAAGACTAGAATCGAACACTGCACTCTATGCCGTTAACTTTATCATGTGATTGGAACATTGATTGAAGTGTTTAGAACACTAAATAAATAGAACCGAACACTGTACTCGATACAACATGTGTTTAGAACATGTCAGGGGATACCTTTGTTCTAAGAAGATTAGATTATCGCACATTCCTTGTAGGGCTAATAGGCTAAAGGGCTAATGGGCTAAAGGGCTAATGGGCTAAAGGGCTAATGGGCTAGAGGGCTAGGGTGCCTCTCCTCTCTTTATCCGGGCTTGAGACCAGCTCTACAACCAGAGGCGGAGTTAACACCCTAAGGAAGGGAGAATGTTGGGAAATAATCTATACGAATATAGCTACTCGATCGACTATATACTACAGATGGATGACTTAGGTGAGGGTAAGCGCTTACTTAATAATACCTACACGACGTAATTCATACTCTATTTCAAAAATATCTTCTTTGTACTGTGTGTAACCGGCATCATGATAGGCTCTTAGCAGTTGTAAACGTTTTACGAGTACGTGGGGGTCTTTACAGTAGCTTATATCTACATAGGGTAACAGAGGCTTGTTGTGAACTTTGAGTCTATATGCAGACAGTTGATGTGCTGGGACTTGTTTTGATGTAATACGTGCTTCAGCAGTAGCGTTTCTAGGTACAAACTTAACTTGTTTCGATAGCGATGAAGCGTTGAAATTTCCTTCTTCTTTACCTTGCATCTCTCCTTGAGATGTTTGCACTTCGACAGAACGTGTAGTAGGTTTAGGAAATGAAGTAAAATCATCAAGCTGTAATGGCAATGAATTTTCTTCTTCTTCTACTTTCCCTTTATTACTGTTTTGATCAACATCATTATCCTTATTATCATAATCATGATCTTGCCTCTCTTTATCTTGAAGTTTGTGCTTAGTAACAGAACTTGCAGCAGGCCTAGACAACAAGGGAGAATTAAAAATCTCTCGCAGAGATGTACTTTTTAAACATAAATCAGTGTTCGCTGGAATATGGTTGAGCTCTTTGTATTTTGTTCCCGATGAAGCTACATTACACGCGGCTTCATGACGTTGAGCGTTGTATGCGTTCTTGAACTCTCTTCTACAATGTTTGCATTGAAAAATTGTCCTACATGATATCTCATGACGTCTCCTGTGATAGCTTCGGGAAAATGCTTTCCCACACTCATCGCAAATATACCTGGAAATAGGTTTTTCCATGACGGACTTTTATCTCCTGCTAACAGATTCTTCTTTAAATCTACTCGACATTTGTTACTCTCTACTTCGATGATGCGAACAGCTTAGCGATTAACAGTAAACTAACACAAGAGCATATAACCAAGGTAGCAACAGTAAGGTTTAAGCCCATCAAGATGGCAAGAGTGAGGTTAGCGACGTTCTGCTGTTGGATTTTAAATTCCGCGCTATAACATGCATAAGGTGGTAGCCTTGAGGTTTACTGCCGTAAAGATGGCAGCAGTGAGGTTAGCGACGCTCTATTGTCCTTCAAAGTGAGGTTAGGGTTCGTCAAGAAGACAGCTGTCAAAAAAGCACGTGGCTATGTTTACCAAACAAGAGCACGTGGTCGTGACGTCACGGTCACGTAGTTTGCTGCTTCAGCATGCAAAGTTCAATGTCTACACCTATGTAGTAAACACTCTGCTATGTTCACAAAATTTTTACTCATAACTATTTTTTATGCTTTAAGTTCGTGCACATAGGTTATGTTAAGATAGCAGCACACGTACAAGCGATGGTCACGTGCTCTAGTAGAAGATGCATGCATTATCAAAAGGTGATATGTACACGCTTTTAAACCTTGCTATTCTTACCGCTGCCATGTTCACAAGATTTTCAAAGATCGCTATTCTCTGTGCTTTAAGTTCGTTCGCATAGGTGATGCTAAAGTAGCAGAGCAAACACATGCGATCGTTGTACATTCTAGCGGGATGTGTTTAGTACGATAGTTGATGCGTGCAAAATCGATAGGTGTTGTGTACACACTTTGAAACTTAACTATTCTTCGTGCTTTAAATCCGTGCACGTAGGTTATGCTAAGATAGCAGCACACTCTTGCGGGAGAGGTTTTGTACTCTAGTTGATGCATGTATAATCGATAGGCAATGCGTACACGCTTTTAAAACATTGCTATTCTTACTGCTGCTGCTGCTATGTTCACAAGATTTTTATACATCAGTATTCTTTATGCTTTAAGTTCATGCGTATAAGTTATACTAAGTTAGTAGCATACTTATAAGGTTGTTGCACGCTCTAGTAGAAAAAGTTTAGTAAGAAAGACGATGCATGCAAAATCGATAGGTGATGTGTGCACGCTTTGAATTTGGGTATTCTTTGTGCTTTAAATCCGTGCACATAGTTTATGTTAAGATTGCAGCACACACATGCGATGATCGCACGCTGTTGTGGAAGAAGTTTAGTACAAGGGTTAATGCGTGCAAAATTGACAGGTGTTGTGTACACGCTATTCTTTGTGCTTTAAGTTCACGCACATAGGTAGCAGCACACTATTGCGAACGTTGTACACTCTAGCGGTAGAAGTTTAGTACGATAGTCGATGCATGCAAAATCGATAGGTGATGTGTACACGCTTTGGAGAATAGCTATTCTTTGTGCTTTAACTTTATACACATACGTTAGCAATACACATATGCGATCATTGTACACTCTGGCGGTAAAAAATAGTCGATGCATGCAAAATCAATAGGTGATGTGTACACGCTGTTAAACATCGTTATTTTTGTGCTTTAAGTTCGCGCGTATAGGCTATGCTAAGATAGGAGTACAATCTAGCGGAAGAAGTTCACGGTGATGTGTACACGCTTTGAAACATGGTTATTCTTTGTACTTTAAGTTCATGCACATAGGTTATGCTAAGATAGCAGCACAATCTAGAGGAAGAAGTTTAGTACGAGAGTCGATGCTTGCAAAATCGATAAGTAATATGTACACGCTTTGAAACATAGCTATTCTTTGTACTTTAAGGTCATGCGTATACGTTATGCTAAGATAGCAGCACAATCTAGCGGAAGAAGTTTAGTACGAGAGTCGATGCATGCAAAATCGATAGGTAATGTGTACACACTTTGAAACATGGCTATTCATAAAACTTTAAGTTCATACGTATAGGTTATGCTAAGATAGCAGCACGATCTAGCGGAAGAAGATTAGTGCGATATTTGATGCATGTAAGATCGATAGGTGATGTCTACACGCTTTAAAACATGGCTATTCATACTGCTACTCTGTTCCTAAGATTTTCAAACATAGGTAATCCTAATGCTGCTCTTAACGACGTAGGGCTAAGGATTGATTACGTGACCATTACGTCACGACCACGTGCTCTTGTTTGGTAAACATAGCCACGTGCTTTTTTGACAGCTGTCTTCTTGACGAACCCTAACCTCACTTTGAAGGACAATAGAGCGTCGCTAACCTCACTGCTGCCATCTTTACGGCAGTAAACCTCAAGGCTACACCTTATGCATGTTATAGCGCGGAATTTAAAATCCAACAGCAGAACGTCGCTAACCTCACTCTTGCCATCTTGATGGGCTTAAACCTTACTGTTGCTACCTTGGTTATACGCTTTTGTGTTAGTTTACTGTTAATCGCTAAGCTGTTCGCATCATCGAAGTAGAGAGTAACAAATGTCGAGTAGATTTAAAGAAGAATCTGTTAGCAGAAGATAAAAGTCCGTCATGGAAAACCCTATTTCCAGGTATATTTGCGAAGGGTGTGGAAAAGCATTTTCCCGAAGCTATCACAGGAGACGTCATGAGATATCATGTAGGACAATTTTTCAATGCAAACATTGTAGAAGAGAGTTCAAGAACGCATACAACGCTCAACGTCATGAAGCCGCGTGTAATGTAGCTTCATCGGGAACAAAATACAAAGAGCTCAACCATATTCCAGCGAACACTGATTTATGTTTAAAAAGTACACCTCTGCGAGAGATTTTTAATTCACCCTTGTTGTCTAGGCCTGCTGCAAGTTCTGTTACTAAGCACAAACTTCAAGATAAAGAGAGGCAAGATCATGATTATGATAATAAGGATAATGATGTTGATCAAAATAGTAGTAAAGGGAAAGTAGAAGAAGAAGAAAATTCATTGCCATTACAGCTTGATGATTTTACTTCATTTCCTAAGCCTACTACACGTTCTGTCGAAGTGCAAACATCTCAAGAAGAGATGCAAGGTAAAGAAGAAGGAAATTTCAACGCTTCATCGCTATCGAAACAAGTTAAGTTTGTACCTAGAAACGCTACTGCTGAAGCACGTATTACATCAAAACAAGTCCCAGCACATCAACTGTCTGCATATAGACTCAAAGTTTACAACAAGCCTCTGTTACCCTATGTAGATATAAGCTACTGTAAAGACCCCAACGTACTCGTAAAACATTTACAACTGCTAAGAGCCTATCATGATGCTGGTTACACACAGTACAAAGAAGATATTTTTGAAATAGAGTATGAATTACGTCGTGTAGGTATTATTAAGTAAGCGCTTACCCTCACCTAAGTCATCAATCTGTAGTATATAGTCGATCGAGTAGCTATATTCGTATAGATTATTTCCCAACATTCTCCCTTCCTTAGGGTGTTAACTCCGCCTCTAGTTGTAGAGCTGGTCTCAAGCCCGGATAAAGAGAGGAGAGGCACCCTAGACCTCTAGCCCATTAGCCCTTTAGCCCATTAGCCCTTTAGCCCATTAGCCCTTTAGCCCTTTAGCCCATTAGCCCTTTAGCCTATTAGCCCTACAAGGAATGTGCGGTAATCTAATCTTCTTAGAAAAAAGGTATCCCCTGACATGTTCTAAACACATGTTGTATCGAGTGCAGTGTTCGGTTCTATTTATTAAGTGTTCTAAACACTTCAATCAATGTTCCGATCACATGATAAAGTTAACGGCATAGAGTGCAGTGTTCGATTCTAGTCTTGTTATGTTTCTTTAGTGATTTTCAAGTCTAAACATGCATAATGACGTCATCACTGCAGCACGTGCTTACTCTAGCTATCCCGATGCAGGTTTAAACTTGTTCGATAGAGCTATGTCTTGACATAAGAGGAGGCCTTAACAGCTTATGTATAGCCGCTATTGCTTAAATATAGCTGATGTTAAGGAAAAGCACGTAGAATTTTTCAAATTACCCGCCACCACATTTCAAAGGTGTGAGGTTTAGTGCTGTAAAGATACCTGCACGATGCAAAGCTAGCTTTCTTCATCAGAGCAGCCACCATCTTGTGTGAGCACCTCTAGACCGTATCATAAGGAGCTGTGTATAGTCACCGTCTTGTCGCTGCTACCTTGCGCAAGCACCCCTAGGGGAGTCTCATAAGAGCAGCAGTCATCTTGTGCAAGCGCTCTTAAGCTGCCTCATAAGAAGCTATGTATAGCTCCCATCTTGTAGAATTAGATAGCTGCCAATGCCAAAGGGCCTAAGTAGGGATCGAACCGTCGATCTCACCATTAGACTATGTTTTCCTTATGCTATCATATTCCTGATACTGCAAACCCAGGTATCAGGTTTTGCTCTACGATGCACCGTTTTCGAGATATTTAACATTTTGCATTTAAGCCCTAAATTTAATGAATCGAACCTGCACGGCACGTTATACTCTCTACCATAGCTAAACCTGATCATGTTACGAAGACTTGCTTCAATACAAGCTAAAACAGAGCGAATGCCAAAGGGCTTAAGTAGGAACCGAACCGTTGATCTCATCATTAGACTATGTTTTTCTTGTTCCTCGAACTGCGAACCGAGGTACTGGGCAGAAAATTTTGTGTCCGTTTTGCTCTACGATGCACCGCTTTCGAGATATTTAACATTTTTTCATTTAAGCCTCAAATTTAATGAATCGAACTAGCACGACGCGTTAGCCTCTAAGCTAGCTTTCTTCATAAGAGCAGCAGCCATCTTGTGCAAGCACCCTTAAGGAGTCTCATAAGGAGACGTGTATAGCCGCCATCTTGTGTCCGCCATCTTGCGCATGCATCCTTAGAGCGTCTCTAGCCATCTTGTGCGAGGACCCTTAAGCCGCCTCATAAGAGCAACCGCCATCTCGCGCAAGCATCCCTAGGGCATCTCATAAGGAGCCATATATAACCGCCATCTTGCGCAAGCATCCCAAGGGCGTCTCATAAGAACCTATGTATAGCGGCCATCTTGCATAAGCACCTTTAAGGAGTCATGTATAGCCACCATCTTGTGCAATTAGCGTCGAGAGATGGCTGCTAAAGAATTTTTCTTTTTAAATTATCCGCCACCATATTTCAACTAAAGAGTGTAGCACTGAGGTTTGCGATGTAAGATGGCGGATAACAGCTGACAAAAAAGCGCGTGAGTTTGTTTACTAAACAGGAGCACGTGGAATTTTTCAATTTGCCGCCACCACATTTCAAAGGTATCTAGCTAAAGATGGCAGCACGGTGCGCTCTTGATTAAAGATGGCGGATGACAGCTAACAGAACTTTTCAAATTGCCCGTTACTACATGTCATAAAGAGGGTAGCACGGTGTTCTGTGGATTAAAGATGGCGGATGACAGCTGACGACATTGCCCGCATGATAGCAGCACAGTGCTCTATTGATTAAAGATGGCGGATGACAGCTGTCAAAAAAGCACGTGGCTTTGTTTCCAAACAAGAGCACATAGAATTTTTCAAATTGCCGCCACCACATTTCAAAGGTATCTAGCTAAAGAGTGCAGCACTGTTCTCTGTTGATTAAAGATGGCGGATGACGGCTGTCAAAAAAGCGCGTGAGTTTGTTTCCAAACAAGAGCATGTAGAATTTGCCGCCATGACATAGAGGGCAGCACGGTGCTCTCTTGATTAAAGATGGCTGCTGTCATGTTGAATTGCCTGCCACCACATTTCAAAGGTATCTAGCTAAAGAGGGCAGCACGGTGCTCTCTAGATTAAAGATGGCTGCTGTCAAAAAGCATTTTTCAAATTATCTGCCACCAGATTTCAAAGGTAAGTAGCTAAAGAGAGCACCACTGTGCTTTATAGATTAAAGATGGCGGATGACAGCTGTCAAAAAAGCACGTGGATTTGTTTACCGATTCTAATCTCGCGCTAGTGAGGTTAAGTTGGTAGCACTAAGGTTTAGGCCCGTTAAGATGGCAGCACTGCGGATGACAGGTGATGAATTTGCAGCTACTGCGATAAAGAGGGCAGCACAGTGCTCTGTGGTTTAAAGATGGCGGATGACAGCTCTCAAAAAAGCACGTGGAGTTGTTTATCTCACGCTAGTGAGGTTAAGTTGGTAGCACTAAGGTTTAGGCCCGCCAAGATGGCAGCACTGCCGATGACAGGTGACGAATTTGCAGCTACTGCGATAAAGAGGGCAGCACGGTGCTCTGTAGTTTAAAGATGGCGGATGACAGCTGTTAAAAAAGCACGTGGCTGTCAAAAAACACGTGGATATGTTTATCTCGCGCTAGTTAGGTTATGTTGGTACTACTGAGGTTTAGGCCCGTCAAGATGGCAGTACTGAGGTTAGCGATGCGTTGTTGTCCGTCAAAAAGCACGTGGCTGTTAAAAGACACGTGGGTTTGTTTACCTCGCGCTAGTTAGGTTAAGTTGGCACTACTGAGGTTTAGGCCCGTCAAGATGGCAGTACTGAGGTTAGCGATGCGTTGTTGTCTGTCAAAAAGCACGTGGCTGTCAAAAACACGTGGCTTTGTTTACCTCGCGCTAGTTAGGTTAAGTTGGCGCTACTGAGGTTTAGGCCCGTCAAGATGGCAGCAGTGAGGTTAGCGATGCGTTGTTGTCGATGACAGCTGTCAAAAAGCACGTGGCTTTGTTTACAAATTCAAATCTCGCGCCAAAATTCAAATTTCCCGCCAAAAATTCAAATTTCCCGCCACAATTTAAATTTCACGCGGGAGGAGGCGGCCGAACTGTCCTATTATACTACTAATGTGGGTTACCTTGGACAACAGTAGACTTGAGCGTTGGAGGGTAAGAGAAGTACAGGAAGAACGATGCAACGATGTTTGAACTCAGTTCATGACCTGAGATCGGAACTACAGGACACGTACATTATGCTATGGTTTGTATCAGAACATTGACTTGAAAATGTAATATTTGCGAAATAATTGTAAAAATCACGTAATAATTGAAAACGAAACGCTGTGTCTTCATTTGTCGCTTAACCACAAGGTATTGCCTCAATCAGCTGTCTTCCCTATATTTAAGGGAGAGAAGGAAACTGCACTCCATGGCACTTAGGAGCAGACCTTCAGTGCCTGTCCTCCATAAATAATCACGAAACAACACCCTGCTCAGTTTCCGAGAGATTCCCGCTACTATTCGCCTGTAGAATTCCCTGCCATTCCTGGTACACAGCTGTTTAAAGGAAGCTGAAAATGTTATTTACATATAAGAACTAAGTCCATAGCGCATATCGTAAAATAACTTACTTTCTTCGTGTAAATATTAGCCGAAGTTTATAATAAGTTACCGACTTTTAGATTTGTTTCAGAATATAAGATAAATTAGAAGTGTATATAATTAATCTCATGGAACAATTCAGATGGAATTTTGTACGGATACCCCTCAGATATTCAACTGAAATGCAAGCTACATCGATTTTTCCTATTACGAACGTTTTCTAATTGGCGGGCGTTAAAACGTAAGTGTTCACTGAAGAGGTGTACGTACTGCCAAAGTTGAGAATGGTCATTGTTCCAATTTTAGGTACAATTAGGTTAAAAGTTCTTTGTCCTACTGATTTGGAACTTTGTAGTGTTGCTGTATGAACTTTTTCCTTTACATTCCTGGCTTTAGTTTCAGGATAAAATGCATAGTTATTTTGGGGGGATATTTTCCACACTTCAAACATTTGCATTAAAATTGTAGGAATAATAATAATAATAATAATAATAATAATAATAATAATAATAATAATAATAATAATAATAATTTTTCTGATCTCATGTATTGACATATCTAAAATAAAATGGCGGATTTACAGAGAGAATGTACGGAAGTATCACTGACAATTATTTCACATTTCTGTATTGTAACAGTAAATTTGGTACTTTGGTAGAGATGAGACGCAGGGCGTGTACCAGTCGCTGAAGTGCACACAGAGGGAGAGGGTTTGTTAACAGAAATCTTAAAAACTTGTGTTTCAGAGTTTATTAAAAAATTTAAATTAATATCACCTCTGTACAGCATATACAGTCGAAAACGTTCCTTGACCTATGACTGGCGATGTCCTTGGATTCCGGCAGCTCCACATTCCATAGCAACGAACCACCATTCGTCCCCCGATGGAAGTTCTAGAAGATCTATTCGGTGCTTTGAAGATCCATGGCGTCGAGGTAGTCCTTGTAAATGGTGAACATAAATGAACATCGTTCAGCTCTGGGGCGAGTTAGTGCAACGGCTGCTTCTGCACAGATGATAGAGTGTTTATAAATGCTTTTAACAAAGTCCAAACACAAAATGTCTCGGTGAAATGTCACTTAACTTTATCACATGTCAAGTGAAAGAAACATTCACAAAGTAAAGTCCACTCGGAACTGATTGTCCAGTTTAAAGTTATTTAAAGTTTGTTGCAACGTGAAGTAATGTCACATTACTTAGTTCATTGAAGCACTGTTCAATTTAAATGAAATAAAGATGTTCCGCTCGTGAATCAAACTCGTTCACGTGTTGAAACCAAAAGACGAAATTAACTGTGTACTGACAGTCCTTGGTTTGACTGTTCATAAACTAAATGTGCCCAGAATTGAAATACACTGTTCATTAGAGTAGAAATGCACTGTTCATTAAAATAGAGATGCGCTGTTCACACCTGCACAGTTCAAAATGTCGACACAATTTACGGATTGGTAATTTAAATTTGGATTAAATACAGTTTATAACTTAAAGTATCGAGTCCTCGGCAAGGAGCAATCAGTTTTAAGTCCATCAAATTTCAATTTCGAACACTCGAAGATATTTGCGGGTCTTGGACACTCGTATAGAGTAACAGTCAATAAATAATGTCCAGACGATACACAATTCACCTCACGTCCTATCGGAGTAAAAGGTTGTCACAATATAAGGAAATCTGAATAAGTCCACATTCAGCATGACTATATTAAAGTCCACGAACTTGAAACTTAGCAGCGGCTTCACGTTCGGTTACCACACCCGCGAACTGACTGCGCGAATACGACAGTCTAGTGTGCTTATAGAAATCCCGGCCGCAAACTGGTATCACATTCTGCAGCGCACTGCTGCTCACTATAACAAGCTGTAACATACGCTGACACACTGACACACTCCCCTCTGCTGAGCGAAGCAGCACGTATTTATATTTGATCCGAAACTTGTAGAACATTCTGCATCAATCCAGGCTGTGTAGTGCAGCGAGGCAGACTGTGACGTCACCCGCTCACTACGTCACACGCGCGCAGCTGGTGCTCGCTGCCCGGTCAGTTCTTCGTAAGCGGACCGGAGCATAACACGTAAGTTTAAGATTTTCATAACGGGGCTTAGTCTGTACCGCCGTTACCGGTACAATATATTATAATTTTTAAGTGAGCGAACATACACAAAGAGAAAAACAAAAGCAGAGAAAACTAACGTTAGAATTTAGCTCACATAAATGTTACTTGAGATGTATATCTGCTGCATATTCCTCATCCTCCTTGTCCTCCAGACACCTTCTCATTGCTCTCCTTGACTTCCTTATGTTGGCCTCCAATATAACAGCTTTTTATCCTCCATCATGATCCGTCGAATATCTAAAGCTTGAAACGCACTGAGCGAATTCCTCCCTGGGGTTGGATCCCCAGCTGTTCTAGTACCTTAATTCTCCCTACATTACTCATATTAAAAAGGTTTTATAGCCCATAAAAATATTTTTAGGTGCACGGCTCCAAATAACGATTTTAAAATGCTCGTTTACATTCTGGGTCTTCCCATGCAAGCATTTCTTCAATGAATCGGGATGAGCGTGATCCTTATAAATGGGCTTTATCATAATGATCACTTCTTCGGGAAGACCATGGTGTTTGTATATTTCCTTGTCTTTATTATACTTGCTCCAGGAACCCCACGTGGCTTTTCTCCTGATACTAAAATTTCGAACTGTACAATTCACCTCGGCGAAATCGAAAACTATGTATTCGACACTATTTTCGTTTATTTTTATATATAACTTCCCCCTCACCCCCCATAGGGGGCTGAACTTGGACTTCAAAAAAACCTGATGTGTCACTATACATCTTAGCGACACCGAAAAGTATGGATTCGACACTATTTTCGTTAATTTGTATATCTGATCCCGTTGCCCCCCCTCACTTTGAAGGACAATAGAGCGTCGCTAACCTCACTGCTGCCATATTTACGGCAGTAAACCTCAAGGCTACCACCTTATGCATGTTATAGCGCGGAATTTAAAATCCAACAGCAGAACGTCGCTAACCTCACTCCTGCCATCTTGATGGGCTTAAACCTTACTGTTGCTACCTTGGTTATACGCTTTTGTGTTAGTTTACTGTTAAACGCTAAGCTGTACGCATCATCGAAGTAGAGAGTAACAAATGTCGAGTAGATTTGAAGAAGAATCTGTTAGCAGAAGAGAAAAGTCCGTCATGGAAAAACCTATTTCCAGGTATCTTTGCGAAGAGTGTGGGAAAGCATTTTCCCGAAGCTATCACAGGAGACGTCATGAGATATCATGTAGGACAATTTTTCAATGCAAACATTGTAGAAGAGAGTTCAAGAACGCATACAACGCTCAACGTCATGAAGCCGCGTGTAATGTAGCTTCATCGGGAACAAAATACAAAGAGCTCAACCATATTCCAGCGAACACTGATTTATGTTTAAAAAGTACACCTCTGCGAGAGATATTTAATTCTCCCTTGTTGTCTAGGCCTGCTGCAAGTTCTGTTACTAAGCACAAACTTCAAGATAAGGAGAGGCAAGATCATGATTATGATAATAAGGATAATGATGTTGATCAAAACAGTAGTAAAGGGAAAGTAGAAGAAGAAGAAAATTCATTGCCATTACAGCTTGATGATTTTACTTCATTTCCTAAGCCTACTACACGTTCTGTCGAAGTGCAAACATCTCAAGGAGAGATGCAAGGTAAAGAAGAAGGAAATTTCAACGCTTCATCGCTATCGAAACAAGTTAAGTTTGTACCTCGAAACGCTACTGCTGAAGCACGTATTACATCAAAACAAGTCCCAGCACATCAACTGTCTGCATATAGACTCAAAGTTCACAACAAGCCTCTGTTACCCTATGTAGATATAAGCTACTGTAAAGACCCCAACGTACTCGTAAAACGTTTACAACTGCTAAGAGCCTATCATGATGCTGGTTACACACAGTACAAAGAAGATATTTTTGAAATAGAGTATGAATTAAGTCGTGTAGGTATTATTAAGTAAGCGCTTACCCTCACCTAAGTCATCAATCTGTAGTATATAGTCGATCGAGTAGCTATATTCGTATAGATTATTTCCCAACATTCTCCCTTCCTTAGGGTGTTAACTCCGCCTCTAGTTGTAGAGCTGGTCTCAAGCCCGGATAAAGAGAGGAGAGGCACCCTAGCCCTCTAGCCCATTAGCCCTTTAGCCCATTAGCCCTTTAGCCCATTAGCCCTTTAGCCTATTAGCCCTACAAGGAATGTGCGGTAATCTAATCTTCTTAGAACAAAGGTATCCCCTGACATGTTCTAAACACATGTTGTATCGAGTACAGTGTTCGGTTCTATTTATTTAGTGTTCTAAACACTTCAATCAATGTTCCGATCACATGATAAAGTTAACGGCATAGAGTGCAGTGTTCGATTCTAGTCTTGTTATGTTTCTTTAGTGATTTGCAAGTCTAAACATGCATAATGACGCCATCACTGCAGCACGTGCTTACTCTAGCTATCCCGATGCAGGTTTAAACTTGTTCGATAGAGCTATGTCTTGACATAAGAGGAGGCTTTAACAGCTTATGTATAGCCGCTATTGTTTAAAGATAGCTGCTGTTAAGAAAAAGCACGTAGAATTTTTCAAATTACCCGCCACCACATTTCAAAGGTATGAGGTTTAGTGCTGTAAAGATACCTTCACGATGCAAAGCTAGCTTTCTTCATCAGAGCAGACACCATCTTGTGTGAGCACCTCTAGACCGTATCATAAGGAGCTGTGTATAGTCACCGTCTTGTCGCTGCTACCTTGCGCAAGCACCCTAGGGCGTCTCATAAGAGCAGCAGTCATCTTGTGCAAGCGCTCTTAAGCTGCCTCATAAGAAGCTATGTATAGCTCCCATCTTGTAGAATTATATAGCTGCCAATGCCAAAGGGCCTAAGTAGGGATCGAACCGTCGATCTCATCATTAGACTATGTTTTCCTTATGCTATCATATTCGTGATACTGCAAACCCAGGTATCAGGTTTTGCTCTGCGATGCACCGTTTTCGAGATATTTAACATTTTGCATTTAACCCCTAAATTTAATGAATCGAACCTACTCTCTACCATAGCTAAACCTGATCATGTTACGAAGACTTGCTTCAATACAAGCTAAAACAGAGCGAATGCCAAATGGCTTAAGTAGGAACCGAACCGTTGATCTCATCATTAGACTATGTTTTTCTTGTTCCTCGAACTGCGAACCGAGGTACTAGGCAGAAAATTTTGTGTCCGTTTTGCTCTACGATGCACCGCTTTCGAGATATTTAACATTTTGCATTTAAGCCTCAAATTTAATGAATCGAACTAGCACGACGCGTTAGCCTCTAAGCTAGCTTTCTTCATAAGAGCAGCAGCCATCTTGTGCAAGCACCCTTAAGGCGTCTCATAAGCAGACGTGTATAGCCGCCATCTTGTGTCCGCCATCTTGCGCAAGCATCCTTAGGGAGTCTCTAGCCATCTTGTGCGAGGACCCTTAAGCCGCCTCATAAGAGCAACCGCCATCTCGCGCAAGCATCCCTAGGGCATCTCATAAGAAGCCATGTATAACCGCCATCTTGCGCAAGCATCACAAGGGCGTCTCATAAGAACCTATGTATAGCGGCCATCTTGCATAAGCACCTTTAAGGAGTCATGTATAGCCACCAACTTGTGCAATTAGCATCGAGAGATGGCTGCTGTAGAATTTTTCTTTTTAAATTATCCGCCACCATATTTCAAATAAAGAGTGTAGCACTGAGGTTTGCGATGTAAGATGGCGGATAACAGCTGACAAAAAAGCGCGTGAGTTTGTTTACTAAACAGGAGCACGTGGAATTTTTCAATTTGCCGCCACCACATTTCAAAGGTATCTAGCTAAAGATGGCAGCACGGTGCGCTCTTGATTAAAGTTGGCGGATGACAGCTAACAGAACTTTTCAAATTGCCCGCTACTACAGAGAGCAGCACGGTGTTCTGTGGATTAAAGATGACGGATGACAGCTGACGAAATTGCCCGCATGATAGCAGCACAGTGCTCTATTGATTAAAGATGGCGGATGACAGCTGTCAAAAAAGCACGTGGCTTTGTTTCCAAGCAAGAGCACATAGAATTTTTCAAATTGCCGCCACCACATTTCAAAGGTATCTAGCTAAAGAGTGCAGCACTGTGCTCTGTTGATTAAAGATGGCGGATGACGGCTGTCAAAAAAGCGCGTGAGTTTGTTTCCAAACAAGAGGATGTAGAATTTGCCGCCATCACATAGAGGGCAGCACGGTGCTCTCTTGATTAAAGATGGCTGCTGTCATGTTGAATTGCCTGCCACCACATTTCAAAGGTATCTAGCTAAAGATGGCAGCACGGTGCTCTCTAGATTAAAGATGGCTGCTGTCAAAAAGCATTTTTCAAATTATCCGCCACCACATTTCAAAGGTAAGTAGCTAAAGAGAGCACCATTGTGCTCTATAGATTAAAGATGGCGGATGACAGCTGTCAAAAAAGCACGTGGATTTGTTTACCGATTCTAATCTCGCGCTAGTGAGTTTAAGTTGGTAGCACTAAGGTTTAGACCCGTTAAGATGGCAGCACTGCGGATGACAGGTGATGAATTTGCAGCTACTGCGATAAAGAGGGCAGCACAGTGCTCTGTGGTTTAAAGATGGCGGATGACAGCTCTCAAAAAAGCACGTGGAATTGTTTATCTCACGCTAGTGAGGTTAAGTTGGTAGCACTAAGGTTTAGGCCCGCCAAGATGGCAGCACTGCCGATGACAGGTGACGAATTTGCAGCTACTGCGATAAAGAGGGCAGCACGGTGCTCTGTAGTTTAAGGATGGCGGATGACAGCTGTCAAAAAGCACGTGGCTGTCAAAAAACACGTGGATTTGTTTATCTCGCGCTAGTTAGGTTATGTTGGTACTACTGAGGTTTAGGCCCGTCAAGATGGCAGTACTGAGGTTAGCGATGCGTTGTTGTCCGTCAAAAAGCACGTGGCTGTTAAAAAACACGTGGGTTTGTTTACCTCGCGCTAGTTAGGTTAAGTTGGCACTACTGAGGTTTAGGCCCGTCAAGATGGCAGTACTGAGGTTAGCGATGCGTTGTTGTCTGTCAAAAAGCACGTGGCTGTCAAAAAACACGTGGCTTTGTTTACCTCGCGCTAGTTAGGTTAAGTTGGCACTACTGAGGTTTAGGCCCGTCAAGATGGCAGCAGTGAGGTTAGCGATGCGTTGTTGTCGATGACAGCTGTCAAAAAGCACGTGGCTTTGTTTACAAATTCAAATCTCGCGCCAAAATTCAAATTTCCCGCCAAAAATTCAAATTTCCCGCCACAATTTAAATTTCACGCGGGAGGAGGCGGCCGAACTGTCCTATTATACTACTAATGTGGGTTACCTTGGACAACAGTAGACTTGAGCGTTGGAGGGTAAGAGAAGTACAGGAAGAACGATGCAACGATGTTTGAACTCAGTTCATGACCTGAGATCGGAACTACAGGACACGTACATTATGCTATGGTTTGTATCAGAACATTGACTTGAAAATGTAATATTTGCGAAATAATTGTAAAAATCACGTAATAATTGAAAACGAAACGCTGTGTCTTCATTTGTCGCTTAACCACAAGGTATTGCCTCAATCAGCTGTCTTCCCTATATTTAAGGGAGAGAAGGAAACTGCACTCCATGGCACTTAGGAGCAGACCTTCAGTGCCTGTCCTCCATAAATAATCACGAAACAACACCCTGCTCAGTTTCCGAGAGATTCCCGCTACTATTCGCCTGTAGAATTCCCTGCCATTCCTGGTACACAGCTGTTTAAAGGAAGCTGAAAATGTTATTTACATATAAGAACTAAGTCCATAGCGCATATCGTAAAATAACTTACTTTCTTCGTGTAAATATTAGCCGAAGTTTATAATAAGTTACCGACTTTTAGATTTGTTTCAGAATATAAGATAAATTAGAAGTGTATATAATTAATCTCATGGAACAATTCAGATGGAATTTTGTACGGATACCCCTCAGATATTCAACTGAAATGCAAGCTACATCGATTTTTCCTATTACGAACGTTTTCTAATTGGCGGGCGTTAAAACGTAAGTGTTCACTAATAATAATAATAATCGTATGGCCTCAGCTACCGTGTGCAGACATTTCGATTTGACGCCATCTGGCTGTCTGCTCGTCAATTTCGACGTTCCGGCTTACTCTGTCTGCCATCTAGCGGACCTAGAGTAAACCGGATCTCTCTTGGGCGTCTATGGCTGAGATTTAATTAATTTTGTCGGGTAAATACCAAATGTATCACCAGAGATCTTTTACATGCCGACATCGTACGACATGGAGTGTCGAATGGACTTTTTTCCGCCCTTCAAAAATCCGACTACCTCTGCCGGGTTTGAACCCGCTATCTTGGGATTCGGAGGCCGACACTCTACCATGGATCCACAGAGGCAGTCAGTGTTCACTGAAGAGGTGTACGTACTGCCAAATTTGAGAATGGTCATTGTTCCAATTTTAGGTAAAATTAGGTTAAAAGTTCTTTGTCCTACTGATTTGGAACTTTGTAGTGTTGCTGTATGAACTTTTTCCTTTACATTCCTGGCTTTAGTTTCAGGATAAAATGCATAGTTATTTTGGGGGGATATTTTCCACACTTCAAACATTTGCATTAAAATTGTAGGAATAATAATAATAATAATAATAATAATAATAATAATAATAATAATAATAATAATAATAATAATAATAATAATAATTTTTCTGATCTCATGTATTGACATATCTAAAATAAAATGGCGGATTTACAGAGAGAATGTACGGAAGTATCACTGACAATTATTTCACATTTCTATATATTATAATTTTTAAGTGAGCGAACATACACAAAGAGAAAAACAAAAGCAGAGAAAACTAACGTTAGAGTTTAGCTCACATAAATGTTACTTGAGATGTATATCTGCTGCATATTCCTCATCCTCCTTGTCCTCCAGACACCTTCTCATTGCTCTCCTTGACTTCCTTATGTTGGCCTCCAATATAACAGCTTTTTATCCTCCATCATGATCCGTCGAATATCTAAAGCTTGAAACGTACTGAGCGAATTCCTCCCTGGGGTTGGATCCCCAGCTGTTCTAGTACCTTAATTCTCCCTACATTACTCATATTAAAAAGGTTTTATAGCCCATAAAAATATTTTTAGGTGCACGGGTCCAAATAACGATTTTAAAATGCTCGTTTACATTCTGGGTCTTCCCATGCAAGCATTTCTTCAATGAATCGGGATGAGCGTGATCCTTATAAATGGGCTTTATCATAATGATCACTTCTTCGGGAAGACCATGGTGTTTGTATATTTCCTTGTCTTTATTATACTTGCTCCAGGAACCGCGTAGATTATGCTAGGGCTTCTCGTCAGTAGAAATCTGATGAAGCACCAGCATTCTCTCTTATAGCTTTGCCATGGTAATTTTGTAGCCTGTCTATTTCAGAAGAAGTGAGTCTGTTACAGCATTCTGCAATTTCTTTCCGATCATGTCTTGGACTAACGCCTGCATCCTTGTACCCATCCTCTTGTGGACATGACCTACACATTTCAACTCTATATGGTCTTTCAGACAGTACTCTGTCTCCATCACCCGAAAACTGACATAACGCACACCACTGGTAGCAAGTGACTTATTAAAAATCCTTGATGCACCCTGGACTGCCATGTCCCCACTAGAACCAGCATAATGTGTCATACAACACACATGTTCCGTTTGCGATTTGCATTCATGGTAGTACTTAGTGAGGCACTCCACATCAGCTGCTTTACCAGTATCGACACCAGTAACAGTAACCCCACCATGCTGTCTGATGTGGCCTCGCTTTTGCCAGCCACCACCAAGAGCAACCGCAATGTCACTAACACCTTCATTTTCTACAGTATTACTGCCTCTTGAGTCTCTTACTAATAACGTTTGTGAACGCATGGAATCTAGTAGGAGGACTACTCGTTCACAGCTTCACCCTTACCAACTGATCCGAGGCCATACACAAATCGAAGGTTCATCTCATGCGCGCCTTTCACATATTTTGTTGTGATAAACTCTGTTTGTCCCCATAACTTGCGCGTGAAAGAAAAATGGTGCAAGCTTGGCCCTTCCACAATGATGCCTTGTCAGATACACTCAACATTTTTACAATAATTACACTGCACAAAAGATTTCACAGCAGCACACACGAGCTGAATATCTATAACCTGGTATTGTACTGAATTGTTCTCGATATTTACACCAGTAAGCGCTCTACCTCAGTTTTATTCTCTATACACACTTTCCGAAGTTGCCAGCTTTCTACCTGGACCTGCCTATCTTGTGTTTGAGTGGCGGGTAATTACTCACCACCTTTAACATTCAAGCATGTCTTTCTGTTTTTATATTGATTCCCACGGCACTACTTCTGCCGAACATTTTAGCCCTCGGCATTTTGAAAGTAAACACTCAAAGATGTGCCATACTATTTGAATATAAAAAAAGATGTCGGCATGTCACTTTGCTGACAATAGCACCAATCGGTAAGTAACAACTTACCTGCAGAACGAGGCCACGTTCACGAAGCCACTTACATTTCCTAGAAAGTTATCAAAAACTAAAGTCCAGCGTGCAGTCAGAGAAGGGTGTGCCATTTATAATGTAAATATCCAAATTACGGAAACTAGGAGCGCGGTTCTCTCTTGTACGCATAACAAAGAATACTGAAACACTTTAAGTGAATTCACAAACTTTTTCGAAAAGTCTCTACTACGGCAAGCTAAACCTCTATACCATCTCAGGTATACACTGAACTTGTTAAGTTTTCCTCAACTGAAAACACGGAAATTCCACTTTTACGTTTTAAAGGAGGAGTTTGAGAGCACCCGGCACCTGGTTCTTGGTCGGTCTTCTTAACACTGAGTGTGCGCACATCACACGTCAACGAAGACATCTGCTAGTAATTCAAGAAATACTGTAATAACTTCCCAAGATGTTTAGTTAAGTTTAACAATTACTCGGCCTAATGCTGTAATTTAGCTTGGTACCGTACTCTTATCGAAATATTGCAGCTGTGTTTATCGATAAAGCCTTGCCTCACAATGATCCCTTGTCAACTGCAGCCAGAAAATGAAAGTAGTAGTATCACGCCGCAAGGCCAACTCATAGCAGATAACACCGCTCACTTTCGACTGCTTTGATTATTAAATACAGAGAGAAGTAAGAATGTTGTGGTTTCGGTTCGAGTGGTATCCAAGTGGCTGTTATTTTCAACACGTTTATATTTCTGAGGCATTCAAATTATGTACTGGTATTGGAAACGTCCAATCAAGCAAGAGTTTATTTCAATAGGTGCTTTGTTAACGGTTTTAACTCTTTGTAATCTGCTTCGTGCGAAGCGCAATAAGCAGTTTCAGCTCGTGTGTAATGTGCTTTTTGCTCATCGCTCACTGCACATTAAACTGAGATTTGCTCCAGTAGGATCGAAGGCGCCCCTGTTGCTGTTGTTCTAATCATCATTTCATTCCTTCCAGAGTTTGAACTGTGCTCTTAGAGAACGGGCTAAGGAGTATGTCTGAGAGATGCGAGTAAGATGGAGAATCATCCCAGATGTTGACGAGGATAAAAAGAAAACAGGCATCGATAAACAAGTTTACTTACTGGTTACTCTTCTATCATTTATGGTTTTCATGTTCCCGTAGTTATGACCGTATTTTCACAGGTATCATAGTTCTTCCAGTTGTTCATTTTCCCGCGAATACAATACATCACGTTATGTCTAAAAATGTTTTGCAAGAAAGTCGTTTGGAAAGAACCATTCTTGCGATATAAAGTCACACATAAGCATGCACAATTTTTTAAATATTAAAAAACATTAGAAGAAGTGATTATTTTATTTTATGGATAACTTACAGCCCAAAACCAACATGTTCCTTGGCTAAGCGAATTAAGGATAAAACACATTAAACCATAAGATGGTAAACATTAATGGATATTATCGTGAAAAAGTACCGTAAGGAGATAATGGCTGGAGTTATGATGACAAAATATTACTTATGTTAAGAGCCATTTCATGCGTAAAAATTGCAATGGTTGCCTGTAGCTAAATGTCTTATTCCTACCCACTCACCTGAGAACGAGTTGTCAGCAGGGCATCGGCCTCTGAATTATCTCTAGAAGATAGGAATTCACAGAGTGGTCATCGTCAGAGTTAGACTTGCTTCACATGGTGGTCGATGGTACTAGGCAAGTGATATGGCTAGATAAAGAACATATCCATGTGAGAAGGCGATGAGGAATATCGGCGAATTGTAGCAATACATCTAGAGCAGTTCCAAAGTGCCTGAACAGTGTGACAAATCTCAAAGTTATCCGTAGGGATAGAGCAAAACAAATTACAACCAACATCAAAATTATGTGAATGCTCTGTTCAAAGCTCCAGAAACACAACACATGGAGTTTACTTTCATCGACCCCATGGTTCTACTTCGAGATCGTGAAGGTGTTAAAAAATCATGTACTTTTGTTACAAGATTGCTGTTGTGCACTGATGATCATACTCTGAAACCCATAGCGCACGAATTTCTTCCTTGTTTGCATTGACGTAATTCAAAATTTTAAATTATTTTCTGTTCTTTATCAATATAGCAATTGGTCTGTTGTTTTAAGTCCTATGGAGTAGGCTACAAGTTAAAATATGACTCTGAATAGAAATACTGTAAACGTCACCGAAAAGAAAAGACGTTTGCAGTTTGACGTGATATCGTGATTGCAGTCACAAGACCTCCAATATTACCTGACTGTACTTAGATTCAGTTATGACAGACACGTGACGTCCATATAGTCACAGAGATTCCCATTTTGCTTCAATGTGGGTCCTGGTATCACTGCCATAAGACCTCCACTTTTACGTGATATTGTGATGTCGCTCTTATTTCGCGTGACTCTTCTAATCGAAGTTACCGCCACGTGACCTCCAGTATTAAGTGACAGCTAATATCGTGATTGTAACCACGGGTCTTCCTTGCCACTATGGATATTCGTGATGTTGTTATACTCGTATCTTTTCCAGTCCATATTCCGAGTCAAGTCGCATGAAATATGTAGTAAGCAATCTTCTTCTAATGTACTGCCATTGTTACAAACTGTCTTACTCAGTAATTTTCCTTACAGAATATTCAATTAATTGTGTACATGAAAACACTAGGTGCATTGATATGGGTTTAAACTGGCGGTCTCTTACAAATGTTATATTTCTGAGATCCTACTCTCGATGAAGCCTGAGGTGTACATCCTCAGTTCGTACCTCAGTGGTTTCGAGCAAACACAAATATAGTTTTTCGTTTCTAACCAATATTTTGACCCAGTAAAACTGAAATCGTTTAAAATCCCTTGTTATTCTTACATCTAGGGCACCGAAGCGACCTACCACACAACAGTGGGATCCGAACCGACAACCACCCGATTTCGCGTCGGTTGCTCTACCAGTTGAGCTATGGTGGCCTAGGCCATTTTTGTTCTGCTGGAAACATAGCCGACTACAGTTACAAGCCGGAGTCATGTAAGTTTGGCAACGTCCAATGGAGGCCAAGGTGAAAGCGCGGGATTTATCCGTGTATGTTGATGTCTAGTGAACTTCGTCTCGTGTTTCGTTTAATTTTTCACGATTATGTTCGAGTATATATAACAAGATAAGTGATAGAATAAGCATACGTAGAGCCTATTATCGAAATAATGTGAATGCTAACCAGGGCTTTTATTTTATTTAGCGTATGATGCTTCATTTGACAATCGTTTAAAATGTTTTTACATATAAGCGTTATTAGAAAAATATAAACATAAAATACATGGATATAGATAGACAGACTTAAGGTCGATTCACACATCTCCGGGACGTGACGGCGCTTTCCGTGCCGTGACGGCATCTTCCGTGAAAATAAAATATCGTCGCCATGTAAACGAAGGGATGAGTTCATACACTTCCGTTGACGTCATTCGCCGTGACCTTCAGTGCTTCTCCGTGATCCGTGCCGGCAATACGTATTCGCTCGCCAACGATATTTTCTTGCTTTCACGGACGTGATTTCTCTCATCGCGCCTTCCTGCTTCTCTGCTTTCGTAGAGTACTGAGGTTATCTGTGTACGTTTGAACTTTATCTCCCAAAATGAAGGACGAGCTGCTGATTGAATTAGTGAAGGCACACTCTTTTATATATAATTTAGCTGATTCGAAATATATGGATAGTGGTTTGAAGAAGCGTGTATGGGAGGAAATCGGCGAGAAAATGGAAGCTGAAGGTAGATAACCAATTTTTTCTGCTCTTAAGATTAAGAAAATCAGTCTGTCTGTACATAGGCACCGACTTTATCGCGACAAGGCACTTTCTGCCTCCAACCTACAAAGTCAGGGGCATTAAAAATTAATCAACAATTTCATTTAATTTTTCAAGTAATTAAAAGCAAATGTAGTGTACTAATACCATTAATACCTTCTTCGCTAGTAGTTGTAGTAAATAATTTACTAATACCTCACTTTATTGCACAACCCCCCCCCCCACCTTCTAAATGTTTAACAAGTCGACGCCTATGTACCTGCGACAATGTGAATATCAATCCAAATTTAATATAGTTGTAAACATAACATTATAAACAACTGTTATAACAATTATACGAGTATAATCATATACAGTAGGCCTATATAAAATAATATAATAATCATAATATACTAATTATGTTACTAAAAATTAACATTCTCAGAACTTAATATACTAGCATATCGCAAAGGTCTTCAGCCACTCACTAAGTGACGTTATCGACATCTTTCATATGTGTTCTTGCCACGGTACTGAACCAGCTTCTGAGCAGAAATAATCTTTTAACTTATCCCTTATGCAGAAAGCCTCTCTGGTCGAATTCCCACCACGAGGGGGTAAGTTTTGGAGCTGTGGATTGACAAACTCTTGGTTTGTGGAATCACTTGTTTCTTCCTCTCTTTCTCCTCTTCATCCAAGATTATAGCTATCATTAACAGTTCATCATCACTAAGAAAACCCATCATGGAACACTTGATTGCCGACTTATAACTGCACGGAACTGAAGTGTGAGAACAGACGTGAAATATTCATGTCGGAAAGGACGGATACGGAAACGGAGAGCGCCGTCACGTCCCGGAGATGTGTGAATCGACCTTAACTAGGAGGTAAACACACACACACACACACACACACACACACACACACAACTGCAGGTTCTGAAATTTCATCACAAGCTGTTGTCAAGTCCTTCCAGCCAAGTAAGTGCCATAGGGGTTATTTGATGTAGCTCCTCCATAGGTCCAGTGAATGCTCGGAGAGGACATTCTTTCACGATGTGGCTGATGGTTTGCACGTCAGTACCACAGTTGCAGAAAGGAGACTCCAACCACCCCCATTGGTGTAGTGCAGAAGCAGTTCTTCCAACACCGGCTTGGACTGTGGAGCTGGCTTTCTAAGCCCAGCTCAGTCCGATGGTATTTTAAGGTGCTCAAATACGCCAGCCTCGTGTTGGTAGATTTACTGGCATGTTAAAGAACTCCTCCGGGACGAAATTCCGGCATCTCGGCCCATTCCAAAATCCGTAAAAGTAGTAAGTGGGACGTTAAATCAATAACGTTTTTATTTGTGATGGTGCTGACTGAATTAGGCTTATTAATAAAATGTTTCGTGTATTTGCAGATGCCCAGAAAATGTCGTGTTCTCATGTATCGTAACAACTATAACATTAAGAAGGGTTTTGTTGTCTTGTTTAGTTTTTTTCAGACGAATAATTAAAACAAAAATGGATTTTTCATTGTAAACGGGATAATTGGGAACCTGGGAAAGATTCAGTCGTATGCATAAAACATGTCACACACGAAAGTTTTTCAACAAGGGATAAAATTTGTGATAGTAAATTCAACGTAACTATACTACCACCTAAACCTAATGAGCTTCTCCTGATGCATGTCCGATTATTTTCCGAAATGTACCAAAATATTTGTCATCGAAAAGTGTTAAAAGAAGAAATTCTGGATGTACGAGCCTGGAAATGTAGAGTAGGGTAAACAAGAAGATGGATGATATGGCAAATGTACCCCATTTACTGAAAATTCACCAAGGTGTATCACTGTATATGTCATCAGGTGTTGGTAAAAGAAATGACATGTTTAGCAAATAGTAAAATATCAAAGTGGTCTCAACTCAATGCATATTTATGAAATTTTATAGGAACCACTTTTTGTAATGTTAGTGTTAAACGATTGTGTACAAATGAATCTATTAAAATGCTCCACAATTTAATAGAATATCGTGTGATGAAAGCACACTCTTTGTCTTGCCTCATATTTTAAGGGAACAATTCCAACTTTGCACTAAAAGGGCCGGGCTGAGTGGCTCAGACGGTTGAGGCGCTGGGTTTCTGATCCCAACTTGGCAGTTTCGATATTAGCTCAGTCCGGTAGTATTTGAAAGTGCTCAAATACGTCAGCCTCATGTCCGAAGATTTAATGGCACGTTAAAGAACTCCTCCGGGACGAAATTCCGGCATCTCGGCGCCTCCCCAAAACAGTAAAAGTAGTTAGTGGGACGTAAAGCAATTATTATTATTATTATTATTATTATTATTATTATTATTATTATTATTATTATTATTATTATTATTATTATTATTATTATTATTATTATTATTTGCACTGAAAGGAAAAGGAGTTAGGCCCTACTCAAAAAGTTTTGCTTGGAACTGTGAAAGCAAATTATTTACTGTCAAGAAACTTTCAAAGTGATAACTTAGAAAGAAGGTTTATTCAGTACTTACAGCTTATTGGTTGTAACGACAATGTTACTGCACCTCAAGTCCTAGAAAGTGAGATGAAAATTAGTGTTCTAGGGTTGCGGTGGTGGTGCTGATGGTATGGAAAAGTGAGGTTTGGCTGTAGCCAATTAGATATGTCTGATTCCATCAAGACAGATGTTATTGGGCTCAATATGGAAGTAATAAACAAGTTAGACTCACATTTACCAAGTGAATTTTTTTTTGGTGGGTGACATTTGTTTAGGTCTCCTGCAAGTAATGAAACAGGTGATCTGTATTTCGAAGAATTTCAGAGAGGTGGGTTAGTCGTGTCATCACATTGTATTGTGTGTGTCTGCAGAACAGTGGCATACGAAGACCACCTGGGTTGTGAAAATCATGAAGAATTCCTGTTCTCTCTACCCCGAGTTGCTTTAGGAAGAGATGACAATCAACAGTTCTGGTTTGAACGCGGTCATTGTGGGCGTGACAATAACGGTGCGATAGATTGTTTATTGTCTACATTTTACAATATCGTGTTAAATAAGTGCTGAAAGTTAAGCCCATCAAATTATCAAGACAAGACAAGTGCTGAAAGCAGATGAAGAACACGAGCTATGTCAGCAGTGAGGGTTAAAACACAAAGCGGAGGAAGCTGTCAACGCTCCACAATAATCGACTTGTGAGTATTGTTCTTAAAGTGTTTTTTTTATTCATGTAAAATGTACATTTCTAACTTCAGTGAATGCATTTACTGATGTGTGTGTTCCTTAGTACCATTTTACGAATCATTGTGTTGGTCTAAATGAAGTGAATATGGGCGAAGTCATTCAAAATCGGACAAGCCCCCTTTCCTCTCTCAGCCTCCTCTTGACAGATAGATACAGCGTTGCCAAGCGTACCTTCCGGCTTTAACTGTAGATGGCTCTGGTTGGAAAGGATCTAAGCTACAGGTCTGGTACTACTACCATCACACTGTAGAGTGCGTTTAAGTTGCCCGTTGAGGGCCAAGTCAATGAATATTGAATTTGCACGACCGCATTGTAATCAAAACCGACTCTCAACCTAGTAGGTCGTGTTACGTACATTTAGTACATGTTGAAGAGATGTTAAGTACAGAACAAAAATGGCCAACCAGACACCAGTGGGATCCGAACCAACAACCTCCCGATTTCGCGTCGTTTGCTCTACCAATTGAGCTATGGTGGCCTAGGCCACCTTTGTTCTGTTGGAAAGGATCTAAGCTAAAGGTCTGGTACTACTACTACCATCACACTGTAGAGTGTGTTTAAGTTGCCCGTTGAGGTCCAAGTCAATGAATATTGAATTTTCACGATCGCATTGTAATCGAAACCGACTTTCAACCTATTAGGTCGTGTTACATACATTTAGTACGTGTTGAAGAGATGTTAAGTACAGAATAAAAATGGCCAACCAGACACCAGTGGGATCCGAACCCCCAACCTCCCGATTTCGCGTCGTTTGCTCTACATCTCTTCAAAACGCACTAAATGTACGTAACACGACCTAATAGGTTGAAAGTCGGTTTCGATTACAATGCGGTCGTGAATATTCAATATTCATTGACTTGGCCCTCAACGGGCAACTTAAACGCACTCTACAGTGTGATGGTAGTAGTACTAGACCTGTAGCTTAGATCCATTCCAACAGAACAAAGATGGCCTAGACCGCCATAGCTCAATTGGTCGAGCAGCCGACGCAAAATCGGGAGGATGTGGTTTCGGATCCCACTGGTGTCTGGTTGGCAATTTTTTTCTGTACTTAACATCTCTTCAACACGTACAGAATGTACGTAACACGACCTAATAGGTTGAAAGTCGATTTCGATTACAATGCGGTCGTGAAAATTCTATTTTCATTGACTTGGCCCTCAACGGGCAACATAAATGCACTCTACAGTGTGATAGTAGTAGTACTAGACCTGTAGTTTACATCCTTTCCAACAGAACAAAGAAGGCCTAGGCCACCATAGCTCAATTGGTAGAGCAACCGACGCGAAATCGGGAGGTTGAGGGTTCGGATCCCAATGGTGTCTGGTTGGCCATTTTTGTTCTGTACTTAACATCACTTCAACACGTATTAAATGTACGTCACACGACCTAATAGGTTGAAAGTCTGTTTCGATTACAATGCGGTCGTGAAAATTCAATTTTCATTGATCTGGCCTTCAACGGGCAACTTAAACGCACTCTACAGTGTGATGGTAGTACTACTAAACCTGTAGTTTAGATCCTTTCCAACGGAACAAAGATGGCCTAGGCCACCATAGCTCAATTGGTAGAGCAACCGACGCGAAATCGGGAGGTTGAAGGTTCGGATCCCAATGGTGTCTGGTTGCCCATTTTTGTTCTGTACTTAACATCTCTTCAACACGTATCAAATGTACGTAACACGACCTAATAGGTTGAAAGTCGGTTTCGATTACAATGCGGTCGTGAATATTCAATATTCGATAAATATTGTCTTCTGAACTCACCGTTATTTAAATCCCCTTTGAGGTAGAATGTTTTAAAATATTAATTTATCACATAAACGACCAACTATTCTGTGAAGTTTTGAACTTCGTACGTCAAACTGTTTTAGACAGAAAGCTAGCTGTAGTACCCGTCGTTGACTTGGCCTGTGCTCGATGACATTTTTCCACCCCTCATATTGTTCCCCAGATTCTGAGGCATACAAGTGGACATGTTTCTCTCTGTCACATTCAAGGGGGCACAAAAGGTTTAATGAAAGGTGGGGCCACCGACTTTATAAGGTGCCTTGTCTATGAGAACGGGAGGAATTTCACCTAGTACAAGTGGTCCTCTCTTATTCCGTGTGTGTGTGACTGTGCGGTCTTTGGATGCAATGTGTTAGTTTCATAGATACTGGTAGTGGTATGTCATTTCTACAGAGGAAAAGAAAATCATCTACAAACCAACTACCGCTTCTACTGACGTGAATAAGGACTCGATAACATCAAGATGATAGGCCTCACGATCGGTACAAGAGGAACAATTCCTAAGTTCTGCAAAGAATTCCGCTCAAGACTAAAACTACCAGAGTCGTTGAAGATGAATGTGGTCCTCACAGGACTGAAAGGTTCGTTACCATTATGTGGCCATGAATGTACCTCCTTATGGGTGAAGAATTTTGTCTGTACATTGCTCAGAACTGAAAAAGGAATGCTATTTCTGTGTCGGTCGCTTCCATAGGAACAAGGAAATACACTTTCCAACTTTCCATCATTTCTGTATGTATGCACTATATGTATGCATGTATATATATATATATGTGTGTGTATATGTATGTATGTATGTATGTATGTATGTATGTATGTACGGGCAACCCGAGAAAGTGGATGAAGAGAATTTTATAAAAATCGGTACGTACGTTTGGGCAATGGGGCTCTATAATCCAGGCTATAAATATTTTTATCCACAGTGAGTGAAATGGTAGTTTATGGAAAGGCCAATATTTAATTCTCAAATATTTGTTATTAATAGTTCTGTCGATAGGTATTACATAACTAAATTTGGATAGAATTGTATCTTCTATCATTTATGTCTGATACGTTTTTACCGTACTGGCTATTGAACAGAGATATTAATGAATTTCGAATGTTGTTGTTAAGTCCACATCGACGCCAAACCACGAGAAAATGAGAGAAGAGAATTTAATTAAAATCGGTATGTGAAGTGTGGGAATCAGGTTTTACAGTCTAGGTTGTAAATAATTGTTATTCACGCACGTTGAAATGGTAGTTTAAGGAAGATGCATCAAATGTATTTTTTAAAATATATTTGTTATTGGTCCTATCGAAATATATTAAATACCGCAACAAATGTTCCAATTATTTATGCCTTATACAGTTTTGCCGTACCAACTATGATAATAGAATTCATGAATTTAGACTTTTTTGCTTAGTCCATATCAACGCCAAGCATTTCTAACATGGAAATATTGTTTAATCGTGCTAACTGGCGATAGTTTTCGCCATGATTGTTTTAAAGTGTAACACCGAGTGGTTATCGGTCCTTGTCGATACAGAAAAATGTGGAGATGATTACAAAAAAAATGAGAAATATCGTAAAGGGATGATCGGTTGAAGAATAAGGCACGAGAGAGTCATGAAGGGAAGGAAGGACTGCCTTTACTTTAGCTGCTCTAATATCACAGAGTGGGAAGAAAACTACAGTATTGAAAGCTCATAAAACTGATCAACAATAGCATTACATTTACCATTGTTGTGATGTGATTTGTCTCTTCTGCTGCCAGTCATCTCCGGTAGGTGGAATTGGTGCTGCGTCCCGATTAAAAGCAGCGTGCCTGAATATTGGCGGAAAGTATTTGGAGAGTTGCACGTGCTATATACGATTGTCTCGCCACCGACGGATACGGGAGGGTGGGCCACAGTGAGACAAGCTCATTAAATCTATTTCTTGAAATAGGGAAATTTATTTGTATTTCTGAGAGGTTGGCTCTCTTGGTAGTAGCCATTTTGATCCTGTTTACTATTTGAAAGAAGCTAGTTATGTACGAGATAAACAACATGCCGTTTTTAAAGCAAGAAAAGTAATTTTTTCCTTTGTTTTTCCTTTCTTGTAGCTATATGTACATTATTAAATCAGGTATGGTCGAAATACGTTTATATTACAAAATAATTGCTGGAGTTGTCAGCTTGTTGAATATTGTACGTTAGGCGGTACACATAATTGTTTTTAACAGTTGCAAATGGGCCACAGCGAGACGTTTCAGTGTTCGGACCCTTTAAGTCATTCTACAACGCCACTGTTGATTCATGAATGATGTTAAATCCTGGAAAAACAGTTTCCATATATGATATTGCAGGGTTCGTAGGCCAGGCACATCAACAAGCAATTACACCATCAAGCATCATGTCTTGATATTGCATAACAGGAATCTTTCCTTCTGATTCCCATGTATTTTAAGATGAAGATTTTCTGGAGAGTGCTGTGCCAGATACGGAAGTCAGAGCTCAAGATGGCAACAAACCTTCCAGTGAAACAGCACTAGGCTTCCATGAGACATCTGGCACGAGCATTTCTAAACTAAGTGGCTTGGAACCTGTTTATATCAGCCCCAAAACATACGGAACTACCCGAAAGCTGAGCAGAGGCCAGAGTTAACTTCCAGGAAGGAAAAGGGTAGATATTTCATTCCAGCTGACATCCCAGAAGAAAATAAAGTTGCTCTTCAGCCCCAAAATAAAAGGAGACGGAAGAAAAGTTTGTTGAGCGAAAGTAATTTAAAATCCAAGAAGGCAGCCCCCGCAATAGGAATTTTGAAGGATGGTGATGATCATGATTCTTCTGATTCAGACAGCTCATCAGAAAACTAAGAATAGAGCTCCCAAAATTTCATCAACTTGCTCGCAAACCTAAAGAGGGTGACTTCGTTTTGGTCGCGTTTTCAGGGAAACACTGAAGGAAGTACTACGAGCTTTAGCTGATGGAAATTATGAGCTAAAATTCCAAAGGAAAAGTCCGGAAATGATAGACAGTTTTTATCCAGATGTTGCAGATATCGCTTCAATCCCCACGAAAGACATCTGAACACTGTTGCAGGTTCCTTCTGCGTATGACAGGACAAAAATACAAAAGTCATATCTCATATTTTGTGTAAATGTTTGGAAATTCAATGTGCTGTAGTGTTTCTCAGATTAATTATTCATTTCAGTGCTTACCTGTGTACCAGTTAAAATACATTTGTCAATGTGTCTCAGTGTGGATGATCATCTGTCTCACTGTAGAACGTAGGTGGGCCACAGTGAGACGGCTGTGACATAATCGCAATGTTATTTTTTTACAAAAATGTTTGGATGCTTTAGATATTCTAAGAGTAGGAAATTGATAAGGAAGAATCACGTAATATTTCAGCATATGCCGTCAAAGCCCAAACACAGTGCAGGAAATAAATCTATGTATTTCCTTTCAGATTGTGTTAGCAACACTACAAAAAACAATACAAAACTAAAAATCTACAGGAAACGTGGTCCACAAAAAAATATTGGGGTGTCATCTGTAGGTGACATTGGTTAGTACAGTTACAGTTCCCAGCTTGCTGGTAGCCTAATTACAAGAGTGGGGACAACTGCTACCCCTAACGCATATTCGGACAGTCGCGGATTCTGAGCAGATTTAGACCCTTGTGTAACGTGCTCCCATATTTCTACGATTCTACTGTGTCAACTGGTCTACAACTGTTACTAACCTCGCCGTGTGTTCCGTCCGCTTGCCCAGCCGGCTCTGTGCTCACTACTACTCCCCTTCCGTTCCCTCCCCTCTGCTCGCTCTGCGCTCTGGCCTTTTCTAGACCTTTCCTTTGCTAGATAAATAGGCCTGTTCTGGCCTCGATCAGCGAGTCGGACTTCGGATTACGAACTGTGTGGAGGGATGACTCCTTGTGCTCGCATTCACGGCTGGTCCGTATGAGATGTTTACCTCGTCAACTATTAAGGACTCAAACTTTGGTGTGCTAGCTGGGTGAGCAACTTTTATCTCTTTCCACTTTCTACTTTGAAAATTTTTCCTGAAACCATTTTTCGTGTTTCTACATGCCATACTGGCTGGAGAAGTAACTTTAAATTGCTGTGGTTGCAAGATAAAATTCTACACTTACGTGTTTGATTTCAAGACTATGTTAGTTCCCTAAGATCTTTTTTCTTCATCTACGTCAGTAAGAAAGTAAACCGAAAATCAATGGACAAGAATATCAGTGAAAAAACGCAAGAAATTAAGTGTACTGTCTGTGACTTTCTCAAAGTTTAATTATGGTGTGAGCCAAAGACACCATAATATTATTTGCAGGTTATACCTTTTCCGTTCCCTTTGCCAGCCTTTGGATTACTGTTCTTTTTCCCGGTCATTCACTACCTTTCCTATCATCCTATCCTGGGGGTTTTCTCTTTTCTCACATATTGTACAGTGGCCTTGGCGTTTTATGAAAGTCTTATAAGGTTGTGTGGTGATATGTTACAAGCATATTCGACGTCAAATTCTAGTCATACTCATGATGTTTAATCCCTTTTATTGCCCTGTTATGGCAATCTTGTTCAGAGTTCGATTATTGGTTCCACATTTGTTTCAATTGGTTGTTCTACCTTGTTACTTGTAAAATCATTTGGGTTCTCATTGTAATACATTTCTATTACAAAAGAAAAAAAACGCGGTTGGTTCATTTCCCTTGAATAACGGTATCACCTACTCCCATCATCCTTCCCCAGTGTACTTACCACGTATACCTCTAATTATGGTCTCAGCAATAATCTTCTCTGCGTACTCTACTCACATGTTTCTGGCTTGTGTTTGAAATGTGGACTCGGCCGGAAAACAAAGTTCGCCATGGTCGCTGGAAGAGTCATAACTGTCGGCGTAATAATTCTAGATAGGCGATGTTCTTATCAGATTGTTATGCGAAAAATCGAGAGTCGCACCTTTAAAGCAAGTCTCATTTCCCGGACTAGAATTGCGTGGTGTCTTACTTCTCTCCAATTTTCTGAAGAAAACACTTGCCTCTCTACATATGCCATTCACTAAGATACGGCTTTGGACTGACTCGACGATTGTACTAGACTCGTTAAATGCGTGTCCTACTAAATGGAAGATGTTCGTAGAAAATAGGGTTGCAGAAATTCAAGAAATTTCTCCCTCGAATCACTGGTAGTAGGCATAGGCGGGTTCAGAGTCACCTTGTCAGCATTTTTTCTCCTGAGTCAGCCAATACCCGATGTCATTGACCCCGGCCAAAGTCATTGACGCCATGACGTCATGACCACGTGATCGTGACGTAACATTGTAAACAAAGCCACGTGCTTTTTGATAGTAGTCAAGTTGACAGCTGTCGCCTTGACGGACTCTAACCTCACTCTTTTAGGCACGTGGGCAAATTTAACCATTAAGATATCGTTTAAGGCAGTCCTTGCTGGTCCATCAAATATGACTCTTGTCTTAGTATTGCTGTTAGAATGCTTGATAACAGCGTGATGTGGCACATAATATCTTCCTCCTTCAACGGATTCTGACGGAAGTTCCGTCATATATCCAGGGGTCTGTTACTCTCTCATGAATGTGATGCAATTTTTACGAAGGTCGTCTTGAGTTTGTAGTTTCCGTGCTAAGAGATGAAGAGATGAAAACGTTGGCTGGCAATCTGCTTTGAATTTCCAAGTTTCAACTTTCCCTTAATTGGTAGGTCTACGATGAATCTCCCAGTTTCATCTCTTCTTGTGTTGCCTTTGCAATGGGCTTCATATCACTTTTCTTCAGGCGAATGTGTGACAAGGTTCACTTACTCGAAGCTCCAGAACTTCTGAATTTTTATTTCTAATTGAGGTCAGATCTGATGAAGAAAGATTTGGTTGGTGTCTCGTCTTCCCCTTTTCGACTGAGTTGTGAATATTCTCGGCTGAGGATCCATCCTAGCTGTGTGTTCTCATTTCCTTCCGGATTTCAGGAGCTGTAAGAAAAACTGTGCACCAATCAGTAAATTGGTAGCCTAAGGAATGTGAAAGTCAGGATCAGCGAGGGTGATGCCCTGTGGAATGTTCCAGTCGTTGTAATTTATATGTGTGACAGGTATATTGCCAGTTATTCTTGGAAGAACAATACATTCCAAGTTGAAGTGATAATCGTTGACTGTTGAGTGACCTCAATATTCTCTGCTGTGTTTGCATGGGATGTGAGCTCGCCAAAGGCTTGCAATGTTATGACGCTGGTCTCCTTTTCCAGTCTCGATTGTTGCACCATGTGTTCGGATATAAATTTACTCCGCAAGCCGTTGTCCAGTATGGCGGGAACTAAATGGAATGTCCCTTGACCGTCCTTGATCCTTACTAAAGCCGTATTCAGAAGTGTCTGATTCTTCGACGTGCTTCATAGAGAATGATAAGATGATTGTTGTGACTTGCTGTTTAGATTTGCAGGAGATTATATATAGTCAGTCTCATGATGCAACAAATGATGGTGATATTTATTACATAACCTGCATTATGTTTTTAATGTACATGCCTTCCAAGTGTGGGATGAGCTCAGGCAATTTCTGCATAGATTTTCATCATTTACTACTTTGAAACTTTCATCAGAGTCTAATTTAAGAAAATATGGGCAACTATAAAGCTGATGATCATCTGAACAGATACAGCATTTTCTTGAAGTAGTCATGTATGACCGTTGAGCTACGATTGTCTGATGGTTTTGACATAGACTCCGAGAGGGGTTGGAGACACAAAGTTGGGATGTGTGACAACGTCTCTTCAAGAACTTAAATTATTTTTAATTCTACAGATTCGAGATTGGAATGTTTATTTGCGAATTCTAGTCTCAATTTCTTAACCACTCACGATAGTAAGAGCTCCTTTAGGAGAAGATCTAGAATGCTGAACTTAGTACCTATCTAGTGCGTTCTGCGCATCAATACTACCTCGGAACTGATGTACGAGTTGGCGTATCTCTGTTTTGGTTGAACATATTTTACCCAGTGATTCTAGGATCTGCTTAATATACTCAGCAGCTATTAATTTAGGCGAGTGATACCTGCTCACGAGGAGGTCATATGCTAGAGTAAAACTTTAGTCTGAAATGCCAATATTCCAAATAGCATCCTTGGCTTCTCCTTCAAGCGAGGATATCATATAATAACAATTGTCAACATGTGACAGATCGTAGTTATTAACTATCTGGTTCCGAAAGGTGCCCATGTCGTGAAGCCAAGTTGTTAATGTGCCATCAAATGTGGGGAGCTTGGTTTCTGGCAATTTTATTTGCCTACCTATATCATTGGATGAAGGAGAACGTACACTATGTGATCAAAAGTATCCGAACACCACCAAAAACATACTTTTTCACCTTAGGTGCATTGTGCTGACACCTACTGCCAGGTACTCCATAGCGCCGACCCCAGTAGTCATTCGACATCGTGAGAGAGCAGAATGGGGCGCTCCGCGGAACTTACGAACTTCGAACGTCGTCAGGTGATTTGGGTGTCACTAGTGTTAGAAGTCTGCACGCGAAGTCTGATGGCACATTAACAACTTGGCTTCATGACATGGGCACCTTTCAGAACCTGATAGTTAATAACAACGATCTGTGAGATGTTGAGTATTTTCATTATATGATATCCTGCACTCTTAATCATCCCTAGATCCACCATTCCTGATGTGATATTGAAGTGGAAACGTGAAGGGACACGTACAACACGAAAGCGTACAGGCCGATCTCGTCTGTTGACTGACAGAGAACGCCGACAGTAGAACAGGGTCGTCAAGTGTAATAGGCAGACATCTATCCAGACCATTACACAGCAATTCCAAACATCATTAGGATCCACTCAAAGTACTATGACGTTTCGGTGGGAGGTGAGAAAACTTGGATTTCATGGTTGAGCGGCTGGCCATAAGCCACATATCACGCAGGTCAAATCAAAACGACGCATCGCTTGGTGCAAGGAGCGTGAACATAGGACGATTGGACAGTGGAAAATGTAGCGATCCGATGGCAGGGTGTAGGTATGGCGAATGCCCGGTGAACGCCATCTGCCAGCGTGTGTTTTGCCAACAGTAACATTCGGAGGCGGTGGTGTTATGTGTGGTCGTGATTTTCACGGAGGGGGTTAGCACCCCTTGTTTTTTTTGCGTGGCACTACGAGTATCACAGCACAAGCCTACATTGATGTTTTAACCACCTTCTTGCTTTCCACTGTTGAAGAGCACTTCGGAGATGGCAATTTCATTTTTCAACACGATCGAGCACCTGTACTTAATGCACGACCTGTGGTGGAGTGGTTACACGACAATAACATCCCTGTAATGGACTGGCCTGCACAGAGTCCCGACCTGAATCCTACAGAAAACTATTGGGATGTTTTGGAACGCCGACTTCGTGCCAGGCCTCAATGACCGACATCGTTACCTCTCCTCAGTTCAGCGCTCCATGAAGAATGGGCTACCATTCCCCAAGCAACCTTCCAGCACCTGATTGAACGTATGCCTGTGACAGTGGAAGCTGTCATAAAGGCTAAAGGCGGGTCAACACCATGTTGAATTCCAGCATTACCGATGGAGGGGGCCACGAGCTTGCACATGTTCAGCCAGGTGTGCGGATACTTTGAATCACATAGTGTACTTCGTCAGCTAAATGTGAAGTCTGGGAAATGACAGCCTTTCTAAGCTTAGCTTCCAGAAGATCGCTATTTTTTTCGAATTCCTGGTGGTAATCGATATGAGAATCGATATTTTCGTCATCATTCAGCTCGCGTTCAGTTTGAATGTGTTTGAAATCTTCCTTGACAGAAAGTAGCCTATTTAGTTTTACTTCGATTAAAGTTGTGCCGACCGGGCGAGTTGGCCGTGCGCGTAGAGGCGCGCGGCTGTGAGCTTGCATCCGGGAGATAGTAGGTTCGAATCCCACTATCGGCAGCCCTGAAGATGGTTTTCCGTGGTTTCCCATTTTCACACCAGGCAAATGCTGGGGCTGTACCTTAATTAAGGCAACGGCCGCTTCCTTCCAACTCCTAGGCCTTTCCTATCCCATCGTCGCCATAAGACCTATCTGTGTCGGTGCGACGTAAAGCCCATAGCAAAAAAAAAGTTGTGCCTGCCGTATCAATTTCAGAGCTCACAAAGCCTTTTATGCGTGTTAAACCGGCTTTAAGGACGAATCTTTTCTTCATTAGAGCTCGCTTTGTATCGGGATCCATGTTTTATTTGTAGACATTAGTATTTACGAATGACTGCTGTCGTCTTTACGTATCATTTCCGTCTAATTTACGCCTTCTAAATTATGCGGCGCGTAAGTAACCGCGTTGAAATTTCCGTGCCAAGGATATTAGTTCTCTTATGCCCCACTGGATGACGCTACTTGTCATCATAACGATGTGCGATCTGTTATTTTGTACAGGTCACATTCTCTTTGGTACAGATTAGTTTGTAAACGCTACGGTAGATATCATCATGGAAATATCTAAGGCAATGCATTGAAAACAAACAAAAATCAACATTTCCACGATTTTGTTAGATTATATCCTTTGATACGTTGAAAATACCAAAACTTGCCTAGTTCATGGAGTTTGCCGTTGAAATCCATATCAAGGCAGGAGGACCAATAATGGAAATATATCTTCAAACACCATATTTGTTAACATGCAACTGTTTGAAATGTGTACAAACACACATATTTACATGAAAAAGTAAAAATTTCCCAAACAATATTGATATCAACAATGTGACCGTAGCTTGGAATGACTCACCGGATATTTTCCCAAGGCTAGCTTCTTCACCAAGGCTTTAACCTCATTCGGAACAATAGTGTGAACTTTCTCTGATACATGTGACCATGTGCATTCAAAGAAAAGATTTCTTGACAAAATTAACATTTTTCTTAGAAAATTTTAGGTGCTCAACACTATGAGTGAACGGGTTGCTTTGAAATGAAATATCACGTGAACTTTCACAACAAGAGTGCGGAGGCTCCAAGATATATTTAAGCAGTATCTCCTTAGAGGAGATCTTTTCACGAAACCTCCTAACATATCCTTTACACAAATGTGGGCGCACTTAATAATAATAATCGTATGGCCTCAGCTACCGTTTGCAGACATTTCGATTTGACGCCATCTGGCTGTCTGCTCGTCAATTTCGACGTTCCGGTTTACTCTGTCTGCCATCTAGCGGACCTAGAGTAAACCGGATCTCTCTTGGGCGTCTATGGCTGAGATTTAATTAATTTTGTCGGGTAAATACCAAATGTATCACCAGAGATCTTTTACATGCCGACATCGTACCACATGGAGTGTCGAATGGATTTTTTCCGCCCTTCAAAAATCCGACTACCTCTGCCGGGTTTGAACCCGCTATCTTGGGATCCGGAGGCCGACACTCTACCACGGATCCACAGAGGCAGCTTGGGCGCACTTTATCATGCGCAAACGTGTGTTTTCGGAGTTTAGATTCAGTGGATATATTTATACTACATTGAACACTGTGATGTGAACGCCTACCTGTACGTTTAAGTAATCATCATGCGCAAACGTGTGTTTTCGGAGTTTAGATTCAGTGGATATATTTATACTACATTGAACACTGTGATGTGAACGCCTACCTGTACGTTTAAGTAATAGCGGTCTATTTTACGCATCCTGATCAACGGTATACATAAGCATATGCATATACTACTTAGTATTTTGATGAAAGCTTTTACCATATCGTTCTCATCAATATGGGAGACATGCAGTATGTATTAGCATACGTTGTCGAAGAGAATACTTACGAGAAAACTTATCGCCACATTCGTAGCCTCTGTTGTGAAAGTTTAGACTTGGAAGATTAACATATTACCGAATTGAACGAAAGAATAAGACGCTCTTCAGTACGTGTAAGGAGTAGTTGCCGAAGATTAGACTTGGTAGAAAACATACTGCCGCATTGACTACAAAAATTTAGACGCAATAAAGCATGGTGCCACTGCTGAGAAAAATTATTATGGTCATTATTGGGGAACATACGTAAAATGAGAAACAATGTTTTTATTTGCTCGCTCATTTATTTCAAAATATTACATTTCAATGCTATCTGCAAATATGAGAAAAACTAATATCTGTTACTGCTTGTGTCCTGCCACGCCCACTTCTGCACGAAGAGTATTTTTTCTATTACACTTGCGGAGATTATCCACGTGTTTTCTTCCTTCCATGGAAATCTGTAATCACGAAGGCTGTGGAAAAGTATGACTGCCGCATTCTTCCAGTTCTTTTGCTGACAATGTGTTTATTTACATGTGTTGCTATGTCTTCATAACCGATTTACCCAGTGCTGATTTTTTAAAAGTTTTGTGTTATCCAAATTAACACTATGCCTTGAGGTAAACAGACAATTTTTAGAAAATAAAAAAAGGACCGTGCTTCTCGGTTTACGAAAAAGAAATATAATATACCAGGGCCAGGTACAGAACAATATACCGGTATGCGTAGTACTTCGAGCAAGAAATCCAGTGCTGTCAAGACGAAAATTGATGGAGGCGTTTAGTTCCATGATTACAAGACAGAAGATAAATCGTCAAGTGAGTTTAGGTAAGAGATTTCGGGGTTCTGTCAGTAGTTATTCGTTCCACTTGCGCACGTGCTAACTATGGTGCGTGAGATTTGAAGTTATATGATACGAAAGAGAGGATTGGTGTAGTCTGTATGTTATATTTGTATCGTGTTTGTGCACTTAGACAAAATGTGACAGTGTAGAAGAAGAAGGGAAATGGCAAAGTGAGCATATAAATGTGTGTTGTGCAAATTATTCAGGTTCCAGTGGTGGGATGGAGCAAGCTGTTATGCGATATATTTTACGAAGAAGTGTTGCGAAAAGTTGGTGTAAACTATGTTAAATACTTTGATGATGGTGACTCCAGTTCAATGTGAACCTTATGGCCCTGATTGTAAGATTGAAAAGATAGAATGCATTGGGTGTATTCAGAAGATAAAGGCAGAATTATAAAATTGAAGAATGGACTCCGGGGTCAGAAACATGAAGATAGCAAGCCCCTGGGTGTATATTATGGAATGGCTATAATTCTTTCAGTTCCAAAAGTACAGAAAATGCTATTTATGCCTTTAAAGACGTTTAATACCATTCAAATAAGGCATACAGGGAATATTTTAAAATGCAACAATTCTAAGTACCCTTTTTAATGGTGCTATGCAGTACCCTCAGTCCAATAGTGATTGGGAACACAATCTAGCAGTTATACTTTTAAGTACCGTCGGTCCTCTAGTTCCCTTCCATCTAAGTAAATCAAACTTGCCGAAGGTCCAACATATTTACTAACAATATTTTAAAAATGAATGAAAGTCAATACTAGTGGTATAAAATTCACAAACCGTTGTAAAAAATATAATAAAAAAGAAGGAAAATGGAAAGCAATCAATCCATCTTATGAAAGCGGCAAATGGGAATTTTCAAAGTGTTCCTTTTTACACACCTACTTGGTATTATTCCACAAAGCAGTTCTTTCTCTCTATGACATACAGAAATACCTTGCAGTGGCTGCATTTAGAATGTGGACGTGAATGGGCCTACTTCTTACTGCACACCCCACACCGCCCACGAACCTTCAAAAATGTAGGCCAGTAAACACACCTGTTTCCCATTCTGACATCTTTTGGGACAGAGTAATCCATCTTCCTTCTTTTTGCAGGCTGGGATGAAGGTGACGCAACTGATGTCAAGGAATTCCTCTTGCTTTTGGGGTTCTTCATTGACAAAATTACTTGTACCACCATCCTTCGAAACTCGAGGACCTTTGTCTTACCGAACATTTCACAGTAAATTACGTAGGCATTTACAAATAATACAATGTCAAGGAAACCCCAGAAGAGCCTCAGCCACCATTTCTTCGACTTCCGGTCAACATCACACAGGGCTTTATATGGTCGGCAAGGTCAACGCCAACCATTTATTGATTGTAGTCATATACAACTACAGGTCATGTTACACACAGTTTGGATCCATGTTTCTGAGTTCATTGCACAGAAGTTTGTTCTGACCCATGGTAGCTGAATGCAAAATGTAGAAATTTGTTGTCTTGCCACTTGAAGAAGCCCATACCTGTATCAGAAAATTTGTTATCATATTCTCCTCTTTCCAGGCTCTCCTCAGTTTTGAGATTTTTCGGACTACCCTGCTTGTCAGGTCTGATTGTGCTACATGCCAAGGTCTTTCCAAGTTTCGGCCTTTCTAGAAGTCGAAGAGATGTGAAATAATTTTCAAAGTAAACAATTCTCTTCTTGCCCCACAGATGCTTTGTGAGTGATAAAACCACCCACCCACCCACCGATCCCATACTCTGCAAACTCTTCTTCAACGTAATCACTCCTCCCCTGATACACTTGAAATGCGAGAACGAATCCCTTCAGGTCAGCTACTCACCAGAATTTGTAACTCCGCTTGATGGGCTTGGCAGGATTGTACTGGTTTAGAGAACTGCGCCCTTTGAATAGCACAACAGACTCGTCCGCACTTACGTCCCGAATCCCTTCATACACAGATTGAAACTTCTCATTTAATGCCACTATGAAAGGTCGTAATTTGTGTAGCCTGTCTGGCTTCTCTTTAGACACTGCACTGTTATCATCCAAATGAATATATTAAAAGATGTACTGAAATATCGCCCTTGTCATTGTCTCTGCAACTAAATTCACACCAAGGTCACTAGCAGATGACCAAAAGTCTTTGTAAATGGTAATTTGTGGTAACCCATGATAAAATTAAGACCAATAAACGCTAAGAGCTCACTGTCCTTCAAATTTAATTTCTTTCCTTTCTGAGTCTCATAAAATTTGAACGGATACGTGATATCTCTGACCGTAGATTCATCAAGTAAAGTCAAGAATATATCTGTGGCTGTCCTACAATGTAGAAACGAGTGACGCACTATATCTGTAAAGAAAGAGAATAAGTTTCCATAATCGAACATCTAATTTTGAATCAGTATAACCAGACAGTCTACTAACAATATCCTATGTAAAACTGAACCATGCACCAATTTTGAACTCTTAATCGGTGGAACAAAGAACAGTCAACACATATTAAACCAGATATTGGCAGTATAGTTCCTTGAAAGCTACACGTGATATTTGTATATTATATATATTTACTGGTGGAAAACATGAGAAATATCTATTCACTGATCACGAAGAAAAAGTTTAACTATGAAACTAAACTGTTGTTATTGACCTTCATCTGGTACATAGTGTGGAATTGATACTTCATACTCCACTTTTCATCAGGTTCCTCCCTTTGCTTCTTACTTGAGTGAGACTTGTGATTAACCTCATGCGCAACATTAGGTCTGGATGTTGGATTTCACAACCACCATCTAAAGTTCCATTATTTGTGTAAATCACAATTTTATTTTCACAATCCAGCACTTCTTCAAATGCAAAATTAAACACTGAATCAAAATCTATATCTATTCTATCTAGACCACGTGCATTGCACAGAGTAATGTCAGTCACTTCATCACTATTACAATCACTCACATCAGATATTGTTCCAGTAAATAGCCAGTAAATAGCTAATATCATCCACTGATAACTTCTTATATTTACTCAATATAAACTGTTATACAATTCACATATAATTAAAATAACACAAAATACAGCCTGCAAGAATCACAGTTGATCAACATGAACAAACCATGGTTACCAAAGAAAACAAGAAGCATGGTACGCCTATAGTCCTGGCGGTTCTTAGAATTACCTACAACATTTCAAAGAATACAAGGAAGTTCAAGTGACTTAACAGCATTTTAATTGTTTAATTTTATAGTTTACAATATCACACAAAATAATATTAAAAATAATTTCACATTTCTGCCTTCCATCAATTGAAGCGAAGCAAAATGTCAGTGCTTGGATACCAGAAGAAAGTTTGAGTAACGTAAGATAATTTAATGCTTCTCACTGGTGTCATTATTATGAATCAAGCCACCAAACACTCTAATATCTTCTGTAGGTACTGGAGAGTATACACAGAACACACCATAACTGTCCTTGTCTACTATAATTATATATAGGACTATATATGAGCCGCTACTTGGAAGTACCGACAGAACACCAAGGGTTAAAGAGAAAGAGAGAACTGATGTAGTCTGTATGTTATAACTGTATTGTGTTTGTGCACTTAGACAAAATGTGACAGTGTAGAAGAAGAGAAGAAATGGCAAAGTGAGTAGATAAATGCGTGTTGTGCAAATTACTCAGGTCCCAGTGGTGGGATGGAGCAAGCTGGTATGAAATATATTTTACAAAGAAGTGGTGAAAAGATGGTGTCAACTTTGTTCAATACTTTGGTGATGGTGACTCCAGTTCGATGTGAACCTTAAGGTGCTGATTGTAAGATTGAAAAGTTAGAATGTGTTGGGCGTATTCAGAAGATAATGAGGGCAGAAATTTAAAATTGAAAAAGAGACTCAATGGTCAAAAACATGAAGATAGCAAGCTTCTGGGGGGAGGCGGTGCTAATTGGCTTACTGATAATTAAATAAATACTTCGCAGATATATTATGGGAAGTCTATAGGAGAGAACTCTAGAAATGTGAAGGATATGCAGAGGGCTGTTTGGGCCATTTATTTTCAGAAACTGTCAACTGACCAAAATCCTATACATAACCTACGTACTTAATATTTCATGGAGTAAATCCAAACAACCTGAGCAATCTGGCACTATTTCTTCCCAGAAACAAAATCTGCCTGAAGTGGTCATGAAAGTAATAAAACCTACCATTGTGGTTCTGGCCAATCCAATTCGTTACAGAAGTGTTTGCTTGGCGGAACCCAGAATCCTCATGGAAGTTTCAATTCCTTTATATGGAGGAGATGTCCCAAAGCTGAATTTGTCTCCTCAAATATGGTGAAAAAAGCAGCATACGATGCTTGTTTAGAGTTTAGGGATGGAAATGTAGGGAGGATAAAGAGTTTGAACCGACTTCGATTGCGGGCAGGAGCTTTCACAGTGTCAATACTAAAGGATATAGATGACAGGAAAATTGCTATAGATGATACCACAAGCGCATCAGAGGAAAAACTCCAAAGAGGAAACAGCTGGAGGAGGAAGAGGAAACATGACGATATGGATATGGTCTGCACTAATTCATCAGATGAAAAGTAAAACAATACAGATCATCTCAATTTTTTTATTCAAGTTTTTCTGTAACTTATATTTTTGTAAGACTGATGTACCTCCCCCATTACATTTGTCGAGATACTGTGATGAAACTTGATATGATTCTCTGAACCATTATTATAAATCACCTCCTGGAAAAAAAATTCGCATTAGTGGTGTAAAAATCACTATATTCTTCCAAATTTATTCCGTGAAATCTGAATTGCTCTAAAAATAATGCTTGTTATTTTAAAGGGCCTAACATCGAAGTTCATCGGCCCCACTCTAAAAATAAAAGTAAATAAGATCCCGAACCTTCGTTCCACATATACCTTTAGATAATTCTTAGTATATTGTGCCAAATTATATAATTAAGAATTCGATAATTTTCTAAACAGCGGATATTTTAAAGGTACGTTTTTCGCAGAGTTCAAGTATTACTAGCATAGGCACCATTCAAGTGATCAACATTATAATTGACACAAATATGACCAGAGCACTGATAACCGTGCATATCAAGTTTTTGTAACCTTATCTTTAAAACTCTGGGAAATACAATAATTCTTTTAATGAAGTGCAACTCTGGATAGGCTCCCCTGAATCTCGAGAACCAGTATAGATGAGCATTTGTTGTCGAAGAGTAGACTTGGGAGAAAACTCATTAACGTATTGAGAACGTAACGTGTGAAGCTCTAAGTATGTGTAAGGGCCGATGACCTTCGATGTTAGGCACCTTCAAACTACAACCAAGCATTTGTAGGGATGTGCTGTCCAAGTGCGTATTCTTGCATAAACTGTTTACCATTGTGATTAGAACTGTGTGCACGCATGAGAGAGCATATGTTGTCTAAGGGCGCTGTCACACAGGATCGATCGAACGACTGCGATCGACCGACTAAGAAAACAAACCTACAGAGTGCAGTGGCACCAGTCACACAGCATCGATCGTCGGCGATCAACTACGAGCGATGAAGATCGACTGGTTTGTGAAAACAAACGTGTCCGTTTTTCATTCGCAGTCGTTCGATAATGGCGGACGTAACATTGTGGTCTGTGGAGGAAATAGACAATTTAATTTGTCTAGTGCATCAAAATGAAGTACTGTACAATCCCAGACTCCCTGGATACAGCAATAGGGAGACTGTAGATTTTGTTTGGAGTGCAATAGCTTCCAGAATTGGGACGAAAACTGGTAAGTTAGTTTTAGCTTTATTATTTTTATGTTATGAGTAGTGTTATCTCATATTAATTACTGGTAAAACCTATCATATGGAATAGATTGGTAAAGAAAGTTGCACTAGAAGTAGTAATTATTGTTCTTGAGATAATTAGAGACAAGTTTGAAAAACATAAGCAGTACTTCGTACCTAACCTCTATATCTTCCTAATCGGCACATGTAATGAGCACCATTGTTCTTTCATAACAAATAAGTGTATGCCATAAGTACTACATGAAGTGTTTCTTTGTCACAATATTGTAATTCATTGTTTCAGGAAAATGTTGTGCCAAAAAATGGCAGATTTTGAGGGCAGGCTATAGAGCTCGGAGAGGTAGCACACCCCCGTCAGGTTCTGCCGGACAAAAAGCAAAAAAATGGGTCTACCTTGATGCTCTGAGCTTTTTGGAACCCTTCATTGCTGGAAGAAGGTATATTTCTGTGATACTTATTTTTATTAATACCGTAGGCCTACAGTACAGATCCATGTTCTAGTAGTGAAAAAAAAAGAGTGAGGGGAAAATGCAGTCTTTAGACGTTAACTTATACCCTCTGTTCATTAATGTATCAGAATCAACTGAAACTAATTATTTTCTGAACATAAGGCTTGTTTGAAGACTAAAATTTACCTCCTATTTAGAAGAATTGCATTAATATGTTGTTCCTTTTTTTTCAGTTCTATGACAAACACACCCAGCCCTATAGAAGTGGTACCTGATGTAGGAGAGCCTTCTGAGCGAGCTGAAGTGGAGGAGGACGAGGCAGAAATAGAGCTTGTGATGGAGGAGTCGAACTCCTCCAATTCAAGTATTATTGAAGGAACTTCCAGTCCAGTGACTCCTTCTACAAGCAGGTTTGCTACCAATGCAAGAAAGAGGAAATGTGACAGTGACAGTGATATTTTAAATAAATATTTGGAAAAGAAACTGAAAACTGAAAAAAAAACATCATCAATGTTATTTGTAGAGAGTCTCCATGAGGACATGGAAAAACTTAGTGAAGTAGATCGAAGGGCATTTAGAGTAAAAGTTCAAGACCTGTTGTACTCTTTCTTAGATCATGGAAGAAGGTAATAAAATATGTGTCCTTGAGAAATTTTCTACTTTTTCAATTAAATCTGTTGTCCATTTACTTACCTATCAACATTTATTGGAATCCACAGTGAGTTATGTATCTAGCATCTGAGGGGAAAATAGCCTTAACTCCTTATGTGGTAGAACCTCCTACTTTAACTGTAAGATAACGGCATTGTTACAATATCTTAATGTGTGTATTTTATGTGGTAGAACCCGTGTAGTTAACAAGAAAGGGAATTTTGGAATGGTAGGTCCTTTCTGTGTATATGTAACAAGCAGCTGTAAATCCATGTTACGTAGATTACATTAATTTCTACTGTAGTGTAGTCTGCCACACATGATAAAGAAGGTCCATTACTTTAATAGGGATAAATTTTGGTTACGGTACACAAGACGGCTATCGCCAGTTCACTCGTAGGCGCCGTCATATGCTGTTAAATATGTTCATTAGGGTACAAGGAAGGAGTAGAAGTGCGAAAATACTAGGTTTTTGTATTATTACCAGTACAGTGAATACCAAACCAGTTCTACTATAAAACATACTTCTCCTAAGCCTTTCAGCATTCAGTATGTAATCTGTGAATTTAATAAACACCTCCACAATCCTGTGTATGTAACTAGGTCTGTGGCCTCGTTTAGTTTCTTACCTCTTATACATAAATCTTTAGAAACTGCATCATCTTGGTCTCCCTCTTCTTCTCTCCCTGATAAACTCCATTATTCTCTCAGGTAACGTATCCTCTATTTGCCTTTATGCGACCCCACTCCATAGTGTATAGCTTCATGCATTGAGTTCATTCCTAACTTAGATCAATTTATCTTGTGCATGAGAATGAAGTGCTACATAATCCTAGACTACCTGGGTATAGTAATTGGAAGACTGTGAATTTTGTAGGCATGGCACTATTGCTTTGAGAATTGGGATTAAAATTGGTAAGTAGCTTTGTGTTAAAACCTGCATGGCTAACAAAAAATGGTATTTCAAAATAGTAGGTCCTTTCTGTGCATATGTAGTAAGCAGTTGTACAGTACAGTCAGTCTGAAACCAGACCGGTGTAGAGACAGTTTTTTCTGAGAGCTGACTTTGTTTTTACGGAATACTGTAAGCTCACTGCACCTTGCTTACTATACTACTATCCTGGACGATACACGTCCTAAATACCTACTTGAAATTGTCTACATTTCCAGTTTTGTATTCCCAACCTGACATTCAATTCTCTTTTTAGTGTCTTCCCTACTGCAATCACTTGAGTCGTATTATTTTCAAGTTGCAAGGTTTCAGCAGAGTTTTATCATTAAGACCTAGTCGCCTGTGTAGAACAAACAGCTTACTACATTTATACCTAACGGAATCTCACCCTGACCCTTTATACCTTTGTAACTTAACCTTTATCTCCTCATTGCAAGGACTATACTGACGTTGATCATACCTATTTGCAACAGCCATTATTCTTGCTACTGTCATTTCAGTTACTTCTAACTTATAAGATATACTGAGTCCATTGAGGGTATCAAGGTAGACACATTATTTTTTCTCTTGTGCTATAGATCTGTATCAACAACAAAGACAAAGGAATGCAGCTTTGTCTAATCCCTGTAAGCACCTTGAACGAAGAACTCATTCTACTATCAGTTCTTACTGCAGCCCTATTGTGAACATAAATGCTTTTAATTTCTTTCAATAATCTGACTGTAATCCTGAAATCCCCCCCTTTTTTGTCTAACATCTCTTTCCTCAGTATCCAGTCATATGCCTTCTCTTGATATACAAAACATAAATATAACAGTCTATTCCTCTCATAGCATTTTTCAATTACAAGGTGCATTCTGAAAATCTGAAACTGGCATCCCCTCTGTGGTCTAAAACCACACTGGAACATACCCTCAACCACTGACCATACCCTCCATTCCAAAATGTTGGTGAACACCATGCCTGGTATACTGATCAATGAAATACCTCTATATGGTTGCAATCCTTGTCCCCTTGCTTATAGATAGGTGCAATTACTGCTCTTGTCTAGTCAGAAGGTACCTTACTAACATTCCATGCTACTGTTATTACTCTATGAAATCATTTCATCCCAGCATTTACACTATAATATTTCACAATTTTAGGCCTAATTTCATCTCTTCCTGGTGGTTTGTGACAAAGGCGTTTATTTACTATCCTTGTCACTTCAAGTGCAATTTCACTGACCCTATTGTCCTCCCCCATATGCGATTGGTTGTATACAATGTCAACAGGAATATTTCCTTTTACATTGAGAAGATCTTCAAAATATTCCTTCCACCTGTTAACAGATTCCCTGGGCTCCACTTTCAGTTCACCTGACTTACCCAAGATACTATACATTTCTTTTTTTTTGTCTCCCTTTGTAAGATTCTTTCACTGTCCAGAATCCCTGCCACTTGACTTACCTTTTCCAGTAACTTACCAAAATCTTCCCAGGACTTCTTCATGGATTTAACAGTCATTTGTTCCACTTTGTTTCTTTCATCTACGTACAATTTCCTGTCTGAATCAGTCCTTTGAAGCCATTACTGATATGCATTCCTTGCAAGTTTACAAGCTGCCTTCACTTTATTATTCCACCAAGATATTTGTACATTCCCTATCTGTTTATACTACAGCATCTCTGTATGCCATCCATTCTCTTTATGTATCCTGAACATGTCTACTGTCTATTATTTGGAACTTTTCACTAATCATAACCATGTACTTCTGACTAAAATCCTCGTCCTGGAGATTTTCTACCCTAATAATGTGACTGCAGTCAGATACCACTTTTTCCTAGGCGTAGAGATACTTGGCACTACAGATCAGATAGTATGTATTATAAAATTCTCGGAATACCCCCGCAATAGTATGTGTTGAAGAAATAATTAGCATTTGAACCATGTCGGCCCTCAGGTTCAAGGTCCACATCAATATATCGGCGCACCTCCACCGACTGGTAAAATGTGCCTGCGATTCTTGTTGTTGCTATAAGGTGATGAATTATTGCGACATGGGCAGATGTGCAGGATGCCTCGCAGATGTATGTGAGAACCGTACTGTCCAATGAGCGAGTTTGAAAGAGGGTTTGAATGTAATGTATCCATCTGGAAAATTGCTGCTCGTGGGGGACGAAGTGTGTCGGCAGTGCAATGGGTGCGTACATGATTGTTCCCAGAAGGCTGTAGAACACGACAAGATGGGTCTGCTCGCACCACCCAGACCACCCCCCTCCAAGAAAATCGACACCTCATCCGAATGGCATTGCAGGACAGATCTGTGTCTTTCTCGGCTCTCTCAGGAGACAGTCTGCAGCCATTTATTATGGTCAGTACATCGAAGTAAGTGTATGATAAGGAATTCGATGCCCACATCCGTGTGGATTCGGTAGGATAACTAGGGTCAGTTCTTGTCTTTGTGTATGGAACGACACTGGGGACAGGAATGGCAGCAGATAGTGTTTTCGGAGAAACCCAGGTTATGTTTGTTTGAAAATGATAGCCGCATTTTGGTTTGCAGCAGACAGGAGAGGCATCACGGGGCATTCACACAAGACATATAGCGCCAACTCGAGGCCTTATGGTGTGGGCTGGTACTGGGTACAACCACAAATTACAGTTGGTGCATGTCCAGGGCACTGTGACCAGTTTGCATTTTTTTTTTTGCTTTACGTCGCACCGACACAGATAGGTCTTATGGCGACGATGGGACAGGGAAGGACTGGGAGTGGGAAGGAAGCGGCCGTGGCCTTAATTAAGGTACAGCCCCAGCATTTGCCTGGTGTGAAAATGGGAAACCACAGAAAACCATCTTCAGGGCTGCCGACAGTGGGGTTCGAACCTACTATCTCCCGAATACTGGATACTGGCTGCACTTAAGCGACTGCAGCTATCAAGCTCGATGTGACCAGTTTGACCTACGTGAATGACATCCTTGCGACCCGTAGCCATACCCTTCCTACACAACACCCCACATTTCAGCAGGACAATGCGCGACCACAGGTTGCTGCACGAACACATGCCTTCTTATTGTCACAGAATGTCAGATTGTTGCGCTGGCCCGCCTCATCAGCGGGCTTGTCGCCAATCGAAAATGTCTAGGATATGGTGAACGCGTGCGGTGCTGTGACCCAATGCCATACACCAAAGATGAACTGTGGAACCAGGTGAATGCAGTATGAATGGCTGAACCCCAACACGCCATTCATGCCTTAATGCCATCACCTATGGAACAAGTTAATAGTGCCTACTAGGCAACAGGACACATGCTGAACCTAGGTGATTGAAATGCTAATCGTTTCTGTAGAACATACTAATGAACATGTCCTGTGAATATGAGCTTCCTATCTCCTATAGTCTTTCAAGGTGTTCTGTTTTTTATGAACATGAGTATTTATTCAAAATATATTTGTATGACAGTTAAATCCTTGTAAAAAAAATGTGGAGTAGATTAATTAATCTAAGGTCTTACAAAAGCCATGCACCTTACTCTGTCAAAAATTATTTTCTATAATCAGTACTTACAATTTTGACAGGCTACGTAAGACATAGGTAATTGAAATCATTTAAAAGAAGACTATGGACTAGGTAAACAATTGATAAGAAATTTTCCACCTCAGCAACAGTCCTAAATAACATTCTACTTATAGATGGCTATCATATTTATTTGTTGGAGATGCACACTCTTTACTTCTGGGCTTGTTATTAGTACCTATTACTGTTTTGCAGCGCTTTTTTTTGTTTTTTTTGTGAAATTCAAGGCTGTTTTCATTTTACTTCAACTGATTCATAAGGAAAGTAGGCCTATTTCAGGATGGGTAGGCTTGGTAGTGTGTTCACATAAGCAAATAAGATACATATGAACTAAATACAAAAAGAAAACTCAGCACTGAGGTAAGAAAGAGTCCTACCACTGCCTCGTGGAAAAATTTGTTACTCTGTACCAAGGAGTTTGCCAGTAACTTAGAATGAAGTACAAGATTTAGATTAATAGGTTTAATACTGCCAAGTGAAGCAATCAGGTCAGCTTGCCAGTGCTAAGTTTGTGGAGACAGTAGTTCATGCATAGTGATGAGGGTAATAAACAAGACCTTGAGTGTGATTTACATGTAGTTGTGCCAATTATCAATTATCAAGAAATATACACATATGTGAATACCGCAGAACCCTAATGAGAATTAAAATTTTCTATTTAGGAAGAGGTGTCCATAGTCAATTTTTCTTCACAGCCATTTGGTGAAATTAGGTGCTTTTGGAGCTGCTGCAGTCTTCAGTAAACAGAGACAGGATTGACATTCTTACAAAATTTGGATTCTTTGCAGAGAAAACACTATGGGAATACAGCAACATACTTGTCGCAAAAGCGATATGCTACTATTCTGAACATGGCATAACTGACAACAAAGAAGAGGAGAGGCAAAAAGAGATTTACAGAGTTTTATGAGGGAGAGAATGAATAGTTACGAGGGATATTAAACTGTATAAGGAACTAACTTAACATACACCGGGCGAGTTGGCCGTGCACGTAGAGGCGCGCGGCTGTGAGCTTGCATCCGGGAGATAGTAGGTTCGAATCCCACTATCGGCAGCCCTGAAGATGGTTTTCCGTGGTTTCCCATTTTCAGACCAGGCAAATGCTGGGGCTGTACCTTAATTAAGGCCACGGCCGCTTCCTTCCAACTCCTAGGCCTTTCCTATCCCATCGTCGCCATAAGACCTATCTGTGTCGGTGCGACGTAAAGCCCCTAGCAAAAAAAAACTTAACATACCATTGCCTTTCTTTGGTTTTCTCAATTTCACAAATGCCAAACACACAGTACTTATGTGCTTGATTTTTTTTTATCATTGTACACATTTGTTCATCAAAGTTATTCTCTATATATGAATTCATCCTAGTCTTTGTAATAGCGGAAAGAAACAATTTTCACCAAGAGATTACAGAGAGCACAGATGTCACTTATATATCTAATAACGAACAAGTTGGCAACTGTAAAACAAAAAAACATTTTGTGAGCATATTAAGGAACAATATTTTTTTATCCATTTAAATTTAATTACAAAACCATGACAAATGGGTAACATACATATCATGCCATTGATAATCATCATCCCTAAAAGATTACAATGTGAGAATCAAAGCTGCAGTTCAATGATAAAGAGTCACAACAAAGAACTCTCCTGAAGTTTATTACATAATTACCATCAGTCCTCTCATGGCATTTTATTGGTGTCACAGCTCCATACTTTTACACAAATGAACATTATTGTAATTCTGTACAGAGTTCACGTTCCTGTGACATTATTTCAATTACTGGGCAATCGGATGAAATAATGAAAAAAAGGTAAATTAATCATTAGAAGGAAAATGACAAACATGCCAGACAGCAAACTGATACCAAATATTTGGAGTAACAACTTGTATTAATAGAAATAGATACAGATAAGTTTCCTGCACAACACTGCAAACTAGGCTTACAAGTACCTACGTTCAGCAGTAGACAAGAGCTTGAAATAGTTGACGAACAGGTGGGAAGTCCAAGTTAATTACAGTACAGTACAAAAGAAATTGACAAACATGAGTTAATACATTGCCAACCAGAAGCTGAGACAAGTAATAATAAAACTAGCAGTGCACAGGTACCACCATAAAATATGTAAAAATATGTCTTAGCACGATCCACATGAAAACTGTGAGTGATCAGTTCTGTGATATATATCACATCACAAGATGTAAAAACAACGGCAAATCTCTATGTGATTTTAGCAAAGACTAATATGGTCAATAATCTATGTAATGCACATTTGTGCACTTTTCTAATAATAATAATAATAATAATATTCTTCATATACTTATTATTTTGGTAGGTGGGGTCACACCAAGTGGTATGAAGAAGAAAATTTAAAAGCTGTTAACATCCATCTAAAAACACAAACATTACCATACATGGTAATAAAGTCAAAATTGGCATCCAGTTCAAATACCTTACAGAAAACAAACAACCTAAATGAAAAATGCCTTGATCCAAATAATACAGTAACAAACAAGCTAGCTAAAGCACAATAATTCAAATGGAATATCTACAATAAAAAGGCCATAAATGCAAAACTAAAACACTACAACACAATTATAATACCACAAGCCATATATATAGCAGAAATGGGCTTCCATCTGAATGAACAATCAAAGATCAAAAGAAGAAATGGAAGAACTTGCATTAACAAAACAACTTTCACCACTGTATAGTCTACATCACTGTGTAACAGAGTCCCTGGTAAAATAATCTTTAAACTTATCTCTAATTTCACGTGAACAACGACTTGAGGCATTCACATTTCTTTCAGCATGAAAGTCATCTGTGTCAATTGTTAAATTTTCAAAGGCTTCTGGTTCCTGCACGTGTTCATCGCACCCTACCCCATCTCTGTCCAGTATCATGTTATGCAGGACACAGGTTGCCAGTATTAATTTGTCAGCACTTTCTGGTTTCACAGATATTGGGGTATGGTAAATCCTAAATTTAGAGGCCAATAAACCAAAGGCACACTCTACAGCACTCCGTGCATGAGACAATCGAAAATTGAAATTTCGTTTGTCATCAGTGAGTCCCCTTCTTGGATATGGCTTCAATAAGTTTGGAAGCAATCTAAATGCCTCATCAGCCACAATCACATGAGGCACAGGTATACCTCCATCATATAGAGGTTTGTCTTCTGGAAGGTCAATCTGCTTGTTCATTAATTTCTGTCCAAATTCGGAATTCAAAAAGATTCCACCATCACTGTTTCTACCATAGGAACCAACATCTATCATAATGAAAGTCAGGTCCGCAGACACAAGTGCCATCAAAACAACTGATGTGTACATTTTATAATTAAAGAATAATGATCCACTGTTTTGAGGCTTTTGTAACTTCACATGCTTTCCATCCGAGCACCCACACAGTTAGGAAACTGTTTCTTAACTGCAAATTTTGTAGCAATTTTTTCCCAGTCTTCTTGTTTTGGGAAAGCCAAGAATTCTGGTTGTAATGCTTTATAGATGGCATCGCATATTTTAGGTACAAATCCACCGATTGTGTTATGTGCAACCCTAAACCGGTAAGATGCCGACATGTATGAATCACCAGTTGCCAGAAACCTGTAAATAAATAAACACATATATAAATACATTTCCACTGTCAATTGTGGTACCTTCAACTTATGAATTAAACCTGATGAAGATAAATGCATACATTGTTTTCAGTCGTTTTTTATCAATAGCTTATTAGCAACCTGTAGAATGCAACAAAATGTACCTATCACTAATCTTTTATTTTATTCTATATATTTTGGCATGAACATGTTAGTTGTTTCGGTAGTGAACGTCACTTCTAACTTTAACAAATCGTTGTAAATAATTAATTTTTAATGCTTACCTCAACGATACTGTCAGCCTTTCCTCAAAACTTATGCTTTTCCGGTAATTTGTTTGCTTGATTTCTGTTACTGGCTTCACTTTTCCCACTAATTCTTTGTAAGTACTGATAGACATTCGGTAATAATTTCTGAACTTTTGTTCGTCGGTCCACAACGAAGGCACAAGTTGGTGGAATTCTCCAAGACTCTCGCGTTTAAGGAAAATTTCCCTTGTCCATTGAGCTCGTCTCGTCCTTTTCTTCCTCCTAAGATATTCATAGATTAGTATAATGTCGTCTCCTGAACTGTCGCTTTCACAACTCATTTTCTGCTCGCGAATTTAATACAACATCCGTAGCTTGCACGTGGTTGCCTGTACAGTACTTGGCGGGAGTATCAGCTGTTTCCGTGCAGTCGATCCCTCTCGATCGATGAGCAATGTGACAAGGTAAATGAATTCAGTCGTTAGCACTCGACGGCAGTTGGTCGTTCTTGATCGTTCGATGCTCTGTGTGACAGCGGGCTTAGTGCACGTACCCACGAGAACTTCCTATCACATTCACCACAGGCATTTGAACGCTCACCAGAAAGAGCACAAGAAATTGGACGCACTCCAGCGTGTGTGTGTGTAAGTATGTGTTCCTGAAGATTCCAATATTCCTTTATCAGTGTGCGCATACATACGGACGCACACCACGATGTGCGAGAAATTGCTTTCGAAGGTTAGACTACTCTGAGCAGCTCACGTTGCACAGAGCGCAGGTAGACGGACGCAAACCACTATGACTAAGAGTATGCTTTCGAAAGTTAGACTTGTCTGAGAAGCTCACGTTGCACAGAGCGCAGGTATATGGACGTTGACCACTATGTCTAAACATATGCTTTCGAAGGTAACACTTCTGTGAAAAGCTCATATTGCACAGAGCGCAAATATACGACCGCTCTCCAGTATGCATTAACATGTGTCGATTAACATACGATTTGAGAGCGAACATCTTACTACAGTCCTTGCATGAAAGTGCACGTTCATCAGCGTGGATAAGGAAGTGATAACGAAGCCTTTTTTAACGAGTGAACTTTTTGTCGCATCGATCACAAGAATATAGACGCTTGTCGGTATGTATAAACAGTTTGTTTCCTACGTCAATGTCGGTTGAAAAATCACTGCCGCATTCATTACAGGAACGGAGACGCGCGCCAGTATGCATATAATTCTAAAGGTTTGACTTACTTGAAAATTGCATATTGCACTCAGTACAAGAACGAGGACGCCTGTCAGTATCATTAGGAATGTATCGAAGAAGGGTCGACTTGTGGTAATACATGTTACCGCATTGATCACAACAAAATGGACGGTCTCCAGTACGTGTTAGCAGGTGTTGTCGATGATGTGATTTACGCGCAGACATACAACCATATTCTTGATACCAATGCGGACGCTTTTCAGTATGCTGCTTACGAAAAGTTGGTTTGTCGAGAAAATTACTACCACATTGATTACAACAGAGTAACTGTTGTCTAGTCGGATGGAGTGTCCTTTCATCAGAGTGAGTTCCGGTCGATAAAGCAACACTCTGAAGTCTAGAAAACAGAAAACACAAAAGTTATTACATTTCCCAACTAAGAGGACTATATCAAAAGCATAAAAGGGAAGCAAACACTATTTTCGTACGAAATTTGTTCCTTTTCATATTGCAAGCACTCCAGATCTTCATAATTTCAGATAAGGGCTCTATCAGATAACGCCAAATAATATTCGCTTAAAAATGCGGCTGTAAATTTTGCACTTAATCAGACCACATCCGAACAATTTAAGAGATTCCAATATGGTAGCATCGATTGTGAGAATGCTTCTCTTAGTGACTTCCTTACACGCCTTCTTCAAATATATTTCTAACTGAAACCCATCACATTTAGCATCCCAAACAATACGTTGAACGGTATTCCATGACATAAAAATGGGCTAGCTTCAGCGAACAGAGCAGGTAGTACTGTTTGATATGAATGGGTGAAGATAAAACAAATTAAAACATGATTCGTACTAAACTAGTATATGGACAGGATCTACGATCATTATTCTAGTGAACAAAAACACTCAAATATAAGTGCTATGATGGATTTATTCAATAGTACATAGGTATCAAGCACAATAAGTGTCACAAATGAAGAAAAATAATCGAACTATCGACATCACTGTTCCAAGGAAAACCTGTGCCGCGCACATTATATGATTTATACAATAAGTTAAACAAATTTACACAAATCGGGTCACGTCCCGATAAACAAACATATATGATTTCAGGGGAAATGTACTTGGATGCATGGAACATTCAAATGACTTGTCCCCGCCGCAAAACCTTCTAATTCCATGTCTAACATACGCAAAATGTAAATTGTCCAAGAAAATGCCGCATTATCAAGAAAATACACTATGAGATATAAATAAACATCTTGTTCAGGCCATCCTAATCTCCCCTCTAAGCAACAACACTGACTCTAAATATGGCCCGAGTCATATGCAAAGGAGAAAGGCTTAGAAACCTTTCAATCCCGCGTTTAGCTTATGAGCTGAAATAAATGCACAATTAAGCAAAGTTCAACGTTGGTTAAGCAGAAATAAACAACAAAACGCAGGTCACAGCACCATCAGAAAAGTCATATGTACACACACACGCCTGTAAAACACGGAAAAATAGATTTCATTGGTGATCTACCGAGATTCAGTTCCGATGTGTGGGCGTATACCAATTGCGCCTCACCCGGCACAATACCTCCGACTTTCACTTTCACTGAAAAGAATGCACCCAGCTGTGACACACAAAACTAAACGCGACAACGTGGCGAGGGGCTGAGGTTTCTTGGAATTTAAACAGGGTGGACATACTCTCTGAAGGGCGGCTCGCTGTCAGCTGATGCCTTCATTCATTCACTGCTGGCAGATCCCAACCAGCTTGTCCTGCCTGGCTTAGGTCTCCGTAAACGAGACAAAGGTTACCTTTCTCAAATTAACAAGCTCGGCTCTTGCTTTAAAATAGCACACATCACCAGCCGGCAAATTCGCATACGATAAACCCTCGATCCTAGAAAAATACGTCGTCGCCATAAGACATATCTGTGTCGGTGCGACGTAAAGCCAATAGCAAAAAAACGAAAAGTACGTAGGGCGACTTCCTATCACAAACACACGTCTGGTCTCACTAGCCATCGCGGGCTGCACAAGCCACTTGCTCACCGTAACAAGGATTCTACCCCCTGCATACATAGGCATCATCTAGCCTCACAACTTTCATCACGTAAGTCCCACCGGTGTAAATCCCAAAACCTGCTTTCCGTGCATTTCTAAGGATCTTAATTCAATCGATGGTGTCCACAGCTCTGCCGCCTATAATAAAATGGTGCCTGAAATGCATGCTGAGATGACAATAAATAAAGGAAAAAACATCCTCTAATAACCCTGATAAAATGACACTCGTTTCCATGCAACATTTAAGGTTCAAGGCCTCGACATTGTGTAAGGACTCTATCCAATAAATCTCAAATAAAATGGTAGGACACACAAAAGTAGAAACTAGTCAACAGAATATAAAAATCACACAAAACTAACTCTATCCTTCAACTGACACTAAGAGCGCAACGAAGACCCAGTGCAGTGGATTTGGTCAAAACTAGCGAAAAGAAAACTGCTAGGAATTGGACTCGGGTCTCTTACAGATAAAAACATATAAGAGACGCAGAGAAATAAAAGTACGACAGTAATAAAAGTAAGAACTTAGGTTTATTATAGAGAGAAAATCAAAAGAAAATAGCATAACTAAAACAAGGGGGCCAAAAATCCAATAAGTAATGTTAATAATGTGTGGCCCGTGATTAAAGTACACCAGACTCAATGACAATAGATCTTCACACACGCTTACCTTCATAAAGGACGTAAAGAAAAGTTTGGCATAAAGATATGGCATCTATGTTAATTAGTCGAAGGATATGAATTAAGGTGAGGGCACAAAACATTTCCTTTGTAGCACGTCAGATCAATGCCGTCACAAGTTTAGAGAGTAATAGCATCACATTATAACATACTCTCATACAATTCTTCAGTTAAGATACCAAGACTCCCAACAAATAAAAATCACGTCCCCCGAGAATACAATATCATTAAGTAAAAGGAGAATAAAATGGGAGAAGAGGGAAGGGTGCACCGAGCTCTTAAAATTCAACCAGGAAGAAAAAGGTGGGAATGGGCGGTTACCATAGTTTCACGCAAAACAACAAAAATATGGAAGGGCAACCCTCAAGGAATAAAATATATATTAAACTAGAAAATAGGCAAAGAAAGCCATTGACGGCAATGTGAAACGAGAAATAAATAAATTAGGCACAGAAGGCATCACGAATCGAACGTCAGAACCACCCACGCTCACACAGAGACCAAGGGGTTAGGTCGCCGCAAAAAGCATAAAAGCGTCAACGCACAGCACATAATAAAATAAACAGCCGCTTTCGAGCTCAGACAACATGAACCAGAAAATGGTCCATCAAAGAGACGAAGTGTCTCCAACATCAAAACACATAGAAGCAGGTAAATCACGTAGTTAGATTAAATTCATACCAGGTCAATGAAGTGGATATGAATTATGCAGAACACGCGATAAAGTGATACAACATGAGCTCAAGCGAAATGTCAATGAAGCGACATGAGAAAAAGGTCTCTACAGGTACACAGCAAACAATCACATACACACACACATGAATCTGTGTTACCTTCTATTCTCAAAATAAACATAGTGGATCCGTAAAGGAAAATCAAAGTTAACACACGAATAAATTAGAAAAAATACGTAATGAGGGAAGCCTTTCTAACCCACCTAAAAGAAGATTAAAGAGAAATAAATACCTCGATTATATAAGCAATTAACACGCTCATAAGGCCGAGATGTGCACAAAGACGTTTTGAATTTCTTAAAGTATCTTTTATATGCCATAAAGGCGACTTGGAAAAACAATCCTTCCATCTTCTCAAGTCAAGAAATCTCCAAAAACACCCACCCAGAAAGATAATCCCACAAGACGGGGCAGAAAAGGAATGCTTTGACCTGTCTTATCGTATGAGGTGCCATCTGTCGGAATAGGGAAAGATTACATAGTGGTAACTACACATGATAGAAAAGAGTAATAGTTCATAAATACAAGAGTTCGCTAGGAACGTGGAGACATCAGAAACAGTAAACGTACCATAAAATATGGTGCGGTTGATCCTAAATCTTCCCTTTAATTCCCAACTATCTATATAATATACTCACGTCCCATGCTAGTACATGCAATAGCTTCTGAACACATTTACTATACTGAAGTTCACTCAAGACAAAAGCCTCTTTGGCTGACTTTAAATATGCACGAATATTTACATACGAATCTAATATGCCTATAGTATATACCTGACAACGACAAGCTAATAGACATTTGAAATAGCTTTGGCGACAGGAACCAGCAACAGGGAGAGCATGACAGCTGTTGTCATTCAGGCCTTAGCCTGACAGCTCAGCAATCTCCAGGAATCGAAGCCTCGTTCTCTCGAGTCCAAAGACGGCCATGATTCTCCAGAAGGTCTTGGTACCCTCCAATGCAGTTGTTGTGGAAGTCGTCTTCTTCTTCGCCGTTTCTTTGTGCAATGAGCACATGGATTCCACCCCTAATGATTAGGTTGCATATTGGCAACAAATGGTGCAACAGAGTCATAGTTAATATGCACCATTAGATTACGGGAACGAATCCCAGGCAGTTTCCTCTTCTTCACAACGGAAATATTTAAGACTGTACGCACACGACATACCCGCATTCCGCGCCCGCGTCCCGAAGATTCGCTGCTAACGTGAACAAAGTAAATACATGAGATGCCTCAAATACAACGAGGAAATCACTCAAAGTCTGAAATTAGCAACTTATACTAGCATTCAACAGCCCGCACCCAGGCAACTACTCAAGTACGAATGTTTTAGACAGAGGTGACTCTCCAGTTCACTGTTTATACTATTTAAAACACCATAATTAAAACAAACTGAGCTTATTACACAGTGCGGCTGAATTTGTTAAATTAAAAAACTCTGCTCGCTTCAAGCAAGCGGCAAATAGAAAGTTCTATACGGACAAAGAGGCTGCGCGACTGGCACCGGTTGCCTCCACACGGTCGCGAAACAGCACAAAGAATGAGAGAGGCTTCCCTTTTGCCAAGCTCTTTTAAAACATCCAATCGCCCGTTAGGCCAAGGGGGTTCCCCGGCTAAAACTAGGCTTCCGGTCCAACGTGCAAACAGGTTCAAACTGGGCTATCAGTTTAAACGTAATACATATGGAACAGGCATTATTACACAATGTTGTTATTGACCGGTATATGACAGTTCAAGTCTCGCTTTCTCCATAAGAACAGACTGTGGAATATGACTCCGTGACGGATATCACCCGTCAGATACCAATGAATTTATATCGGGTTAGGTAAAGTTGCCTCCATTGCGCTCGCTATTAACCAGCTCCCTAAGATCAGCTTTCCTCACTCCAGCGCGTGGTTTGTTGAAAATTTGAACCAGCGGACAAAGCCTCCGCGTCTACAAGTCCAACGATGTCATTCAAATTTAAAAAATGACCGCCCTTCCATGCATGGTATGAACTTCACTCTAACTAGGCGCAGTATAGCTTTCTAACGGACTTAGTCCTCCTACATGCAATGAACCGTTTTTAAAAAATGAACCCCCTAGTGTTTCACATAATAATATGGGGCATATGGCGATATGTTACAACATACATTCTAACAGCTTTCTCCTTAGTGATGTTACAAGTTGGAAAGAATTCTCTATCACCTACAGGAACATTGGCAAGGACTTGAGGACAATTTGACGTCCACTTTCTGAGATAACCTTGGATACTATCATGCACAGAAGAATGTTCTGTATGAAGCTCCTTAGCTCTTTCAACTGAGCTATTACCTGTCAACAGGTCGTCAACATAAAAAGAAGATGATGCAATGGGGTGAGATTTTCAGTGTTTTTCAGCAAGATGAACTCGAAATCTCATAGCAAGAAAGGGGGCAGATCTTGTAACAGTATGAAGGTGGTAGTCCTTGATCTCTTCAACAAAGGAGTAAAGCCACACAATTTTCTGAAGACTCCTGTGGTCGGGATGTGTTTACACACTTCAGTATATCATAGCAATATCAACAGAAAGAGGAACAAGATAAGTTCTGAAGCTTAAAATAATATACAGCAAGTCAGGCAGAATTTTAGGGTCGACCATTAACAAAGAATTCAATGCTATCCCATTTCATGATTCACAGCTTCCGTCAAACTGAACTCCTGGATAGGTTGTCGTGCTAGAATCATTGAGCACACAATGATGGGGTATGTAAAAGCTTAATGAGTTAGAAGTCTCGAGGGATGCAATTTCCGTGAGTCCAAATTCACTGTATTCGTGCATGAAAATTACATATTGCTGTTTCAAGTCCAGAAATCTAGCAAACTTACTTTCAATGTGTTTGAGCATTTTAACAACATTATGCTTAGACTAAGCTATATGTGACACTTCAGGTCGAGTAGGAAATTTGCCAAAAAAAAAAACTTGCCAGAATTATTCATTTGAGGATTATTAAAAATGTCCTTTATAAACGCCTTATTCAGGAGTAAGAAATGGTTGCAGGGGATCTTCAAGCTTCCGAAAACCATTTCAATTTTGCTTCAAGAGAATCAAGTTTTACAAGGCTGGCTCCCCGAACTTTGGCGTTAATATTAACGCAAAACTCAAGGATGGTGCCTGACAGTGCCCAACCAAATTCGGTCATTTAACAAGGTAGGATAACCTTTCTTACGCAAGATATTAGAAGACACAATTTCATAGTACACATCAGCTCCTAGCAACATATCAATGGTAGAAGGCTGATAAATATACTAACACATAAAATTAAGTCATGAGGAATATACCAATGGGAACAATCAATTTACTGAGCAGGAAGTTGGCTTGTGGCCGTATTCACAACTGCATAGTTCAACTTCTATGCATAATCTGACACATTAGAAACAAAACAAGCTTGCATGTGGACCTTCCAGGCGATACATCAGAATTGCCTAAACCAACTATAGGTAGCTCACAAGTCTTAGTACAAGTGCTAAGCTTCATGACAAGGCTACAAGACACTAAAGATAAATGACTCCCCCAGTCCCTATAAAGCTTTAACTAGTACAACCTATCGTGAACTGTTCAAGTAAGTGCTCTTGTTGGTAATGTGAAGTTAAAATCTAAAAAACGAATGACGATGACTGTCCCGTTACGTAGAGTGACCCGTAACGACTACGATAACGGCAGCAATATTAAGTATCAACTAGCTGGTACACAAATGAGCTAGTTAAATAACACAAACTGGAAGTGTAAACGTACACCACAAAACACCATTATCAAGAACAGAAAAGGACTTACCTGTAATGATGAAGGGTATCTTAGCAAACCGTGGAAAGGATAAAACAAACCTAGTATCGAGATATTAATTTTCGAAAGAAAAACAACCAGTATTTACTTTAAAGGAAAATCAAAATGATTTATTAATGAGTAGTTAAATTGAAATTTCAAACAAGAAAAGCGTCAACACAGGAAAATGAAATAATGCAAAAGTTAAATTAAGATAAAATGATTAACAGTTATTTAACATTACCAAAAACGATCGATCCGACGTAAGTCACGTAAAATCTAAGAGGCCTCAAACACTAGATGAAAAGGGAAAATTGAGATAAATTTGTTCTTTAATAATATTTTAAAAGGTGCAACCTGAACCATGGAGTTCAGCCCAACAGGAAGGAACTTCAACAGCACAGATCAAGTAATCAGAACTACGCTTCATTCAAGGAGCAAATCAGTGGAAAATAAAATACAATACTGCAACCACAGTATCGACATTGCATTAAAGTAAGGGGAATTAATATCAAAATAGGAACGCCACACGAGTAGGTAATCTCACAGGCCACCCGAAATTATCATCCAGTCTTCTTCGAAACTTCTTTCCTTTTCTTTTTTTTTAAACAATGAACAATAACCAGTCGTCATGGCAATGAAGGGCGTGAATCCAAGCGTAAATAGGTAACCATGGAGACAAGCCCTAACAACAAGGAGAAAAACATAATTCAACAAGAAAGAAAAAAAACGAGGATCCCAGAAAATTAACATAAGATCAAGAAACTTAAATAAAATTTCCTTCCTCTTGGTCGGAACTCATATGATTCGACCTTTACCTTAAGGGGTGCTTTGATACCGTTTCAAACAAAGTATAACATATTATTACAAATGTTCAACGTATATGGAAAATAAATTAATAAATTTAGTTTCACCCCAAGTATAAGTGCACTACAGTACACTCACAAAACCAAGATCCAAACGGTTACAAGGAACCCGAATTTTGTTGATATTTAATAATAATTATAATCAATTTTTTCCGAGTTGGAGAACCAAAAATTCAATTTTAGAGTTCCACACACCAAAATATTCTAGTTATTTTTTTAAAACAGTTCCATTCCACAAGAAGTTCCAGTACAGGAAGAAGCGAAGGAAATCATTATTGAAGATGAGGCGAAGTGCCATTTTTCTTACTTACAGTACATGATGTAGAAAAAAATTAGGATATACACCCTGGTGACGCTCCCGAGATGAATAACACCGAAAAATGAACTGAGGGCGTGGGAGAAGGAGCCCTCTCACAGTTTTCTTCAGCCGTAGTCCATTGCTCCAGGTGGAATCTTCACCTTCATGAGACACATGCAACGCGTGTCCATCTTCAACTAGACGCAAGCACACGAATGACTCTCTCGCCTTGGCCAAGGCTCAACAAGGCAACGTTCTCTCCGAGACGAGCTCTCATTGGTCAAGGAGCGGAGCATCATAGTTCAAGCTCTTTACACAGATGTCAGTACGTACAAGAAGCCCTTCTTAGATCAGATCGTCACACAAACTTAAGCGCCAGCTCGGAGTAGTATTTAATAATAAAACTAGAAGTAGTTGGGAAAGGCGGCAAGGCGAATACAATAAAATTAAGGTTGTAAGATACCAATTTCCACGAGGGTTAGCTCAGGTCCAAAAAAGTTAGGAGGGAGAAGACGAAAGAATGTGACACCTCGGTGTCAGCCATCCCCTCCGAAACTTTGCTTATCCAGTACATATCCTTGGCACTGTGGTCAGAATAAACTAAATTTTCATTATAGTCCAAATTAAAGTGACCACAAGTACCACGTTCAACATAGGAAATATCGAGTAAGGCACTCTCACATTAGGTTCTAGATAAGGTCTAGTACCACTTTAAAATAATGTTCAACAGCATTAGTCATTGTCAACACTGAGTTCACGACCTTTTGTACAACATTTTCAGCTTTCACTTAACAACCATTCATGGATTACACACCACAGTTCTTTATAGCAAATGAAGTTTCACATAAACACACTAGCTCCGAAGAAGTCCGTAGTACATAGTCTAATTAAAGCTACATCTCCAAACTTAGTTGATTTCCAATTTAGTTTTTACACCTTGATTGCAATAGAATACTCGGTGTTGATTACTCCGAAGATAAATTCACCTTTAGAGTTCATGGGAGATTATCCCCAACGTATCCATCGAGTTTTCCTTCCAACAATTAACTTAACCTAGCCATCACTCTCGGCTGTACATTCTACATTAAACCTTGAAATTACCATATCATAGTAAGCACTAGTTTTCGGGTTCCAGGTTTTAAGAAATGCAGCCTCTTGCTTAATTTCCAAGTATCAAAATCAAACTTAGCATGACCACAGAAACAAGACCGCGAAGGAGCAAAGAAGGAAATCAGAAAAAGATAGGCTAAATTGGTGAATAAATTTAATGGATAATTAAGATCCAATTAAATTTAAATATTAAACTTACGTTGTTTGAGCCTGGACCAAAGCATACTACATAAGAACATGGTTTGCCTACGGAGTAGTACACGAGTAAACTGCACAAGTTCAAGTAACGCACTAATATACTGCGAACACAGAATGAAGAACAATTTAAGTGCGTGCACACATTCAAGGTTTTAAGGAAAAGGTCATTTGACACCAGTTTTACTCAGCAACGCAATAGTTAGGCTCAGATACTCCACACAGTGGAAGTCCGTTACCAGTTAACATCACCAAAATATCAAAAATCCACAACGTTAAGTTAAATAAGAGTACCACCACAGAACACTAAACTTAGTAACACACAAGGTTTAAGGCATACATCACATGTGCTTACCAAACCAGGTCAAGACACATCTCCATGAAGATAACATAACCCCCATATATCCAGAGGCATACTTTCCTAACTACAACACATTACAGTTGCCAACATTCTAAGGTACACTTAATTTCAAACTATTAGAGTATAACCATCTCCAATCTACAACACGGTGAGCACGGAATGCATGTTCAAATTTCCTAAAACTTTATCAGGGACATCAAGTAAAATTTTCAACAATTACTGGTTCCACATTCCCAATTACAACGCATTACCTGATTGAACAAGAGAACTGAGAGGAAACAGTACTTCAATTCAACAATATCACACACTTACTGCAAGTTTAGGAAAACGAAAATATCCTAGGGTTAGAGGTAAAAATCTTCGAGACAAGATAACGTTGGCTGAACGGAAGGAGACTTCTGATACAATGAGATGGTGAGGTGCGCTAAATGTTTGTCATCAACAACCGAACTAGCAACAACAATACCAAGCCAAAAATAATATTAGGATGGAAAATAATAAACACATAATGGTTCCTTCGATAACACCATAGGAATAACGGAATAGAAAATGGATGAAAGAAATTCAGGAGGAAAAACTAATCCGAAACCACATAACCTCCAACTTCATTGAATTTACAACAACATGCTTACACACAGGACACCTGATTAAATAAGAAAAGGCGATAGAATCCACCTCAAACCAAGTGACCATCAGAAAATTAGAGCAATGACCTACGCAACCTAATCTACCAGTTGCCTTTTACAAGGCCTCGGAGCTAACCGGGCTAATAATATATGACATCTGCAGATTCATACTGCCGCATTACCGCAAAGCAGGTACCCTTCCATACAACCAGGAAACAAGGTAAAATAAAATATACATAGCAGAAAAGATGTCAGGACGTTAGAAAAATGCTCATCGATAATGAAGAGTAAAGGAACACAACAGACAGACCACATAATCTAACCGTCGGGCGACTTCGGTACCGCCTATGAACTAATAATCCGTCCCATACCAGATTAATAATCCCATAGAACAGCAAGATGACTAACAACCTTGTCGAGAGACAACTATGATCCACTGAAGGTAAGAAAATGTCATAGAGTGACAGGTGAACATTAACTGAGCTTTAACAAGAAGTAAAAATAGAACACAAGGTAACGTCGGGTCAACAGGTAACGCAGTGAGACCAAAAGTGAAGAAACCAGTACACATAAAACCAAAAAGTTACATGACACAAGTTAAAGTTATTCCATCAGAGCAATTGACCCACACCGAAGGGTATTTCCAAATCTACGAAGACACAAGGTACAATAATAAGACCACAACCTGTCCATACCTGACATGTCTTAACAAACCAAAACCATAAAACAACCATGACTAGCCTCAACAGACATGCGCCAGCCTAAATAGGGATAAAGGGACACTTACAACCCTCGACATGCTGCAAAACTATCATGCCCACCCCGAAACATAATCCCCAAACAATACTTGGTACCAACATCATCACCCAACACCGATCTCTACCCAAGCCTATTAGGCTAAGAGGCTTTTCCATCCTCAGGCTACAGACCACACTTGCTCAACAGCAACCCAATACAGTAGAAATGGTAGGGAGGCTGATGGAATTAACAACTGAAAATGGAATGCAATTAAATACAAATAGGTTTAGAAATTTTCACAACATAGGAGTTCCATGAACAGGATGACCAAGACAGAGTACCCCACAAATTATACAAGAAAACCACTAGTCACCAAAGAATATCCACACAAGAACCAGAACTAACACAAGGAGTTTAACGGAAAACCTTTCAGAAACCCCAAGTTAACTTAACTAAAGCAAGACCAAAAATTTATGAGCCAAAACCTTGAGGAAGGTCACACACCAGGCAACCACACTACAACCAGGGATCAGGATAAATTAATAGAAGGGCATGGGATTCGTTAGAAATAGAGAACTGTCAGCAACGAGTAAACAACATGGGTAAACAAGTAAAGACCAGAATAGGTCCAGACACAGGATCAACAAGTCACCAACACAGTTACCGACTGACAGAATTCATCAACAACGAATGCCTACCCAATAACCCCACACAAACAGAAACCTTGGTGAAATGACTCAAGTGACTGCCCAGCCACTCACCAACCCACACAAACCACAAGACAGGGGAAAAATAGTACACTATTCATGCCATAGGCAAACGCCAGTCTCACAATCAGCATAGGCCAGCTATAGCGTAGCAGCCACACGTACATATCACCAATGACAGCCCCCAGATTACCAGAATAAATCAAACAGGAGATATAATCGCAAATACCAAGATAAGATATCACCACAAGAAAATATGACCGAACCCCAAGTTACCACAGAAGGATAGTCAATTTTAGACCATTCAGCTATAATTATAACTCAAAGGTTTCTAATACATGACAGTTCACATCAAAACCGTAACTTAGTTAAATAAAATTCAACAGGTAGATTTCAATAAAATTTTAAAAGAAGCAAAGCGCGCATTAAAACATTATCAATTAGGCCAAAGGTAGGTACTAGCTGCACATTTTCACATAGAATGCAGGTAAAAGGCTCACAGATTATCCCCATTCAACTATAACCGATGCTTTGCCCAAAGCACACAATATTAAGAACAAGGTGGGTGAATGGCTCAAACCTCTGCCCAGCAATTCATCAACCAATACCAACAGCGAGACAGGGTAAAAATAGAATTCACTATTCATGCAATATCGCAAACACCAACCTCACAGACAGCACAGATCAGCATACACAGAACAAAGGTAGAGCCATCACCTCTACAGGCCATAAATAACCAAAACAGATGCCCCACAGCTTAATATAGGCATTACAGGCTTGCCAAGCTTTTACACCGGTAAATAACGTGACCGGCCAACAAGTCACCGTACGGAAAATATTTAATATTAACAGGAGAAGAGGTTACAAGGCCAAGATAAGTGATATACTCTATAGCATATTAATTTCTAACTTGCTTGAATAGTTCACTACGGTTAGTTTTCACTAAATTTAGGAAAAACACAGCTAGGTTGTAAACCGTGCAAGCAAGACCAAGGTCAGTATTACTTATAAATATTCACAAACGGCACAGATAACACAAACACCAGGGAAACCACATTAAACCAAAAACTATTTAACTAGGTGGCCACAGATAATAACGATGCCAGGAGAAAATAAAATTTGGATATATCAAGGTACAATATCACTAGCACATATGAATAACACACGATGTTTACAAGTAAATTTGAGGTTAAGTAAAATTTCTATTCACACGCCAGATTCAGCACAGCAGAACACTTTTAGAAACAGTAGTTCCTCATATAAAATGATGGTACACACGCAGACAAGTACACACATGAGGAACTAATAATATTCAACGCATTAAATCTGGGAATCAAAACACAATGCCAGGACTAATGATACAATCAAGCGTTCCCAGATCACGAACTATCACTTGTAAACACACATTAACCCTAAAACCAACTGCACTTCACACGGTGAACCAAATCACATGAGCTCACTAAGTAGAAATTAAAATTAATGCACACCGATACAGAAAACAGTACACACGCGTACGTAGATAGAAAGTTAAAACAGTCACGCCATATGAAACACAGAGAGCACATGATAAACAGTATTATCTGCGCACTTTTTAGTGATAGATTTACACCCTAGAGCTGAAGCGGTCGACTTTGGTTATCTTCGAGATTCGTATTGGCAACCTTTGAAACACAAACTAAGAATCGCTTATCATCGCTGTGCGCCATCTGGCGTGCACTTTAAGTACTCGTACTGTTGTTGTTTACACAGCAAAGCTAAACTATAGAATTCATGCTAGGACCACTTTTCGCAACGGGAAATGTTATATAGTATTAAATATTGTGTGTGTGACACAGTTGTTTGCTTAAAATAATAAAGGTTTATAAAATTCATATCGATCGATCATATTATCGATTCAATTCAGATTTCATTTCCATTCAGTTGGCAGTATTAACGGAACCCTTCTTACTTCTCCAACGAGTACAAAAATCTATCACTAAAAAGTGCGCGGATAATAGTATGCTAATGGCCCAAGGCTAATCAATTTATATCCAAAAATAGATAACCACCACCATTTCAAAAGGTACAATTACGTACCACAATCCCAAATATCAAAAATTATCTGTACTCACCAACTTATAAAGAAACAAGAGAGGAAAAGGTACACAACACCTGAGAAGCAGAACCAAAGGAAGCAGCATACAGCGGAAGTAAACAGCTGGTAGAAGGATTACCAACTGCGCACTCATGACCCCAAACAGTCACCACAACTCGTGCGAAGGGGAGAGGCACAGAACACCGCGAAGAGATTACATGAAACAAAAGTCGTTCAAAATAAACATGACGAATGCATTTCATTTACAATAGCGTATTACACCAGTTTTAACATGATGTCTGTCTTTCAATTAATTAACACTTGATACCAGGTAAAATAAAGATCAAGAGGATGCAAACAACCTACGGGTAGGTACGAGCCACAGGTACATGAATCAATTAACCTAGCTCTCGCTACCACTATACTGTCCCGTTACGTAGAGCGACCCGTAACGACTACGATAACGGCAGCAATATTAAGTATCAACTAGCTGGTACACAAATGAGCTAGTTAAATAACACAAACTGGAAGCGTAATCATACACCACAAAACACCATTATCAAGAACAGAAAAGGTCTTACCTGTAATGATGATGGGTATCTTAGCAAACCGTGGAAAGGATAAAACAAATCTGGTATCGAGATATTAATTTTAGAAAGAAAAACAACCAGTATTTACTTTAAAGGAAAATTAAAATGATTTATTAATGAGAAGTTAAATTGAAATTTCAAACAAGGAAAGCATCAACACAGGAAAATGAAATAATGCAAAAGTTAAATTAAGATAAAATGATTAACAGTTATTTAACATTACCAAAAAGGATCGATCCGACATAAGTCCAGTAAAATCTAAGAGGCCCCAAACACTAGATGAAAAGGGAAAATTGAGATAAATTTGTTCTTTAATAATATTTTAAACCATGGAGTTCAGCCCAACAGGAAGGAACTTCAACAGCACAGATCAAGTAATCAGAACTACGCTTCATTCAAGGAGCAAATCAGTGGAAAATAAAATACAATACTGCAACCACAGTATCGACATTGCATTAAAGTAAGGGAGATTAATATCAAAATAGGAACGCCACACGAGTAGGTAATCTCACAGGCCACCCGAAATTATCATCCAGTCTTCTTCCAACCTTTTTTCCTTTTCTTTTTTTTAAAACAATGAACAATAACCAGTCGTCATGGCAATGAAGGGCGTGAATCCAAGCGTAAATGGGTAACCATGGAAACAAGCCCTAACAACAAGGAGAGAAACATAATTCAACGAGAAAAAAAATAAATAAATGAGGATCCCAGAAAATTAACATAAGATCAAGAAACTTAAATAAAATTTCCTTCCTCTTGGTCGGAACTCATATGATTCGACCTTTACCTTAAGGGGTGCTTTGATACCGTTTCAAACAAAGTATACCATATTATTACAAATGTTCAACATATATGGAAAATAAATTAATAAATTTAGTTTCACCCCAAGTATAAGTGCACTACACTACACTCACAAAACCAAGATCCAAACGGTTACAAGGAACCCGAATTATGTTGATATTTAATAATAATTATAATTAATTTTTTCCGAGTTGGTGAACCAAAAATTCAATTTAGAGTTCCACACACCAAAATATTCTAGTTATTTTTTTAAAACAGTTCCATTCCACAAGAAGTTCCAGTACAGGAAGAAGCGAAGGAAATCATTATTGAAGATGAGGCGAAGCGCCATTTTTCTTACTTACAGTACATGATGTAAAAAAAAATTAGGATATACACCCTGGTGATGCTCCCGAGATGAATAACACCGAAAAATGAACTGAGGGCGTGGGAGAAGGAGCCCTCTCACAGTTTTCTTCAGCCGTAGTCCATTGCTCCAGGTGGAATCTTCACCTTCACGAGACACATGCAACGCGCGTCCATCTTCAACTAGACACAAGCACAAGAATGACCCTCTCGCCTTGGCCAAGGCTCAACAAGGCAACGTTCTCTCCGAGACGAGCTCTCATTGGTCAAGGAGCGGAGCATCGTAGTTCAAGCTCTCTGCACAGATGTCAGTACGTACAAGGAGCCCTTCTTAGATCAGATCGTCACACAAACTTAAGCGCCAGCTCGGAGTAGTAGTTAATAATAAAACTAGAAGTAGTTGGGAAAGGCGGCAAGGCGAATACAATAAAATTAAGGTTGTAAGATACCAATTTACACGAGGGTTAGCTCAGGTCCAAAAACGTTAGGAGGGAGAAGACGAAAGAATGTGACACCTCAGTGTCAATGACAAAATGATAGTGACTTATAACAATCAGTGGATCCAATTGACAATTCCTTATTTCCAGAGAAGATACTTGTTGCCCAAAGTTTCCAAAATCTGCATCACCACCCTTTATAACAGTACTAATCTCTGATAAGGAGAGCTATGGCCTTCCTCATATAGTGGTATTAGTCACAGGTAATGTACCCACAGTGTTCCTCGCATGGAGGTACTAATCACAGGGAATGTACACACATGGCACCATTCACAGGTAACATAGACCAATAGTGTTTCTTGCATAGTTCCTCACCAACGAGATAAATGATGATGATATTTCTCATTTTGGAGATGCCTACGAGCTGGCTAACTGGCCTCTTTGGTACCAGGTGCAACAAAATGAAACAATAATTAAAATTTCAAAGTGTGTTCACTGACAAGGATATAAAATAAATGATGATGAAAAATGACCATGAATCCAAAACAATCAGAGGATGCAATTGACAATGCCTTAATGAATTCACTATGCCCAGTGAGATTAGAAAGGATAAATCATAGAACCTACATTGCAGTCTCAGCGCTCGATGCTTCATCAGCTTGTTTGCATCCCGAAGTCCGCGTGCTTTTCTCCTCCACAGAGCGAGTTAGGTACATGGTTTTTAAGTCCTCAAGCCAAGAACTTCCACTCAAGGGATGGTAAGTTCGAACCTCCAGCTCTGAAGATAGTTTTACAGTGATTTCACATATTCACACCAAGCTGGTCAACGTAACATCTACCTACTCAGTATTCATTCCTGTTACAAAGGTGAGTACACCTCTGATCTCTTAACAGACAATCAACCTTACACATTTTTGAACAGATATAACAGAATTGCTGTTAAAATTCATACTTCAAGCATTCAGATTAAAATAAGTGCTTTCCTTGCCTTGTTAGCAGCTACATGGAGGACATTATCGCTGCCCATTTTCAGCAACAGAAACACCTAATATTCCAAGCCATTCGGATCCGGAATTTCAATGGACACAACACGCTGATGTGTATCCTGTCCAGAATATGGCAACAAGGAACCATCTGCTGAGGGATGGTGTGCTGATCTACGTGAAGCGACATCATGTGGACGCCTCTTGGCCATCTCGACCACAGCACGGATACTGCAATCGCTGTCAATTCTATGACAGTCCTACTATTGCACTTTTAAAAATGTATGTGCAATTTATAGTAGTCAGCACCCCTCAAGTGCTTGCACGAAAAAGGAATCAATCAAATGCAACACTTTTGGTGAAGCTCATCCACCTTTCTCAGTAAAATTCAAGGATAAACCTCAACTTTCTCCCACTCAACCAGAAAGTGTTACCTACCACCCCTCTCTACCTTCCATCCCCACGCTCCCCTTCCACCCTTCCCCCACCTTCCAATGAGAACATTCTAAAATCATCATTGTGCTGTTCCAGAATACTTTCCCATTCCAGTGTCCTGATGTACTGTATCAGATCCAGCCAGCAACACGACCGATCTTCCAGACTCAGTTTGACAGAATATTCTCTGGGTCAAGAGTGCATTCTTTCCCCTTGATCCTATGATAATGTGTGTTCTTTGAGGACCAAGCGACAACATGTTTGCATTCTTCAATTTTTCACCATCTTCCAATCCCAATGGCTACCATCCTGACCACGATACAATATCCGAATATTTTGATATCATCCAAAATCCTCTTTGCCTCACCTTTGAATCCCCTCCAGCTCTTGACTACTCAACATCCTCAAAATGCTCTTATTACAGTACAAGGTATAAAAGACGTACCCAGGACTAAAGAGAAAACTGCTCCTGGACTAGATCAAATTACTTACCGGCACATAACAAAAACTACACAACCCTTCCTACAACTCCGAAATATAGTACATACCATTATTCTCCGTACTGGATTATTCCCTTCCCCCTAATTTGGTACATGGCGACTTCGATCTCAATTAAATTCATATAGACACATACGTCTTCATCGCTCACTGTATATAAAGCTATACAACTCCTTCTTATACCTGAGTCACAAGCCAGTTTCTGTCCTCAGCACTTCATACATGACTAGGTCTTTCGTATCACTGCAGCCTTCACAAAATATTTACATACAAAAATATGTGCAGCCCTTACCAGTCTTGATGTTGAGAAGGCCTTTCAACGGACTGATATATAAAGTCCATCGCCTTCCATTTCCTATGACAATCACCCATTTGGTTTTCAAAATCAATATCCATAACACATTACCTACATCTTTCCAATTAAATCAGGAGTACCTCACGGTAACTCATTGTCACCATTTTGGTATGTCCTGTTTTGTATCAATATTATTCAACCTATATGCCCACCTTGATTGTCAGTTTGCTGAACACACAAATATAGACTGTACAATCCAATAAATTATCCTTATAATCCCATCTCCAAAAAATTTGAATGAACTAAAACAATGGCTCGATCTGTGAGAAATCAAAATTAATATTAATATAATTAATATGAGCAAAACAATTTATCATTTTCTTAACCATAAACGTAGATACCATCCTACTAACAAACTCTACCTAACCCTAAATAATAATCAACCTGTTGCTGAAACCACCATTCATACCTAACTGGGCATAATGTTCCAAGATAATTTACAATGGAATGTACATTTGGACCAAATTTATAGAAAGCGGCAATCACCTGCTTCACTGGCTGTTAGGTCAAACCTGGCGATAAAAAGCCATACAAATAGTTAAAATGTACAAAACCTTTGGTCGACTTATTATCACGTACGCCACATTATCCTGGATCTCTGCCTTTCTTGTGCAATACTTAACACAAAATTAAGCTTGACTGCGATGCTATCTGACTAGCATAACGGCTCAGACAAAAACTAGACTCAAAGTAATCAGCAAGCTTTATATATTCCCTAAAATCCTTTCCCATCTACACTCTTCTCTATTTGGAAAACTTGGTTTCCCACAACTCACATAAGGTTTTAGAAGCACTTAGCCTTTCACCTCTTGCAATCATCATTCTTACAAACTAACCAACACTTACTATCGAGCACCTCTTCTCACGTGTCAGCCCATATATCAATTTAAACTCAAAACAGAATTATGGACAACTGCAAATTGCAAGTCTCTTGGTGAGGTTCTTCTTGTTATTTTTCCTTCCCTCAGAAATTATGACAACTTGGCTCATTCACATGGAGAATAATAGGTTAATAATTTTATATCATAGAGGGTATACCTAAATTTAAAATATATATCTATAATATTATAAAAGGAAGTGTTTGTCTGTCTGTCTGTGCGCGATGCCCAGCAAAATCTACAGCACGTAGAGATCTGAAATTTTGAAAATCTGTAGATGGAAAGGGGTCCGAATGCACCCCGAAGCCGGAATTTTCATTTTCGCTTTCGTTGGTGAGTAATGAACGAAAAACCATCGGAAAACGTGCATTGGGATATGACAATCCAACGTGCTGTCACCAAGATTAATGCATAGAGTCGCTGTCGCTAGGCAACGTACATAAGATAGGTAGAGAACACAATATGCAAGGAGCCATTTTACGTCCAGGACACAGGAAGCTGTTCTTGGTATTATATGGTGTGAGGGCATATGACGGTGTTGATGATGATTCGTCCATAGGATCGGGACGTTAAGTTTTGAGCTATTCGAGAGGAGTGGCATATGTGCCGGCACCGGGTTTCATCCTCTTCATTCTTGCTATCATATATCATGTCATTCATTTCTTTTAACAAGCAACTTTTACAAGAATTACCCGATGTTCTACACAGTTACAAGTCTATCGACTACACGGCTGTGCTTCGAAAGACTTGGAGACACCTGGAGTACGCTCGAATATCTTAGAGCGGACGATTGTGGCACCAATTATCCTTCTTAAGAATAAGAATCCTGCCCTCTGCAATGAACACAACTCTGAAACTGATGACTAATATTATTGAAGCCATTCTCATGATTGGGCATGCCGCGAGCGAAGTAATATTCATTCCTTGGATTCGAATAATATCTTCGGATATACAGTTTAAGTGTAGATCTCTGCAGTGTTCAAAATAAAATTTCTCTATGTAATAAGCATAATCTTCTTCATCTTACTATATATAAAAATTGATGTATGCGTGTGTGTAAATGACACATCTCCTAAACCACTGGAGCAATTTCATTCAAACTTGGTACACTTATGACTTACTATCTGGAGACGAGCACTGTGGGGGTAAAGCCATCCGTAGCTCCCTTAGGGGTGGGGATCAGGGGGGGGGGCAAGGTATAAAAGTAATCAAAAAACGTGCCAAATCCACAGTTTTCGGGGTCGCTGAGATGAACAGTGACACTCCCCACTTTTCAAATGTCAAAGTTCAGCTCCCTTTTGCATGGGGGGCGAGGGGGGAGTGATAGATAAAATTAAACGAAAATAGTGTCGAATACATAGTTTTCTGGGTGGCCGAAGTGAATTGTACACTCCGAATTCTTAGTATCAGGAGACAAACCACGTGGGGGTAAGGCGGCCCAGGAACCCTTAGGGGCAGGGGGGCGAGGGGGCTGAGATATAAAAATCATCGAAAATAGTGTCGAATCTATACTTTACGGGGTCGCTGAGATGAACAGTGACACTCCTGAATTTTTTAAAGTCCACGTTCAGCCCCCTTCGTGGTGGGGGGGGACGATGGGAGAGTGATATATAGAAATAATAATGATATATAGAAATAATAGTGTCGAATACATAGTCGCTGAGGCAAATAGTGACACTCCGAATTTTTAGTATCAGGAGACAAACCACATGGGGCAAAACACCCCAGGAACCCTTAGGAGCAGGGGGAGGGGCAAAGGGACTGAGATATACAAATCATCGAAAGTAGTGACGAATCCATACTTTTTGGGGTCGCTGAGATGAATAGTAACATTCCGATTTTTTAAACTCAAAGTTTGGCCCCCAACAGGGTGGGGGAAGGGGGAGTGAGATATAATAGTAATCGAATATAGTGCCGAATCCATAGTTTTCCGGGTCGCTGAGATGAATAGTAACATTCCGGATGTTTAAAGTCTAACTTCAGCCCCCTTTGGCATAGGGTGTGAGAAAGGGTGAAAAAATAAATTGTCAGAAATGACCGAGATAATGGACGTGTGTATGTTCCAGTATGACTTTAGTATGACTTAGTGTACTAACTGGAAAACGTACTGTGGGAGTAAGACGCCCTTAGAACCACTAGGGAAGCGGGTAAAATATTATCCACACTAATAAATGGAAGTCTGTTTGGCGCGATCTATATATACTGTACTATATATATATATAAATTAAGGCATAAAAATGAAAACAGACGTAAATTAGTGAGACCATTCTAGGCATCTTAGAAATTTAAAACTTGCTACCAGACAACCTGATGACTTCAGGATCCCTAGAAAAATCTCAAATTCTCATAATTCTCTGAGGGATACATGCTGGGAGTTTCAAGCCTGCATAAGAACACAGTCGGTGATATTTATCCAGAACCTACAGGTTTCATAGGTTTAAAAGTTTCCTTAAAGTCCTGATTTTTAACCCACTCCCCCATATCAAGATCGCAGCACAATCTCCCAGACCAGTTAGAAAACTGAAATTTTGCAAAATTATAGCTTTAGGATGTAACCGACGGAAAATTTACGAGATGTTAAAAAAAATTATTTTTTTACCCCCGAAAAATATCGAAATATGGAGACAATTTTAATGACGGTGCAGTCCTTCCCTTCGATGTATTGCGTGGCTAAAAGGTAAGTCGTATCACAAAACGGATGGCACAATCTCCGTTCAATTTGGAGTGATCTACAACTTCGGTCCTATGACCTTTCGTCGTATCTCTATCCCTTATACATTAAATGTTTCTCTATTTCTGGATTTACCTAAATTTTGCACTTTGTACACGTACAATTAATGGTTTGATTCGCTTATAGGAAAGATAGGATCATCAAGTTCTACACGAATATTGGCCCACCCAGTAGCCATATGTGAGCCAAATTCTATGTTTGAAGCTGTCGCATAGTATCAGAAAAGTAATGCACTGTGTGAAAATCTTACACAAATTTCACCCTTTTCAACGTCTCTAAAATATAATGAATTGTGGTAGACAAATGCACCTGTCGTTATCATCCCAACTCCACAACTCGCACTTTACATTGGAAACATCGTCTGCGGACCTCCCTATGTTTTTTCTCGGATAACGCCAATTTACATGCAATTTAAACATTAACTTCATGTACAGTAATTTACTTCGATATCCGTATACAATCTGGAATACCGTAGCGAAGCACGGGTACAATTGTTAGTAAACGTATATAAGTAAATATATAAAATAAATATATTTAACATTGTTTCACTTCAAGAAAAACAATGTTCACTGTTCTATTATTATATCTGTAATGATTCAATAACAAGAAAGAGACTTGTATTTCAGACGATGTGTATTAGACAAGCAGAAGAAAAGTCTTTTAATTTGCTTCCATAAAACATGTGAAATTAGCACACAACCATAACATAAACAATTATTTGCACATGTAATCCAATAAAATGTCCATTTGTTATACTGATGGCCTGCTCTCCTAGTGCGCAGAATGAACAAACTATTAAATTAAAACGACTGCTTCATCCCTCATTGCCTCTCTCTGTCATTAGGAAAATATCTACCATGAAACAACTACTCTGGGTGTGGAAGAAACTTCCTCTGGGGGTACAACATGAGACGTCAGGAGATGCCGTGTAGTACAATTTTTTGGTGCAAACATAATAAATGTCTGTTCTAGAATCCTTTCAATGGCAAACATTATGAGGAAGCTTGTAGTGTAGCTTCATCGAGAAGGACGTTTAAAGATCTCAAACGTATTCTAGCAGATATTAGTAAAACATTCCAAAATATTTCAAATTCTACTTCATTCTCTAGATTTACAATAAGTTATGTTCCTATGCTCTCATCTCAAGAGGAAGGGAAGGAAGATCAAGAAGAAGAAGGAGAAAAAAGATCTCAATGGTATTTTACCATTAGTGGTTTTTAATTCTACTTCAATGTGTAAGCCTACTACGTGTTTTATCACAGTGCAAACATCTAAAGAAGGAGAGCAGCATGATGAGATACAAAATGAAGAAGGTGATGAAAAAAAAAGATGACTAAGAAGATCTCAACACCTTTTTTTCCAACAAAGCAGGTTAAACGCAGTTTTCTACATATTAACTGTCTGCACGCAGTCTGAAAAGTTAACAACAAACCTCTGTTACCATATGTAGATGTAAGATCCCAACCTACAAGTAGAACGCTTCTAACTGTTAAGAGCCAATCAAGATTGTTGTTGCACAAAGTATGAAACAGAAATTCTAGAAATAGGGCAACAATTACATTGTGTGGGTATTATTGAGTAATAGCTTTTACAGTACAGTCCGTACAGTACCTTCCTAAACCTATGCCTTTTTTCGGTAGAATAAAATACACTATAATGATGCAGACTCTTCAATAGCCTCCATCTCTTTGGGTGTCAACTCCATCTATAGAGCAGGTCTCAAGCATGGATAAAGCAAGAGAGACACCGTAAATAGTAGGCTAGTCAAATGGTAGTTTAAAGGAAGTGTAAAATTTAATTCTTGTATAACAATATTTGTAGTCATTCTATCGAAAACTAAAGGTGTAAAACACAATATTTCTAATCAGTTTTGTCCAAACATAATTTTTCGAGTTATCGTAGAGATGGTCATGCATTTAAACTTTTGTGACTTGTAAGAAAATATTCACAAAAAATGCAAAAAACTTGCAATGCACATCTCATTAATCCACGCTTACTAGTCACTGCTCATTAGCCGCTACTCATTAGTAACTGCTCATAAGCTCTTGTTCAATTTCCTCCTAATCATTTTATATAGCTTATTAGCCCTTGCTCATTAAATCATGCTTAATTTCCCATTGCTCATTAGCGACTGCTCACTACTTATGGCTATGCTGTTTTCACATAGGCAGTTTTCAAACTTGGAAGATAGATGGGTGCTTGTACCATATTTAGAAGGAGATGACATCTTCCCAGCCTAAGTTAGTCCATTCAAACTTGATATGCTACTAACGTTTTAACTTCACTTCTGACTATCATTCTTAGATAAGCCTTTCAGGCTGGTGAACATGCAATTTTTCGAGACTTAAAAAGCAAGTGCTCTGCCAACCTGAGCTGCTCAGCCTAAGTTGGTCTACAAAGATGTGAAATGCTGCTATGTTTCAACATCACCTCTGTCTAGTGATCCTTTGATCAGCCCTTTATGCTGATGACAGTGCAGTTTTCAAGACCTGAAAAGTGAGCGCTCAGCTCCTTGACCTACTCAGCCTAAATTAGACTACACAGATTTGATAGTTCTGTTTCAACACATTTTTTAAAGTTTTTAACCCAAAGCTTTAACTCTAAGTGATGTAAAGATTATGGCGTGCAATTAGAAGTCTCTAAAGTTCAAATCCTTAACCTCAAAGAATTAAAATCAACAAGTAAGTGACTCCATGGTCGCTTAGCTCTGATACCCTCAGATCGACCTCTGTTATGAACATATAAGCAATTCAAACGTGTCAGGTCTTACAACACCTCCCTAGTCCCTATAAACAATGTATAGTCACCATCTTGTACAGAACTAGAAGTTCATCTCCGAATTACACAGGTTGCCTTCCACTATGCCCTATCATTATTAAACCTTACACCATCTCCGTAGTCCCATTAGTAAAATGTGCAGCCATCATCTTGTCTCAAGTCCAGCACCAAGACCCTGTGGCTGCAATCCAATGTTATGCCCCTAAGAGTAAAAAGTATGTATTAAGCCTTACACCATTTCCCCAATCCCATTAGTACAATATATAGCCACTATCTTCCTTCATGTTCAGCTCTGAGTCCCAAATATCACCCTCCAATGTTACTACTCCATGTGTATGTATGTTCAGTCCGTCAATGCTAACGCTGGTGGGATCCTCAACAGCTCTGCCGTCAGCTGTCGTAGATGGCCTAGGCATCACTGAAGAGGCGAACTAGGGAAATGAGGAGTGAGGTAGTTTCCCGTTGCTTTATTTACCCAGCCAGAGTTGCTATTACATATCAGTCTGCCAAGCCCACTGAAATGCATACACCAACCGATTCTATGAGCAACATTTTCACACCATTCATAGGAGGGACTAGCCGCTTAAGGATTCGCATTACTAGCATCGCTCATACGACAGTCACTTTCATATTGTCAAAGCCAAGGATAAGACAGAGTCCTCTATGTGTAAAGCACACGTATTAAGCCTTACACCATGTCCCAAGGCCCATTAGCACAGTGTGTAGCCACGATCTTGTTTTAAATTCAGCTCTGATTCCCAAAGATTACCCTCCATTCTTTTGCGTCTAATAGTAAAGCATACGCATTCAACCTTGCAACATGTCACTAGTCTCAGCAGTACAATGTGTAGCCGCCATTCTGTTCCAAGTTCAGCTCCGAGGGAGCTAATGCTTCCGCACATTGCACTGAGATAAATGGAGGTATGTTGTCCAGAACTTTTGAATGCTGTTAATTACCTCAATCTCTGTGAAGTAACGGTTTGAGAGGGAGAGTGGTAATGGCTGAGTTGTGTTTGGATACAAGTTTGTACTTTTCCCCGGCTCATTATTGCCCCCTTTAAATTTCTCACTGAACATTGAGGCAATGGCCTCGAGGGAAGCAACTATTGTCATTAGAGTAGAATGCACTTTGTGCTGATTTGCCGTGTTAACACACGTCTTTGCTGTTGTTACTTATCTTGTTTATGTAGTTCTTGTATGCTTCATGGATGAGTTCCTTGGTCGTATTCCTCATGCATTTATATTTGTTCCACATGAGATTGCTTGTATCCTGTTCCTGTAAAGCATATTCCTTTTGCATATAATTTTGGCTATTTCTTTTGTTATCTATGGACAGTTTTTCTTCGTAATGATGGGTATATGGCTTTTTAGAAATTATTATAGCAGTTCCAAGCCAGCCTTTTTGTAGTTATTTAATTATCTATTAATTTTTTACTGGTAGTTTCTTGTATTTTATGAAAGCTGTAACTGCTAGGTGTTTGGAGAAACACAGCATTTCTTCTGTCTTCGGTACTGAGGATGGAGGGTTGGTAAGGACAAGAGTTTTCAATGTGTGGGCTGGTTCAGTAATTAATTGTTTAAGGAGCATGTTGTAGAATTCTACAATGAAAGTTGCTGCTAATGGAATGATGGGAATAGGTATGAGGTGAGGGAGATCATGCTGCCAGAAAATTTCAAAGATAAAATCACCAGCCTTCTAGATACTTTCGAATCAATGTTGTATATTTTGCACACGGCTTGATGTCACCGGGGGGACTGAGGAGTTCGGTACGTGGAACCCAAAAGGAACTTGCATCCAGCGCAAATGAATTCGACCCAAACAAATTCCGCCTTTGCTTCCAGCTGATCAAAGCACACAGAGTTGAATTCGGGTTTCATGGCAAAAAGTGTTCCACCCAATGAGGTTTCCTCAATTCTGCGTATGACTGAGGTGCCACTTCTAAAGTCTTAGATTGGCGAATTTGACCAGGATTCACTAACGCACACAATTGGTAGGCCTAAAGCAGCAAGAGTGGCCAGAACTGCCTATTTAGGCTTCACATATATCAGGCTGTGAGCATTAAAGCAAAACACAGTATCTGTCCTGTTACCTGCAGTCCAAGATTCTGATTTGCTATGATCACCATTTCCACTGCTTAATGTCATGTTAAAAATGATTCTGACATGGAGTAAAACTGCATTTCCAACGTGACCATGTCTGTGCCCCCGAGTTAATACTCCACAGTAACATATTGCACATGTTCTCTGAACTGGTGACCGGCAAAATGTACACATGACCTTCAGAATTACGCGTTACACATATATTTGAATGAAACTTGTAATTTTGGTCCTGTGTTCCAATCCACATCTCAACTAAGAGCAAATAAGCACATTCCATGGCTAAATGGTTAGCGTGCTGGCCTTTGGCCACAGGGGTCCCAGGTTCGATTCCCGGCAGGGTCGGGAATTTTAACCATGATTGGTTAATTTCGCTGGCATGGAGACTGGGTGTATGTGTCGTCTTCATCATCATTTCATCCTAATCACGACGCGCAGGTCACCTACGGGAGTCGAATCAAAAGACCTGCATCTGGCGAGCCGAACTTGTTCTCGGACACTCCCGGCATTAAAAGCCATACGCCATTTCATAGAAAGATGGAGTAACGATACGGGCGGTTTGGCAACCTATCGACCCCACCCCCACACATTCTTTACACATCCCTGCGGTGGACTGTAGACCTTCACTTCCACACCACACCCAAGAAATAATCTCACATTTAGATACTAATATGCGCTTATCAATTTCTAAATCTACGTACAATTTTCTGTTTATCAAGGAGTATTTTGATTCTTTTTTACGGATGTTACGCAGTTTCGTATGTAATTTGCATCTGTTGACACATAGTAATGATGTATTTCATGAGAAGAGCTAACCAGCTCTTAGTGGTACGCACGACTGGCGCTGGGCGCTAAAGATCGATCTGCGTTTTTCTTCCGACGTGCACTGTGCAGCCATGTGGGCACGCATGCAGCACTACAAGGATCGTCCTCTGCAGTATCGATCGTGGGGCGACAATTTTTTATTGTCTTTTGTCTAATGGTTTGTCCTGTTGAAGAAGACTCATTGTGTCTGGTGGCACAGAGAAGTTTTAATACAATTAAATAAGAAAAGAGAGGAGGAATGATGAAGATTTTTGATCCGGGTTGAATTTGTCGCCAACCGGCGGCTGCGGCTAGTTGGTTGTGGTTTGTCTGATTGTACTTTATGTATGCGTTGGAAGAGTGTAAGTAACTGCTCATGTTCATTGGGTAAACTGCATTTTTACTACTCTGTTATCTCCAACATACCAAGGATGCTTAGTTCGGACTGAATTATTGAAATCAGTTCAAAAATTGCGAAAGTGTTTAAATATTATTGTTAATCAAGGTATGTATTTTTAAAGATGAGTCAGTAGGCGTTAATTTGGTGTGAATTGGATGGTCGGGGCTATAATTAATTAAGCACAGTGTAATACTTTATTTTCTATACTTTTCCTATAACGATATGTTAAGTTGTAAATTTAACGAATTCCAGGTACAAATCAGTAAGTTAAGAGTTGTTTTGATGATGGCTATTTAGTAATTGTTTGGCAGCCATCTTTCTTTTGCTGCGTCATGTGATCTGTTACCACGGGTGACAGTTTAAACAAAAGGGGTCGTGTCATCGTTGGCTTGGAAGATTTAAATATCTATGATTATATCGTGTTGGTTCTGTGTGATGTGGCGTATTGCATTCTGATTTAAGGTTACTTGAACCAGACAGTACGATTTTAATTGAATTATTTCCTGTATTGATTGTGCATTTGGGTTATTGGTATATTTACCTTCTGGGTGTATTTTCTACCTATGTCAACTAATTTTTCTTCTCACATTTAGTTACTGATCCGTTATTAAGTGGACTAGGAGAAACAAATCACAACTCAGTATAAATTAGTTTCCCTGGTACTCCAGTTAATCCAATTGTTAATTATTTTCCTTAAAATGATGTGCAGAACGATTTAAATTCTAAAATATTGATATTTCTAATTATTGGAGACAATGGTGTATGAATTATAATTTAGATGGTCCTACATTATCCACTGTGATTTTGTGATATAACTGCTTTCAATTTTCATGATTATCTTCGAGTAAGTTTAAAAGCCTTATTGATGACATTGTAAATTGATGTTTAGATTCATCCAATTTCTTATATGAAATTGGTCTACTTCCTTTAAGTCAGTATATTTCTTTGGGGTGTTGATCTGCATAACCAACTGGCCCAGTGTGTTTGTTATTCACGCTTCTACGTTGGGACCTATTTGGTAATTATTCTTTATTTGAAATGTGTTGCTTTTAGTGGTCCCATGTTGTCCAAATACTACCGATTGTGAATCACTCAGAGATACAAGGTAGATTTCGGTAATCATGCTGCGGTGTCGTGACAGTATTTGGTAGCAATCGCGGTGTTTCAAAGATTTACTGCTGCAGTGTTGGGTATCTTTCGTGCTGATTTATTTATCTGGTGCTCATAGTTGTTGCTTTCATTTGTGGGTCAATGAGAGGTGTTTCTTCTCACAAGAGAATATACTGACTGAAAAATGAGATAGATATGTAGTCGAAAAGTGCAGAGAAAGAAAGTTGTGTGGGGAAAGGCAAGATTACCTTAAATTTTGTTTGAAATTGTAAGTTTCGTGTTATAATGTCTACCCGGTCTATCTTGTTTCCACGCATGTTGAGGACAGGTGACCTACTGTATGAATTAAAAGTGTGTGGTGTGGTGTCATCGGGGTCTAAATGGGAGATGTTGCCCTTCTTCTTACTGTCCTTAATCATCCAATTAAGGCCGGTAATGTGAACAACGGATAGGGTGTGTCAGTGCAACTGATTAGAAATGCTTTGTTGGAATTAGCCTCTGTAACTTAAGAATTAAAAGAGACGGAACCACCTGTTCATCAAGTGAACTGGTTAAAGTCTAGAACCTGTCACTACATTAACAGCCTTCTGGATGTAATATCATTAGGTCCAGAACCTGAATTGCTTGCCCAGTGCACATCCTTATTATTGATGGGAATTTATTTTTTTGGCGAACTTGATGTAATGATGAGTGTTAAATATCTCAGTAAAATTTCTTTGAATGATGAAGCTGGAAAATACGAAGGTGACGGTCATGAACCTGATAATGCTGCTACTGGGCGAGTTGGTCGTGTGGTTTGAGGCGCGCGGCTGTGAGCTTGCAACCGGAAGATAATGGGTTTGAATCCCACTGTCGGCAGCCCTGAAGATGGTTTACCGTGGTTTCCCATTTTCACACCAGGCAATTGCTGGGGATGTACCTTAATTAAGGCCATGGCCGCTTCCTTCCCACTCCTAGCCGTTTCCTATCCCATCGTCACCATAAGACTATCTGCGTCAGTGCAACGTAAAGCCACTAGCAAAAAAAAGATAATGCTGCTGTTACCCCTCAGACACCGTCTATGCAGTCATCTCATTGTTGTGTTGTTACTCTTATATTGGAAAGCTTGTTGACTAACCCTAGTTCAACACCGAATCCTATCAATGACTTGTTCGAAACGGTGAGGGTTGTCACTGTAAATTCTATTGAGGAAACCATTAATTTATGATGTTCCTGGTACACTTGACGGAATCTGCTAGTGTATTTTCAATAGACGCCTTAGGAATCCTTTGAGTTCTGTTTCCTAACTGTGAGGCAGTATTTAAAAAAGAAATTTCCAAAGCCATTAATTGCAATCTGACTCAATTTCATGAAGTTATTTTGTCCAAACTTATTCCTTCCCTCGCTCTGACGAGTTTAATCCCTAAGCACTGCTTCAGGACCCAATTTTTACAAGAGAGTTTGTTGGCGTATGTACTTGACCTCAAGTTTTATTTTGAAGTATTCAAGTTTGTTTTACCGGAAGAGGAAATGGTGGCTAGAATCCTTAAAGGTATTGCTCCTGCGTACATATCGTTTTTGTCATTAACTAGAAGTCCCACAATTTTTGTGGAACTGGAGGAGGCGTGTATATTCGCCGATGGTGTTAAGCATGGGGATGAATCACGTCATGTTATGTATCTTCCCCCAGTCTTCCTAGTAATTTAATCCATTTTATCACTTGTCCTTCTACTGAAACTCAAGCTAAGAAATGCTATGCGTGTGGATCAATGGACCATCTCAAATACAATTGTCCTTCTACTAAACATAGAAATTAGCCAAATCATAATCAGAATATCTGTCGTTTTATTTGTGGTTGTAGACAACATGTGAAGAGGCAGTGTCCTAGTTTAAATAAAAATTATTATCGATGACTAGTAAATGACCCTACAGAGTTTAATGAGAGATTGTCTAATAATAGTAATATCATTAATGTGAGAATTCATGGTAAGGTTATACCGAAAGATTTTACGATTAATCTTGAGCTTAAAAATAGACCTGTATTGGGCCTGATTGAATCCAGTAGTGTTGTTTCACTTGTTTCACTGATTGGTATAGGAAAATGAAATGTGGCTGTAAATTGCCTGAAATTAGGAACTCTGACCTTAATTGTGAAGCTGTCAATGGGAATATGTTAGAAATTCTGGGTTCTATTGTAGTCAAAATTAGAATTGCTGAATTAACGTGGAAGTTAAGTTGTCTTGTGGCATCTATGTTATCGTATCAAGTAATTTTAGGTGCGGATTTTATGGCCAAGGTTGGGCTGGTCCTGAATTTAAAAGATAGACAATTTTTCTTAATTCTGCCCTGATCGGAATTTTTGTTTCAAAGATGTTAGGACATTCTGGAATAATGTTGTTTGTGCTTTAGATGAGAATAATGAGGAAGGTAAGAGTGACAAATTAGGCCTGGTCCAAAATTCGTGATCTCTGGGCACAATATCCTGAAGTTTCCACTGACCGGTTTGGGTTAACCAATGTCCTCAAATATCATACTTACAGGAAGGATAACATCTCCTCCTTACAGGTTAATTCCTCCTAGAATGATCGAATTGAAAAAATATACATCAGCTGCTCAGAAATGGAATTATACAACCTTCTACTTCAGCATACTTTGCCCCAATGTTCTTAGTACTTTAGCCCTCTGGTGGTTAGAGGCCTGTCATAGATTAAGGAGGATTAAACCCTAACATTGTCCTACAGTCAGTTCCCTTGCCAGATTTGCATATCTGTTTTCCTTGGTTCAATGATGCTAATTATTTTTTGACCTTTGACGTGAATCAAGCGTATAACCAAGTGCCTCTTGATGAGGAATCCACTCCTCTTACTGCATTTGCTAACGTCTGGAACCTGCATAAATACACAATAATTCCCTTTGGTTTATTGATTGGCGCTGACGTGCTCACTCGCTTTCTTGAACCATTAACTGGGGAGCGCACGATATAACTCCGTTCTGGTGGGGACGAATTTTCATAACTCGAAAAATATACAAATAAATTCAAGAAACCTTCCAAATCTTGAAATAATTCATAATGAAATGCTCCATATATCGTAATTCTGATATAGAAAGTGATTTTTCGCCTATTTGTTAATATTTGCGGGTGTTTTAGTTTTGGAGCAAAAACAACCTAAGTCTGTTAATAACTTCTGTATATTACAAATATAAATTTATTTTCGGAATATCTTTATTTTCATATTCATTTCCGGAAAATTAAAATCATATACACTGCAAATACACTTAGTCATTAACTAATCTACAATTTCTGAAATAAATACCGCAGCTGAGAAAAATACATTTCATGCAGGATTTGCAATCGCAGTAATAAGTTGAGAGCAAGTGCTTACAATTGTAGCCTGGTTCTAATCGTCTTATCATGATAATTACATCTTTATCGCAATTAATTTACACATCAGGACTGATTTCACTAATTATTTTATTTACAATGTTTACACAGTTTGTACCTCATGCACTGTAGACGTAAGCACGGAAACAAGGAGCTGCACAGAGAGCGACATCGCAGTCGCTCCCTTTTCGCCGGGCCCACCGCGCACTTCTTCGCATCTTGCTGCCTTTTTCCGATGGCGGTTTCACATCCAGGAAAATGCCCACTGCCGAATCTTTCTGCGGAAACAGCAGGAAGTGGTCTAATTAATTAATGTTATTTGTTTTACGTCCCACTAACTACTCTTTTACGGTTTTCGGAGACGCCGAGGTGCCGGAATTTAGTCCCGCAGGAGTTCTTTTACGTACCAGTAAATCTACCGACACGAGGCTGACGTATTTGAGCACCTTCAAATACCACCGGACAGAGCCAGGATCGAACCTGCCAAGTTGAGGTCAGAAGGCCAGCGCCTCAACCGTCTGAGCCACTCAGCCCGGTAGGAAGTGGTCTAAGTTAGAGCTTTACAGAGCGTTGACCCTGTGTACTTCCCGAGGATTTTATCAATAAGGTGAATTCGGAACTGCAGGTGATTGAATTTTCCTCCATGTTATCGGAAAATAATCTATTGAATATCACGAGGTCCACAAGATGCCGGAAAATTTTCTGGTAATATTTCTTCATCTGCTTCTTTGCTGTGGAGTACGTAATGACGTACTGATTGGAAAGATCAACTACCCCCATAGAATCATTGTAGTCAGGTTTCTCTTTGGTTTCATCCTTTCCTCTGGTAGGGACAGTTCGCATTTCAGCATCGTGGATACTACTGAGCATGCAAACGTCTCTCTTGTCCTTCCATTATAGAATCATGAGTTTCTTTCGATATTCAGCTGTTACATCACCTTTCTTCAGCTCTTTACTCATAAGTTCCTCAGGGAGATTTTTCCGGTTGGTTCTTACTGTACCCACTGCGTCAGTATCGAGGTCATTTAGCAGGTCGTAAAATTCAGCGCTGCTATAATATTTGTCCATTCCTATCAGGTATCCTTGTTTCAGTAGATTATCTACCAGGGTACACGCAATTCTCGTCGGCTTGGAAGACTGTGATAGTTCAATGCCATGGACTTCATTGTTGAGTTCTGTTGATCTTCCAGTGTACAACATATTCCACACGTAATCCGTTTTCGCTTCGCTAATTTTGTAAGATTCCATTCTGAACCGGGACCTTTTCTTTGGAATGTATACCTTCCAACCAAGGCGACCTTTCCATAGAAGTAGGCTTTCGTCAATGGATAGCTGGTCATCCGTGATGTAAGCCTGTTCAAACATTTTCACATAGTGATCGAAGACTGGCTTTACCTTGTATAGTTTAGGAGACATCTGACCATCGTATGCCTCATTGTCAGAAAATGCAGAAATTTCAAGAGAAGGAAAAACCTATTTTCCGTCGTGATCATGTAAAATATGGGCATGGCCAGTAACTTGTTACGAGAAAAATAATACCCCATCATAGGTTTGTGGATAATACCTTGAAGAGGCAAAAGTCCGAATAAAAGTTTTTTCATCGTTTTTTGTAGGAATCCAGTCTTTTTCCCCAATCCTCCGTTTCGTTTTGTTCACCCGTGTTTTCCCAAGAATTTTCTGTTGAGCATAAATATTAGTTTGCTCAGCAATATACTGACAGATAGTATCGTCCAGAAACAGTTCATAAATATGCTCTGGAGTCTTTACATCCAAGAACGGCCCTTTTACACCAGGAATGAATTTTTCTGGAAATCTACTCCTTTTCTGTCCATCTTCTACCCACATAATAGGCCCTGACATATCACTGCAGTTTGAGTCTGCCTGTACCTCTCCATCGTCACTGTCGTCCCTGAAGTATCACTTTCGAACCCGCGACCATTCACTGTGACAGCACCAGAATTCTGTACTGTGCCACTTGTGCCTCCTTCAACATAGAACGAATTATCTTCACTATCTGAATGAAAGTCACTAATGTCATCATCCTCATCACTAAACTCCAACATTTCATGTACAAGTTAACGCAAGCTGTCATCACGTAATTCTTCAACTCGATGTCGTTTAGAAGGCATAATTATGACTGAAAAGTACTCTCATGAATCAACAGAAGTGCAACGCATCTGTAAGCTAAAATTCTCTCCTCGCCGTAATTACTTTATACACTGATATACTATACAGTTCCCAGTCTCATAAAACACTAAAGCATTCTAGTAAGCACATAGCAAGAATGCAGCTGATTAGCCTGATTCCCGCGCGAAGCGAACACATAGCGCGCTTTTGCACGGAAGCAAATTTTACCACTTGATGACAGGGGTATGCAGAAAACAAGGACTGAATATCATAACTCCGGCTAGGCTCAGAATCGAGGAAAAAAATAAAAAAAACGGTGTACGACTAAAGTCGCTCTCCCCAGCTGGCTGGTTATTTCCTCAAGCGACTTAGGTCACGCTCCCCAGTATACGGGCTAATTCTGTGATTGCCGACGTAAAATTTAAGTTTTTAATCAATTATTTAGGTGACCTTGTTATATATTCAGCTAATTTTGAGGACCATATCAAGCATATCAAAGAGGTTAATTTCCTTCCTTGGTCACATTGTGTCTACCCAGGGTAGAGCTATACATCATGTTTGTACCCAGGCTATCCATGATTTCAAACCCAAAAAGGATGTAAAAGGCATTGGTATGAAGAATTTTTTTCAGAAAAGTTGTGCCAAATTATGCTGAAATTGCTGCCCCATTAAAGTGTTTACGTTGCAGAGATGTTAAGTATGTTTGGGATGGACCCCAACAGATAGCGTTTGAGTCCTTGAAAGCCGCCCTCAGTAATACTCCTATAGTTGCTATTCTTGATTTTTATAAGAAATTTATTGTGCAGACTGATGCCTCTGACGCGGCCATCACTGGTGTCCTGTTACAAGATTCGGAAATGGGGCGAAGACCTATCGCCTATGCATCCAGAGCACTTTCTGGCTGTACTCTCCTCGTTTGAGAAATTTTGTATCTATCTATGTTGAGCATGTAAAGTTTGATTTGGAAACTGATGAGGATCCTTCTTGGGTTCTTAGAAGACCTAAAGGAACTGGAAGATTGACTAGATGGGCGTTAAGGATTTCTGCTTTCAATTTCAATGCTCGCCACATTCATGGTACTGACAATGTAATTGCCAATGGGCATAGCCGCATGTTCGATGGCAAGAAAGATTTGTATCATGATTCTGAAGCAAACAATATTCCCCAATATAATTAAGTAAAGGTGAATCCTATCCTATCTAATCTTCCAGTGTTGTACCAAGACATTGGTCAATATAAAAAAAATGGCCCTGAACTGAAAAGTAATTTTAGAAAGAATTAATTCCGGTGAAATTCTTAAACCATATTCTTGTGTGAAAGGTGTACTTTTTTGTCAACCCCGTCATAATAAAAGGTTAAACACTGTTGTTAAGAATTATAGTTGCTACCATCTTCCAGGAATATCACGATACTCCTCCTTGTGGTCATTTGTGTATATTAAAAACCAGGCAGCAAATCAGGCAGTTATTCATATGGAAGTGGATGGATCATGACATAAGACCTATGGTTAAATATTGTAGAATTTGTGAGGTTAGTAAACCTAACCTGAATAAAAGAATGGGATTGTTGTCTTCGTCCCAAATATCTAGACGTATGGAGCGATTATTTATTGATCGTCTTGGTCCTCTATCGCGTTCCTCCCGTGGGAATACCCATGCATCGGTACGCACCGATGCCTTTACAAAATTCTGTTGGATCTTCCCAACCAGATCTACTAATTTTCAGGCTACGATTAATTGTTTAAATTCCATCCTTGCCTCATTTGGAACACCTATGTTCTTGATTTGCAAGTGACTATTCTCATTTTATAACCCGTATTGAAGATCAAATGAAAGTAAAAAAATATTTTACCACCCATTCAATACACAAATATCCTACAAATTAGGATTTAGTCCATATTTTACTGCTAAAATTATCAAAATATGCTACATGTTTCGCCCATTTTCTTAGCATCATCAGCCACTTTATAATCTTAAAGCAAATTAGGAATATTGACCTTGAACTTACATGATTAATTTAATGCAATTTTGTAATAGAAACAAAGCTGAATATTTACAATGTTTCGCAGTATTTACGTGTTTTAGGTATCTGGTTATAAAACTTCTGCCAGTTTGGCCTATATACAAAATTACGCACTATGTGTGAACACTGGTATTGGTTATTACATAAATTTACTATGTTATGATTGAAAAGTATTTTTCTCAAATATAACATAGTAATTTCATGATATAGACGTTGATTCCCAGAGGGAACCTGAAATATTTGTTCCGAATGAGTAAATTTTTAATACCAATATAAACTGTCTGTAATTGGACATTATAAATGTTCTAGCAAACTCATTCCTGGTTGCCAGCATTTCGCCCCTGTGTGCCATGCTGGGCTCATCACTTTGTACATAGCACACCTACCAGGATGCATGGCTAGTGTATACTGTGGAGGATATTGCGTAGGATACTTGGAGCCACTGGCTGTAAATACTCATTTCCTCATTTGGAACAAATATTTAAGGTTCCCTATGGGAATCAACATCTATACCATCTGATGGCCAAGCAGGCATCAATATTTGGTAATGAGACAAAGTTCCTCATGGCGCATTGGCACTGCCAGTGGCTCCAAGTAGCGTACGCAGTGGCCTACACGGTATGCACCAGCCATGCGTCTTGGTGGGTGTGCTATGTACCAACAGATGAGCCCAACACAGCACACAGGGGCGAAACGCTGGCAACCAGGAATGAGTTGGCTGAACAATTTATAATGTCCAATACCCGAACATTTATATTGGTATTATAGTAATTTCACATAATAACCAATACCAATGTTCGGGAATATATAGACTGACTTGCACAGAGTGCGGATTTTTGTATATAGGCCAAACTGGCAGAAGCTTTATAACTAGATACCCAGAACACATAAATGCTGCGATACATAATAAACATTCAGCAATGAGCACTCACATGCAAGAAAAAGGACACCACTTTACGACTACAGAAAGAGATTTAAGAATAATCAGAAAGATCAAGAAGGATAATTGATGACTCAATTGGAAAATACATACATCCACGTAGATCAACATTTCAATGAAGATAAAAACTTGAATGATGAGATAGAAGTTAAGAACCCTTCAATGGAACAACTACCAAATTCAATACAAGCACTTAAGTTTGAAGGACAAAATTTTCAAACCTTTTTGTTCCTAACAATATTAACAATCACTCTACGCAAATAAGCACCCCTTCCTATGATATTACTAGTTATTACACTCCATAAACCTCTCCATCCATCTTGACGCCGCCCATTGCTACTTCCCCTTCCCGCTCCCGCAGTGATGTATCCACGCATACAACACAAGGGGAACAACAAGTAGTCGTCAAGCAGCCGTAAACACTAGAAGATACACAGGCAGGAGATGAAGGAGTAAGTGATGATCCTTTAATATTAGGCTTTGGTATCTTTTTTACCATATCCTGAAGAAAAATCTTCCATTGTTACAGATACGTCAACAAGCTCAATGCTTAGTTTTGAGAAATCATAGTTCAAGAGTCAACATTATGTTTGAGTGTCCCCTTTAACCCAAGCGTTATTCATACACACAGATTTTAGGTCTTGAGCAAGATAAAAGCAAAGTTGATTTACAAAAAGTTTCAGCATATGTGAATTTCAAGTATATAGCATTCAATACCAATAATAAGAAACGGCATGACGACGAACATAAACATTTTTTAGCCTGATCTCATAAGTTGTTTTGAGAGTATAATATAGTCACTGTTTAAGTTAATAAGAAGTGACAATGATTCATCAAGACTTTAGTAAAATATCTTAAGTTTAAACAACAAAAGTTTATGACCATAATAATTTTTAAATGAATGTGAATAACTGTTATACTCAGACCAGTCATTAGCCATCATATACAAGAAATTTGCAATAGTTTTAATAGAATGTAAATAACTGTTATACCTAGATGACAGCCATGTGATGTAATATACAAGAAAATTTGTATTTAATATTTTATGTCTTACAAACTGCATTAATTTTAAGCATGCTAATGACAAATCAATCATATAAGTTCAAGGTCAATATTCCTAATTAGCCTTAAGATTATAAAGTGGCTGATGATGCTCAGAAAATGAGCGAACCATGTACCATGTTTTAATAAATTTAGCAATAAAAGAAGGATGAAATCCTAATTTTGTAAGCCAGTTGAGCTCTTGGTATCAGATAATGCTAGTAGATTTACCAGCCACTTGTTTCAGAAATATTTATTCGATTTGTGCATCTCCCATGTAACCACAACTACCTATTACCCAAACCCATCATATGCGGAGAGAACGAACAGAAATTTGAATCAGCTCTGATAACGTAGCACTTTTCTAATCAGTCCACGCGTGATACAAGTCTACATTGGCTCTCCTATGCCTTCAATTCTGCAACCCACGAGTCCCATATTAGGACTCCTATAGAATTGATGTTCAGTTTCATTCTGGTTTAACCCCCATCAAACCTCCTTCATATTGAGGAACTGTTACAAGATCTATCTACCCCTTGTGATGTCCATAAGGTGCGGGATGAAGCCAAGGCAATGTTAACCGTGTCACACGAGAAGGTACGAAAAAGCTATGACAAGGGACGAAAACTCACTAAGTCAGTGGTTAGTGATCAAGGCTTTGTGAAATATTATCCTATCAGTAAAGCTTTTGATACATTTCCTTCTAAATTGGCTCCTAGATTCCAGGGGCCTTGTATGATACTGCAATTTTTAGGTCCTGTATCGATGCTCGTTAGTGACCCTATTGCAAAACGAATAAGGAGAATTCACTTATTGCAAGTGAAGCCGGCTTAAATCTTATGATAATTGTGGTATTTGGTAGATACTTTAATTCTAAATTTGAAATGTTGATGATTGTCCTGTGTATGGAACTGGAACTATGGGTATGAAAGTTTGGAATCGATACATATGTGTAATAATATTGTGGATGTTCTTTGTGCATTTTGAGGAGACTGGGCCTATTATCTCAACTGCAGGGGCCAGATATTTTGAAAAGTAAAAGATGATCTTGATGGATTTAAGTGGCATGGACACCTATGATAAATGATATTGTGTAATCTGTTGTTGGGCATTATATCTACATTTCAGGGAGTGAATTTATTCGTTTGGGTAAATGGTTTAATTAAATATTGATCGAGTATGCAAATTTATTTTAGTGACTTTTGCTAACACTGAATGAAAATTCATGGTCAGTATTGTTCTAATTAGTTATGGAATTCTTGGGATGCTTATTGGTTATCTTGTAGAAAGGATTCAATATATGAAAAGTTTATCTTCTTTTAGCCCTAATCGTGTGGTTTTATGATCCTCTGTTGGATGATGATGTTAGTTGCGGTACCATGGATTTAATTCTGGACTTAATGGTTGCACAGTAACTTGATGGCATGTGGTCGAGGATGGTATTTTATCCTTTAATCCTTTTGGGCTGACTCATGTATTGAAGTGGTCATTTATGTGGTTGTGTTGTGGTTGTATTAGTGTTAAATGATTATGAAGGCACCTTGATGGGGCAGTACATTCACTGCCGTTATAATTTTACCTCTGTGTCAAAAATGTATGGGCTCTCTTCTTTTTCTCATTTCCTTAAGTCTGCTATAATTCCAAGACCTCACATGAATTAGAATTTCCTCCTATTAATCCCGTCCAATTCTTCATTTCATCTAATTTATCCACAAATTAAAGTGATGCAACATTGGTCTGAACCAAACAATATGTCCTCCTTGCTGCCAATGACCTTACAGGGCGAGCTGCCACTATGCTGCCGGTTACGTGATGACCATCCTAGCTACTTTTTATCCGTCAAATTCTTCAGTTCGACTGGTTGCCAAATTTAACCATGAACGAAATATTATTGCACTAGTCTGAATAAACAAACATGTTCTTGCTCTCTGCTGTCAATGCAGCTCATTTAGAATGATATTGATTATTAGATGTATATGTCTGGTTCCTTGTGAGGTCTTGGTTCTGCTTCGTATGTTTACCTGCATAACCTATTCTTCTGATGTCCTCGTGAAGTAATCTTGTAATTCTATAGTGTTCCTACTATTAACCTTCCTGCCTATGGTATTTTCTCTGGAGAATTTGTCCCATGTGATGTTGCTGTTGTTACATCTTACCATTTTGGGTACTGCTAGATAAGTATGGGATTGGTTTAGCATTCTTAGTCGGTACTGAAGTCATTGAGTGAATTATATTCATTGTTGGTCATCTCATTTTAGGTGTTGTTTATAACCTTTTAATCCAATTGGGTGGACTATGATAGAAGGGATTTTTTCTGATAATTTTGTGAAGTTGGTTGTTTGTATGATTTCCAATTTGTTGGCCATCCTGAGCTTCATTCACTCAAACTTTTCTGTCTGGTCCTTACCATGGTGTCAATGGTAGTCATGTAATGAATTAATTTCCTTCTATCGTTGCGTTATTCCATGCTTGGTGTAAATGATAACTCTGTTGTGATGATAAAACATGATGCACCCCCACCATCTAATATAGCTAGAGGTCTGATAATTGATATCATTAAGCCATGGATTTTGTGATATTCTTAAACCCTGCCACTTCTGTGTTACTCTTTATTCATCATCTGCTTGGTTATGTATGGTATGTACATCAGGTTACATACCATTATTCTTGTCGTTATTCCGCATTGAAAATAGCTAATCACAAGGTTTACACAAGGAGTAATATTTAATACCACCTATTCAATACAATTTGTTCCAATATTGTGTGGCCAAATACACATACAAATTACCAGAATTTTAAAGGTACATATTTCGCCAACTTTTTATTGAGCATTATCAGCCTCGTTCAATATTTAAACACACACTGTTCTGAGGAATTTTAACAAATTACATAAAACGTATCGATGAACATTGAATGGTATTGATACTCTGGTTGCATAATAATTACAGCACAAAAACATTGAATGTATTTATATATCTTGATACTTCCTTGAAGGAATCGTAGTTCAATCCATTGATTGGTCGGCTTGGTGTGCAGACGCCTCGCAAAAAAATGGCAGACAAGACTAAAACACGTCTCGAAAGTGCTCTAAGATGCTTAGTGAACATCGCTGAAGAAGGCGGATATCTGAATAAGGAAGCTAAAGAAACCATGCATAAAGCCGTAAGTGATATTAGAAACCTTCTTACGGAACTGCAGTTCGCCCTAGATGATTTATGCCAGTCGAATAAGAATCAACAGAATGAGGTTGGAATAGACAAATCAACGAATACAGAGGGAGAAGATAGTCGACCTACGGAACAGGTGGCGACATCTACCGGCCCAGCGCAGGAAGTTAATGAAACCCAAATACTATCGACAATGTCTATCGGACAGCAATGTAATCATGACATTCAGACGACATCTCTTGGCCAAACACACAAAGTCTGTGTAGATTCCGAGATACAAGACATGATTACACAAAATTTAACACAGAGGTTACAAACTATGATGAAAAGTCTTTCGAATAATATAAGACATATGGTCAAAGAAGAAATTATAAATATAAGTAAGCCAAATATGGCAGAGCAACAAATTGTCTTGGAACCTATATCCCAAGAAAATCCAAGGAATAACAATGACCTATGGACAGATATCGTTGCCAAACCCTCAACGTCAAGACTATGGAATATTAGTAAGAGAAAGATGACGTCAACAATCGTGGGCACAAGAAAGTCCGAATGTGGGAATGATAAATCCCAAACAGATAAACTGCAAGCCGCAGATCGTAAAGCTTGGTTATATATAGGGAAATTGCACCAAAATACAACCGAAGAAGCGGTTAAAAAGCACATCTCCAACTTAAATGTAGCCAACATATTAGAATGTGAAGAACTCCAAACTAAAGGCACACTTAAAGCCTTTAAAGTGGTGATCCCAATGCAAGACTTACCAAAAGTCAACATGATATAGATGTTGATTCCCATAGGGAATCTGAAATATTTGTTCCGAATGAGTAAATTTATAATACCAATATAAATGGTCCGTTATTGGACATTATAAGTTTTCCAGCTAACTCATTCCTAGTTGCCAGCCTGTGACTGTGACTGCTTCAAGTAATAAGCTAACTGTGCCTTTGATATGTTCATTATATATGCCATTGGGACCTGATGCCTTATTGTCTTTTAGAGATGTTATTGTCTCATATACCTCTTCTGTCTTGAAAGGTTCAGTTTCCGCTAGACATGTTTTCACATTGATCGGTTCATATGTGGTGTAGGTTTTATCAATGTTGAGAATGTTGTTGAAATGTTCTTCCAAAACTGTTATGTCTATTTTGCTATTGCTCTGAGATTTCCGTGGCCTCAATGCCATGTACGGGTCCTTTCTGGCTTCTTCCACCATAGACGGAAGATATAAAAATCTACATATATGCAGACGACATGGTCATTGGATCGAATTCCACCTACAACCTGCAAAGAACCATAAACCAACTTGAGAAGTGGGCACAGGAAAACAAAATGGAAATTAACACCGAGAAAACTGTACAGATGACATTCCGCAATGGAGGCGGAGAAGCTGCGGAGGACAGGATATATCTAGGACCGAAACCTCTTGAGACAGTCAACGGCTTCAAATACCTGGGAGTGACTCTGCAAACCACCGCCAGATCTTTCAGAATACACGTGAAATCCCGTGCAGCATCTGCCACAAAAGCAATTTTTGACATCAAAGAATTATCCAGATTATCATTAACAAGCGCTATGGCCTTACTCAACGCAAAAATAGTTCCCATCGCAACATACGGAATAGATATTATTTGGGATAAGTTAAGTCTAAAAGATCTAATGACTTTGGAAGCAGTTAAATCAAGAATCAAGATTCTAGAAAGCCGCTCTAGGTGTTTCGAAACACACAAAGTCGAGGCTAGTGTACGAGCTAGCGAGAGAACCGTTTTTTATAGAAAAACTGCGTATGAGACTACCATCTACCGACAGCTCGAATAAACTGCTCCTCGAAAGACAAAAGAAACGAAGAGAAATCTGGCTGGACTTTTATACTACAGAAGCCATGGTAAATAGATCCTGGGCCAACACGAATCAAGACCTGCGACACCTGGTGACCTCAATAGCTGTGCATGGGTACTACCACAAAGTATGCAAGAACAAGCGTTTTCACGATCCCGGGAATAACTGTATATGTGAGTTGTGCGATCAACCTTGTGATCGTTACCACATTACCGCTTGCAAAAAACGAGTAATACCCCTGATAGACTATTGTGCCTAATTACTTATGTAACTTATGAAACATATATACACAACTTGTGTGCATTTCTTAATAATAATAAAAAACATTGAATGAAATACGTACACAAAATAATATCACTTTGAAAAAATTAACCCATTAGTGCCTGAATTAATTTTTTTCTGAGATTTGCTTACTTATTGTGTTTTGCCGCATGTTTGAGACCAAAATAAACTAATAAAACAAGTTTCAGAATTTTGGAATCCCTAGATCATAAGATATTTGACGTTGCCATATGGTAACGCTAGGTGCTTGCAGTACCTATTTTTAAACAATGAGTTTTGAAAGTCAAATTTAGGTTGCAAAGTGGTTTTTTTCTCGTTTTCGTGCAATAACAATGTTGAAATATCTTAGCATTATTTATTGTAAGAATATGGAATATCAGTTTTTATTCACATCACGGTAAAAAAAATTAGAACTATTGAACAAAGGAGAAAATATTTGTTTACAGTATATAGACACATATGTACAGTTCATTGCCCGTCAAAATAAAACACTCACTGGAACAATAGAATAAAATCAAAAATACGAAAAAGAAGAATCAAAGAACTTCAGATGCAGTTTCAAACTATTAGTCTATACTTTCGGAGGCATATAAAAGCCCACCCTCAATACTTGCACGTTAGCCACAGAGATAGAGAATGACAATCTTTCACTGTCTTCATATCATCCTGCGTGTCCCAATAAGAACGCTTGGAGGGCAACCTATTATAACCAGAAATGGAAAGTATGGCGACAAAGCAACGAATTTCATCAGAAGTTATTTGTGGGTCCGTACAATTTAAAAACACTCCATACACTTTAGACTATCGAACTAAATGTTCGATCAGCTGGTTATCTGTAAACAATTCAAAAATGTCAACAACAGTCATGGATTTTCACTTGCTATAACTATGCTCCGGAAATGTCAACAGTCACCCAATATTGAAATCAGCCTCATCGGTCTATCTCTGTTTTTTATTTGATTTATTATTTCCTCTATCAGTTATCCGCTCTTTCGCAGCATTGGGTATTGAAACAGATCTTGCATCAGTAGACAGAAAAGGCACTCTGTCCTCTGGTAACACACCTTCACCATCGTAACTAATCCCGATTCTTTCATTATTTACAAGCTTCATTTCAGCACCGACACATAACTGTCGAGAGAGAGATTATCAATTAGCCCACCATCATCTTCATCACCAGGAGCCCTCATCTGTAAGTACATTTACATAGGGCGGTTCCACAAAAATATCACCATCGAGAACTTCAGTCAGTAGCATATCTAGTGCTTCTAAAAGGGAAAATCCCTTCCTGAAATGAAGATGTATGAATCAGTATAAAGTATCATGATCTGACAGCTGCAGCTATTTTACTGAGTATAAACGCCTAGCGTTGCCATATGGCAACGCTAATGATTCAACAAGCACTACTACGGCATTGTGCGCCCGTACTGTTTCAAATGCTTACAACATATATAATGAAGTGTGCACAACCCTACTGTAAACATAATCCAATGAAAGAACTTCACTTATAGATTTTATATCCTTCCTACGTGAAGCTGGCAGCCATTTCGCAGGAATCTTAAAATAACCAAGAGTCCACCAGTCTTTGTGTCACAACAATAGATTTTAAAACAAAATAAACATGATTACTAGATTCTACAAACTCTTCTCTAACTGTCCGATGACACCACAATCTTCCAGATTATTTCTTGTTGCCTACAGCATTAAAAGAAAAAGGTGCGAAAATCGTTGCCATATGGCAACGCCAGGTGCTAATGGGTTAAAACGTTCGTCTAAAAATAATTGTGTCACATGGTATTTAAAAAATAATCCATGTCTGACACTGAAATGGTTCTTCTTGGAAAAGAGGTTGAACAATACAGTATATATCGCACCTGGGGAAAAGATTATCAAAACCAAGGCTTCACAGGATAAGAATAGTACAGCATCTGATGAGGTTGAAGTCTAATATTGGAGGCGGTATGGATTGAGACATCTTGGAATCTTAGATAAAGATCATAATATGCTGAGAAGCGCTGGTAAACATTGAAGCATTTGTCGAAAACGCTGTTAAAATTATTGAATAAAAGAGGGTAGGTCTAAACGACAATTTCGTGTAACCAGAAAATGCCCCATATAGACGTGGACGTCTGTAGTAAACAATGTAGTCATTCTGGAATGAAACAGAAAGCGAACTCGATGGCGAGTAATTAGGTCGAGTGTATATCACTGAAAACTATTTGTTGAAACATGGGTACTTACCCATTCTCCAGATGTAACATATTTCCTGAAGTATCTACAGCGTTAGTCTGTTTGGAGTTCCTACTTCTAGTGTTGTATCGATACGGTGGAGGTGATGGGGAATGCTGAGGGGAAGAGGGGGTGGGCGGAGCTTCACATGCTGTTGTCAGTGTAGAAGGGGCGTTACGTGCAAGAGCAAGTGTGGGTTTGTTATTTAGCAAAATAGAGGGAGTTTTTAATTCTTAGGATTTAAGTATCTAAGGGAGTTTACTATGGCTTGGATTGACCGTCTTTAATAAACTATATATAACCAAAATAAGTGGTCCCTTCTTGGACATTATAAATTTTCCAGCTAACTCATTCCAGGTTGTCAGCGTTTTGCCCCCCGTGTGCTAGGTTGGGCTTATCAGTTGGTACCTAGCACACCTACCAATACGCATGACTAGTGCATACCGTGGAGGCCACTGCGCAGGCTACTTGAAGCCACCGGCAGTGCCAATGCACTATGAGAGACTTGGTCTCACTACCAAAAATTGATGCCTACTTGGCCATCAGATGATACAGATGTTGATTCCCATAGGGAAACCGAAATACTTGTCCGGAATGAGTAAATTTATAATACCAACATAAATGGACTGTAACTGGACATTATAAATATTCCAGCTAACTCATTCCTGGTTGCCAGAATTTCGCCCTGTGCGCTAGGTTGGGCTTACCAGTTGGTACCTAGCACACCTACCAAGACACATGGCTAGTGCATACCGCGGAGGCCACTGCGTAGGCTACTTGAAGCCACCGGCAGTGGCTAGCACAAGGGGGCGAAACGCTGGCAACCAGGAATGAGTAAACTGGAAAATTTATAATGTCCAATAATGGACCATTTATACTGGTATTATAAATGTACTCATTCAGAACAAATATTTCAGATTCCCTATGGGAATCAACATCTATATCATCTGATGGCCAAGCAGGCATAAATTTTTGGTAGTGAGACAAAGTCGTCTCTCATAGTCCATGGCACTGCCGGAGGCTTCAAGTAGCCTACGCAGTGGCCTCCACGGTATGCACTAGCCATGCGTCTTGGTAGATGTGCTAGGTACTAAATGATGAGCTCAACCTAGTAAACAGGGGTGAAATGCTGGCAACCGGGAATGAGTTAAATGAAAAATGTATAATGCCCAATAACAGGCATTTATATTGGTATTATAAATTTACTCTTCAGGACAAATATTTCAGATTCCCTATGGGAATCACCATCTGTATCATCTGATGGTCAAGCAGGCATCAATTTCTGGTCGAGAGACAAAGTCTCACATAGTGCATTGGCACTGCCGGTGGCTTCATGTAGCATACGCAGAGGCCTCCACGGTATGCAATAGCCATGTGTCTTCGTAGGTGTGCTAGGTAACAACTGATCAGCCCAACCTAGCAGACGGGGGCGAAACGCTGGCAACCAGGAATGAATTTGCTGGAAAATTGATAGTGTCAATAAGGGACCATTAATATTGTATTATAAATTTACTCATTCAGGACAAATATTTCAGATTCCCTATGGGAATATAGGTCTATATCATCCGATGGTCAAGCAGGCATCAATTTTTGGTAGTGGGACAAATTCTCTCATAGTGCATCGGCACTGTTGGTGGCTTCACGTAGCCTACGCAGTGGCCTCCACGGTATGCACTAGCCATGCGTCTTGGTAGGTGTGCTAGGTACCAACGGATGAGCCCAACCTAGCACATGGGGGTGAAACGCTGGCAACCAGGAATGAGTTAGCTGAAAAATTTATAATATCTAATAATGGTCCATTTCTATTAGTAATATAAATTTACTCATTCAGGACAAATACTTCAGATTCCCTATGGGAATCAACATATATATCGTTTAATGACTCAGGCGTTAAAGTAAGTAGCGGACTTCTGAATTCTGTGTCGTTATTAGGATTACGAGCTGTATTATACTTCTTGTCCAAGGAAAAGCATATTCTCTCTAATTTATTCAAAAGTTTACCGTTGGCCCTATTCCTGATTATTGTGAGATCTTTTTTTTACTGAAATGAAACGGTGTTCAGTTTCCTTCATGTGGGTGCTCATTGCCAAGTATTTATTATGTTTTTCTGCATTGAAATGTACCATGTACCTTATATAAAGGCTGCCTCCAGTCTGTCCAACATATGATTTTTCACACTGAGAACATGTTAATCAGTAAACTCCTGAATCTGAATATCTATTAGTGTCATAATTGATTATTGTATTATATTTATTGAAAGTATTCGCAAATTTTTGGACTCCTGGGCTACTATATGTGAAAGTGGCGTATTCAGTTCTTTTTGGTTTGTCAGATATAAGATTCGTGGATAAATTGTTTTTGATTTTATGAATTAAGCCGTTTACCATCTCAACCTTAAACCCATTGAGTCCAGCTAGGTTTCTTATGTAGTTTAACTCATTCCTTAAGTTAGTATGGGGAGGAGGGATTCTTAGTGCTCTGCAAATTAAGCTATGAACGGATGCTTGTTTCTGGGAACTGGGGTGTAATGAGGAATTAATTATAGTTATCGCAAAATGTGTAGGCTTTCTATATATCTGAAATTCAAAACTGTTATTGGTTTGTGTAACTTTTATGTCTAAAAATTTAAGGAATGTCTTCATCTTCCTTAGTAAAACTCAGGCTAGGGTCAATATTATTATGTAAATTTTCCAAAATCTTTCTTCTATTGGTAATATCCTTATCAATTATTCCGAATGCATTGTCCATGTATTCCAAATATAAACAAATCCCTTTAAGATTAATTTATATAAGTTTATATTATTTATAAATTATATATTATTTATATTATTTAGTTTATATTATTATTAGTTCTTATTTTAAAAACTAATATTATAGGGATTTGCTTATGGTTGAGACACGTGAACAATGCATTGTTAATAATTGGTAAGGATGTTACCAATAGTAGCGAGATTTTGGAAAATTTAAATAATATTGACCCTAGCCTGAGTTTTACTAAGGAGGATGAAGGCCAGGGTTCCTTAAATTTTTTAGACATAAAAGTTGCAAGAACCAATAACACTTTTGATTATCAGATAAATAGAAAGCCTACACATTCTCTGATAACTATAAATAATTCCTCATTACACCCCGGTTCCCAGAAACAAGCATCTTTTCATAGTTTTATTTACAGAGCACTAAGAATCTCGCTTTCCCCTACTAACTTAAGGAATGAGTTCAACTACATAAGAAACCTAGCCAGACTTAATGGGTTTATGGTCGAGATGGTAAACCGCTTAATTCAAAAAATTAAAAACAAGTTATCCATGAATCTCACACAGGACAAACCAAACAGAACTAAATATGCCACTTTCACATATAGCAGCCCAGTAGTCCACCAAACTGCGAATACTTTCAATAAATATAATATGAACCTAGCCTTTAGAAAGATTAACACAACTCAAGACATATTTTAGAATTATAATAACATTAATTACGACTGTACCGGGCGGTACACCTCCACGCCGCTTATTCCAACTTTGCGCCAGTTGAAACTCCTCTACTGGAGGAAGTCTGAACTTTATCTACTGTGTTAATTTTCAAGTTTCTCAGAAGATGTCACTACTTGTAAAATTTTGAAGTTCTGAACTGTGTCAGTTTCGGTTCATTTTTGTTTTCTCTGTAGCAAGAAGTGTGAACATTCTCTTCTAGATGGCACTACTTAAGAACTACTATTGTGCACCCTAGTGTGAAGTGAAGGAACTTTTTTTTGAAGAAATTTTGTATGTATAAGTTTGCTCTTTGTTAAATTTCCTTCTGTCATTGTTTGTGTTGGCAATGTTAATCCTTTCGTTCCGCCAGGTTTGAATTTAGCCAATCCCGAATTTCTTTAATTAATTTATGACCAATCAGGTGTATCTTCTTCAACTTGGATATGTTGCTTAACCCTAGCCAATAAAGTGAGCGGGGGGTGTGGCTTTTCATTCATGAAACGTCTCGAACTTTCCGCGAGGGTTTATAAACTGCTGACTTTAGGGTCTCTGCGCCACTTCAGTAACACCTATCAGTGTGTAAAGTACGTAGCAGGGGGCAGGAAGCGCCTCTTTCTTCGGGCAGCAGTTCAGCCACCAGGTAATGGCCGTTTAATAACTTCTTTTCTTGTCAGCTCAGCAGTTTAACTCTCGGGGCAGGTCCGAAGCCTTTCCACCATGTAACTTTTCTCCTAAAATGTAAAGACACTTAGTATCAATTCTATCTTTTTAAACTACATATTGGGATAGAGAGTGCTTAACCCTCTCGAGCTCCCACTCATATTATGTTGAGGTGAACTTATTTTCACAACCGTTTCTTCCTTAACGTAATGTAAATTGTCTCCTTCTATAAGTCACCTCTTTAGTATGGGATTAGCCCTTGCATTAGAGGCCTAGCGCCAAGTAGGTTTTAAATAAAGTGTAGTAGGAGGGCAAGAACGCCTCCTCTCAAGTTGGTATTGTGGAGGCCATGTAATATTTCTGTTTTTTCACTGAATAGGCCTCAGTAGGTTGGGTATTTTTACCCCTGTGCATATGTCCTTGGGGGACAGCTTGAAAGTAGAATTTGGTGTGGCCTTTGATAGGCTTGACTTAAGAGCGGGTCGCTCTTTCTTAAAATTTGTTCTGCGTGCCTCGGGGAAGCTTTACTGTGTAATTGGGAGCAAGAGCTCCTGGGCATGATTGCGGTCTTCTGCCCCTTTGTTGAATTTTGTATATAGTAAAGTTGGGCTCATTGCTCAAGAATTATGTGTCTGGCTCTCGGAGCCCAAATCCTGTAACACTGTAATTGTACATTTTCGATTGGTTGCCTTGCTACTCTGTACCTGCAACTCTTGTTATTACTAAATCTTGATAAGAAAATATAACCTTGTTAAATTTTATCTTAACTTTAATTTCGTATTTTGAGACCTGTTCACCCCCGCACCTTCTTTCACCTCTGCTAACCCACCAAACCACGGTAACAACGACAATAATAGATATTCAGGTTCAGGAGTTTACAGACTGACATATTCTCAGTGTTGAAAATCATATGTTGAACAGACTGGATGAAGCTTTTATATAAGGTAAATGGAACATTTCAATGCAAAAAACATAATAAATACTCGGCAATGAGCACCCACCTGAAGGAAACTGGACACCGTTTCACTTCAATAGAGAAAAATCTCACAAAAATCAGGAATATGGGCAAAGGAAAACTTTTGAATGAATTAGAGTATATATATTTTCTTGGACAAGACATATAATAAAGATCGTAATCTTAATGACGACACGAAAGTCAGATGTCCGCTAAATATTTTAATGCCTAAGTTATTAAATACGGCCAATCCAAGCCATAGTAAATTTCCTCAGATATTAAATACTTAGAATTAAAAACTTTCTCTATTTCGCTAAATACCGACCAGACACTTGCTCTTCCAACTTTAGAACAATACTGCAACAGTTCATTTTCATAGCGGCAGCACATCTTTTAATTGTACTGTTCTTATCCTGATAATGATGATGCTTGTTGCATAAGGGGCCTAACGTCGAAGGTCATTGGCTCTATTCTTATCCTGTGAAGCCTTGGTTTTGATAATCTGCTCCACAGGCGTGATATATATTGTTCAAGCTTTTTATCAAGAAGATCCATTTCAGCGTCAGATATGGATTATTTTTAATTGTGGGGTACTGTAGTCACCTCCTAGTTCGTGAACCATGGGCAACGGCTGAGTGGCCTAGTAAGTGATCCTGAGAGTCGGGATACCAGTTGCTATGGAATGGGAGTGGGCATCTCGGACATATTCTGAATCATGGCCCTCCTTGTGCTCAGGCGGCTAGGACTATACAATTCACCGGTGGTCCATAACCTGTTAGAGGAGAGGTCCTCACTTGGACTATGTGCAAGTAGGGTAGCATCCTGCTTCATGAATTTACCGAGCTCAGAACATTTAAAGCAAGCCTCGGACCTATGGGAGTAACGGAGTCCCACTCCTATTTGACAGGTGAGGGACTCCTTGGAAACAACTTGGCGAACGAAATGGAATTCGATGGGGAGCTATCAATATTAATGGGGCTTATGGAAGAAAGAAAGTAGAACTGGCTGAGTCAGCAAAGAGGATGCATTTGGATGTGCTAGGAGTAAGCCATATTCGGGTAAGGGGAGATAACGAGGAAGAGATAGGAGATTATAAAGTGTACTTGACGGGTGTTAGAAAGGGAAGGGCAGAGTCTGGGGTAGGGCTCTTTATGAGGAATAGCATTGCACGCAACATAGTTTCTGTTAGGCACGTAAATGAGCGAATGATGTGGGTAGATTTGTCAGTTGGAGGAATTAGGACTAGAATTGTGTCCGAGTATTCACCATGTGAGGGTGCAGATGAGGATGAAGTTGACAAGTTTTATGAAGCATTGAGTGACATCGTGGTCAGGGTCAACAGCAAGGATAGAATAGTGCTACCGGGCGAGTTGGCCGTGCGTGTAGAGGCGCGCGGCTGTGAGCTTGCATCCGGGAGATAGTAGGTTCGAATCCCACTATCGGCAGCCCTGAGGATGGTTTTCCGTGGTTTCCCATTTTCACACCAGGCAAATGCTGGGGCTGTACCTTAATTAAGGCCACGGCCACTTCCTTCCAACTCCTAGGCCTTTCCTATCCCATTGTCGCCATTAAGACCTATCTGTGTCGGTGCGACGTAAAGCCCCTAGCAAAAACAAAAAGAATAGTGCTAATGGGTGATTTCAATGCGAGAGTTGGGAATAGAACTGAAGGATACGAAAGGGTGATTGGTAAATGTGGGGAAGATATGGAAGCTAATGGGAATGGGAAGCATTTGCTGGACTTCTTGCTAGTATGGGTTTAGCTGTTACGAATACTTTCTTCAAGCATAAGGCTATTCACCGCTACACATGGGAGACTAGAGGTACCAGATCCATAATAGACTATATCTCAACCAACTTCGAATTCAGGAAATCTGTTAAGAATGTACAAGTTTTCCGCGGATTTTTCGATGATACAGACCACTATCTGATCTGTAGTGAACTAAGTATCTCTAGGCCTAGGATAGAGAAAGTGAAATCTGTCTGCAAACGAATAAGGGTAGAAAATCTCCAAGACGAGGAAATTAGACAGAAGTACATGGATATGATTAGTGAGAAGTTTCGAACAGTAGACGGTAAGCAGATTCAGGATATAGAAAGAGAATGGGTGGCATACAGGGATGCTGTAGTAGAAACAGCACGGGAATGCCTAGGAATAACTGTGTGTAAAGATGGGAAAAGGCGAACATCTTGGTGGAATTACATCAAAGAAAGGAATCTTGGTGGAATGATGAAGTGAGAGCAGCTTGTAAACGTAAAAATAAGGCTTATCAGAAATGGCTCCAAACAAGGGCCAAGACAGACAGGGATTTGTACGTAGGCGAAAGAAACAGAGCGAAACAAATAATTGTTGAATCCAAAAAGAAGTCATGGGAAGATTTTGGTAACAACCTGGAAAGGCTAGGTCAAGCAGCAGGGAAACTTTTCTGGACAGTAATAAAGAATCTTAGGAAGGGAGGGAAAAAAGAAATGAACAGTGTTTTCAGTAATTCAGGTGAACTCATAATAGATCCCAGAGAGGTGGAGGGAATATTTTGAACATCTTCTCAATGTAAAAGGAAATCATCCTGGTGGTGTTGCGAACAGCCAAGCTCATGGGGACGAGGAAAATGATGTTGGTGAAATTATGCTTGAGGAAGTGGAAAGGATGATAAATAAACTCCACTGTCATAAAGCAGCAGGAATAGATGAAATTAGACCTGAAATGGTTAAGTATAGTGGGAAGGCAGGGATGAAATGGCTTCATAGATTAGTAAGGTTAGCACGGAGTGTTGGTAAGGTACCTTCAGATTGTACAAAAGCAGTAATTGCACCTATCTATAAGCAAGGGAACAGGAAGGATTGCAACAACTATCGAGGTATCTCATTGATTAGTATACCAGGCAAAGTATTCACTGGCATCTTAGAAGGGAGGGTGCGATCAGTTGTTGAGGGGAAGTTGGATGAAACCCAGTGTGGTTTCAGACCACAGAGTGGCTGTCAGGATCAGATTTTCAGTATGCGCCAGGTAATTGAAAAATGATATGAGAGGATTAGGCAGTTGTGTTTATGTTTCGTAGATCTAGAGAAAGCATATGACAGGGTGCCGAGGGAAAAGATGTTCGCCATACTGGTGGACTATGGAATTAAAAGTAGATTATTAAAATCAATCAAAGGCATTTATGTTGACAATTGGGCTTCAGTGAGAATTGATGGTAGAATGAGTCCTTGGTTCAGAGTACTTACAAGGGTTAGACAAGGCTGTAATCCTTCACCTTTGCTGTTCGTAGTTTACATGGATCATCTGCTGAAAGGTATAAAATGGCAGGGAGGGATTCAGTTAGGTGGAAATGTAATAAGCAGTCTGGCCTATGCTGACAACTTGGTCTTAATGGCAGATTGTGCTGAAAGCCTACAGTCTAATATCTTGGAACTTGAAAATAGGTGCAATGAGTATGGTATGAAAATTAGCCTCTCGAAGACTAAATTGATGTCAGTAGGTAAGAAATTCAACAGAATTGAATGTCAGATTGGTGATACAAAGCTAGAACAGGTCGATAATTTCAAATATTTAGGTTGTGTATTCTCCCAGGATGGTAATATAGTTAGTGAGATTGAATCAAGGTTCAGATCAAAAATTAGATGAATGGCTTTTCCGGCGTTTGTTCTATTAACCAGCTGTGTATGTGGGTAAGGTCTGACACATCCCACTCTGAAGAGTCTAGTGTCAGACCTAAGACGAAACGCTGGTTAATAGAGCAAACGCCGGAAAAGCCATACATCTAATTTTTGATCTGATTTTTGATATGCTCTATTGGTGGAAAATAATCTAATTCCCTTCATGGGAACTTAGAATTTCCATTGAATCAAGGTGTCGTAAAGCTAATGCAGTGAGCTCACAGTTGCGATCAACAGTATTCTGTAAGAACGAAGTCAGCTCCCAGACGAAACTACCTTTACATCGGTCTGTTGTCAGACCAACTTTGCTTTACGGGAGCGAAAGCTGGGTTGACTCAGGATATCTTATTCATAAGTTAGAAGTAACAGACATGAAAGCAGCAAGAATGATTGCTGGTACAAACAGGTGGGAACAATGGCAGGATGGTACTCAGAATGAGGAGATAAAGGCTGATTTAGGAATGAATTCGATGGATGAAGCTGTACGCATAAACCGGCTTCGGTGGTGGGGTCATGTGAGGCGAATGGAAGAGGATAGGTTACCTAGGAGAATAATGGACTCTGCTATGGAGGGTAAGAGGAGTAGAGGTAGACCAAGACGACGATGATTAGACTTTGTTTCTAACGATTTAAAGATAAGTGGTATGGAACTAAATGAGGCCACAACACAAGTTGCAAATCGAGGATTGTGGCGACGTTTAGTAAATTCACAGAGGCTTGCAGACTGAACACTGAAAGGCATAACAGTCTATAATGATAATGTATGTAATGTATGTATGTGACACAGTTATTTTTTGATGAACGTTTTAATTTTTCAAAGTGAATTTTGTATGTGAACTTATTTTATTCATTTTTTGTGCTGTAATTATTATGCAATCATCGTATCAGTACCATTAAGTGTTCATCAATATGTTTTATGTAATTTGTTAAGATTCCACAGAGCAGTGTGTGTCTTAAGATTGAACGAGGCTGATGATGTCCAATAAAAAGTGGGCGAAACATGTACCATTAAAATTCTGGTAATTTCTATGTTTATTTGGCTACACAATAGTGGAATAAATTGTATTGAATAGGTGATACTAAAAATTCCTCCTTGTGTAAACTTTGTGATGTACATGAGGTGTCGAACCAGACTTGCAGGAAATTATTATACTGCTTCATTTCTGTAGTTTAGGGATTTGTAAATTAATCTATTTACTCTCTGATTTGTAGTTCTGCAACTGCCACCTTCTAGTATTGTTTGATTTACCTTGGTTTCTTATGTTCTGATTATGTGATGTATCTATTTGATATTCCTTTACTTGGTCAAATCCCATTTTGTCTGTAAGAATTCTGGCTGGCTGTTCTTGGTCCATGTACATTGACTTAGCAAATGTCATGGGATAGTCACCTAATAGCGTGTGGGGCCTCCTCCGGCCCTGCAAACTGCAGTGAGACGCCATGGGAGTGAGTCGACAAGTCCATGGTAGTCCTCTGGGTGCAGCTGACACCAAATCGTTTGCAGAGCGTCCACCAATGCTGGTCTGTTCGTGGTTGCAAAATCCATGGCACGGAGCCTGCGTTCCAGGAAATCCCAGATATGCTTGATAGGGTTCATATCGGGGCTCCTGGGTGGCCATGGCAGTCGTTGGACCTCCGCTGCCTGTTCCTGGAACCATTCACGGGTGACGTGGGAGCGATGTGGTGGCACGTTATCATCTTGAAACACTGCAGGATTGTCTGGGCGCTGGAAGGCCAAAAATGGGTGGAGATGGTCTCCGAGCAGCTCAACATACCGCGTACTATTCAAAGTCTCTTCCAGAACAACTAGGGGGCCCATTCTATACCAGGAAAATGCACTTCAGATCATAACAGAGACACCAGCGCCATGGACGACACCTTTGAGTCATTACAAGTTATTAATCTCATTTTTTGGTGAGTTTGACAACAGTGATCACATTCAATTTACAAAGTATACATTTATTATTCACCTATTCAATACCTACAGTAACCCGTTTTGTGGTCAAATAATCATAAAAGGTTGAAAAGTTATGGACATGTTTCGCCCTTCTTATTGGGCATCATCCACATTAGTTAACCTTAAAACAAACAATTTAAAAAAAATGATTACACTATTGTTTATGAAAAATGGAGATAGAAACAGTAGTTAAGAAATTTGACATGGGAAGTATGAGCATATGATAAAATTATTGTAGTATATTTTGCAATATTGTCTAAAAATGATTTAATTATAAAAAGTTTTTAAAATCGACATGTATCTGGAACTGAAATGGATCCTCTTTTTAGTGAAAGTCAGTAACATTTGCCGCGGTCGCTGCTAAGTAGATCAGAGGATGAATTTTGTTTTAAACGTTGAGCTGAATTGATTTAAGAAACTCTCTGGCGTAATCGTTGAAATGGAGTATAAGTTGGAGATTTATCTGTGTTTGAAAGTTATGTTGATATTTCACATATAAGTGTAATCTTCCAGATGTTGTAGGAATCTAGACGGATAAAGTGTTGTTAAACTGCAAAAGAATAAAAAGACATATTTGATGTGTATGTTTAAAATGTATGTGATTGTACAGTGTTGTAGATTGCATAAAATTGGATACTTACCCAAGTGCCGTGTGGGTATCTATCTTGTTTTATTAGCAGCGTTGGTCTGACTGGAGTTCCTACTTCGCGTATTGTATGGGTGTGGCGGAGGGAGGGGGGCGAGTTGAGGGAGGGCAGAACTGGGCGGAGTATTACGTGTCGGTATCGGTGTGGGATGGGGACTATCTGGAGGGGCAATTGTAGACTTAGTAGTCGGGGGGATAAGTGGGGTTGTTGAATTGACTATTTTAAGTGTTCGTGGGATCTTATTATGCTTTGGAATGACTGTTTTTAATAACTTGGGCATTAATGTATATAAAAAACTCTTAACCTCCGTGTCGTCGTTAAGGTTGCGAACTTTATTAAAGTTATTGTCTAGAAAAATATAAATATTCTTTAATTCATTTAGCAGTTTACCCTTATTAGTAATCCTGATTATTGTAAGATCCTTTTCTACTGAAGTAAAATGCTGACATGTTTCCTTCATATGCGTACTCATAGCGGAATATTTGTTGTGTTTATCAGCATTGAAATGTTCCATGTATCATACAAGGAAATTCGTCCAGTCTGACCAACGTATGAAAATCCACACTGTGAACATGTTAACCTGTACACTCCTGAGCTTTAATATTTACTGTTATTATTATTTATTTTATTATAATTGAAAAATAGGTTTTATGTTGTGTTGGTTGTTCTGAAGGCTATGTTTATGTTATATTTATTGAAGGTATTAGTAATTTGGTGGATAGTTGGGTTACTATATGTAAAAATGGCGTATTTATTTCTGTTAGGTTTGTCTGGTATAAGGTTTGTGGACAACTTGTTTTTAATCTTATGTATTAGGCGGTTTACCATTTTGATCTTGTATCCATTAAATTTGGCAAAATTCCTTATGTAATTTAATTCTGTTTTCAAGTTTATAGGGGATAATGGAATCCTTAAAGCTTGGTATATCAGGCTGTAAAAAGATGCCTGTTTCTGTGATCCGGGGTGTAGTGAAGAATTATTTATGGTTACTGACGAATGTGTAGGTTTTCTGTGCATCTGATACTCAAAGGAGTTATTGATTCGGGTGACCTTTATATCTAAGAAGTTTAAGGAGCCTTTATCCTCATCTCCTTTTGTAAAATTTACATTAGGGTTGATGTTGTTTATGTTTTCTAATATTTCGTTGCTGTTGGTGACATTCTCATCAATTACTACAAACGTGTCATCCAGAAACCTCAAGCGCAAACAAATTCCTTTAATGTCGGTTTTGATTTTTGTGTGCTCTATCGTGTCCATGTAGATATCACCTAGGATGCCCGAAATTAGGTCTCCCATCACTAGGCCGTTCTGTTTATAGATTTTTTTAATTAAAAGTGAAATAGTTGTTATCTAATATAAACTTTAATATTGCTGGGGCTGTACCTTATTAAGGTTACGGCCGCTTCCTTCCCACTCCTAGCCCTTCCCTGTTCTATCGTCGCCATAAGACATATCTGTGTCGGTGCGACGTAAAGCAACTAGCAAGAAAAAAACTTGAATATTGTCATAAATTCATCGATCTCCATTTTACTGAGGCTACTGCATTCACAGATGTTGTTATAGATAATATTAATGGTGTCTCTGGTCGGGATGTTTGAATATATATTAACTCCGTCGAAGGAGCACATTGTATGATGGGGTTGTAGGTTGAAATTGTTAAGGGCCTCGCAAAACTCAATTGAATTCTTTAAGGGCTGCTTGTTATTAAATGTATAGTGTATTTTGAGGAAGCTATGAATGTATTTCAAAATTTTATAGGTTGGACTGTTACGGCAGTTAACCATGGGACGTATTGGTATATCCTTCTCATGTATTTTAGGAAGGGCTCTTGCTACAGGGAGACTGGGGTTCATGTTTATGAGTCATTGTTGTTCCTGGTCGTTAAAAAGAAATATTGATTTTTTTAGTTATGTCTTTAGATTATGTTTATGCAGTACACAACACTGCATAATCACATACGTTTTAAACACACACATCAAATACGTTTTTTTTATTCTTTTGCAGTTTAACAACACTCTATCCGTCGATATTCCTACAACATCTGGAAGACTACACTTATATGTGAAATATCAACATAACTTTCAAACACAGACAAATCTCCAACTTATACTCCATTTCAACGATTACGCCAGAGAGTTTCTTAAATCAATTCAGCTCAACGGAGAAACACCATTTGCATATCCTTAACCCTTTCTCGCCCGCATTTTCACTCCGCTTATCCCCAGGTTTCAACCTATTATTTAGCAAAAACTGAAACAGACCGTATTGTTTCAGATAAAGTTAAACTATTGATCACAATGAATTCAAATTTTCAATAACATTAGAAAATATACCATCACATCCATTTCTCTGTTTATTGAGTCATAATGTGTTCTTCAGCCCCCCCCCCTGGTGATACTCGACACAGAGACAGTCTGCATTTGTCACATTCCCATGTTGTCTGAATCCCTCAAAACCAATAATCACGTGATTTTGGAAGTGGAATGATGCCCATGTATATAAGATTTTATTTCATCTGGGCAAGTGTCTTCCCATTCTGTTTTTATTTTACCGGAATGTGACTGTTTGAATGCTACAATGTTATATGCGTAATAGGCTATGTCACTGAATAGTTTTTCTCCTCATAACATACGTAAAAAACAATCTTTCCCCTAATACTCTTTCCGAATTATGCGCAGGTCCAACATCATCCATTTAATCATTCGGAGTAACTAAACGTAATATTTGTGTTACCTGAATTGCTGTGGCATCGCCATCAGGTCCGAGTTATCGATATTCATTTTCATTCATATCACTGTTATCACTAAAATTATCTTCGTTGATATATTATTCACTCATTAAAAATTCACCTGCACCCCTACTCAAGGATTCTGTGTCACATTTTTTGCCCATATTCAGCTCAGTTTCAATATACCCGATATTCAATCCCGCCATGTTCACGAACGAAACAGCTGACCCGCGCTCGCGGAAGTTCAAGACCGTTGCCTAGGCAACGTCAAGACAGATTATTACTCTTCCTTTATTTCCTAAGACTTGTAGATTGCACTGCGTGTTCATAAATGCCTTATAAACACTTCACTGAAGAGAAAAATATAAAAACTATCTCACAGATCGCAGACGAATGCAGATAATGCAGCCGGCCGCTTTCAGGCGCTAAGGACCGGAAGGCTAAATGAACAGTCGGGCGCTTTCGGGCGCTAAGGGCCGGAAAGCGTTAACCTAAATTTAACAGATGGAACGATAATTTAAAACAAAATTCGTGCACTGATCTACTTAGCAGCGACCACGGCAAATATTACTGACTTTCACCAAGAAGAGGATCCATTTCTGTTCCAGATACATTTCGATTTTAAAAACTGTTTATCATTACAAATAATTTTGTTTAGACAATATTGTAAAATATACAACAAAAATTTTATCATGTGCTCGTACTTCCCATGTCAAATTTCTTAACTACTGTTTCTATCTCCATTTTTCATAAACAAAAGTGTAATCATTTTTTAAAAAATTGTTTGTTTTAAGATTAACTAATGTGCTGATGATGCCCAACAAGAAGGGTGAAACATGTCCATAACTTTTCAACCTTTTATGATTATTTAACCACAAAACGTGGTACTGTAGGTATTGAATAGGTGAATAATAAATGTATACTTTGTAAATTGAATGTGACCTTCGCGAGTCAGGTGGCATCCATCGCTTCATGTGGTCTGCGCCATACACGGTGCCTCCCATCGGCATGGTTCAGTTGAAATCGTGATAAATCCGACCATATCATATTACGCCATAGTTCCAGTGTCCACTCCAGGTGACTGGCGACAAATGTGCGTCGTTTTACCCGATGACGTTGGGTTAACTGTAGCACCCGTGTGCGGCGCCGGCTCCCATACGCAATAGAAACCATGTTCTTATGGACTGTCCACTGGGAAACATGTCTATTATGGCCTGTGTTGAACTGAGCCATGATTTGTTGCACGGTTGCCCGTCTGTCACTATTGACAATCCGTCTCAGATGTCGCCGGTCACAGTTATCCAGAGTGGCTGGACGGCCGGTAGTTCGTCTGTTGTGAATGGTGACACACGCATTCAATCATTCACGATACTTGATTGTGTGAAGCTGAATTCCCACACCACTTTCGAAATTGCACTTCCCATCCGTCGGGCACCGAACTCCATACACTGTTCGAACGGTGTCAGCTCATGACGACGTTCCATGTTACACCTGTCACATGCACAGCCACTGCACATAGGTCTCCTATACAACTGCCGCTGACACAGGGGGCGTATGGTGCGCGGACAACACACCTGCGCATCAGTGCGCTGCTATCCCATGACATTTGCTCAGTCAGTGTAGTTCATACTGTGGATCTGTATGTGGTTATGGTGGTGGTGTTTGGTACCTGATAATGAGGTGATTGAAATGTTGTATAATACCTTACTGATTGTTGCACTGGATGCACTGACTCATTAAATTGTTATTCCGTTTTCTTTCCTTACCTTACTCTTTTAATTTCTTTTGAGGGGGTGGTGTAATATTCCTCACCTTGTGTGTTATGAATTGTGGTAACTGTGCCTTTCTCTAGCTTGGGAGTCCCAAAATTGTGTTAACAGTGTAAAATATTGGTCCATGTCAAATTACTACTAAGCCCCAATTATCAGTAAGTCTGTCACTCTTGAAGCTTGGTGCAACACAAATTTCGATATCAGTGTTATTGCTTTGATGATTCTTGGAATATTGTGATGAGTGAGTGAGTAGTATTTCACATTTTGCAAAAACAGGCTCCACTTACGTGGTTAGATGTTAGAACAATGATTGTGAAAGAGCAACAGGAGGCCAAGTTAAATGTCACAGAGCAACAATGACTTGACATTCAGACAACGGAATATCTCAAAACTGTATGGACCAGTGTTTATAATATGGTGATAGAGGTGAAGAAAAAAAACAATATAAAGATGACGAAATATAACACACCAGCCTATGAGGATCACTCCTGGATTTTCAGGCACTGGATCCCAAGATCAGATTTACAAAGGTCAGAATAAAGTTTGAGTATGGAAAGCAAAATTAGCACAGCAGGACATGGTCATCTAACTGCAAATATTCCGGCCTTGAAATATAACAATGTTTCCAGGCAGGTGTATGACATTATTCTGCCATCCAAAAATCTTTTTAAAATATCTACTCAACAACATGAAGATAAAAATCTACTATGTCACCATATGAGCCACTGTATTCCACGGCTTTGAAAGTTAAAAAAACACAGAATGTGACAGTAAATATATGGATATTACAGAAATAAGTTATTGTGAAATGTCACTAATGAAAGAAATTGGGGTTTGATAGAAGAATGCAGAGAAATACAGAGCCTTGAAAGGAGACAGAATCGAGTGCCTAATTCATGGCAGCTTGATTTGCTGGACTGGTCATGTTGCACGAATGGCAAACGGGAAAGTCACGGTTAACTAGACACACCAGGAAAAAACCTATTACAATATGGAGAACAGAACCAGGATGGTAATATTAATAATAATTGCACTGGCTCAGATACAAAGTGGTGACCTCTAGGCAGCCTGCTGATCGCTGCATAGATACTATGGTCTGAGTTATTTTTATTTTCTGGACTTTTCCCACTAGCCACAATCGAACCAACAAGTTTGAAACATGTGTGACAGAATTCGAGAATGATCTGGTTGGAGCTGTGCTCACATTGAACCCACGATATTGGGATATCGAGGTCCACAATCCACCACATGTCTTCAGAGGGAGTTACTGAACACATAAATAGCAAATTCCATATTGTCAAGGTTTAGGGGTGTAAAATCTAATTAAGCTTAACTGTACTTACTTGTCTTCTTCTTTGAAACAGGCGACCAGCTGACCAACTGTGTCTTCACATACGCATATTTCATCTTTAATATTTGTAGAAGGCTGTAAGGAACAAATATGCAAAGCAAAGTAAGAAAAGTAGAGTAAACAGATAACTAGAGTAAAGGTTTACAAATAGACATGACATAACTAACAAAATAAATTTCATAGTTGTACAATAAAGATATCAATTTATTCTCCCTATGTAAAAAGGAAACAAACAAGTGTGACATTATAATTATATGAAGAATAGGAACAAGAAAAGTAAATTGTAATAGGATAAAGAGGACAGCACTAGAAGAGGTAGCATAGGAAGAAGAAAAATTTGAACAAGGATAATCTACACATCTCTTGTCTTCTCTTCTTACAACATCCAGTTATTTTGGTCTTCCTATTATGTGTTCTTAAATAACTTGTCACATGTTTGTTCCTTTTGTTCCCACAGATGACGCTGATTGTCAAGCAGGCGTATAATGGATCTTAACCTGAGAATGGTCTAACTATTGCCTACCATGTCCAAGTATGGTTAAAATAAATAAGTCAGTTGTTGGACTTTTCATTGACTGTAGACAATCTTAAGGCTTTATCAATATAGACTTACAACATATACCTTCAGAATTGATTCTCGGATTTTACCGGACTCTGACGGCTAGTTTTTGGCCCAGTCAGCCTATATGAGAACAATGAAGGTGTTAATCGATAGACAGGTAGAGTCCACAGTCTAAAAAGCCAAGAAACTTTGTTATGCTCACCGCACGTTGACTTTTAAACTGCAGGCCATCATGTTGAGCAGAGATCGCTCAGGAGGATAATGTTCATCAGAGCTGTATCACCATGGGTATTGCTTTAGTCTTTAATTGACTCTGTTCAGAGAGTTTAAGACAACCTAATATGTTTCCTAACCATGAGCAGAACAGCCTAACATTTTTAAAATTATCATTCAACTGATGTAGTCTGCACTTGACTTATTGTGCAACTAGCTGATGTACCCGTCCTTCTCTATGGAATTCTACATTGTATACATAATTCTATGTTACGTAGTGTACACGATGTCAGTAAGATTGTATTAAAATGCATAGCACTTAACGTTACCCTAGAAATGTGACAGATGGAAGTCACCAAACATCTCTCTATATGTGAAGACTGGGTTAGGGAATTTTTATTGTAATGGTAGGCACTCATACTAAAC